>NC_139535.1:70829513-72029513 GCF_965153285.1 Podarcis tiliguerta | reverse complement strand
TCTAACCTCCTCTCCACAAGTGAGCAAGGTGTTCACTAAATCAACATACGGCCTAGGAGAGAAAAAAATAAATCAGAAGAACGGAAGGTTACGGCAAAACGGCAGCTTGAGTAGTTCAATATACTTCAGGCCTGACCCGAAAAGACAAAGGCAGCTCAGCAGCCCCACACTGAATTGCGGTTTCCTACAACCCTGTTCTTCAGTCCCAGGACTTTCAGAACAGTTTCTAAAAGGTTTTTTAAAGCAAGATTAACAATAGAAGTCAGGTTTAAAACAAACAAAAGTACAGCAACAACAAACCCTCAGTGTAAATCACAAAGAAAAAGACTTGGGCAGATCAAAAGGCGTTCACCTTGGCACAGAGAGGTGATAAGATAGTGGTTCAGAAAATATTAGGCGAGCCTTCCTGGAGAGAAATCTTCTATTGCCAGAGCAGCGTTCCCAGTGGAATTTGGGTGGGTTCTGGTTGTTGGAAATGGTACAGGAACCAGTCCCCCCCCCCCAATATTATGAGAATTGCACCAGTTATTGGAGCCATATTAGCCCTCTTCAGAGGCTTCTCTCCCTGAAGTTGAGATCACATGGAGAGACAGAGTGGGGAGAGATGCTCACCCTGTGCCAGCCCCTGTCCCAATACCATCAATGTGTTGGGGGAACGTGTTAAGTGTGAATGTGTGGTGGTAAGTCTACCTAAATATGAGTAGGCAGCCACCATTAACTGGAATCCATAGAGGTACAAATTCAACAGGCTTCATGCATTCAGACCTTCCCTTGAGACAGTGGCGGGCTTGTGTCAGGTGTAATAGTGGGGCAAGCACGTGTGGCTTCAGAAAGGGCTCCTGTGTTAGGAGAACCATATCAGTTTATCGTATTGTTGCCAGGCAGCTCTAGTGTCTGTTACACATTATTTCATCTCTGAGAAGCTGGAGACTTCTTGTGAAGTGACTTCTTCCACAAAATGGCCGGTGCCTGGTTCAAACTCCTTCAAAGAGATTGATGAGGGGCAACACCCACCATCTCCTCTGGATCATTACAGTGATGGAACACAGCCTGCCCCCATTCTACGTAATTGGCTGATTCTGGTAGAAGAGGGAAATATCCACTGCAATATCAGAATAAGGGATTGTGGGAAATGCTTATCCCATTGAAATTAATGAACATAACTACTGTCTCCCCCTTTCAATGAACACACCTACTTTTTACTAATGAGAGACCACTGAAGGATGGACAGAACACTAAATCTCTTCCTCGTCAGCCTCCTCACTAGTCTGGGTAAAATTCTTAGTTGCCAATGGCAATCAGAGGAGTGGTTAAGGCTGGGATAAACTGTACTATGCAGTATGGAGTGGAATAATTCAATGTGGAACATAGTGCTTTGACTATTAAAGCTAATGACTGTTAAGTTGTTAGAAACCACAGCAGATGTTTCCTATGGATATGCTTAGATCAAATCTGAGAGGCAAGCCTATAGTCTTGACAAAATACCTTCAGGGGCAGAGAAGTAAGAGTGTTTCCCCCTAGCTGTTATTTTCAAGTATGACAGCTGGTATTAAACCCAGTTGGCAAACAAATAGTGCTTTTCCTTTACCATTTGTGTTATGAGAATGTGTATGTAGGTTTGTGGTTGCTCCCTTGTCTCCAATAGTATTATAACCTCCACCAAAAATGGATATACTGTATTACTTGATCATCTAAACACCACTGGCATTTTTGTCAACAGTATTTTTTTAACTGCTGTAACATAATATCATACTGATTTATTCATAGCAGAAGACTTTGTTTCTAATGAGCTTAGCTGCATTCCACATCTGTCATACAGACAAGCCATAATATTCGATTTGAGGATCACAAGGAATTTTCTTTTTTGTTTTAAGTTGTGGCAACCAGTCACGTTGTTCTTGTTTTTACTGATTAGCTACCTCCTTTCATACTCAAATATCTATATGATTATTTCAGAATTTACAATTTAGAATTGTATTCTGAGCTTTCTTTGAGAACTCCTTCATTAAAAAAGCTCCCAGTCCTCATCCTTAACAACCATTTAGGCTGCCGTCATATACTCATATGGAATAAGTACTGCAGCCCTGGCCTCCTTTGGGAAGAAGGGTAGGATGGAACCTGACAAACTTTGCCACAGGGTGCAGCCACTCAGTTCTTTATCCATTTGTACCTCCTTTGGCTATTACTAGCATGGGATGTCATGCATGATCTTATCAGGTGCCCAAACAACCTGGCTGTAGACCACAATATTGTGACTGTTAACATCAAAGTGTGCTAATGATTACATAGCAAAGAAAATTTACAAGATTAGTTTAGAAATATCAAAGGTGTTTCTCATGATTGTGGTGCTGACAATTGACACAAAAGAACCTATGAAATGTTTGACTATTCAACATTTGAAATTTTTATTCACAAAAATAAAAAAATTGAGGTTGGCGTTTGATTCCATGGGCGTGAAGATATTTAGGGAGTTGATACTTTTCAGCCATTTCCAATAACAATTGGGGAGAAAAAGGCCCCCCATTTTGCATCAAGCTGTACATCACAATGTTCAGTATATGGTGTCTTATGCTAGGCTGAAGAAGAAGAGGAGTTTGGATTTGATATCCCGCTTTATCACTACCCAAAGGAGTCTCAAAGCGGCTAACATTCTCCTTTCCCTTCCTCCCCCACAGCAAACACTCTGTGAGGTGAGTGGGGCTGAGAGACTTCAGAGAAGTGTGACTAGCCCAAGGTCACCCAGCAGCTGCATGTGGAGGAGCGGAGACGCGAACCCGGTTCCCCAGATTACGAGTCTACCGCTCTTAACCACTACGCTGGTGGTTCTCTTAAAAAAAGAAAGAATATAGTTTGAAAAACAATCATTTCTTTTCTCTTAACTTCTAAAAGTTCAAGTTTATTTTCACTGGACTATACTACTTCCACAACAACTCCATTCCTGAACACTACAAAGGTCTCAATCCTGTATAGAATCCCAGAAGGATTAAAAGCAGGATTTTGGGGAGAGCTGTTCCTTCATAGTGAATCAACAGTAACTGTTGATTGTTACACTGAGTAACAAACGCTTCCACATTTTAGAGACAAACAGCTCTCAAAGCTGCATTCTTTTTAAAAGCATATCCTGATCCGAATAAGAAGTTGAACTAACACTGATATATTCAACCTAAGACAGGTTTTAGGAGTCCCTTTGTTGCCATTCCTGAAGCGGGGGAAATGAGCTTTTAAGAGAAACGAGAAGTAAGTGGAGCATTTGTACCTATATTTTGGCAAGTTAGATATTAACAGTACGGTCTTTGCCAACCATTCACCAAAAATTGGCCTCACTAGGATTTTGCATGTGTAAAGTCAGAGTATGTTCTGAGGATTTGTGTGTTTGTAAGGCCTGACATTTCCCCTTATAATATATAAGCCAGTTATGTGAGGATACAATGCACCAACAAGAAGTATTGAGACAAATCTAATTAGGGTTCTTTTTGCATGCCAGCACCACCACTCCCTTTCATCTTTTAATTTAAGAAGCAACGTATATAATTTTTTGAAGATACAAGCCTTGATTTCAATTAAAAGACTGAGCATGCCCTTAATAATATCCACACATTCCTTCCCTGTTCCAAACTGGTTTTCCAGGCTGTGGTCCATACAGTACATGTGAGGTAATTGGACCACCTGCCATCTTTCCACACTTTTATACCTGTGTGAAGAAGGTGTTTAGAAATACGGTAGAGAGATCCAGAGTAATCAGAGTCATGTTTACAAAACAAACAAACAAACAAACATCCAACAACAATTACACCACAGATGCTATACCCCAGAATAAAATCTGTGACAGAAGCATTCACAGGATGTCTTTTGGGATAGTTCTCAAGAGGTATGTTTCTGATCTTGGGCACTTAAGGGAAAACCCCTAAGTGCAACGGAACAGAGTCAAGAAGCTTCCCTTCGTAAACTGCTTTGATTCCCCGCCCAAATCAGGTGGTGTATACATTTTATGAAATAATAAATACATCTGAGGTCGCACAGACGTTCTGTAGATGGTTAAGGAACCACAGCCCATATATTACAACAGAACAGCCGCACCCAACCCCTCCAGATGCTTGGGACAACTTCCATCATCCCCAAACATTGGCTGTGCCAGCTGGAGCTGATGACAGTTGTCCAAAATATCAGGAGGGCAGCTGAAGAAAAAAACCAGAACACACTAAATTTAGTGTACCTAGTTCAAATGCAATGTATAAATCAGTCCCCAAGTACATCCAAGAAGATACAAGGGATAAATCTGGGAGTGGCAGCCTAGCGAGACAGTAGGAAATCCTTTTGCAATGACATTGATTTCTTTCTGTTGACTAAGGGCTTATCCACATTAACCTTTAACGCTCCATAACTGAGCGCAGTTTCATTTCTGCCCCAGGCTTTCCCCAAGCAAAAACCTGCTCTTTAGCATTCAATTGGAGCAAACGTCCATTCGGGTTTCCCATGGATTGCTGTTTGCTGTGTTTGAGCTTTAAAGAGCGGGTTTTTATGGGGAAAACTCTGGAGGGGGAAAAAGGAGCTCAGACACAGAGCTTTAAAGAGCAGTCTGTGCCTTGAAACTGTAGAGGAATTAAGTGTGGAAAAGCCCTCAGGCACCCAGTAGTGTGCTCTCCTAATGTACCTGTTCGTTGCCCTCTTTTTCAAGGCTCAGTTGCATCACCAAAGCCTACCAGTGGTTTGGAAATGGCCCCCCGAGGCATTTCTTTTCCCACTGGCTGTCCCTACACTCCCAGATCAGTAAAATTAGGGTATGTGCAATTCCGTGAGGACTCACAACAGCAGGCTTATCACGACTGGAGCGTCCCTGGAGCAACTGGTGATAACACAGAGCGGGCTCCCCATCTGAGCTTCCCTGCCACCTCCCACTGCAGTAGCCAAGCTCTGACTTACTCGTGCTGCAGCAGGTCTTTGAAGTGAATCATCTCCACAATGACCTGGACGTTCTCCTTGGCTGCCGAGCAGAGGTCGTGCTTCTGGTAGCATTCTCGCTGCAGCTGTAACACCATCTCCTTGATGGCAGGGCACTTGCGGCTGATGCAGCTGAACTTGTGCCGTAAGGCGTGAGCCTTGCACCGCAGAGCATCTTTAATGAAGGATTTTCCCTGAAGAAAGACACACAAAAAAGCACACCAAGTCTTCATCTCCATGAAGCACGACTTACAGCTGAGTTGCCACCTCTTCTCTGGGAAGCCTTCAGAGAGTTACACGTCACAGATCATTAATCACATATATGATATAAGGCCTTTCCTATAAAAAGTTGTGTTACATTTTTATAACTAGGCTGCGAATATTCTGAGATCACAATACGCTAGAGCAGAAGGGTGTTATGGGGGAAGAATCCAATAACCCAAGCATATTTAGTTTATTATTTATAAATTGGTGCCTGAGAGATGGAACTAAACGTATGTGGCAATAGTTGGAAAAGGCCAAGTGTGGCTAAGCAATGTTTTCTAGTTGCAAGGGCACGGAGATGCAACACCCTACACAACCCTCTGCTCTTCCCGCAGCAAAGGTCAATGTGTCGTTTTAGTTTTCAGAGACACAGCTTCTCTAGCATAGTCCTGTGTGTTTACTTGACTTCAGTAGTGCTTACTCTCAAATAGGTATACAAAAGAACTGCGGCCTTACAGTGCCACCTATGCATGTCTACTCAGAACTAAGTCCCTTGAAACCAGTGGGATTTATTCACAGTTAAGTATCTGTAGGACTGCAGTCACAACCTGTCATTATCTATTATATACTTTAACAAAAGGCCCTTCGTCCTTCACCCTGCCTATACGTGTCAGTCAAAAAAGACCTTCTGTTAGCGTGAAAAAATGCAGCATTCAGCATGTCACAATAGCATTATGGCATTAGTAGAAGTTGGAGGGCACACCTTCCACTCTGAAACTTCCAAAAAGGCCTAGTAAGAAGGGTTAGATTTTGAAGATAAAAAATGCCTCATACTATATGATTCCTTATCCTTATTCTGCCCTCTTTTTCTGCCATTAGGTTCGAAGTCCAGTCATGCTTCAATGGTGTTACAATTCTTTGGATAATTGGTCAGCAATTCTTCTCCTTGGTGAATGACAGGCAGCTGGCAATTCTCCTACATTCTTCCCATTCCTTAATGTTTCAGGTCATCCGAGCTGATGAGCATTTCATGTTCTGCACACCATATAGGGCAAACACTCTTTTAAAAATTTGACTCAAATTTTACAGTACCAATCATAGCAGTTGAGCGTGAGAACGCAAGTTCCTTTGGTTTGGCATTTTCTTCATCACAGAACAATGCCCCCCCATTAAAACGATGAGAGGGCATTTGAAGGGGGGGATGCTCTTTGCTGAGTAATGCACCAATATTCCATATATTATTTTCATTTTGTAATTGCTAAAGCTATACCTAGATGAAGTTTCAATACTTGAAGCAATTCAACATAATCTAATTCAACCTGCATGGGCATCAAGGGGGCTGGAGAATGTGGAGAATTATGGCAATGGACCATAATGGGAATCCTATTGTACAAAATGTGTCAAGTATTGTAATATAAAATGAGCATTTCGCTTTCCATTCTTAAAAAAAAAAATCAAGGGAAAGGTTTTCAAAGGTGTCTCAATATTAGGGAATGGATGATACGATTCCTATTCATTTGAAAGGAAGCAGACATCCTTACACGTCTGAAGAAGCAGCTTAAACATTTCTAGGAAGATTTGTTTTCAAGTCCAAAGTGAGGAGTAGCCTTGTAGCTGAGCTGCACAGAACACCTTTGTCTGCAAGACAGCTCTCCTCCCTACCCACGCTAAGAGCCGCTAGCTAGGGGCTGAAATCTTTACACATAAATATATGTGTGTGTGTGTGTTCTGTAAACTGCCTAGTCAAGCCAAATGCCACTGACCCATCGTAATGTGCTCCTTCCCTCTTTCACTGAAATTGGAGAGCAGCTGTACAAGACATAATAACAGGATGCTTCAACGATGTACAAATGGTTTGGAGAGAAAAGGTCCCAAACCCAGGCAAAGCAGCTGCAGACATCCCCAAACGAATAAACTGTAGGACAAAAAAGCAGGCACCCCCTGAAAAAAAAAGGCAATGGAACAAGCCAACTCCCCACTCAGTTTAAAAAACAAGGTGCCCATGGTTGCCATGTTGGGAACCCAGGCACTAAAAGAATAACAAATGGACTTATTTAATTATTGACTCTGCAGGAGGTTCTGCTTGCCTCAAGTGCCAAACTGTTTGGACTAGGGCTGTTCACTAGCCATCCTTAGAATTGCGAGGTTGCAGATCCAGGTTGCGATTAAAATAAATTCTGTGTGTAAGGAAGCACTATGCATGAAGCTAGAAGGATATTTAGATGCTGTGTCATAACAATCTCCACTATTTGAGGGACAACCTCTTTTAAAAAAGTGGCTTAACTTTTTGTCAATGGGAAATGTTATTCTATATGGGCGTATCAGTGCAGTCTTTGGTTCCTGGGCTCAGCAAGCAATTGGTAATGGAAGTATGTTGAAGGATGCTAGGTCCTAGAACTGCAAGTCAAGAACATTACAGAGCAAGTTAACATCTGAGTGAAGTGCCACTGAGTTCAATGAGGTCTACTCCTAAGCAAGTGGGTTTGGGAATACACACCCATTGCATTAAATGAAGTTGACTTCTGAGCCACTGCACAGTCTTTTCTGTGAAAAGCTGTCTTTTCAAACAAGTGCCGCCATACTGTTTCACCTAGCATGCCTTGGAATCTCCATATGGTGTTTTTCTTCAGCTGGTGGGACTTGAAGTGGACATGCAGTACATATATTGGGCTACTAAGAAGGAGTGACAAGTGTGTGTGTGAATGCAAGATGTAAGTTTGATAAGAGACTTTATGAATGAACCTTCTGTGTTATGAACATCCCCTATTCCAAAGGTGTTTCAGACTTGTTCATTTTTGCTGAAGCAGAAAATGTGATGAGAAAACACAACAAAACAAAATCTAACAAAACTCTGCGCTGTTTATTTCTGCAGCATTTATGCTTACCTGAGCATCAAATTTTCCAGCATTGTGGAGGAACGTCATGCAGATCTCATGTAAGCCTCGGATCTCACAGGAGTTGTTCTCAAAGCACTCAAATACACTGCACCCCACATCACCAGCATTGACCAGACAGTGCTGGATTTCAGCTGAAAATGAACATCCATCACAATGCATGTTTAAAACTGGAAAATACACTAGAAGGTGGAGGTTTTGTTTTGCTAACAGCATCATCATTTCAAGAAAAAGGGGAGAAAGTGCACAAGACACACATTAACTGTCCTTGCCTTCCACAGAAATTAAGAGAGAAGCATTTAGTTACAGAAATGCAAAGTCAGTGTTTGCTGTTCCCATTCCACTCAGAGCCATTGTCTCATGTGGCAAATCTGATCCAAAGAGCTCTTAAAGCAATGTTCGCAACAAGGTTTCCAAGATTCTTGTACCTGAAGATACTGAGAAAGTGAATTGTCAAGATTTTCTAATCTGAACAAGTGCCTTGATGGTTGGTTTACGGTTGGGCCCATCTCCCCCAGATTACTGAAGTCAATTACAAAACTCCTAATATAGCTACAGGAAGAAAGAGTCTTTTTGCTACAAGCTTTTGCTGCACTGCAATTTACCATCCCCCAATATTCATCACACATTTGCAATTCAGTTGTGCACACGTTTACTTGGAAGTAAATACTGTACTACTGTGTTAAGTGGGGCAAGTATATGTTCCATCGAAACCCAATTCAGCTACCATAGGACAACATTCACACGCATGCATGCAACAGTAAAACCAGCCAGCTTTTCCTTCCATGATTTGTGCAGATTTTTTAAACATTGCCAGTAAACTTCAAAAACTGATAGTGTGTTAATATGTGTGTGTGTACTGACGCAGCTGCTGAGAAGTGTAAAAAATTCAAGTCAAATAGCACTGTGACATTTTAAGTAAAAGGGAAAGGTTTTGAGTGCCATATAGATTGCTCTGGTACACATTTATGTATCACTCTCTGCAAGCTATTTCCAGCCTTTCTCATCTAATCCTGGCAGCTCAAGGCACGGATCCTTTGATTTTCGTTTTATATTGCATACACCACTTCTAGGTTTTCTCCAATGATGAAGCAGTTTAATAAAAATATAATTAAAATACATACATGAAAGAAAATGGGTGTTCCTTAAAAGGGCACGCAGAAGCCAAGCTAAGAGAGAGGGATCCTAGTTAAGCAAAATAAATAACAAGCAGGTAGGAATTCCTCCGTTTTTAAAACACTGATTGGACAAAGGGCCAGAAGACCCAGAGGAGGATCTTGCAGCTACATCTCCTATATTTCCTTCTCAAGGAAGCCTCACTGTATTGAATTCTATGGACACAGGAGAAGCTGTGCATAGCAGATGGGGAAAAGGGGCTCTTTGTCCAACATTGTGTAAGTATGCAGCTTGGGTGTGTGTGTGTCTCTCTCTGTGTGTGTGTAGGTGTTCCAGGAGGCCAGCTGTAGTGCTTGTGTTGGGTAGGATGCAAATGCGGTTCCAATCACAGGACCTGGCCTCAGTCAGTGTGCTGAGAATTGCACAGAACTATAGGATTCACATCTGGCACTTGGGCATTCCTGCATGTGTGTGTTTTAATCAAAGCTTTGCAGCAGCAAATTCCACTACAGTTAAACCTGGGGAGAACTGGAGGGTGTGTGTGCTGCTTCCCTCTGTTTCTTTCAATTCAGGCCTGGCAGGTTTCCTCCAAGGAAACTGCACTGCATTGTGACTTATGCGACCAGTATGCATTAAAAAGATCACGCGCAACCCCCCCCCCCAAAAAAGAGGGAAGACGGAAAAGGAGAGGAAACCCCCTGTGGTGAATTGCATCACTGCACGCCTCTCCCGGCAGGGAAAAAAAACCAGAGAGAAAGACTCAGCAGTTCTACTTAGGTCTGCACGTTCCAAGTGCTCTTTTTCTTAAACCTGCGCTCAGGAAGCATCCTTTGTACCAGCAAGGCGGTTTTTTTCTACTATTTTCCCTACCCGCCTCCCCTTTAAGACTTTTGCCTCCGGAATCTTGCTGAAAATTAAAGGATGGGAGAGAGCTGACCAGTATGGAACGTGCAAAGACACGCAAAGGACTAGTCATTAAAATCTTTTTATAGCAAAAGGGAAAAAAAGGAGTGAGCAAGCGAGAGTGCGAGAGCGAGCAAGCACGTATTATCCTCGGCTTCTAATTATTACCTGGTCTAACTTTCACTCTGGTTCTCCCCCTCTTCTGTCTGCGATGAGCTCCGTACTTAGATGGCAGCACAGCTCGGCGGTCTGCAGTTCCAACAGGGGAACAAGCACGTGCGCTTCCAAACTACAGGAAGCATTTTTATTTTCTAAAAAAATCGATTTCTGCTCCCTCCCTGCGATGCGTGCCTCTTTTGAGCCTTCCACGCTGCACAGGAACGCAGAGAGCCAATTCCCCGAACTTAAAATGCCGGTTTGCTCCCCTTCCGAGTTTAGACTCACATGCCGATACGGTTTGATGATATTGGAAAGGAAGCCCAACATACCTGTGTTTTGCAAAGACAGGCGCCCTTTTTGCTGAGGCGCCCTGTTATCTTGGGCACCATCCGGAGGGTTGGTGGCTTCCGTGCTTACCACTGGATCCAAGCTTGCAAAGACCAAAGCCAGGGTCACGAATTTCCCTAACCACTCTGCAGCATGCATGGCCCCGATGTCTACGCCAACAGCACTGACCGGAGGAGAGCTCGCCCTCTCTCTCACACACACTTCTTTGCAAGGAAAAAAGTGTGCGCGCAGCGTGGGGTGATCAAGACGAGAGATCCCGGATCTTTCCCAAGCCTCGCTCGGAGCGTGCGATCGGCGCTGGTACAAGTGCGAGAAGTGGCCAGGAAAGGGAACGGATGGTGCCTCAAATATCCCTCAAAGCTCCGGTGTCACTTGAATGAAGGAGTCGAGCAGATGTTGTCTGCCCAGCCGACCAACCGGAGCCTCTCTTTCACTCTGACACCACGCTCGGGGGGCGTGGCCTGCGCTCAACTACTACACACTCCAGCGAGCAACTCCGGAGAGCTCGGGACGGGAAAGTCGCTGCAAAGTGCAGCAGGTTGCAAAAGCATGCACCGGCGAGCGTGGTCCAGCGAGTGGATCGCGCACCCGCCTTCCTGCGCCTTGCAGCGTCCTCACATTCCCAATGCGGAGCGCTTATTTGCTCGGTCGTTAGGAAGTCGATTAAAGGGGGGGGGGGAGGCGACGCTAAGAAACAAAAGCGTGGCTCTGCAAGGGCGGTCGCTTGCAAGCAGCAGCGGCGGCGGGAAAAGGGAAGGTCTTGCAGGCGATGCGGACTGTGGTGCTTGCAAGAGTCGCGCTGCTAACTGGGGGGGGGGGGGGAGAGGGCTGTATGAGTAGTTTGGAAATCGGGCCAGGTCGTTTCCGTGATGAATTTAGCGATACCTTTTGCTAAGCACCAGCAAGACTCGCTGCCTGCCTGCCTGCCGGGCACCGTGCAAGCGCGTCTACGGTATGTATGGCACACGCGGCAACCGAGCGAAGCCAGCGAGTGGCCTGCGAAGATCGGATTTCGAGCAGGCGATCTAGACGGAGCCATGTGCTTTTGCAGCCAGGGGAGCCCAGGGCGTCGCCAATCTACACGTGTTTCTTCGGAAGCGGGTGGGGGGCGGCGGCGGTGGCGGCGGGCACGGCAGGGAGCTTATCTGATATCCGATGTAGCACCTGAACCCGAACAAAAGGACATTTTCGCCTTTTGGATCGAAGAACCCCCGTTCACGCTGCGGTTAATATTTGCATTTTAGAGCAGTACTTTATTAATCTTGGCTCGTTTTCTTCATACATGTCACACGGAGCGAGCAGTTTATAATGTTGGGGTGGGGAACCCGCACTGCTCTCTCCCCATTAAAAAATAACACCTGATACATAGATTTGGACCCTAATGCAATGTGGAGGTGGGGGGATTCAAATGGAAAGCTTGGTTTTATTGTAACCCCCCCCCCCAACTACGGAACCGTCTTCATCCTCAACCTTAGCGCACGCCTCCCCTTTCGCCCAGATTTTTGGGGACATTATTGGGGGTGGGGGAGAAGCGGCGATCCTTTTCTTGTGTAACCCCACCGCAGTCGTTGCATCATCTGGTTGCTGTGCCTCAACCCTCATCCACAGCCCGATCCTCCCGCATTCCTTCCCATCCGCATTGAGAGGCGCGGATTCTGGGGCAAGGCAGCCCGCCCTCCCCGGTGGCGCGTTCGGGATTCCCACCTAAAGCCTTCCGGCAGCAGCTGCTTTCCTTAAGGAAGGCGATGGAAGCCTTCAGCAGGTGACGATGGGGTGTGTGTGCCAGGGATCGGGGTGGCTCCTCTTCCTTCCTTACTCCTTCCCACCCCCCCACGCCCCGCTGCAGCAATCGCTTTCAGAGGTTTCATCAGGCAGACACCGCCAACCTCCTGCAACTTCTCCCCTTCGGCCTTCCAGTGGAGGAGAGCGGCGCGGAGTGCCCGGGTCCTGTCTGGCTGCTGTAATGCAGGCAGCAGCAGCAGCCGAGGGGGCGGGCAGGCAGGCGGGCGGGCCCTTCGGACTCTCTTCGCCAGGGACAGCCGGCTTGCCGGAGGAGGGGCGCGGCGAGGAATGTCTCCAGCTGTTGCTGCTGCTGCTGCTGCGATCCCCTTGCTCCCAGCTGTCAAAATGCACTTGAGAAAATCCACTCTCACCTCCTGAAGTGGAGGGGAGCCCCTGGGAGGAAGACGTGACACTCCACAGCACAGCCATGGAGGACCCTTCCCTCATCTCCGCTCCGGCGCACACACCGCCCCCCCTCCCCGCCCCGGCGCGCGCCTTTCAGCTCCTCTTCCACAAACCTCGCTGCCTTTCCGTACAAAGCATCGGGTGGTGTCGTCGAAGTGTCTTTGTTAAGGTTTCTGGAGGCCAAACTGTGGTGGAAGAATAAGAAGGGTAAGGGAAAATCCAGGGACATTCACGAAGGAGGTGTAGGGAATGTATTTATTAAGAACCTTGTAGCGAATCAATTCTGCAAATATGGATCTTTATTTGTCAGGACTTAGGCTGCCCCACCTTTTCTCCAAGGAGCTCCAGGTGGCAAGACACACTCCCCGCCCCCTTTTAACCTCACTACAACCTTGTGAGGTAGGTTAGGCTGAGAGATGGCAACTGGCTCAAGGTCATCCAGCGGTACAGTGTCCTTTTCTAAATGCTCACAGACCCACCACTATTGAATTACCTGTTCTAGGACCTTTCCTGGTATTGGTCAGTCGTTACCTGGTTCTTCTTTTTCCTCCTTTTGGAAGATGGGGACAACATTTGTTCACCTGCAGTCTGTGGGGACCTCACTTGTTCTCCAAGAATTCTCAAAGATTATAGACAGAGGCTCTGAGATCACATCTGCAAGTTCCTTTGGTACTCTTACCCTTGGGTGCCCCTCATCAGGCCCTGGAGATCTGAATTCATTTGAAGCAGCCAGGTGTTCCCTTATCACCTCCTTTCTTATATTGGGCTGCAGCTCCCTCCTTACATCATTTGTTCTGTCATCACCAGGTTGGGTATTGCTTTCCTTTGGGGTGAAGACATGTACCCCCTCTCTCAGACATAAAGGTAAAGGGACCCCGAACATTAGGTCCAGTCCAGGACAACTCTGGGGTTGTGGTGCTCGTCTCGCTTTATTGGCCAAGGGAGCTGGCGTACAACTTCCGGGTCATGTGGCCAGCATGACTAAGCTGCTTCTGGCGAACCAGAGCAGCGCACGGAAACACCATTTACCTTCCCGTCGGAGCGGTACCTATTTATCTATTTGCACTTTGACGTGCTTTCGAACTGCTAGGTTGGCAGGAGCTGTGACTGAGCAACGGGAGCTCACCCTGTCGCGGGGATTCGAACCGCTGACCTTCTGATCGGCACCCCATACATATACCCACCTATATTCTCATACTTCAGGGTGCTCCAGGTACCCTGGAGGTGTTGAGCGCCAATGGCACCAGCTTCACTTGCCCCTCATCAGGAAGGGTTAGGCAAGGAGCAAAGCAAGAGCTGCTACAGTGAGGGAGAAGCAGCTGAGGGCACTTTTACAACTGCAGTTGCAGTTTTGAGCACTCCTGAGGATCCCGGAAGGGCTGCAAGGTTTCAGAAATGACAGGAGAAGTGCTGCAGTGCATTTTTTAGTGACCAGCGTTAGGCTCAGGATACAACTTATAGGGCAAAATTCAACTGAGTGGTCCCACTGGAAGAAGAGCAGCTAGCACAACCAGGCTCCCCCCATCTCTGTCATCAGAATGGCTCAGGTGTGTGTCTCAGGAGAAGCCCCACAACAGCACAGAAGGGAGGAGAGGGGAGATTGTTCTGGGGGCCAAGCAGAAATGCCTGCGATGACAGATTCCTGCCACTGAAAGCAAAAAGTGGACAAAACATACAAAATCAAAATTCTCACTCTGTAGCAGACTGGTTAGAGCTAGGGAACGCATGGTGCTTCTTTGTCATTTGGGACTACATACAATGTGAAGTACAGTTTGCATTTTTTTGTCTTTCAATAAATTTAAAATAGTTTTAGTCCAGACCAGTGAACAGTAGATTCCACCTTCCTTTGCTTTCTGTTAGTAAAACAGGCCTTGGCTGACAGTTTCTGTCAAGAAGCTGTGGATGATTTTGGGCCATTTTAAATGTGCAGTACAAGCATATTGATGGTATCCCCCTATGATTGAACCACTACAGACTGCAGGTTTCTCCATGTTAAAAAAACCCAGGGTTGGCTGAACCATGAAGCAGAATAAGCATGTGCTTAGGGCATCAAGGGAAGGGGGGCACCACTGAAATTCTCCGTTGCCAGATTCTTAACATTCATGGTCACAAATTGCTTAGCTGAGTGTTCCTTTTCTGAGCTGAGGTATATTCAAAATCCCAACAGAACAACTATGCAACAAGGCAGGCTGGATGCCGTATCTCTACTAAGCATAGAAGCAGATATGTTACGTAAGGTTAGTTTTCAGGATCTGATCAAAGACTTTGCAATTACAAAAAGTTGGGGAATTATTTTCAAGTATAAATAAAGTGGAAGTATATGAAAATAAACATTATTTTTCATCTTACTGTAGATTTTGTTTCCTTTTGAAAAATAAAATTATATTTTACAGTTTATTATTGTTTATATTTTGAATTAGATATATATATATATGGGGGCACCCAAATCTTTCAAGTGCTTAGGGCCTCTAAAGGTCCAGCCCTGTTAAAAAACAACACCAAACATCTCTGCTTGTGGAAAGCTAACATGGCAGAGAGAATAATTTAAGTTTAGCGTTTTCCCCTGTCTACATGTAGTGAGTTTTTTGTTTTACATAACTGGCGCATTAAAACACACAATCCCCTTTGCATCCTAAAGCAGTGCCTTTCTGGAGGTCCTCCTTCACATGGTCTTCCTCCATGTGCTATTTTTGCATGTTTGAATTGGACCTCACTTCAGCTCTCAAGAGAGCCCAAATCTACTCAGAATCTCTTCTCCCAGAATTCTCCAGGGGCCAGGTCATGATGCACTCCTTATTCTGGAGGCACTGGAAGCAGTAGGAAAGCATTTCTAGATATGTGAACCAATGAATACAGCCTAAAGTAGAGGGAAGCATGAAAATCTGCGGTGGGGACATGCTTTGCACTCATCAGAGTACTCCAGACTCACACTTCTGACCTGCTTTTAGCCCCCAAAATGCCTTTAGTCTCAGAGACTTTACATGTCTGGTCCTAAATAAGTGCTGAAAATATTCCACAGTAGAGCATGATGTTCTAGCTAGTTTGTGTTCCCCTGGGTGCTTTTGTGCTTGGACACCAGTGTAGATGTTCCAGCCGTAGGGACCAGATAGTTCAGATATCAAAGCCAAAGCATACTTTATGCCCTCTTCCTTTTGTCTGGACTGTCTTTTGCCTTTTAGGGGATATGGGTTAGTTTCCCAGTGTTCAGAGCTGTAGGAAAGAAGCAGGAGGGAGCCAGGTTTAATTGCTACTTGAGGAATTATTGTGCGCGGAACTAATGCATAAATGCACAAGCCTGGAGGTTAGTGAGGGATACCATTTAGAGCAGCCTTCACTAACCTGCCGCCCTCCAGATGTTTTGGGACTGCAGCTCACATCACTGGTATGCTGGCTGAGGCTGATAGGTGTTGCCACCCGAAACATCTGGAGGGCAGCAGGTTGACGAAGTCTAATTTAGAAGGGTGTGTGTCTGACGCCTCTTCTCACTTCAGACTGCATGGGATTGCTTGTCAAGAGTGTTTCTCTGGCAAGGAAATGGATTTAGCAGTTGTGCTTGAGTGGGTCAAACCAAACAAATGACCCGAAACAGCAGCAATCTGACCTCTGCTGATAGCATTGCTATAGCTATTAGGAAGTATTAAAAAAAATAACCGCAGCATTATTACTATTTTATGCAAGGCTGGGTCTTCTGATCTTTGTGAGCGTGACTGGGCGTCACCTGCATATTGATGCCACTGCGCTTCCAAGCTCCAGACACCCGTCCTTCCCCAGCAGATTCCTGGAGAGCAGGGGACATGCTGGTGACGGACTCCTGCAGCATCCTGCAAGCCAAAGGCCACTGAGTAGAACAGAAATTCCCCAGCACCACCTTTGGGAACATACTTTTCAGGAAGGCCTAGAGGCACCACGAAAACAGCACAAAGAGATCCAGGAGAATCAGCAAGGTCATCCTCCCCTGTCCATTCCTCAGCATTCACCATGGCAACCAAGGCAGTCAGCTCCAGAAATGAATTTAGCATGAGTAAGTCCTGTTTTAAAAGGGAAGTAGGAATGCTTTCTCTTTTAAGCTTTGCAGGTTTAGACACCCCCTCGGGTAGCTTCAGAAGGGGATTAGAAAAGTCCACGGAGGATAAGGCTGTCAATGGCCACTGCTTCCAGTATTGGAGACGCAGTTTACCCATGAATACCTGGGAGTCTCAAGTGGGAAGAATGCTAGGCTTGCTGGCATGCTTCCTGTAGGCATCTGGCTGGCCACTGAGAGAACAGGATGCTGGACTCTTCATATGTTCTTAGGGCCTTCCTGTGGTGAATCTACCACATCATGGGCTCTGATTCCTCATAGAATTATTTGGGAGGAATTCAGCACCACTGTTCTGACCCACCCCGAGGGTAGTTGTTGATCTTTTTTAGGCAAAGTTATTGAGCAAAAAATTGCTGTTTTTCAGCTATTTTTTAAAGGGGAATCAGCAAATATGACACTGCCGGCATCACTTGCGATATGTCTGGATTTTCCTGGTTTCCTCCCAGACACTTCTTCCAACTGCATTATTCCAGGTATGTCTGGGAAATTCCAGACATATGACAACCCTACCCATGCCCCATTTTGGGGGGTTCTCATCACCCTCCCCAGAGCAGATTTGGGGGAAGGCACAGGAGTACATAAGGAAAAACGGTGGCGGCGGGGGGGGGGGGGGAGAAGCCCCACTGAGCTAGCTTCTGCTAGCCCTCTGGGTTTGTTTAACACCCATTCTTGTGATAGGCCTCAAGTACTTCTGAATTCTAACCCAGCTATAGATGCAGATTTCCACATATTTTACTTTTTCCACAGCTTTCACAACACAAACTGCAAAATGTGATGGCAGCCACCAATTTAGATCACTTTAAAGAAGTTTTGACAAATTCATGGAGAACAAACCTACCAATGGTTTGCAGTCATGATGCCTGCATACTACTAGGGACTCAGCTATACAGCTGCAAATAAAACGTTTTAAGTGTGTTGTAAAGTGCATTACACAAATGTAACACTAGATGGCGATAGTGAGCTATGGCAAATGCAATATCTTTTTCAAAACGTTTTTTAAAAAATCATTTTTGCAGTGTTTTTTATATGTGTCTAGATTTCACCTAGGATCACAGGTACTATGCTTCTGAATACCAGTCACTGGGGAGCAACAGCAGGCAAGGCCTACTGCTCTTATGATCTGCCTCTGAGTTTTCTGGAGGTATCTGATTGGCCACTGTGGGATGCTGGATCCAGTGTAGCATATTGGTTAGAGTGTTGGACTAGGATCTAAAATTTACCAGGCAAACTTAGGCCTGTCACAATCTCTCAGCCTAGCCTACAAGGGTTCTTGTATGTCACCTTGAGCTCCTTGGAGGAAAGGAGGCCTATAATTATATTAAGGGCATAAATAAGCCTTTGGTCTGATCTAGCAGGGCTCTTCTTATGTGAAGTTGGTCTCCTACAGAATTTCAGCTCCTTATAGTTTAAATCTGGGTCATTTTTTGCAGATCTTCAGGAATATGCATATAGAACTGTGAACATTTTGACACTACTTGGAAAAGAAGGACAGTAAGTACCTGTGAGGCATAGCAGAGTTCCAAAACTCCCCTTTGAAGCTCTGTAGAATAAATGGCTCCCTGGGGATGATACAAGCAGTGGTGCTCTCGGTTAATTTTAGACCATTAAAATGGGAGGAGGGTGCTTGTCTTTAGGTGGTAATGTGTGTTACTTCAACAAACTGAATCAGGTGGACAAGAAACTGAATCAGCAACCCTCTTTGACCTAATTTTTTTTTTTTAAGTATTTGAAATTCAAAACCATTACAATAAATGGGAGGAAAACTTTATTTTTAGGTGACTATAAAATGAAGAAAATAAAACTAATGCTATGGAAGAAATAGCGGTAGGAATGATATTTTAAATGGCTCAAACACCTTTTTTCCTCTCTGGTTGTTTTATGAAAAGGTCAAGTATTTGAAAAATCGTCTTGGTGAGGAGTTATTTTCTGATTTTATAAGAAAGGCCTATTTGGTTGATAAAATATGAACTGTTTGAAAGATTTATAGGTGTCAGAAATCCTGCCTAACTTTTTATATTTAGAACAGCCGCACTGTGATATTTTAAAAACTGGTATTTACTCATGTAATCATTTGCTTTTTATGTGGGACGTGAACTGGGCATGTGACTACTGTGCTTGATACAAAGAGAGGTATGGGCAGAACAAAATGCTCAAATTGCACCTTTTTGAAAACGGCAGTCCTGTAGGACAACAGCAAAGCAACCATCACCTGTGTTTACAGGCTACCCCCTTTATACCTTAGACAATAGCCTGCGTAATAGTTTTGAGTTAGCCCATTTTCAAGCAGTTGTTGAAGTTGCAAACTCTTTGCCATTAAAGGCAGAAAACAGATAAAGGTTCAAAACTTTTGCTAGTTGCCCTAGTGCAAGACATCTACTTTTTTTTAAATAGACTTTTCACAGTTTGGAAAGTGATGGAGACATGTGTTGAAAAGTGTGATTATCAGGAAGACATGTAAACACCCAGAAAGAAACATAAGAATGAATGCTCCTTGTCATATAACTGCCCCACAAACAAATGAGAACAAATATCCATTAAAGACCGCACATAGTCTTGCCACCACATTAGCTTTGCGCAAATTAATCAGGAGGAATGCTCAATAAATAGATCATCTAGAGATGCCCCTAGTGTGTTTTGCAGATGAATCATATCCTGGATTTGAAGATTCTGATGGGCTGCTGATCTAAGCAATGAAAACACAGAATATTGGTCCTAAACCTTCATTGGTCACTTTGACAGGATGAGATCTCGTTATGGCTTCACCTTGTGGAAGTACTGATTCTATGGCAGATGACTAATTTTCTCCCCCTGTGGCTCCACTATGATGTCAACTCAATGGAGGGTTTGCTTTTTGCATGTAGCAATGGAGCATATCTCGTGCCCATCAATTCCACACAGGTACCATCACTCTGTGACCGCAAAAAGTGCAAGTCAAAGAGAAGTAGCCCCTGTGCAAAGACCTGAATATCCATGTATCTAATTTAAATATATTTATCTCCAGCTTTGTTGTCTCTGCTCCAGTGGAATTGGGCTGCTGCTGCTGCTTCTTTTACCGAACACACACACACAACTATCCCCAGCTGTTTCCTGCTATGACTTGTGCCAACTGCTCAGCTGCTCTTGGTAAAGGAAGGAGATGTAGGTTATTGCCAGGCTGGTCAACTGGGAACTTGTGAGGGAAACTTTAGATCTTACCCAGAAAGCAGATGGGAGGAAGCACTTCCTCTTCGTACGCTTCCTGTGTATTGTCTAAAGTGGGAACTTGCGCATCTACCCTGTGATGATTTCTGGATGCAGGTATATTGCATATTGCAGGGGCAGCACATGATCTGTGAGTTTTGGCTTTGCCTAAAAACCATAAGGAGTTACCTTTCCCCCCACCCCCATCTCTCTAATATTTTGAAGCTATTCTAGCTGTGTCAGAGCTTTCTCCTTTGGCAAGAGTTGGCTTTTCTTTTTTGGGACTACTTTTCCTACTTTCTCGGTCAAACTGACTAGTTATAATGCTGGGGATTTTTCTGCCTCTCTCCATAGCACATGCCTTGCCTTGAGTTTGTTCACATACTTGAACTTTCTGCAGTTATTTATACCTTTTTGCTGAGATGGGCATAGGGAGCCCTCCTGGTAGTTCCTCTGCACTCAGAGGCTTGATGCGTAGCGGCACAGGAGAGGGCATTCTCCGTGGTGGCTCCTAAGCTATGGAACTCCATCCCTACAACAGTGTGCCTCTCACCTTCATTATACAGCTTTTGGAAGATGCATCTTCTTGTTCTGGCTTTTGACACTTAAGGTGTATGTTTTTAGGAGCCACCTTATTTTTACAGTTGTAAGTTGTATTAAAATGTTTTTAATATAATGTTTTCATGCTATAACCCGCCCTGGAATGCAGGGCGGGTTATAGCAGGCATGCCAACTCTATGGGACCAAGGTGTTTTTGGCCCCCTCAATATCTGTTGGGAAGGGACTGAGCCCTCTCAATGTTGAGGGGGCAGGGGAGGCTGAGCGTGGAGCTGAGCATGGCACAGCTTCAGTGGTTGGCTCCTCCTGAGTGCTAAGGAGGAGGAGCCGCTGCCCCTTTGAGCTGCACTGCTTCTGGCTCTGCCCTCAGCCTCCTCCCAATGAGGTAATGACACATGCACATCATGTGTTGTGCACATGACATCACACATGTGCACCACACACCGGGGCCCCTCAATCTGAGGTGGACGTTGGCACCTCTGGTGGGTATTAAATGAATAAATAATACTTGACATCTGATTTTGGCACACTTGCAGGGAAGGGCCACAGCTCAGTGGCAAAACATCTATTTTGAATGCAGAGGTTGAATCACTGCCTTCTGCAGGCAGGGCTGGAAAAGACCCCTTTCTGAATTGCCAGATATGTGCTACCACTCAGTGCAGAGCTGATCTGAGCAAGGCAGGCCAGCGATCCAACTTTGTAGTTGACAGCTTCCAAAGTTGTGTAGGATTATGGGAGATATATGCAGATGACATTTTGTTGTCTTCCAAGTGATGCCAGTTGCTGCATCATTAGCCATCTCTTGATAATCTTAGCTGTGAACACCCTAGTTTTTGTGAAGGCTTTAAAGGTGGTCCACCATAACATCTTGATTTCACCTACCTCTCTCAAAGGCTTGTGGGTTTTATACAACTGATTACATGGAAAATGGATGGAAGACACGTGTTTTTGGTTCAAATAAAAGGAGAGGAGGGGAAAAAGTACGGACACAGGCAGCACTGGTTCCAGCAATTTACTGCAGAATATCTGAACCAGATGCTGTTAAACCATAATTCCAAGCAATTTGCCAGAATTATGTATCTACTTTAATCTTTTGAGTCAAAGTTAGGCTATGCATGGTTTGCATTACTTGTATATATAAACAAAACTGTGATGCGATTACAGCTAATATGAGACAGATAATGATAAACAGGCATGATTTCACTAACTGCTGTCCTAGCTGGGGGAAAATTGCAGCTTTCTTTGCTAACTGGGGATAGTCTATCATAAAAGAGTCTTCAAAATGTGGCTGCCCAGATGAAGACATTTCCAACAATTTCATTATTCATAGCTATTCAGAAGCAATGTGGAGATTCAGCAGAGTTTTGTCCCAGTTTTTAGTGACAACAAAGGCTGGCCCTTTAGAGGTCAGACTATAGCAATTAGATCTGCCTTCCCCAACGTTAGTGCCCTCCGGGTTTTGTTGAACTCTCAGCTCCCATCAGGCCCAACCAGAATGGCCAATGGTCCGGAATGATAGGAGCTGTGGTCTAACAATATTTGAAGGGCACCAGGTTGGAGAAGGGTGACAGATGTAACGACATGGGGGGAATGTATTTTCATGAATTGATCAGTGGTGTGGCACCTGTGGTCCCACAGATGTTGGTAGACTACACTTTCCATCATCACAGGCCATTGACCATATTGTCTGGAGCTGATGGGAGTTGGAGTCCAACAACATCTGGAAGACAGCACCATAAAAAGACCCCTAATAGAGCCACAATAGACAAAAAAGAAGAAGAAGTTGCTCATGGGAATCCTATTATGTAAGGTACCATTTTAGCAAGTTACGAGCTGTTGAGTCTGGCATATGCTGAGAAACAAAAATTCACCTTGGACCAATGGAGTATGGAAACAGATGACTGATAACCATATGAAGATGATAGCCATGGAAACATCTGCTGCATGGCAGCCGTACCCATCTGGAGAGGCCTATAGAATCTGTCACATGAGAAATCAAGTATGAAGACAAATGTGGCATTTTTAGAGCAGTGAAGACCCCAGTTCTATTCAGTCCAAGCATATATTTTATCTCCAAGGTCAAGCTCTAAAGCAGAAGCTGGCTGTGCATGAGGCTCCTGTGATGATCTCCCCCTCCCAATTCCTGGAGCAGTTTTGCACTTAAAAAAATAAAATGAATACTAGTTTATTAGTTACATGAGTTTTAAATAATGAACTTGTTCGTTGCTTGATTAAATCTCCATGGTTTGTATATGAGAAACAATGAATTGAAACAAATTGCTTCCTTTTATATACAGTGGTACCTCGGTTTACGAACTTAAGCCGTTCCGGAAGTCCATTCTCAAACTGAAACTTTCCCTAATGAGGCCTCCCACCGCCAGTGCCCTTCCACCATTCGGCTTCTGTTCTTAGACTGAGGTAAAGTTTGCAAACCGGGACACTACTTCCAGTTTTGTGGAGTTTGTAAACCGAATACAGTGGTACCTCAGGTTACAGACACTTCAGGTTACAGACTCTGCTAACCCAGAAATAGTACCTCAGGTTAGGAACTTTGCTTCAGGATGAGAACAGAAATTGCATGGCAGCAGCGGGAGGCCCCATTAGCTAAAGTGGTACCTTAGGTTAAGAACAGTTTCAGGTTAAGAACGGACCTCCAGAACGAATTAAGTTCTTAACCCGAGGTACCACTGTAGTTTGTAAAGAGAGCTGTTCTTAAACCAAGGTACCACTGTAAATAGTGACCATATGTGTTACAGTAGGCATTGGCTTAGAAAAGACATTCCGCCTGGGATGAGAGAGAATGCTTTTTCTAACATGACACCTGATACTCAAGGTCGTTTTTTTAAAAAAAAGATTATCTTTTTTTAGTAGATGCAGAGGTTTTTAAATTATGACTGAACTATATGCAGCCCATTACTAAAATGAAGAATGATGTGCTTAAATGTTGGTGTAGTGTATTGCTTTAAAAAATATCAAAGCTGGATAGAATGCTTGAAGCACGTGGGGAGGACAAGACTGATTGCTCAATGTCAAATTGCTGTTATGCATGTCTGTCATTTCAGTTGCAAAGCACAGAGGAAACTGGGAGGAAGCTGAGCTTGCACTATTGCTGAACAATTCATGGTAAGATCTGTTCTGATATTCCATTAATCTCCCCACCCATTTCCATGGCTGTCTGGGTATCCAAGTAGTTGCAGAGTGTGGCACTGCTTAGTTTATTGTATAGCAAGAAGCTACAGCTAATTGCCTCTCCATACAGTTCTATCCACAATACAACATGTATTTAAGCAGATGCCATTTTGTTCGTGGTTATCTATTTCCACGCAGGGTGTCATAATTATATTTAACGTTATAGAACTCGCTAATACAAGAGAGTCTTACTGTCTGACCGTTTTAAAACAGAAATTCTAGCTATCTACCTGTACATCTGCGCAACTGCTTGCATGTAAATAGCATCACAGCAAATTCAAATCTATGATTATCTAGATATTTTCCAGGTTGTTTGAACCGGAATGATGCCGTTTCTGCTTATCTAAGGCCATTCATCTAAACTGAATTGTACTGTAGCTCTGGCTGCTATTCTATGTATATTCCTTACCACCTGCCCACAAAGCCTCCCACAAAATATAATTGTATTTTTGCTCACTGAAATGGGATCTCAGTTTAGCATATGCCACTGCATCAATATTGTTTTACACCTCTCCAATCTCTGAGCAGTGCAAGATGCCAGGGCTTCCAGATGCTTACCCAGAGTTTGGTTTCCTCAGAATGAAGAACAGCAGAGACTCTGGCACAGAGCCACTTCCTTTGTTACCTTAACGACCCACACTAAAGCCGGTATCAAGAAACTTCTCTGGCTGTTCCAGCAACTGGATACTTGTTGGATCCAGGAATTAGGAGGGACTCAGACATACAACCTAACCCCACTCCCAAACTCACAACAATATATTTGAATAGATGGTTTCCATCAGTGGCGAAGCTGCATGCTCCGCTATGGGGGGGGGGGTAGAGAGCAGGCGTGGGCGTGGCTGGCACCCCCCAGGGGGGTGGCGCGAGCCGGGGTGGCGGCACGCATCCCAGGGGCATGGCATGCCGCCCGCGAGGGTGTGGCGTGCTGCCCACAGGGGCATGGTGTGCGTTCTGGGGGTGTGACGCGCCGCCTATGGGGTCGTAGCGCCCGGGGTGCGCGGGGGTGCATGCCGCAATGACACCCTACCGGAATAGTGGTGACAGGGGTAGTCCGCTCCCTCTGCACCCCCGTTCCTCCGCCAGTGGTTTCCATACATTTTGTAAAACCTTTTTCTTTTGTGTGGTTAGAGATTAAAGCATAGTTTCCACAAATAAACTGACACTATTGACACGAAGTACTGTAGTAGTTTCTGCTTCTGTCCAAAGACTTGTCCCAGTGTTAAGATGGGAACGGATCATACTGTGTGTCAGTGGCTCATAGGATCGGCCTGTAAGATATGCAGTTTGCTCAGTGCACTGCGCTGCTAACAATGTAAACCATTATACTGCTGACATCAGGCACAAACTATTTTATTTTAATGCGGCCTTCTTTATTTTGGTGAGACTTAGGCAGGAGCCATGCTGGTTGTTGGAACCGATCCTTAGCAAACAGCCAGTTAAAACATTATTGAGGTAATAGATGGTAAAGAACTCCTAAGCCCCATCTGGTCCTTCTTTTTACTAGTTGCATAATGCTCCCTGTACAACATTCCCATGGGCTTTTCCCAGTCTAGCCAGAAATCACTTCATTCCCTTTGTTAGGCTGTTTTCCCGTCATCATTCTCTCTATTTCCAATCTCTGTTCAGGCTATGACTACTAAGGTTTATTTATGCAGCCCAAATGGTATTACCCACACATAGGAGGGAGATGTCAGCAGGCTTGGGGGAGGGGAGAGAACCTGAAGATTTGTACAGGATTACAAAAAAAATCTTCAGGAAAAACCTCTTCTAAGTTCCCACCCCTAACTTTGAAACCAGTTCAATGAGAATAGAGTATGCTTGTTGCCTGTTGGAAGGGGGGGAGAGAAATGGAAAACTTGTGGGAGGAATGGAACAGAATTGAATATCCCTGAAAAGTGCATGGATGGAAGGAACAGTGAACAGGAGCACTCTAGGCCATGACATTTTAATGGTTGGCTTATTTTAATTGGAACTTCTTCCTTTTTTTGCTGTTGGTTCGTTTCTACTTGCACTTGGCAGATCCCCAAGACCTAAGTGAGTCTGGGGAATCAGAGAAAAACAATTATATGCACAAAAACGGGGAACCTGCAAAATTATGTCCCTTCATCAAAGTTTCCCTTTGAAACCTAATTGCAGTTTGCTGCTATCCAGTGGCGTAGCGTGGGTTGTCAGCACCCGGGGCAAGGCAAGTAATTTGTGCCCCCTAACCCGGGGCAAGGCAAGTAATTTGCGCCCCCCCCCCCCCCGCTGCACTGTCCCACCCCCAGATAGTCCCTCGCTCTCTTTCCGCACCGCACCGCATGCCTGGCACCCTCCCCTCCACAGTGGGCGGCAACCCGGCGGCTCGGATCGGATTCGCACAGCCAGCACTGCAGTGAGAGAGAGTGAGTGAGCCAGGTTGGGGCAGAGAGCTGTGAGTGCGAGCGCACCCCCCCCAGATGTTGCGCCCGGTGCGGCCGGCCCCCCCTGCACTCCCCACGCTACGCCACTGCTGCTATCGGGCCCATTCTCCAGTAATTCTACTGGGTTTTCTTACCAACCCAGATAAGCACCCAAGCCCAAAGCAGATATGTTAGTCATCAATGATTATCATGGGGGGCGGGGAATACTTATATGTCAACCAAAATAACTTTGTTGCCTTGTAAACAGCATACAAAGATGTAACTCTGGGTACGAACACTTCCTCCTCAGAGCCCTCCAGAATTTCAGGTGTGAAATTCTGCAATGGAAAGCCTTTTTTACTTGCTTAGGGTCTCTTTTTGTTTTTAGAATCCTTCTATTAAAATATCTTGTAAAATAACTCTCTACTTATTCTTCCAAATCATGGCAGGTGATAGGGAGGGGCGGAGGCAGGAAAGTCAGCAGAAAAAGAAAGTGGTGTGGGAGTTTTCCTCCTCTCATAATAATAGAATGTGGGGTCATCCACCGATGCTGCATGTTGGAAGAAAACAAAAGAAAACCCTCCTTCACACAGTACATAGTTGAAGTATAGGATTTGCTCCCACTTGAATGGCTGTAAAAGATGAGGCGAATCCATGGGGGAATAAAGCTATTAATGGCTACTTGCCACAATGGCTATGCTCTACCTCCACTTTTTGGGTGCTGTTTGCCTCCAAACGCCAGTTGCTGGGAATCACAAGTGGGTAGGGCGCTGTTGCACTCTCAGCTTGCTTGCCGACTTTCCACAGGCATCTGGCTAGAGAACAGGATCTGGCTAGAGAACAGGATACTCTGTAATATACTTACAGAGTATATTAAAAATATATGTGAAGGTCAATTCACGTTTGTAGGTTTTCAAGACGCTCTGTGATAATAATGGAAAGAAATATTGTTTTATAATAATTGCTAAGATTAATTTGGTTAAAAAAAACCCCAAACAAAACAAAACAATACAGATGCAAGAAATGTGAATAACTGTGAAAACATGAACATTTCCATATAGACTGAAGGAAGTCTGAAAGTGGAAAGATTAGAATTGGATGTATAATTCAAATAGAATGTTTTTCTTTTATTGTTATATTTGAAAGTTTTATAAATAAATAAAAAAAAGAGAACAGGATGCTGGACTTGACAAGAGCTCTTCTTGTGTTTATCCTCATGCTCACTCTCTCTCAACAGGCAAGGGAATTAGATGTTCATATCAAAATGTGGGTCTCCCTTGCTGCACAGTTCTGTTTACTTATTTTCTGCAATTTCTTCTTGTTGAGTGTTTCTGAAAAGGTGTGCTGGGTTATGGCTAACATCCTGGTATGACAAGAGCACTACGAGGGAAGAAATTTGCCTGCTAGCTTTTGGAAGGATTTAATGTCAATGAAAACACATTCTGCGTACAGATAGGTAATCCTTGGACAGTGTGTGGAATGTTGTGGCAGAACCGAAGGACCATTTGAACTGGTTTGGCGTTGAATATCATACATGCTTCAGGGCTGACAAATAAGCTATAATTCTGTTGAGGGTACCACTGAAACAACAAACCCCAAGAGTTCAGTTGGTCGGTGACAGCTGAAACCAGAGGCTTGAATTACAGTGGGCCTTGACAACAACTAAGAACAGTTATGGCATTATTTATTTTCCTGCAAAAATATGTTTTATGCCTTTGCTGTCAATGAGAAAATAACTTCAATTGGCCTTGTGCATTTAAAATAGAGTCACATACTTGTATAAGTGTGTGTGTGTGTGTGCGTGCACACACACACATACATAACTCACACACTATATCCATGTGTGTGAATGTTTAAATACAGTGTTCAATGATGCAAGGAGAAAAAGGGAACAAAGAAAGCTGCATTATTGTCTGCAAGCAGACACAGTTCAGCCACATTGTATAACCTAAGACTTTAAAAAGTTTTGAAGTGCAGATCCAGAAAGTCTCATGAAGTTTACACTTCCCTTTGTCCCATAATTTATTTATTTATTACATTTATATACAAGGAGCTCAGGGTGGTGTAGATGGTTCACCTCCTTCCCATTTCATTCTCACAACAACCCTGTGAGGTAGGTCAGGCTAAGAGATGGTGACTGGCCCAGGGTCACCCAGTGAACTTCATGGCTGAGTGGGGATTCGAACCCTGGTCTCCCAGATTTCCATTTCCATGATTTCTAGGCACGGGTCTGAGAAGTTTTTCTTTTGTTCCACAGCTTTCTCCAGGAAAACCCACCATTTACTGCTGAATTGGAACAAACATCAATCTGCAGAAAACCCAGCTGACATTTGTTCCAATTCAGCAGTAAATAGCAGGTTTTCCTGGGGAAAGTGGTGGGACAAAAAATAAACCTCTGGGATCTGTGCCTAGAAATCATGGTACAAATGGGAATGTGGATGAGCCCAAAGATAGAAAGTGAAAAGAGGGTGGCAGCGAGAGAGAGAAAAGATCATGCCCTGTTAACATACTTTTGGTTTTTCCAGAATGCCCGCTTTTGACTTGGACCCAATCATTTTTGATCACCAGCATGCAGCATCCATTCCGCGCAAGGGAAAAAGCCCCAGGAGAAAGGATGGATGACCTTCATGCAGAATTTTCTTTCCTGACTTGGATCTCTCCTACTATATACCGAAAGGATGGCTGCAAAGGGGAATATTTCTCAAGCATCCAGCCAGCAGCCTGGTTTGCAGATCAGTGAAGCTTATCCACTTTCCACCTTCCTCTGCTGTTACCAGACGCAGGCCATGCATTAAAGCTCTGTCTCTGAGCACCTTTTCTTTTTTTGCTCCACGGAATCCCTCTGTTTAAAGCTCCGTCTGAGCAAACAGCTATCTGTGGAAACCCTGACTTGACCTTTGCTCCGACTGAGTGCTAAAGAGTGGGTTTTCACAGGGTAAGCTCAGGGCAATGCTCAGACATGGAGCTTTAAATTATGGACCTGTGCCTGGAAAGAGTGGGGCAGAAGGTAAGAGTGGATAAGCTCAGCATTTCCATTGCTTTGCCTACCAAAGTTCCCATTTGACCATGGGGGCGGCGGCAGGGGGCAGCCTCCCGCCTAGGTCAAGTAAAACAATAGAAATATTTAACTTAACTGACTAATCACACTGGTTCTGCCCCCCCTAACAAAAGTCCTGCCCCCCCAACAAAAATCCTGGCTATGTCCATGCATTTGACCCTATTCACAGTGAGCAGAATGTTGGCAACCCGGAGAATGGAACACTCAGCCCCTCCATTTGAGCCAAAGATCTCTTTAGGGAGGGAGGGAGGGAGTCTAACTTCTACAGCTGTCATGGATTCCTGCAGTGGGCTACAGGAATATTATTATATTATTATCTGATCCAATAGTAGCTGAAAGAGCACAATTTGATTCTCTGGGATAAAATGCTAGCTCACTAGGAGAGAGATTAAATCTTGGAACACCTCTGGAAAGTTGTATCGATTTACAGGATATTTTAAAATGATTTCCTAGTCAAATTAGCAAAAATGTATGGAAGTTGTAATAGTAATTTTTAGGAGGCAGCAGTGCCAGATATATCCAGTTGGACTGTGCATTTATTATTTTTGTATAGAAAAGAATAGACATCACAACCCAGCCTTTTAAATGTAAGTAATGTTAGTGGGAGCTTTAAACATATGTACATGCTTAACGTCTTCGAGTGAAATCAGTGGTGCTTGGGTTGTATGGGTACCTGGGTAGGTGTGGGAATTCAACAGGACACTTTTCCCTTTCATTTGCTACAAAAATCAGATAAAGATTAAAAATTCATATGACCCAGTAGTGACGGATTGCAGACAAGTTGTTAACAGCTTATCAATGGAAAAGCAAGACAGAGCAATAGTATTAAAAGATTTGGTATGTGGCATTTCTTTTTTCAGATGAAATGTAGCACAATGAACATGTAAGGATCACTTATTTACTCCAGACGTCATTCCTGAAGGTAGTGCATCTGTGGTAGGGACACCACATTTTCTCAGCATACAGACTCAGCATCTTGACATTGGGAAAATGTGGAACTCCTGTTAAGAACAAAGGAAGCTGCCATATACTTCTGAGTCACACCATTTGGTCCATCCAGTTCAGTACTGTCTACAATGAGGAGCAGTAGTTTTTCAGGGTTTTAGACAGCAGTCTTTCGATGCCCTCCCTGAAGATCCCAGAATTGAACCTGGAAACCTGCAAAGCATGGGCTGTACCCCTGAGCTGTGGTCCTCTAGAGCAGGGGTAGTCAACCTTTTTATACCTACCACCCACTAATGCATCTTTCTTGATGGTAAAATTTCCTTACCACCCACCAGTGCTCGATGGAAGAAGGATTCAGCTTGTGCCCTAGAACCCCCTACCGCCCACCTAGAATCCTGAAATGCCCACTAGTGTGTGGTAGGGACCGGGTTGACAACTCCTGCTCTAGAGAGTGCTGTGTAGAATGCGGTTATGTGTCATGGTGGCACCTGCTGGAAATTCCTTGTGATGCACACACAGCGAGGAACCACACAAGTGCATCATACCAGGCTCATTCTATAAACTACCTTTCCCCCTTCCTATTTTCAGACCATGCTTTCTCACCCATTTCCTTCCCTGGAGTGTACATCCATCCATGTTGGATAAAAGGAGAGGAGAAAAAAGTAAGGATCACCTTTTGCAGGTGCACTTAAATCACTGAGGATAAGCAGGGGGTGGGGAATATGCTAATTAACAAATATTGAGCATCTGTCACACCCCCGCCCACTTTGACCAGTTCAGCCAGTACCACAGTTCTTAGTCTGCAATCACCAGTGTTTCAGCGTGTGGCTGGCTGCAAAGAATTCCTAACCATCTCCAGGTTCTCTTTCTGGCTTTTGTAGGCAGGTACAGTTCAAACATGGGACGCGAGTGGCGCTGTGGGTTAAACCACAGAGCCTAGGACTTGCTGATCAGAAGGTCGGTGGTTCAAATCCCCGCGACGGGGTGAGCTCCCGTTGCTCGGTCCCTGATCCTGCCAACCTAGCAGTTTGAAAGCACGTCAAAGTGCAGGTAGATAAGTAGGTACCACTCCGGCAGGAAGGTAAATGGCGTTTCCGTGTGCTGCTCTGGTTGGCCAGAAGTGGCTTAGTCATGCTGGCCGCATGACCCGGAAGCTGTACGCCAGCTCCCTCGGCCAGTAAAGCGAGATGAGCGCCGCAACTCCAGAGTCGGCCATGACTGGACCTAATGGTCAGGGGTCCCTTTACCTTTTACAATTCAAACATTAAAACAACTTTGAAACTGGCATGATGTATGCATCTGTGTTAGCAGTGAATATGCTAAAGAGTAACAATCTCTTGAAATTATTCTTATTCTTGGGAGGAGGGTCTCAAAAATTTATTGACTGTATCCAGCACCTGGACCAGGGTAATTTTAACCAGCAGGGAAGCACCTGGAATGAAAAGCAATAAGGTTTTGCAATGCTGCTAGTTTGCATTTGCTGATTTCTTGCATGCAGTGTTTGTATTAGTATACTTTTCGATGATTGCCAACCAGTTTTCAGTAGAGTTTATTATTTATAGCTGTGGGAACATAAGCCCCTCTCAGTCGAGATGCTTCTGCCTCATTTGATTAGCCATCTAATCTTTCTACCCTGCAGATTAAAAGCACCTCCCAAACGATGTCCAAATAGGGACTCTTTCCCCTTTACAATGAACAATTGTAAAAGACAGATGAGGAGGCAGGGAGGAAGCAGCATAGCATCTTAACAGACAGTGACACTGACACAGACATAACTTGCTCACTTCCGGGATCAATTCATTCTTGTTAACGTTTTCACCACACCTTTGTACTCGCATCAGAAAGGTGGATAACGACCCCTCTCCGGCTAAATGATACACATTGTGGGGTAGGGGATGGGGAATCATGTTGTGCATTGGAGGGCAGATGCTCACGCTCCCTTCACGCAGTACAGATTTTAACACATTTACTGCCTCTTTGAAGGCTGCATACTTATTGGTGGACTGCGAATCAGTGCTAGTAGTGATTTTCAGTACCGAATCTGGAGGTTGGTAGTCTTGACTTTTAATGTGCAGAAAAAGCCGTTCCTAGGGGGAAAAAACCGCCCCTTAAATGCCGCAATCTTTGCCGTTGAGGCTTCAGCAGTTGCACACCCAGCGGCGTCTGTTGCTCCCAACCCCCCACCCCTTTCATTGTAAGACCCTTCATCACAGACACACACTGCAGCCCCGCCCCTCTTTTAAGGAGGCCATTCGTTCACCCAAGAGAGCGACGTACGTGTGTGTGTGTGTAGTGTAGAGAGAGGGGGGAAGCAGCTCCTCCCCTGTAAAAGGAGACTGTCTGCAACCCAGCCATCCCTTCCCCCCTACCAGGCGCAAATGGGAGCCGACCGGCTTGGCAGAGCACGTACCGCACGTGCGCCTGCCAAGGCGGAAGGGGGCCAGGAACCGGCGGGGTCTCTCTCCCTCTCCCTCTCTTGCCTGTCAAAGGCACCTCGTACAATGGCGCAAGCACGTGCGCCCCCCGCTCTGGGGCTTCCCTCCCTCCCCTCTTCCCCTTTCTCTTTGCCGGCCCCGCCCCCTGTGCCGACACACCCCTCGCTTCTAGCCAATCGCGAGGCGGAGACGTGCCGCTGCCCGGCCGCACGATGCCTCTTCTCCGCCCACCCGCCTCCCCCGCTTCCCCCCGCGCTTTAGTGCCGCAACGCCGCTTCGGGCAGCATCCGAGGCTGAGCTGGGGAACGGGCGAGTCCTGCGCCGGACCGGACCGGCCACGTGCGCTGCGGAGGAGGAGCGGGCCAGCCGGAGGAGGCTTTGCCTGCGCGCTTCTCCGCGAGCGGCCGAGAGAGAGAGACTTTTCTTGGGGGAAGTCGAACTCCCTTCGCCACCATCAGATTCTTTTAAGACCATGCGCACAGCTCGCCGCTGTGTCTGTAGCCGTTCGCTTAATAAGGTTGCAGGGAGGGACTCTATCGCAGTCAAAGGTGGGCGACGCTAGCCAAATGCCAGACAATAATAGCTCATCGGCCGCGCAAGGAGTATTCCCCTCCCCACCCCAAACTCCGCGATAAATAAGGCGGGCAGAGTTAACCCATTTCCAGAGCGTACGATGATGTGCATCGGGGCGCGGGGAGGACGCCTGCCTCCCCATTGCGTTTTATTTTAGACGATACGTGATGATTAGCTCCCCCAGGAACACGGATCAGGAATTCTCCCGGCAACAAATGCTTTAATGCTTTCCGTTGTTGTCCTTGCAAGTCTTTGAAATGAACCTTGAGGGCCGCCCTTTAGTCAGGACGGCTGCCTTTCCAAAGACCCTCTCTGGTCACCATATCTGGAAAGTCCACTTAGGAAACAACCCAACTGCAGGCAGGCAGAGATGTGGTATGAACCCAGACTAATATGCTAGTGCTTCTGTGGTGTTGTGGCTAGAGCATCAGACAAGGACCTGGGAGACCACAGTTGAAATCCCCACTCTTGTCATGAAGCGCACTGGGTGACCTTAGGCCACTCGCTGTCTTTCAGTTCATGTACCTCACAGAACTCTTGTCAGGATAATAATCACGTGTACCACCTTGAGCTCCTTGAAGCAAATGTGGTATATTATTATTATTATTAATAATAATAATAATGTGAACTTGTTGTTTTGAGCTACTATCAGTGGAGTTAGTTAATTTCCAGTTTTGTTGTGGTTTAAGAATTTTCAATGATGATAATAACGATGAACGCACCTCAAAAGCTAGGCACTGTACATTATCTATGTTAAGAAGGAGAAACTCTTTCTAAAAAAGACTAGACCATAAGGAAAGGAAGGAGATGGAGAGGCCAGGAGAAGATGCACGTTTTCAAACACTGCAAGAAGGAAGAAATGTGAGGTTTTCAGAGATGGTGAGTGCCACAAAAATGGGCAGGGGCTGCCAATAAGAGAAAAGACCTGAAGTAGGAGGAGTAATCCAAAGGGCAAGCTAAGACAAGAACATTGCCAGAGTGAAGATGATGAGAGGTCAAATAAAGAAAAAAGAATATTTAGATAACAGAATGCCAAAGAGCGGAGCAGTGACTTTATTATTCAATTCAGTAAAGAAATGGAAGCTAACGAAGGGAGTATTAGAAAGCAATGTGGGTAGAATGAGAAAAAAGTGAAATGAGCCACAGAATTGAGACTGGAGAGGAGAGAGAATGAAAAATATGCACATAAGAAAGAAGAGAATTATAATAGTCCAGCCTGAAGTAACAGTCCAGTGCCTTTACAGCAGGAGGTGAATGAACAAATTTTAGCAAGGGAGGCTTGTTCTCTAGTAGCTCGAAAGTTAAGTGAACTGGATTTTTTGTTTCTTTACAGATAACAGACAATGCAGCTAATGTTGAAAATCACATTTTTATAAAGCAAGGAGGGGGAACCTAAAACTTGTTGGCATCCACCTCCCATCAGCCCCAGCCAGCATGGCCAGTGGTCAGGGATGATGGAAGTTGTGGTCAGAGGAAGTTGTAGGCGGAACTAGCTGCTCCGGCACCCAGAGCGGAGCACATACTGTACACCCAGGGGTGGGGTGAGCGTCCCACCGGGGTGCAGCGGCAAGCGTCCCAGGAGGATGCTGCTTGTGGAGAGCGCCCCAGGGGGGCAGTGCGGTGGTGTCACCCCCCCCTTAGGGATGACACCCGGGATGGATCGCATCCCCCTTCCTCCGCCAGTGCCTTTAGGGACATGTTCCCAGTCCCTGTTACAAAGGCATCAGTTTTGCAACCGTTGGAGAAAAAATGATTTCATTGCCAAAATATCTGAGCCATCACTGGAAGAATAAATCAGGTGAACTGTGGATTCTTAGAAAGCATTTTTCAGGGAGAAAATGGAGAGTATCTGTGTACCTTGGAGTACTGCCAAATCCTTGAGTAGACAGAAGCACGAATTTTGCAAGGAAGAACAATGCACTGATTGGCTTAAATATATTTTACGGACCTATTCACATGCTCATTCTTGAGGTGGAAAAGTCCACACTCAAATAGACTGAGATTTTCACCTATGTTAGGTTCCAAGTGTATATCTTCAAAGTAATAACAAAAGAAAATAGCAGCAGTTTTTATTTTTTATTTTATGAGAACATTTTCAAGAAGGGAGTGTTTCAGATTCACATTGTCCCATATGAAAATGAGGTGGTGTAGTCACAGAGTGTACACTTTACCACACCCAAAATAAATATTTGAGTCACCAGAGAGTGCCCCTAGCAAAACTCCAAGTATACCTCTCAGCAGAAATCAATAGTTAACTCTTTATATTAGCTTTGGTAGTTGTTCATGTCAATTAAAACACACCCTAGGCATATGCCTATGGTTAGTCACTCTTGACTACACTATAACGGAAAGCTAGTTTCCTCATTAATCATCCATGCATTCATTGTGGCATTTATATCCCACCTTCCCCCAAGGAGCTTAGGGTGACGCACAACCCTGTAAGGTAGGTTAGGTTGAGAGACAGTGACTGGCCTACAGCCCACACAGTAAGGTTCACGGCTGAGTGGGGATTTGAACCCTTGTCTCCCATGTCCTAGTCCAATGCTCTAATCCCGTGAGGTAAACTGAGGTGAGGGAGAGATTAACTGGCCTAGCATCACAATGTGCTGTCTCTTACAGCTGCATTTGTGGGGTCTCCTGCTCATTCTGCTGAGTATAAAAAAGGTAAAGGTACCCCTGCCCGTACGGGCTAGTCTTGACAGACTCTAGGGTTGTGCGCCCATCTCACTCAAAGAGGCCGGGGGCCAGCGCTGTCCGAAGACACTTCCGGGTCACGTGGCCAGCGTGACATCGCTGCTCTGGCAAGCCAGAGCCGCACACGGAAACGCCGTTTACCTTCCCGCTAGTAAGCGGTCCCTATTTATCTACTTGCACCCGGGGGTGCTTTCGAACTGCTAGGTTGGCAGGCGCTGGGACCGAACAGTGGGAGCGCACCCCGCTGCGGGGATTCGAACCGCCCACCTTTCGATCGGCAAGCCCTAGGCACTGAGGCTTTAACCCACAGTGCCACCCGCGCCCCATTCCCTGCTGAGTATGGCAATCCCTATTTTTATGTGACATGGTGTCAGAGCTGGCTCCGGGTCCCAGCTCACCAAGGACCAACGCTAGCCGGTAGTACAGTATCAAAGTCTTTATTGAAGAATAGTCTCCATTTACAAATCTCAGCGTCCCAGCTCTACGTCTGAGCTTTAGACCGGCGAAGCTCTATCTGGATCTCCGCCCCCTGTGCACCAGCTTAAAACTCTAATCTTACTCCACCTCCTCCTTCTCTCTCTCTTCCTCTGGGTCTTACTACCCCCCGGGGTCTCTTCCCTCCTGGACTCTTCTGACGCAGAGCTGGACCCCTCTGACTCCTCCCCCTCTCTTCGGCGTGCTTTAGGACCTGGCTCCCTACCCGGGCTGCCCACCTTGCCGCCCTCCTGTACATTTGAACTTGGCGCGCGCGCGCGTTTAACTTTCCTGATAACCGTTTCCTCGCTCCCTGACGAGGGTGTGGCCACTCCTGCTTCACGCTCTCCCTCTGCCTGCGCGCTCCCTGATCCCGATGCCTTGGACTCCTCCCCCCTACTGCACTCTGGGGGGGAAGCTGGTCCGGATTTCCAGCTGTTACTCTCTGAGTCCCCTCTGGCCCCTTCTTCCCGAGGTGTCCCCCTTGCCCTGACCATGGGGGCCCCTTTCTGTGAATCCTCCGAGTCACTGGAGAGACTCAGAGACCTCGGACTACTGTCGCCGCTGACATTTCCTTCCGACTCCTCCCCCTCGCTCTCCGTTTCTTCCCTCTCCTGTGACTCTGCTCCTGAACCCCTGACACATGGCAATATTAATTTATCTCGAATATGGAACACGTTCCATTTTGCTGCTTGCACAGGAAAGTGGCCTGCTTGTTCAACAGCTCAATTTCATCTTTTGACAAAACATATTTGGGAGTAAAATTGAAAGCTCCAACCATCCTCAGGCTCTTCCTCTTTCCTCAGACGAGGTTTCAGCTGGTGTCATTGTAAGTGCTTTCTTGCCTGTGTGGGGAGAGGATAACAGGGACCCAGAGGCTTACATTCTTTTGTTTTTAGGAATCTCAGCCCAGTAAGGCATACAATGACTTCCTTCACAAGGTGGAAGACCAAGAAGATGAGCCATAGGCAATAAGGAACGGGAAGTGAGAGCTTTAGTGGGACATCGCTATAATCTGTATTTAATGGCTTTTTACCGGAGGATCTGTTTGACCATTCCAGATTCCCCCCACCCCTCTCAGTTCTCGTTTTTATAAGCTATCTAATGCGTGGAAACGTCAGTTCTGGGCATATGTTCGCGTCCCTGGAGTCTTGTTCAGACATCCAGTGGAACATTTTCTAATTCAAAAGATAAACACTTCTGTTGGACTTGAGGGGCGGAAATTGTTTTCATCGCAGCAGGTGTTGCCCATTAGTTCTACTCGAACTGAACACCCGAAGCCAGGCTTTTCAATGAGATGCATAATCAAGCCCTTACATCACTGGGAGATGAACTGTACTTGAGCCTCTTCCTCATTGGGACCGTGCTTCCTCCAGGAGACATCCTGTTTTGCAATCCTCCAAATTCTCTGTGTGCCATGTGGGATTTCATCACCTCTTGGGCACACAGACTCTGCTTTCTGCAGAGGGCCCAAAAGGGCATAGGAAGGATGAGAAACTGAGCCAAGGGGTTTTGCACTTGGTTGTGGACCCATGAAAGAGCTATTTTTCCTTTCGCACCATTCATTCGCTCTCTCTCTTTCTGTGTCTGGAGTTATACAACTGAAAATTCCTGGCAGCACAACCAAGCTGTGAGCCAGAGAGTTTGTCTGCCCTGATTCCTTATGGTGTGTTGGTACTAACTCCGTAACATGGCTCTCCCCAGTGCCATCTGCCCATAGGGCAGCGTTTGTACTTCAGTTCTGGTGAGGCAAAGCAGGGTGAAGACTGTTGGAGCATCTTTCCTCATTTCATATTTCTGTACCACAAATGGATGGGTGGGATAGTGCCCCTGTGGGCTACATGCAGCATTCAGCTCCCCCCAGCCCACCCCTATAAATGAGGTCCAGCTATTCTGCAGTTGCAGTGATGAAGCACAGAAATTGATACTGGGCACAGTATTCACTAGGGACGCGGGTAGCGCTGTGGGTAAAACCTCAGTGCCTAGGACTTGCTGATCGTAAGGTCGGCGGTTCGAATCCCCGTGGCGGGGTGAGCTCCCGTCATTCAGTCCCAGCTCCTGCCCACCTAGCAGTTCAAAAGCACCCCTAAGTGCAAGTAGATAAATAGGTACCGCTTTATAGCAGGAAGGTAAACGGCGTTTCCGTGTGCTGCGCTGGTGCCGGCTCGCCAGTTGCAGCTTTGTCACGCTGGCCACGTGACCCAGAAGTGTCTGCGGACAGCGCTGGCCCCCGGCCTCTTGAGCGAAATGAGCGCGCAGCCCTAGAGTCGGTCACGACTGGCCCGTATGGGCAGGGGTACTTTTACAGTGTTCACTACCCCATAATCCCCATAGGGTGAAGTTAGAATTTTAAGCATGTGCACGATACCAGGTGGAAGCTCAAGAAAAAGACAGCAGAATTTCCAGTGGTCATACAGTGGAGTAGTTGTGACCCCAACGTTATTTTGTCGCTCCCCATTATTATCAGGGAGAAATAACCAGTGTCCAAGGGCCACTGTGGTGTAGTGGTTAAAAAGTCAGCCCAACTTACCTTACAGATTTCTTATGAGGATAAAATTGAGGGCAGGGGAGCCATGTGTGCAACCTTGAACTTCTTGGAGGAAAGGCGAGATATAAATTTATATCAGTTCCTTCCTCCCAAAGCAGCCCAGGGCAGAAAACTACAAATATTGAAGCATCTTGAAAATATGTTAAAGCAATTCCAGTACAATTGCAGGCTGTATCGTATAGGCATATGGACCACAGAATCCAACTTTTCTTGATGCAGGATTTGGCCATCTTGGAGCAAAAGCCTGAACGGAGCACAAAGCATAGCAAATCCTTCTTATAACTGATTTTCATCTTTGTGCAAAAGGGTCATATATGTTAGCTGTGGTTTTACACACACACTTATTCTTTTTCCTATTTTTGTGGCCTTTTTAATGGGGCCAGATCCTTCTGCAGGTTGTGTCCACTTTACGCATATAACATATTTGTTTGGTGTTGGTAAGTCAGGCACTCTATCGATACCTGTGCTATAAAGCCCCTAGTGGTGGAAAGGCAGGATAAAAATGTCCAGCAAACAGGCTAAAACTGGCTACTGCCCATAAACGCTGAGCCCACCTTCCCAGTCTTTGCAAAGGAACACATGCATCTGGAACGGCACATTGCTATTTCCTCACAGGCACAAAAACCTGTTTGCCTGTTGAGAAAACGAAGAAATAGGATACTGTGAGCAGCTAAGTGCTTCTTACAAACTGATTTGTATACACCAGATCCAAAAAGAATAAAACAAAAGGTTTTTATTGAAAGGGCAAGAATGGCTGCATTTTTGCTCTTGTAATCTAGAGACTAATTTTTTTTTTTTTTGCCACCTCCTTCTAGGCTTGAACAAGTGTTTTGCTTCATGGTTGACTTAGGACTGGGGTCCCCAGTGTGAAACCCATGGGTAGCAAAGTGCCCAACATAACCACCTTAGTGCCCACAATGCCTTTTAAACTTATTTTTGCCTTTTTTGGGGTTGTTGAGTTTAGAGGGGGTTGGCTGTTGTCTTTTGGGGGGATTTGTGTGTGTTCTTTTTTGGTCTTTCCTTTATTTGCATTGGGGTGTATACTGGTATTTTGCCTGTTGTTTGGGGTGGTGTTTCTGAGCACATCAGTTTTTTCTCCTGTGAAATGGGTATTTGTAGTGCCCATGTCCATCTCTTAGATTTTATTATGTTTTCATATATGTTGGAAGGTGCTCAGAGGGGCTGGGGCAACCCAGTAAGATGTGTGGGGCATAAATAGTAAAATTATCATGATGGAATGGGATGTCCCTATTTTCACTGAAGAAATGTTGGAGGGACGCGGGTGGCACTGTGGGTAAAACCTCAGCGCCTAGGGCTTGCCGATTGCATGGTCGGCGGTTCGAATCCCTGCGGCGGGGTGTGCTCCCGTCGTTCGGTCCCAGCTCCTGCCCACCTAGCAGTTCGAAAGCACCCCTAAGTGCAAGTAGATAAATAGGTACCGCTTTATAGTGGGAAGGTAAATGATGTTTCCGTGTGCTGCGCTGGTGCTGGCTCGCCAGAGCAGCTTCGTCACACTGGCCACATGACCCAGAAGTGTCTCCGGACAGCGCTGGCCCCTGGCCTCTTAAGTGAGATGGGCGCACAACCCTAGAGTCGGACACGACTGGCCCGTATGGGCAGGGGTACCTTTACCTTTTACCTTTATGCCTTAGCAGCCATTCTGGTAGTAGCAGTTTTTCCTCACTCCACTAGACAGTGTGGGTGTTGTTTGGACATGCTTGCGAGATGGTTATGGCTAGCTGTGATTTAACTGGCTTGGCAAGAGGCACTAAAGGCAAACGAGACCTAATAATCACCTAACGAAGCTGGGGTAGTTGCCAAAAGCAGCAGGTGATCCCTAAGAAAACGTTTTATTTTGGGTTGCCCTATCCAATCACAGTGCTTCAGGGCAGAAACCCGTCAGTAGCTCATGCAATAGAGAGATTTAATTCTCATCTTTTCCCCTTATACGGTTGCACAATTTCTACATTACTGCGGTATGGCATTGCTCAACTGGCCAGGTGCATGATTGTGAAGATTGCCCAATTCTCCCTGCATGTATCAGACTTGAAACAAACACCTCACTTTAAGGTATCCTTTATTGGCCACTGCTGGAGACAGAATATGAGAACAAGCTAATGAACACAAAGAATTACTTTTTGACTTGACTCTGTCCTTCCACCACCCCTTAGAAAAACAAATAACCTTACATTGGAGTCAACTCATATTGCCACATGGTGTCTTGGTTTCAGCTGCTAACAGAATAGTCAGTTTTTAGCAGGGGGAAAAAAAACCTTAAACACATTTTCTTTGGAAATAAGTCACATTCATGTATGTGGAATTTCCTTTGAACTCAGGGTAAGTTCCATAACTAACAAGGCAATTTAGTGTCTCCTAGACAACATGTACGTGATGTAACTGTTCGCAGTGTTGCCAACATTTCATTCTCTGACGGTGCTTTATGTCGCAAGTGGAATGTTCAGATCCAATTCTTCTCTGTGTGTGATTGACATGCACTCCCTTTTGCAGTCTTAGATTTTGCATAGGCATTCGACTGTTTCCCATCCACACCAGTGAGGAATCCTTGATGGAATATTTCCATGCTATTTTTTCTGGGCAAAACCTTTCAATCACTACTCCACTGCCATCCTCTTAATTTCCCCCTTTCTGATCATGTACACCTTTTTTTTTTTGGGGGGGGGTGTCCACAGAAAGTATGGAACACCGTAAGAGGAAACTTTACCAGTCCATAGTTGCTATGTTCCACAATGAGCAAAATAGAAGCTTGTGTTTTGGGGTGGGGGCTGTGGGGAGTTATATTGCAATTCTGACAAGAGATCTTGCACAAGATGTTGGTATTAAAAATAAATTAGTTGTATGTACTGCAATTGCATTCTCCAAGGTAATCCTGCACAGGTGCTGAGATCTTGAGAGAATGACTCATCAGAATTGAGTTGCTGGAATTTCAGCATGCCTATAGTATGTGGCAATCAATGGAAATGGATATGCTTGTTTTGTCTGACCTGCTGGAAATAAAATGATTAGGTTATGCTCAGCTGAGGAGCAAGCAAAAGTAGGGGGTGTGGCAATAGAGACCACCCACTGAAACATCACCCAATGTGTCGGAAAGCGCCACCCTCCCAGAGGTAACTGCACTTGTGTAACAGGTTTTAACATAAGGGACTTTCTGAGCTAAGAGAACATGCAGATTAAATGCAAAAAAAAAAAAAAAGGTACAGGCTGGCATTTTGATGACAGCAATGCCGTGTGGAGAGTAGCGGCGGGGGGAATGGTGTGTACGAGCAGCCCTGATTCTACAATAAATGCATTTCTGTCTGGATGTACGGTATATATTTCTTGCCATTCCCCAAAGCAAAGATTATTCATGGAAGTTAGTTCCTGCCTATGTGGCTGTTACCCTGGCAGGAAAACCTGTTTGGTACATAAAAGAAGGAACACAGCATCACTTCCTTTGCATCATAGGACCGTTAAGTGGTTCTTTGAGGCCACAGTTGTGCCATTCAAGGGCTCAAACACGAGGCAGCCCAGTCAATAAGCTTTAAAAGAGGCTACTGAGGCCCCAGCACCAGCCTGAGGAATGAGTTACCCTTCCATTTTGTTGCTGCTCAGACATTTATGCCAGAACCCAGATCAGGATCATGCTCCCTAGCATGTGCATACTTCATTTGCGTCGACATCTTGCTATATAATCTACCCAGTACCCACCTCTCCAAGGTTTTTGGAAGCAATATCTTGTTAAATATATATGGTTTTCAGAGAATTCAGCTAGAAAAACTCAAAGTAATGTAAATAAAGTGGGAAACTGCAAACAATTACTACAAAGCCATTATTAGTTAAATATTAACCAAGAAAAAATGAGTATCAAAGGCATATCATAGGATTAATATTCAATTAACCTTTTCCTCCCAAAAAAGAAAAACATTATTGGTAGAGTCCTTGAACACTGCCCCTTCCCCTCCCAACCAAAGGCAGCAGTTAGTAAAAATGAGGTAATTACATTACCATACTTTTGGACAAGGACAAGACTCACATTCTAAAACCCTCTACTGCACCTACTCACAGCAGAAAATTGCTGGAAATTTAGTGGGTAGCAGCATGCCTGTTTGTTTTTCCTCGAAGAAAACAATTGACTCTTCAGAATTCGGTTCAAAATGACTGGAAACAGATGGCTTGAGAGATGCTTCCCAGCCCCATAGCATCAGGGTAGTGATGAATTCCTGGGGGCTTATGTTATCCTTGCTTGCCTAGAGTGCAAGCAATAAGAAAATTCCGAGTGGGCAAAACCAAGACATCCAAGAGGCAGCCATTCTTAAGCACTGATTTACCAAGGAAAGTTAGCAGCAAAAGCACCCAGATAGTTGAAGTTTCATTTACAATAGACAGCTAAGCAAGAGAAGGAAACTCTCTAATAGCTATAGTAGCCAGCTAGTTTAACACCAGGGGCCTCTGTTTCCAGCAGACACTGGGGATTTCAGCAGCAGAAGAGCTGAAATAAATTATACTTTCTGAATTCATAAATGATGGTTTTCATTTTTAAATCAAGAGTCACCCAGGCTTCAAGCACTCTCCAGACTAGAAATCCAGAGTTATAATTTTTAATCTGTCCTCCTCCCTGCACTGTATTGTACTGATAATGCAGCACCGTTTACAGGCAGCGACCATTTTAGGCACCTCCGATACATGTGCGACCATGCATGTGTGCATTGCACCAAACCCAAAAACCTCACAAAAAGGGGTGGAACAGGGTGGTGCAGGGGGGAAACAGGGTGTTTGCAGGCTTTTCAAATGGTTTCCAACTATATACAGTGGTACCTCAGGTTAAGTACTTAATTCGTTCCGGAGATCCATTCTTAACCTGAAACTGTTCTTAACCTGAAGCACCACTTTAGCTAGTGGGGCCTCCTGTTGCCGCCGCGCAGCTGGAGCACGATTTCTGTTCTCATCCTGAAACAAAGTTCTTAACCTGAGGTAATATTTCTGGGTTAGCGGAGTCTGTAACCTGAAGTGTATGTAACCTGAAGTGTATGTAACCTGAGGTACCACTGTACTCTGGAATGTAATCCCCATGTAAATTGGGAGTTTTCTGTATTATGATTATACTGGAATTTTAGCTTGTGTACTTTGATATTTTTAATTGTTGTAACTTGCCCTGGGACCTTTGGGTGAAGGAGGGCAGGGAATAAAAATTGCAGATGAATGAAGATGTATGCTTTCTCAGTGGTGAGAGGGCACAAATCACCTCTTCTTTCCGTTCACTTCACTTATCCCAAGTTTCAGCTGTGGCACTGAAAACATGCTAATTCCTCATATGCCTTGGTTCAGTCACTGGGTGAACTGATTTTGAGGAATCCCCACATTCATATTATGACCCACACACCCCATCTAAAATAGGAACACATTCTTTATTCACTTTGCGTGCAAACTATGGGGAGTTCTACTTTGGAAATCTCAGTGAAACCAGCTTTTCATTCCAATTTTTTTTGCAGGAGGATTTTCATGTGGATTGTGTTCTTTGTTACCACAGTATGATCCTTGGTGGAAACGGGGCATGAGAATATGTGGGTCAGCTACAAAACAATCACAACAATATTTTGTAATGCTGTATAGCTCTGATCTGTGATCATTCCCCCCTCCCCCAACAACTGCCTAGGGGAGCCATGCTTTTTAGAACGAAGAAGGATTTCTTATCTGGAATATTTAACTCAACCATCTAAAGCACATTCAAAGCACATCTTTGCCCTCAAAGAATTATGGGCACTGTAGCTTGTTGAGTGTTGCTGGGAATTGTAACTGTGTGTGGGGTAAACTACAGTGCCCAGAATTCTTTGAGGGGGGAAATGTGCTTTGAAAGTGCTCTAAAGGTACAGCTTAAATTCAGTGAGTCTCTCCTTCCTTATGAAACTTCCATATATTTTGCATTATTGGACTGGATTAACATTTAACTAAGTATGCAGTTGACAAGGACCACAACATAAAACTGGGTTTCATACTTCTCTCTCTTGCCCTTTTTTTGCAGGCAGTCATTCACAGCCGTCAAAAACTCACTGAGAAGAAACATTCCCCCTTAGTTTTTGCCTAGGGAAATGGCCTTGGAGATCAGCTGCATGTATTATGACTGCAGATTGCTCTATGTGGGCGCTGCCACAAGGCCAGCATGCCATGCTAAAATTGAGAGGGAAGTCTTCTTGTCGTGATTTTTCTCTCTGAGGGAGTTGGTTCTGAGGGTGAGCAGGGAAGAAAATGTGTCCGATACACACGCTAGACAGCTGTGGAGCCCCAGAGCACAGTTAGGTACAGGGCACTGAGTCCTTTAATCCGGCACTGATTTAATAAACTTTAGAATTTCAGAGTTTTTAGCCATGACTGGAGCTTTGTGGCTTGGGTTTGTTTGTTGTCTTCCATAAGGTTATGAGGCTTTCCGACCTTACATACAGTGTATCAGTTTGATTTAAGAATAGCAGTGAGACCTTCTAAGAAACATATTTCCAGGAGAATGTTATCCTTCACAAGTGCTGAAAGCCACTCGGCCTTTACCATCCTGGTTTCACCTTTCACCTTAGCCTGTCCTCTTGGACATACTATAGTCACATGCAAGCACCCTCATTGGCAGACCCCATTGCTTATGTGTGTCACAGAAACGCAATAGATCATCTGGTCAATGATTTGCTGAGATATCACTAGGATTGTTGGCAGGAGTGGGAGGCTGCAATATTTCAGATGATGGCTGTTAACATCAGTGTTACTGGAACACCAGGTGCCTGGGGCTAAAACTCCCATCTTAACTGACTCTTAGTCATGTTGCCTGACGCTGATGGGAATCGTAGTTCAAAGCACCTGGAGAGTGCAAGCTGAGGAAGGATGATGTTACAGGAACATCCAATCTATAATTTCACTGGATACCACAGAGTTCAGCTGCTTAATTCTGTTGGTCTCTTTGGTCTGAAACTGTACTGGACTCTGCTTGGCATTGCAAATGTGCTAGCAGTTTTATTGCTGTACCACTATGGAGTCTTCATGTACAGTGGTACCTCGGGTTAAGTACTTAATTCGTTCCGGAGGTCCGTTCTTAACCTGAAACTGTTCTTAACCTGAAGCACCACTTTAGCTAATGGGACCTCCTGCTGCTGCCGCACCGCCGGAGCCCAATTTCTGTTCTTATCCTGAAGCAAAGTTCTTAACCTGAAGCATTATTTCTGGGTTAGTGGAGTCTGTAATCTGAAGCGTATGTAACCTGAAGCGTATGTAACCCGAGGTACCACTGTAAAGGTTCCATACTTTCCCTTTGACTCTGTGGATTTGCTCTGAATTGACTACAGTTAATGCAAAATGTGCTCTGTCGTTGTCAACATGGTGCGCGTGGGGAACATTTTTTTTTTTTACTGAAAGGAAAATAAGCAAGTAAACAAAGCTAGCAAACAGACATTTTAAAAAATGCCACCCAGGCACATACGTTAATTCAATGCAAAATTCTTCCCAATGTATGAACTGATATTTTTCTCATAAATTGAAACAAGGATGAAATTGTTGGTAAGATGCAGAAATGCCTGCTACCTTTTGCTTACGTGCCCTGCGGGTCCCTTAAAAGTACCCTCCAACACCACACTGGCACTTGAGAATAAATTAGCAGGTTTTATGTGCCTCTTGCAAGTCAATGAAGCAGGGTAGAAAAAGAGCCCTTGCCATAAATGCCAGGGCTTACTTCATGGGCTAGAACATATATTAAGCATGCTGATCCAGCCAAAACCAAGCAGTTTAAATTACCAATGATTACAGAGGGAGAGATTTGGGAACCTGCATAATTCTCCCATTGAAATCAAGAGGACTTCAAAAAGTTCAGCTTATGGGAGGTTCCTGCTCATTATATTAGTTGTTCATAGTGAGAAACCGGTCAATGCTCTCCCTTAAAGTTTCCTTGAATGGCAACATTGTGACTAATGACTTTGTGAATTGCTTTCCACATCTTTCTGCTTCTTTTGAAATTTCCTCCTGTTTTCTTTAGTTTGATTCACTATCTATAGCAATTAGCTATGGCGATTTCTTTTTCTAAGCCCTGCAGAAAAAGGGTGGTGGGCAGATGTGTTTAAATCTTTCTCCGGCTCTAATTTCCCCTCCCCAAGCTTTCTCCCCATCCCACCTTTGGGTAGAATGATTTAAGAAGATTTGGGGATACCTGATGAGATAGTAGCTTAGAGAAGACGACACTGAACTGGGCGGGAAACCCAAACCAAAGTGAAAACCTGTCCTCCTCTCTATGCCCTTCTACGATGCAAACTTATGGTCTGTCCAGGCTGCTCTGGGGGGGGGGGGGTGGCAGAGAAAAATATCACAGGACTTCTCCCAACTTGTAGTTTGAGCCTAAGGGAAGAATTCAACTTAACTGCCCCATCAACTCAAAGATTATTGCATGCGCAATGGGACTTTCCCCATGCTCCTCTCCCCACATGGCCCCCCAAATCTGCTCCAGGTTAAGAGAGTACATGGGGGGGGGGGGGGAAGCTTCATTGCAGAAGCACAAACCCTTGAACTAATGAAGCTTCTTACTTAGCCCAGTGCTGAATACAACCTTCATACACCATGGGTATAACATTATATCCAGTGCTCCATACTGCTGCACTTGTGGGAGAACAAAGCTTTTCTCATTTCAGGTTTGAAATAACAATTTGCAAAATTTGGAAGACTAAGGCTGTGTGCACATTCCTGTGTACCCTGCAGCCAGTGCATTCTCATGGCTGGTTTGGGAAACATAGTACGCATGACATTAGCCACAGTCCATATTTATCTCATGTCTGTCCTGCCATTTTGTATGAAATAGTGCAGTCTGAGTCATTTTGCCGCAAACCGCCTTTGATTCAAATTGTCTGCAAAGGCCCCATATTGAAGCTCTTTTTGAATTGGGACTTACAATAAAAGGTAAAGGTAAAGGACCCCTGACAGTTAAGTCCAGTCACAGACGACTCTGGGGTTGTGGCGCTCATTGGCCAGGGAGCCGATGTTTGTCCGCAGACAGTTTTTCCGGGTCATGTGGCCAGCATGACTAAGCTGCTTCTGGCGAAACCAGAACAGCACACAGAAAAGCCATTTACCTTCCCGCCAGAGTGGTACCTACCGTATTTATCTACTTGCACTTTGATGTGCTTTTGAACTGCTAGTGTTATGGTTCTAGGGATTGCTTGTGCGTAAATTGCCTTTACTTGTGGCTGTCTTGCATGGTTGAACCCTTTCTGACAGAGCAGCCTCTATCTCGTGGCTGCCTCAGTCGCTGGCAGAATCCGTCAATGGGCGTTTCTTAAACTGCTTCCAACATAAAAGCTGCTTGACGCCCAGTCTCCTCCCCCGTTGCCTGCGCGCAAGCTTTTTGCGCGCTGTGGGTGTGGGCAACGGAGCACTTGTCCCCTCTCCGCTTGTCTCCTGCGAAGAGTCCTGGAGCCAACTCTCCGCTTCCTCTGTCTCCTCCCCTTCTCCACTGGTGTTACGCTGATTTCCTTCCCCAGCATATGGGCTATCCCTCCTCCTACTGATACCCTCTCCACCATCGTCCGAGAGCCCTCTCACCTCCTCCTGCTCCGATGGCAGTTCCCTGACAGCTAGGTTGGCAGGAGCTGGGACTGAACAATGGGAGCTCACACCATCGTGGGGATTCGAACCGCCGACCTTCCGATCGGCAAGCCCAAGGCTCAGTGGTTTACACCACAGTGCCACCCACATCCCAATGCTGTCCTGCAAAGACTAAAATGCAGCAGAAGTATACCGGTACGTTTAACAGGTTATATGAACATGTTCTTGGAGGTTCTGTAATGTTAAAAGGATGGAGGAGGCAGAAGGGAGAAAGAGTTGGTTTAAGTGGGAATGAACCTCAGGTGGGGAAGTGTAAGGAGCAATGAAGAAATATGCTTTTTCTTAAAAGCCTATTCCAGGGTTAAAGTCTGCCTACAGCAGAAAGTTAGACATTTCCCTGCTCTGAAATCAGACAACGGTTAAACAATTAACCACTTGCTGTTGTAAACTGGTGTCTAACAGTTCTTGGGAAGGTGAACTTGTTATATTTTTATCACTTCAGCTTGCTCCCTTCCCCCCTTTTAAGGTCATTTTCTGGTTTATGGCACAATGTAAATTGATAACACCATCTGACAGCCTCGAAAGTGACCTAAGTGCCTATTTGTTTTCTTTTAAAGATTGTGTCTCATTGAATTATGGAGTCTAAAGTGATGTCCTTGATGTAAACATGGACTTTTGAACCTACTGTATATGAGGAGCTATTACATGGTAGTGTGAAGCAGCGAGGAAAATAAAGAACTGGCTCACTTCCAGACAGCAGCAGGCATTGCAGCCGTACCTTCAGATAAACACCATCCTGTGCACAAGTTTTGTGTGCTTTGGGATTTCCTGTGATGTAAGAGGCAAGAGATAACACATTCAGGTGTGCATATCCAAGATGTTGCATGTGGTCTCTTCCCCTATCCCTTGTGCATCAGGTTTATGAGTAGATACGCAGCACAACAAAAGTAGTTCAAGCAATGCCTAATTCCAAATACAGGTCTATAATGTGTTAGTCCTGTAAAAGGTATCACAAAGTCACCAATCTGAAAATTTAACATAGTCAACCGAGTCCATAGCTTCACTCAGCACAGCTTCAAAATGCTAAAATATGCCAGTCACACGTCAGCCAAACTTGGCAACAATAAACCAGCAGCAATTCAACGTGCAACATGCTTCACTGTGCTACATGATTCAAAACATTCAGAGCAGGATGGCTGTGTAGCTTCTCTGGCATCATCACTTTGTGACTCCTACACATGCATGTCTTCTTATATAGTCACTGGACTCAGATTTCAATCATCTCTGCACAAGGACCTGGAGCCCACTTTGCACAACCAGATTTGCCTTCTTCAAACTGTTCTGAAAAGAGCAGAGGCGCCTGCAGAGATCTTTTTCTCCACATGGATTGTGTTACCTGGATCAGGGCCATCGTGCATAAGTTGGTGCGCAAAGTACGCTTGGCTCTCTTTGCCGTGTCACGGCGGCTGCCTCTGGTAAATTATTTCACACGTTTCTTACTGCAAGCCGTGCCAATAATACCCAGTGTCTAAAAATACAGCTGAATCCCTCCTGCCCCCTATTTCTGCATCATGGTCATCAGCACTACCAAGTGGAGCCCTGGTCTGCCTGGCAGCAGATCTGCTAGCAAAGCTGTACCCCTGCCTACCTTTTTCCCCTGCAGTGGTTCCCCATTTGTGGAATGCTCTCCCTAGGGAGGTTTGCCTGGCGCCTTCATTATACACCTTTAGGCGCCTGGCAAAAATGTTCCTCTGTAACCAGGCCTTTGGTTGACTGATATTCAATGGCCTTTTAAAATGTGTGGTGTTTTGGGGGGGGAGGGGGAGGGGTTATTGGGTTGTCTTTGTTTTTATTTTGATTATACCTGTGGGTATAGGGCAGTATACAAATTTAATTAACAACAACAACAACAGGCTGGGGGGTTTACAAGCACAAAAATATACATTTGATATGGAGGAGCAAATTGGCCCCCAGACAAATGGCAGATGGGCTGCAGGTGTTTTTCGTCCTGCATGATATTATTCCAAGATGCAAATACATCAAATCAAGAAAGCCTGTAGCTCAGTGGTACAGCATATGCTTTGCATTCAAAATGTCCCAGGTTCAGTTCCCAGCGTCTCCAGCTACAGATGGGAAAGACCCGTTCTCTCAAACCCTGAAGATCTGCCGCCATTCAGGTGTATATTTCCAATCTTCTGTTCTGCACATTTCGACATCAGTTTGAGTTTTGCTTTTTTTAAGTGCATGAAAATTCATCAGCATTTTGGTGCAAATATCTCTTAATATACACATTTGTCTGCCATTTTCCCTAATACACACATTTCTGCAGTGCAATTCCCCCCACCATCTGCTCTGTACATTATTTCTCTCTCTCTCTCTCTCTCTCTCTCTCTCTCTCTCTCTCTCTCTCACACACACACACACACACACACCCCACACCCCACATGCACTAATATATATTCCACTAATATATATTTGTAGGCATGCTTCACCCCACTATATGCATTTTTGTACACATTATTTGGCTGGAGAACTGCAATGCAATGCAAATGTGGGGAAAATTCAAACAATGGCTGTGTTTCTTTCTCACATTGTTTTGGGAAATGTGAATTAGGTAGACTCCCCTTGAAATGAAATTGGACCTAAGTTCTGCCTCCTTCTCAGTGATAATGTCACTGCAAAGTCTACTTGACCTTCAGCAGGATAGCCATGATGATAATCACCACACTTTGGGTGAACTTTATCAGAATATTAGGATTCAGGATGAGCTTACTGAATTCCTTTCATTCCTGTTAAACATTCACAAGCTTCCAACGTTCCACCAATTTTGCTCAGATCCCTATTTGGGAATGGCTGATTAGACTTTACATCTTTGAAGATTATGGAATTCTACTCAGAAATCTACTCAGATGAGTTGGTGCAGGATTCGGTCTCCTTTGGACTGAATCTATGTGATGATTACCTCCAGTGAATCTATCTGTCAAGAGATAACTGTTCCATTGGGGTCTATAAATGAAAGATATGAGATGCAATTCTGGCATATCATTCAATAAAGTGGCATTGCCTTAAAAACAACAACATGCTGCTATGGCAATCACACTAGACCAGGTGGCTTGTCATGGGTTTGAATTTAACACTCATTTTAGAGCAGGAGCACAGAGTCTTTCTTCTGATAAGCCAGTGAAGATTCTTTCCCTCAGGGATTCTTCTTAGACATGGGGCCCCTGCACATCTTCTTGTGGAAGCCTTCTATATCGCAGAACATCCTGGGGCATATTCTAAAGCAGCCTTCCCCAACCTGATGCCCTCCAGGAATGTCTTGTACTACAATTGCCATCATCACCCCTGGCTATGCTGGCTACAGCTGATGGATGTTGGAGTCCAATAACATGCAGAGAACACCAGATTTAGTACGGCTGATTTAGAGTGCATTTTCAGTTCCAAGACTGTGCATTGTAGAAGAAAACTGGTAATACAGAGACATATAAGTCTTTTAGGCAGCTTGTCTATTTATGACAAAACTTTTCATTACAGAATCCCTAACTGGCTTCCTTAGAACTTTGCAAATTTCCACTCAAGGCTATGATTGTTCATCCCATTTGTGCATAGAAGATTACTTATAATCAACTGAGTAAGTGGTTGTTTAGTAACAGGGAAAGTGTCAAGAAAGTACTAAAACCCTGCTTGAGCCCTTGAAAGGCTGTATCTATCACAGGTCTTTTATAGGCTGTTGCATTTCTAGGGAATGAGTATCTATAAAGTTATATACTGAAGAAGTTGATTTTGGGACTGCTAAGTGGCTTTAAAAAGGAAATAGGTTTTAAAAAGTCGGCAGTTCAGCAGTTGTAAATCCCAAAGGGTAACAAAAAAGTTGCCTTTTCCAGCCACACAGTTGTTTAAATGTTAAAAGTATTTATTATGTTTTATTTTTACAAGATGTGGTATTTCAGCTGTTGAACAGATCAACACCTAAACTTTTTTTGTTCCTCAATTCATCAGAAATTTTTTATATTTGATTTTTTAAAAAGGATTTTTTTTAAAAAAATCATAGAATTATGAAATCATAGAATTATAGAGTTGGAAACGACCTTGAGGGTTATCTAGTTAAACTGCTTGCAGTGCAGGAATGATGACCTGAATGTCTTTATAAAAATATTTAAGCTCCTGGAAGAGGCTTCTTGTTTCTGACATTCAGCTTGTACAGGATGTTTCTGTGACTCTGGCGGCATTTATGTGATATCCTTGTAGGCAAAAGATGTTGACTAGGTCTCTCACACAGGGTGCTTCCAGATGATAATAGTAGTAGTAGTAGTAGTAGTAGTAGTAATAATAATAATAATAATAATAATATAAAATAAAAATTATACACTGCCTATCTGGGTAGCTCCCAACAGAATATTAAAAACATGATAAAACTTCAAACATAAAAAAACTTCCCTAAACAGGGCTGCCTTCAGATGTCTTCTAAAAGTCAGATAGTTGTTGATTTCCTTGACATCTGATGGGAGGGCGGGTGCCACTACCAAGAAGGCTCTCTGCCTTGTTCTCTGTAACCTCACATCTCACAGTGAGGGAACCACCAGAAGGCCCTTGGAACTGGACCTTAGTGTCCAGGCTGAACGATGGGGATGGAGTCGTTCCTTCAGGTATACTGGGCTGAGGCCCAAGATCAGACATGTATACTGATTTGTTTGAGATGAGGCTAGAGGACATTGTGTCAAATTAAGGGTTATCCCACACTTTCTAATACATTTCCCCTATGTTTTCATTGCAGAAAAGTCTGATATTTGGGGGAAGCATTATGCGATTGCATGGATAGCTCAGTTGGTTAAAGTGTGGAGCTAATAATGTCAAGGTTCTAGTTGCAGGTAGGTAGTCGTGTTGGTCTACCGTAGTTGAAACAAGATTAAAAAAATCCTTCCAGTAGCATCTTAGAGACCAACTAATTTTGTTATTGGTATGAGCTTTCGTGTGCATGCACACTTCTTCAGATGCATTTTAAATAAAAGGACACATTCTACTCATGTAAAAACACACTGATTCCTGGACCGTCTGCGGGCCGGATTTAGAAGGCGATTGGGCTGTATCCGGCCCCAGAGCCTTAGTTTGCCTTCCCATGGTCTAGATAAATGTCCAGAGTCCTAAAAGCAGACAACGCCCCACACATGAGCTTTTGAGGCAATGAAAGGGTTAGGCTGTGAATGGGAAAATGATGCTATCTAATGTAGGATGAAACACAGTTGAAATATTGCCTATTGTCAGGTGGTGCATAACTTTCCAATGCTAATGGGCTTGCCATTGCCTTGTAAAAAGTTTATGGGCCTTTGTTTAGCATCCTTTCAAACACTTTTAGAAGCCTTAGAACAACAAATAACATGGAAGACTAGATCAGCATCCGCTCCATAGTGAGCATTCTGATCCCCCCTAGCTAATAAATGATGCATGCTTAAAATTACCGTACCATGTATGAAATCCATGATGGACTGAAAATGAACAGGATAAGTGTTAATAACAATCTTGTTTGAAACTACTTAGAAATTTGCATGATATAGGAAATTCCTAAGATCAGATAGGATTGTGTTTAGTGGATTTTGGCACACTTTTGTTAGGTATGCTCAAAATGGGAATATTTCATGAAACATTTGAATGCGCAAGGGACATTCTCTCCTCCTCTCTGTCCCTGAATGTGCACCGTTACGAGCAAAAGATGAGCTTTTCATAGACCTTTTCCATTTTGGATGTAGAGCAAGATGAGCTTGAGAAAATACACAAGGTTGGCAAACAGGACAACCACAAAATCTTTGGCTGTTTTCACACTGAGCACTTACTGAGGAATAGTAACGTTTTGTTCACTCACTTTTTACAAAGCATCTGCTCCTTTTAATGGAATAGCTGCACACTTTCCCCAGGTACAGATGATCTGGGCTGTTCCATTATGAGCTGTGTGGAGTGCTCAGCCATTTTCTTGATTATACTCAGCCATCTCCTTCTTTCTGCTCCGTCTCTCATCTCTAGAAATCAGTTCCTTAACTTTACCCTTCCCTTTCCAAATAGCATTGCCTTTTATTCGTTTCAAGCTGCCTTTTCAGGTAAAAGTAACAAACAAATTACATGACCCTTGCTGCTGGGAAATATTATTTGCCTTTTGTAAGACCACTGGAAAAAATGGTGTACCTGGTTCATGTCCTGAGGGAGGATTTTGGGAGGCAAAGTGGTATTACTGGGAAACGCAGCCAGATGGGTGGGGTATAAATAATAAATTATTTATTATTATTTATTATTATTATTATTATTATTATTATTATTATTATTATTATTATTTCTAGCATTTTTAAATTATTGGTGACCACATATAATCACCAATGCCATATCCATCTTAATTTCCTTCATTAGACAAGATAGTTCCTTTAGATGAATGGTAGATATCGAAGTCTGGTCTTTTCTCCACTGCATGTAATGGGATGGTATTATTAGCCTATGACCCACACTTAGAAAGAGGCCTATGTGCTTGTCTCAGAATATAGCTGTGACATCTGAGAGAAACACTCACTTTTACAATTTGTGTTCCTGACCTAGAGTAAACTTGACATGTTGAAGCAGAAAATATCAGAAAAGGCAAAAGTTCAACCTGCTTTTTTTATTTAGTAAAAAAAAACCCCTTTAAAAACCACAACATGTTCTGCATGAGGGAAATTTGTATTATTTATTAATGTTCTCAGGTACTTCTTGCATGCCCTTCGCTTTTTCTGTGTGTCGGGAATGTCTCCAGAACTGCCACTACTGAGAGATGCTGAAACAAAAGCAGTAACATGTTCTTAATGTTAATAAACAAATCCAGGAGCCATAATCCTTGATCAGATGAACATGAGCCCAGTTAATATAGTCAGCATGGAAGGCTTCTCTTCGCTGCTTCTTTGTGGAATATCATTTCTCGATAGTCTCAGGTGTTCCTGGGGCAGCTCATTGGCAGGACTCACACTTTGGATGCCAAAAGTCTCAGGTTCAGTCCCTGGCATCTCCAGCTAAGAAGAATCAGGTAACAGATGATGGGAAAGAATCTCTGCTTGAGACCCCAGAGGACTGTTGCCCGTCAGAGTAGTTGCTGCTGCACTAGATGTACTAATGGCTTAACTTGGTATATGGCAGCTTCATGCATTCATAGAAGTGCAATGTCATTATATATGTATATGTATAAGATAGGATAAATGCTGTGAGGAGTACGCTGGAACCAGTCAGAACAAGCATATAAAAGCAATATAAAAGCAATAAATACAATACATATCATCATAGTCATGCATAAGAGCAGCAGACTAAACCAATCCTCAAATCAATCAATGCTCATAAAACCAACAAATGCTGTGGATGACTCCACAAAATCCAAGCACTTAAAAGCTTAGGGAAATAAATAAGTTTTGAGCTGATACTGAAACGATAACACCATAGGCGCCAACCAAACTTCGGCGGGCCTTCCACATTTGAGATAGCCCCTTCTCGTGCCACCATATAATGTAGCAGCCCTGGATGTGTGACACTAATTACGGCATCTCTTTCACATCTTAATGACAAAGCAGGGCGGTGCTGAGAGAGACACTCCTTCAGGAGCTAGCACTTAATATGTCAAAAGTACCGCTGTGAATTGGGCTCAGGAGCATATTGGGAGCTAGTGAACTCCCACAGAAGTGGAGCAATAGGATTCCTGCTGGCTGGCCCACTTACCCAATTTGCACTAACGGCAACTTCCAGACTGTCTTCAAGGTGCTCAGCCCCAAGTCACCAAATGCTCTTGATGTCTGCCTGGGGATTTGAACCTGCATCTGCCCAGTCCGAGCCTGACACTCTAACCACAACACCATGATGACTCTCATGAAAAAAGAAGAAATGTGCCCTGTATTCTCAGAAAGGCTGTGTAAAACCACAAGTCTTTCCTTACGTTTTTCACCAGAGAAATCTCTACCTTGTTACAGAAGCAATGCTATTAAACCCAAGTTTGTAAAACTTATTTAACAACTGGCCTTCAGTTTGGTTTGTCCTTAGCAATGGCTGTGACAGCTGAACAGGGAATACAGGCTAAGCATAGGTTGAAATCATTTATGATGTGGGACCATTGGCATTTGGTTTGCATATCACTGTGGGAATACAAGGGCAGCAAGTGGGCAATTCAACAGCTGGAGCTGGGGGGCTGCTTCATCAAATGGATCTAGCAGAGGAAACTGTAGCATTCTGGCACATAGTTTGCATCTGGCATGATTTCTTTCTAATGTATTAACTTACACAAAACCCTCTCCTCTCTAACACTATTAAACACTTTGCACACCCATTCAATCTCTCCTACACAGACAGGCAGAGCAGGCTTTGCAAAGCTACGAAGAGGAATCTACAACGTCACATCGCTAGACAGACAGATGCAGACAACTGGAATGCTTACAGGTGCAAAAAGTGCTCAGGATATAGCAAGCTTTTTCAACGACTGAGGTCTGCAGGGGATCTGCATGCCTTTCTTTTTTAAAATTAGCTTTCACAATCTGCTGCAATTATTGTTTGGTCTGATGTAGCTCTAAAATGAGATACTGTAAATGTCTATTTACTCGAATATTGGATACTAAGAACTGCTACCCAGTTCTGTTCCATTGGATACTTACAAACAACCAAACATCTGTTTTTAACTTTTAAAAATAAATGTCCTTGAGGAGATCTTTACTATGGATAATGTATCTGTAGTTTGCATCTTTCTTTAAAAAGCTGAGTCAATTATATTCCACCTAAATGATATCTTCGGGTCTGTTCCTTAAAGAAAGCCAGCAAAAGTTACCACAGAATCTACCAAGCACAGCCAGCTGTAGATATTTGGATCCTGCATGTGATGAGCCCCGAGGTGTGTGATTGTCACCTGATGCTTACAAACCTTCCACTGTGATTGTTGTAATCCGTATAATAAACTGCTATTGATTCCTGAAAAAAAGGGAGAGGGACCCCCTCTTCAAACAAAGAACCCCTCAATAATGAAAAATGCAACTTTTAGGAAGCCAAAACATGGGAGAGGGAGTTAATTTAATGCAATGACGATCACATGCACTTATTCCAGAGTGCATTGCCATATTTCTTTCCTGCATGCTCGATATCTTTTTTCCCCTTTCTAATCTTGGTTTTGACATTTGTTTGCTTTTAAAAAATTAAAATTCCTCTAGGAATATAAGAAAATGTTTGCTTTGAATTCCAGCTTCATCTTCATTGCTTACTTTGGCCAACTTCATCTACTGAGTTAGTGGGCATTGATTTTTTGAGCCACCCAACTTGGCATTCTTAAATCCAGGGCTTCTCCAGTAAATCCCATTCAGGAACTGCTGGAGAAGACGATACAGTTCAGACTCTTAATTGTAGCCTCTGAGGGGCCAGCACAGCAGCACAAAGGCAGCTGAAAGGGAGGCAGGGCTTTAATCACATTAGTGGCCCACCAATTTAAACCCACATGCTGCAAAAGCAAAAGTCTCATTTGGAAGAGGTCTCTTTTATATGTAAGAAATACAGCAGCCAAGCCAAGAACTTGGAAAACATTGCATGTCAACATGATTAATATGGAGGGCTTGAAATGTTGTCTCCTATCCATATGTTGTTTTAAGGGATGGAGAGTCCGAGGCATCATGGGAAGGAGAAAACCTGTAGCCCATAACGGAGAGCATGAAGGTGACCAATTTAAGGTTTCTAGGAACAATGCTGGCACGAGAGTAGCTCTGGTTTCTCATTAGCAGGAATGCCCTGGGAGACTATAAACATTTATGTAGCATTGTTTCCCCATTAAAAGGCATGCAAACTCATCCTTGGAGTTATATGGCCATGATGTGGCACTCCAATGAGCACTTCAGGCACCCTTTTCCTCTGCTCTTTCCTCATAGCTTAGAGACTGATGGTAATTTCTGAAAGGGCTGGTGTTGGTGTTATTTTCTGCGTGGCACGCACAGAAACATATGTTTCTCTTATTGCCCTTATTATTTCCAACAAACAGGCTTCCCTGCCTTTTGAAAACAACACAAACCCTGCAAAAGCTGCAAACAGAAGTCATAGTGGGATGCATGCCATTCTCAGTGTTGTGGTGGCAAGTACAATTTTAAGGTTAACTTCGTCTCTGTGTGTTTGGCATCCTTTTTTTAACTCATGTCCAGATGCTGCATTATGAACAAAAAGCAGCTTCTTTGTGTGTACACATTATGGGAAGCAGGATGTTGGGCTAGACAGGCCTTTGGCATGACCTTAGCATTCAGTCAGGAGTCAAACAGAAGGCTGAAACTCTCGCATTTCAATGGATAAAACCAGGCTGCCCCTTACAGTGTGAGACAATCACGATCTCCAATTGGTTTGGAAGTCTAAATCCACCCCTCCACAACTCCAAATGAAAATTTGCGTGAAAGTGCTGAGCTCTTTAGACTAAACAAATAGTTCTCTCATCCTGTCATATCAGTGTTGTGTTGGCTACCCGGGATAAGATGACATGCTGATTTAATGACTGGTTGAAAACAAATCTAGGAAGAGTAAATAAAAATTTAAAAATCTGTTATTGGCAAATGTTCATTCTAATAAAATCTGACCACTCAAATGTTCACGGCAAATGAATCTTGATGGAGCTTGATCATAGCCAGAACTAATCCATTCAAAAATGACAGGAGCAGTCACATGACCCCCCCTGCCTGACTATTTATTCAGACTTTTGAGCACGATGTGTTGTTGTTTTTGCAAGAGTGAAGGAACTTGAATAATTTCAAAACAGAAAACCCAAGTTTTTTTAAAAAAAGGGAAATTTTGCTTTGTTTTGAAATTGTATATAAATAATTTCTTGTAAGGATGTATAATAAATTGTTTCTCTCTTATACAACTTTAGTTTCTAGCCCTTCACACCAACAATATTTGTGATGCCACAGGCAGCAAGTCTTTTCAACTCCATTTTTCAATCTCATGCCAGCTATTACCAGCCCTGTATCTCTCACCTGTTAGGCTGCTACTTCACATTTCTGTACTGGAGGTGTTATAAAAACTTCTGCTCCTCTGGCATCTTCAGATAACACCACTTTACCATTCCCATTTTAGGCTAAAATACACACCACGTGTATCTTTTCTCTTATATGGGGCAGAAAGCAGCTGAAGGAGGGAGATTTTGAATGGAAAACAAGCAGAAGAGAAAGAGTTAAAAGGGTCACATGACCACACCCCCCATTGTTTTGTGCTAAAATTTGCAGCCCAGCAGCTGTTTTGGGATTAACAAGGAAGATTTGCAGAGAAAATGTCAGGTACAATTTTCATCCAGTCGTCTGTATTATATGTAGTTGTTTGCTTAAAGGAAGATGACACATTTGCCCTTTGTTACTGAGCCCCGCTCTGTTAGTGCCAAGATGAAGGATGAGTGAATCCTCGCCTAAACTGGCAAATTGACAGAGAAGTAATACGGTCACACATTCAGTCACCCAGAGGTGTGCAGTGAGTAAGGTATATTTACAAAAACAAACCCACACTCAACTTTCTGAGAGGTGAGTGGAATTAGCGGCGGAGCAAGCAAACAAGTACTTTGCCTCATTTCTAGCTTGAATCAGGATTCAGTCTGCCTACAGCTGCGTAGAGGATTTTAAAACCAGCCCTAATATTTTTTTTTTTAAAAAAGGTCTTGCACTTCCAAAGTCTGATGAAAGCCAAACTAATACGATTCACCTGATAGGAGTTAAAATGTTGTCCCGGCATGGATGCGTCAAGAAGGGTACAAACTGAATGTTTCTCATGGCAGGTAATATCTCTCAACTCTATAAAATGAGGCTCTCCTGTTTCACAGTGCTACAGATTCATAGAACTTGCTCTGTAGCAATGATTTGCTTTGAAAATGGCACGTTGCAGTTGTTTTGGTCATGGAAGTAGCTGCTATGGTTAGGGCTGGATTTAGGTTTGATGAGGCCCTAAGCTACTGAAGGTAATGGGGCCCGTTATATGTACAGCTTATTGGAGATTCATTCCCCGGTCTGCAGTCGTGGGATTGTTGTCTATCACATGTGGTGCATTTTTTGACTCCACAGAGTGGGAAGTGACGGAGACAGAATGTTTGTATTACTGTGTTCTGTGAAGTGGGACTATTGTCTTTGTAGTTCTTTCTCTTTGCTGTCTGATGCAAGAGAGAGAGGGAGCCATGTTGCAGTGCTCTGTGTGTGTTTATATGTAAGTAAAGCAGATTAGCCAAAATGCTGAGTTGCTGAGGTCTGTCACGCAAGCTGCGAAGCCTCCACAGATCCCTAAGTGTGCCAATGTCTGTTGGCATCAGTCGCTGTGATGTTCGGGCAGTTGAAAGCTTTTGAAGCTCCTGAACGATCGACCGGGAGGGAGAGAACATGCCAGTCGGGCACGTGTCCTACACGAGAGTAGGACGGATCCTGACACAGCTGTCCTTTGTCAACAACAAATTGTCACTGTTTTTACCTATATACAGGTACCACTGTGTATAGAAAGGAGCAAACCAGTGATATTTTAGGGAGCAGGCTAGCAGGCAGGGCCCATTATTTACATCATAGAAGCATACACAACACAAAACACTGTTGCTGTATGTAGGTTTTATTTTATTTGTTTTTTATCTTATATTTTGTAAATGTACACCCCCTTTAAATGTTTTTCCCCCCTTTAATTTTTTTGGGGGTCCCCAAGAGAGTGGGGCCCTAAGCTATAAGCTTATTTAGCTTATATGTAAATCTGACACTGGCTATGTTCATCCATGATTTCACACTTCTTATGTTAAGAACATTCAGGGTCACAGAAAAGGCCCTCTAGTCTAGTATTCTCCCCACACAGTAGCCAGCCAGATGTCTATGCAAAGCCCAAAGCAGGACATGAGTCCTTGCCTGCGGTTTGTTCCCCTGTCTCTGGAAATGGAGGCAATGTGTGGCTTCCATGTATAATAGTCATTGATTGCCTTATGCTCCATGAATTTACGGTAACTAATTCCCTTTTAAAGCCACCCAAAGTGACCAAAATAGGAAAAAACAAATAAAATGAAAACAATAATAATCCTGTATTCCAACTTAGTACCAACTTAGACTGTTTTGGAGAGTCACGTCTTCTCATTTCATTATTGGGACTGAAAAGTCACTCTGTGCCCATTTCTGAGGAGTGATGGGCAACCTTAAACACATTCCTGTTAGTGAAAGTCTTTCATCCTACAAATTACAGTAACAGGAATGGAAATTAAAGGCAATGAAGTTGAGAAACAAAGAACTGGGGAAATCCATTGTAAGTTCCAAAGTTAACAGCTTCTTCCTCACCTGAAATCATTGGCACATAACCTCAGTTCACGACAAAGAAAAATTTAGTTTTTCCTATGTTCATGATTGCAGCTATTTAAAATAAATCGTCTTTAATTAAAAGCAAGTCTTCATGATTTGTAGTACTGTATACTTGGGCCAAGGCTCTCTGATTTCATTTCTGAAGAAGAACGTAACTCTAGTCTCTTGCCAGTTTATACCATTCGCCATGTCCAGCCATAGATAATTTCTCATGGGCCCAAAACTTTCAACAATACTGCATTATGTTTCATGACTCATAAAATGGGCTGTTGCCCATGGAAAGCCATGCATCTTAGGGCAGGCTATACTGCTCCCTCCAGCATGTTTGAACGGGTCGTTCAACCTTCAAGATGTAGCATGGTTTATTATTCTCATGACTCGCATACTCTCTGCTGACGGTAAGAGCTTCTTGCATCAGAGGAGGAAATAAAATTAAAGGCTCTGATGCATTTCAGTGGGAAATTAAATGCTCAGTAAAATCTGCCACAAGCAAACATCAAACAAAGGATGGAGCTGGGATGCAAATCTAAAACCTTTTCGAGATAAGCAAATCTCATAAAACTCTGATGCAATATGGTAGTGAAGGGGAAATTATCAATCCTGTTTTGTGACTGCCTTTAATTCCGTTTTGTGTTTGAAGTTTACTCTCCCTGATATTGTTTTTGTTTGTTACTACATTATACATTTTTGTGTTTTTATGTTGCAAACTGCCCTGTGATCCTTGAATGAAGGGTGGTATGGAAATTTAATAAATAAAAATGATGATAATGAATGTGCAAATTGACATTCCTTTTGGCAGGGGTATAGTTAATTGCAATCCTATAATTCAAATTTCATAATTCACATAGGTAAGCAATGTCTGTCACTGTCCGCATCTGTATTTGACCCATGAGCTGCAGGTTCACAGCCCATCCTACAAGGATTTATGCACAGTTTAAAATATACGAGTTAAAATTACCACTGCTTTCAACACTCACTGTCACCTAAATGCTTTGTCATGTAAAGGTGAATATCCAGTGGAATATATGGCTGTGCAACCTGATGCATGTTTACTCAGAAGTATGTCCCATTGCCTTCCATTTTAAAGGCAGTTGGTTAAGATAACAATATGTTACTGTAACACTGGGGGGGGGGGTGTCATTTTTTTTTTTTTTTTAGTGAATGGCCAGGGCTATGCTTTCACAAAATTTGCAAGGGAAGCATTCTGGAGCTGCCACAAAGAACCTGTGTGCATTGAGAGGGAAGCACAGATTTGCATAAATCTACTCATGGGCAACTTCAAGGCCCATTTTCACTTCTTACAGTTCTTCATCTTTAAACCAGACTTCAGCTGGGCAGCACCTTCAAATAGAGGATTGTCATCAACTGTACAGTTGGACACATGGCCAAAGTAGCATTGAAACTACATCACAGATGATACGAAGAAGGCAATATTTCTTAAAGAGTGCTGTGGGTGGAAGCAAAAGCATGCTAACTCTTATTTGTTTTCAATAGAGGGCAAAGAAAATTCATGTATTTTCTTACTTTTGTGGATCTTTATTCCACAATCCAGGGGCGTCAGGCAGTGTACATGTTTTACTTCAGTGCTGAAGGAAGCACAATAATAGAGATGGAAAACTGATTTAACAGTCACTAGCTGTTTGTAGAAAAGAAAAGAAAAGACCGGAATCCAGTCCTGGAAAGTTCACAAAAATAAACTATGGACAGACCTGTTATGATACAGAAGAATTAATTTGCTTACCTGCGGTTAATGATTACATGAAACATGAAGACACCAGCCAACTGAAGAAACAAATAGTCCCACTCCCAAACAATAGCATACTTTTCGTAGGATTAATGGGCAGAAGCCAGTTTATCGCATGTTCACATAGCCTGGAGGTTTTAACTCCTCAAGGTTGCAAAGTGATACACTTGAACAACATTTCCCCCTCATTGTTTTTTACATGATAACAAAAGCTAAACTAAAGTAAAAACAGAGTTGATAACATCAATGGAAGAAATAGGAGTTCAAGTTGTCTCAGCTGCATGTGCAAAGAAACTTTTTCTGAGCAGCTGGAAATAGACTATAGTAAATTAGGAAGCAATCCTGAATGCCCCTGCCGACACCTCCACCCAATCCAAACCCCAGACTCGCTAGTGGAAAGAGGGTATGGATTGGTTTGTTAGTTTATAGCAGTGATTCTCAATCTTTCTGGAGTCACAGAGCCCTTTGAGAATCTGATGTAAGCAAGGGACCCCAGAAAACTGCACATAAACACACACACACAGTTTGGCACACAATTTTAATGCATTGGAAAATTCAGGTTTTTTGCCCCTTGTTCACAGACCCCCTGAAGCCCATTCATGGCTTAGAGAATTAATTCCAGTGGAAGGAGCAAAAATCCTTGTTGTGTGAACATATCACACATCTACTCATTAGCAGTGCATATTATAAGAGAAAACTTCATCCTGACCCAACACCCCCCACCCCATCATATGCTCTGATGTGCACTACTGTGGTATGTATTCAAGTTAAAGCAACCATTTTAACTAGCCCACAAAATGTACCAGCTAGCTCAGGTCTCTCATGGTATGATGATATAATTACGTAATGGACCATCCATTTCCCCCCTAAAATGAGTGTATTTGTACCTCAAAAAGAAAAGGGTTTTCTTTCAAAGTGAATCTACCTACCATCTGTCGCTTCTTGAACAGTTCTGTAAAATAGTGTCAGGGCAACTTTCTGATTTTTGTAAGGTGGTGGTATTGGAGAAAGAGGACTGTGTCTGTGCTGCCAAGACAAAGCAGTAGGCCTAATTTCTGGTTGTTTCTCCTGCTCCTTCTACATTTATAATTTGCCTGCCAAATAGATTTAAATGAAACCCAGTGATATCTTTGGTGTGAAGCCTGTCCTTAAAACCAGCCGAGCTGTTTTTGTGTACTTAAGTGTGATGTGGCAGGAAGTTACTGGAAGGAATTTTTACTTGCCCCTAGAGAGTTAGTGGCTAGTTGCATGGCTCCTTTAAAAATTGGGCTGGTTTGGATGTTACTTTACCCCAAGGTGGCTTGGCTGCCTACAGCAGTCCGATGGTTTTCCTAGGGGCAGAATGCCTATGGGAACAATGCAAGGCTAGCACATGCTGTCCTTTCCAAGGGGAAAAGATGGCTGCCCACGTTGGAGTGATGGGCTGGAAGGAACAAGGAGTGAAGGGCTGTGGCCGGCTACAGAGAGGAAGTGAGAGAGAACAAGCTGGAAGGTTATTAAAGATGGAGGCTTCCTGTATTAAATCACAACATGTTTGTTGTTAGATTACAACAGTTTCTAGCTTTGTTCCATTCAAGGAACCAGATGTCTTTTATGTCCATGTTCTAAGCTACCTTGGGGGTTCTTGTTGCTGAAAGGTAGGCGAAGAAATCTTGGAAGTGCCTTCTCCAATTCCTACTGGTGTTTGCTTTGAGACTGGCAATGGAACCTCTCATCTTTCTTGAAAGCCATAGCCCGTGGGTGGGGTGTCTCTGTAGCTCTGTAGTTGCCCAGGCTTTCAGGAGAAAAAGAAATCTGATTCAAATCAAGCAGTGCTGGTGCTGTGCTATGCTGTTGTTTTAATCTTGTAGTTTTTAGATGGTTTAATTATTCTTATAAATGGTGGTATTTTTACTATGTTATACATTGCATTGGGCTCCCTTGGGAAGAAGAGAAGCATATAAACTAACTAAATAACAAAACATGCATCATCGTCGTCATCATCTACCAGGTATTGTAGCAGTTTTAGCACATTAGCTGCTATTTATTTTTTATTTTTGAACATAAGTTATGATTTCATAATACTAGGGTTATGCTCCTATAGTTCACTTTTTGTTTACTCTTTGTCTCCTAAGTGCGTTCTTCTTCAAGTATTCAGATTCCGCACTTAATCATGTCTGATGTTTTACAAGGAAGCTGTCTCATCATTCTCTCTCTCTCTCTGAATCTGAAAAGGGACACCAAGGGCAAAGGTCTTCAAATATGTCTGGTTCCCATGGGCAGTCTTGGGATTCACAACTTGTCCAGGTTCAGGGAACAGACTATTCTTGACGTTTTCAAAGGCCATGCTCATGTGTATCTGGTAGCCTGTCATTTTGGATTTTGGGTGCATCTGCTTGCAGAAATCCACAAACCCATTTTTAACACATTCAAGATATTCTAGGTTGACCTATTCTAGTAAGCACCAGTAGAAGCAGAGCAAACTGCCTTATACACTGTTTTTGTCAGAAAACTGGATGGTTAAGCAAGGGAAGGATATGTTTTCATATTCTGGTCACTGCTTTGAATGTGAACAGAGGATAGTACAATTGCTGACATTTAGATTGGATCCTTGAGGTATTTTAAGGGCACACACATACCTAGGGGGTAGTCTATGAATAGCTAGAAAAGGCTCTCTCAGAGTATCTCACCACCCATCAATTTCTCCCTGTGTTATGGAATTTCCTTTTTCCCTTTGGCCCCATGGAGAAGGCTAGTCCTCTGAGGGTGCTCATTTATAGTGCTTCTAGCATTTGTATGTATTGTACAGCACTTTCACACCAATGTACTGGGAAGTGTTTTAAATAACTTTAAAGCTCTTAAATAAGGAGTAAAAGCCCAATCCATAAACCAGTTAAAATCTGGCCACAATCCATTTGAAATCAGTGGACTCCATTGGTTGCATCAAAATATTATGTGCTAATATGTACGTTTATGTACTTGTCCTGATGCTAGTGTTTTAACAACACAGTTCTAAGCCTGTTTAGTCAAATATAAGTCCCACGTATGACAATGGGGTTTACTCCCAGGTAAGTGTGCATAGGATTGCAGCCTGCTGTTGTGCAAATAGTGGGTAGGTGAGCCAAATTGATCAGATCTGTCTGATGGCTTCCACTCAGTTTGCAGGAATGGAAATAACAAAAGCCATGCTTATTTTCCCACGAAGGCATGTGTACAATGTGCATATATGTAAACACTCCATTTCATATTAAAAGTGATTGTGTGTGCACAGGCTATCATCTATCTATATCTATCTCTATCATCTATCTAAATGTGTTGGCTAATTTTTAAAGAAAACACTGTAGTATGCGAACTAACAACATGGAGGTGTGTGAATGTATTTGTACAAATGTCTGCCCTGTGGTTGTATTGCATAAGTTGAATTTGAAAGGTCTATGGAGAGCCACAATTACGGCTACACTACTCTCAGCTTATTGGGAGAAGGGTAGGATACATGTTTGAGTTTTTTTTTAACATGAAAGGAATGATACCTTTTCAACACAATGGAGAGAAAGAAGCAACGTGGGACCTGGAATTTGGGCAGCTGGTGTATTTGCTGAACTCCGCTTGTGTGGAGGATGGGTATGAGGATTTCTAATGGCTCGACAAGATGCAAGATGCTCTGATGAAAGGTCAATATTTTCTTCTTCAGTGAAGTAGTGTCTCCATCCCCATCGTTCTGCCCGGACACTGAGGTCCAGCTCTGAGGGCCTTCTGGCGGTTCCCTCACTGCGAGAAGCCAAGTTACAGGGAACCAGGCAGAGGGCCTTCTCCATAGTGGTGTCCTCCCTGTGGAACGCCATCCCACCAGATGTCAAAGAGAAAAACAACTAACAGACTTTTAGAAGACATCTGAAGGCAGCCCTGTTTAGGGAAGCTTTAAATGTTTAATAGACTATTGTATTTTAATATTCTGTTGGAAGCCGCCCAGAGTGGCTGGGGAAACCAGTGAGAAATATCCTCCAATTCAAAAAGTGTCAAAGGGTACGAATCTTGAAATCAGACAGCAGTCAAGTGGATTAAACTTATGCATGTGCTTTAGCCAGCTATATATGAAGAACCAATGTTGTAGCAGCTATATATAGAGCACCCAGTAGGATATTCTGTATTGGAGAGTGGACTAGGGGCAGAGACATGTCTGCAGGACTCTTTGCTCCTCTATAGCTTCATCCATCCAAATATAGATTACATTTTTGTAACCTATCCTTAATGCCCCCATTGACTTCCTGTAACTTTTCCCTGTTGTTTGTTATTAAATCGTTTAAACGACGGCTGTGTAGGCTGTAAACGTTTTGGATTTCTGCAACTGTTGCTGTTACGACTAACCAGTTATTTAGCTCCAGTGGAGTGCCAGGGGTGTTTGAGATGCAACAGTGACACGGTGCCTGCCCAGAAGGCTTCGAAAGAACTGTTGCCAGGTGCAGGAAGCAAGCCATATGAAACACACCACTTCCCAATCTAGTGCCGAATACAATTTCCTGCCTTAAAATACTGTACTCCAAGTCATCATGCTCATACTTAGCCACCAAAGGAGATGCATGCTGTAATGTATGCTGCATTACAATGCTTGTATAGGCTTTATGTTGCCCAGAGGCGAGGCCATTGCTCAGTGGTAGCTTGGTCCTGGGTATAAACCCTATCATCTGCAGGTAGGGCTGGAACCTTGGAGCCAAAGAGGACTGAGTTTGATGAGCTATCCGACCACATCAATTTAATGCATTGTTAAAGCACATTGCTTTCCCCAAAGAATTCTGGGAACTGTAGTTTACCCTTCCCGGGAAATAAACTATAGTTCCTGGGGGTTTTTTGGGGGTGGGGAATTAATGTGCTTTAAATGTATGATAGAAGGCAGCTTTCTATGATACCATAATTACTTTTACATATATGGTGTGTGACACTCTTTGGGGCCTGGAAGGTGCACTAGAATGTTTTTAATGCCTCTGCTAAAAAATAAAATTTGGGTTGGGTTTGGGGGAAGAGAAATGAAGTTATTTCCTTGATGTGCTTTAATGGTTAGGACCCTAAGGGTAAACCAATATTGCAACGTTAATATGTGTTAATTTTAGCACAGTGAGTAGATAGGATAATATTTCTTTTTTGAGTTGTGATTGGCTCATATCCTTCGCTTTGGGGTTTAACAGGGAACAAATTTTAATTTGGTATTTATAGCAATGCATCCTCTTCCCTTACTTCAAAGAGAAAGTAATAGAGGTGTAAAATCTGGTCCCATTAATGTAGTAGCTGGAGGGCTGGGGGGGGGGGGGAGAATTAGACCTGGAAGTTGACTTAGCGATACTGTCGTTTCATTGAGGGCTGCACTTTAATAACTTTTGAATGGTTCCATTTAGGAAACTGCAAGCCAAGTCACAAACTTACGAGGGTGGGTGTGGACAAGGATGTTAGCAGAACAAAGTCAGCTGAACAGACTTGTGCAATTGTATCTAAGAATAGATCTACCTGCGTCATGTAAAAAAAAAAAAAGTAGTGTGTATTTCTAGAACTCCTGTCTTGGTACAGAAATCAAAGTAAGGAAGTTTGGTCACCACCAAACACATGAAACCAAAAGAGTCAGGCAGATTCCAAGAAGCAGAGTCCCAACTGCTGGGAACTGAAGTCAGCGTCTTAGGTGGCATGGAGAGTACTGCCAGCCAGACCTACCCTACTGAAAACAGAGCCACTCCCTGCCACATTGCAAGGCAAATTATCAAGAGACGGTGCAGATCTGTAATCAGGGTATTTTGGGAAATGTTTTGAAGCAGAGATGGTGATATAAATGCTTGCACAAATTCTGAACGGCAAGCTCCAAATACACGATAAAGGGCCAGAAAGTTAAATATAGCGGAATGCGGTAACTTGGCCACAACACTAGCTTGCAAAAATATACACCAGAGACGTGCTTGATGCTCCTTTATGCACATGGCATTACTTACAAGGATAGATGCATAGCACTATGTGTGTACAGTGCATCTGATTCCTGTCGATTTGTGCTAGGTTGGCTGACAGGGATGATGGTATCATTAGGTAGCTCATTTTATATAGCTAGCTTCCTGAAATCAGCACGACATTCTCCAAGGGAAAATAAGACCCATGTTTTCAAAAGGAGGATCTTGTGTTTTTGGCTGGGTGCTCTATTGTTCAACTAGGAATGGAGGACACATGTACATACCCATTGTAGTTTTTCCATCAAAAGAGGTTGGCTAAGAATAAAGTACAAGATTGGAGGACCTCTGCTGTGGCTAGTAAAACTACATTTGCCCCAGCACAGGAAGGGAATGAAGATGGGTGGGAAGACTGTTGGAGGAACAGAGTACTTGCTTTTGAACATCTAAATTTAAAAGCACCATCTCTAGGAAATTACCTGACAACCAAACCTTCACACAAATCTGGGTCTTTAAAATTCTGTCCTAAATAAAGTGCCTAAACTGCTCCTGAGGCCCTGATGGTCCAAATGGTTAGCCTTGATAGGAAACCTTGCCCTAAGAAGAAATATTTTTTTAAGAGAGCCTTGGTCATCTAGTTCTTCTGACCTCAACAGGAACAGATGACGTGCTTTTCAAAATGTCTATCTGATGGACGTTTCGTCTCCCTCACAGGACCCATTTTGCTGCTTGTTAAACCAGCATCCTTGTCAAAGACCTCGCTAACTCCAGCAATTATTGACAGAGTCTGAAATTCAGCCATGGGAGGGCGGTATTTAGCCACAGGAGTCCCTTTTCTTACCATGGGGTCTGAGGAGTGTATTGACTCCTTCACGTTTTGCCTCTATTCACTAAAGGCGCTTTCTAAAGTGAGCCAGGCAATGGACTTCATTATCTGAAGATCACTGATACTTGACTGTTGCGCCTCCCGTTGTCCCAGTGTCACAACAGCAGTTCTCCTCAGCATAATTTACTTTGATTTCCTAGGACACAATTCAGTCTTTGGCATCTCAGAAGCAATGGGTCCATTCTGTGAAGTCAGGATCTGTTCCCGAAAGTTCCCAAATCAGAAACGTTTATTTATCTGGTCATATGTCTTGGCTTAGGAGACAATGTGTGAGGGCCAAGCTCAGTGTGGTAATCACAGATAACAACCTCTTTTTTTCAAGGCTGGCCCACTCACATATAAAGTTTGAATAGTAAAAGGAGCATGTGGGAGAGGGGCTGTGAATCTCCCCTCTTCTCTTGAACCTCATTTGATTGTGGTAAGTACTTATTTGGGCCCAAAACAAATGAAGGTTCTTGGAGCAAATGGTTCTTGTTAAAGGCTGCCTTACATTTTATATGTGAGTGGAGCTGGAATAATATTATGAACCATTCACTTCTGGTTTGAGCCTGAGACAGGATATTTGTGTGTTTATGTGTGGAAGAACAGGCTGATAAAGTAATTTTTAAAACCTAGCCCTTTCAGTTTATTTTCAGTTGGAAAGCACTCTTTGAGCTTCAAACCCTTCCTGTTAGCTCATTTCTTCCATTTCTTCTCTTCTTAATATTATTATTTTTGCTCTGCCTGTCTTTCTGATTAGTTTGAATATCTTGGCCTAACCACTTTTATGATTTGTTTTGATCTTTGTACTTCCCATTGAAAGGATGTGGTATGCCTCAAAATAGCAGATCAGTAAAAGACAATAATAGATGTTTGGTAGGACCAACGGTGGAGGTGTTTTTGGAAGGAGGAGGTAAGCTAATAATATTGAGGAAATGACAACAGGAAAAACCAAGCCAGCTTGTCTTGTGTTCCTAAGGTGAAACTGTTTCACAGGGAAGTGTGACCCTTCCCATGTGGCTTTTCATAGACGTCAAAGCTGCTGAGAACATTTCAGTATCAAGGCATTTTAATGATCATCCCTTAGGGCCAGCAGCCCCATAATTCTCTTCTAGCAAGTGCACTGGAACATAATGTTCTTCTCAGTATATATGTGAGCAGAAGGGGGACAACCTTTGCCCTGTGGGAAAACATTGCTTTTTTTGGGATGCAACAATCCAGCTGGTCATGGGGAACAGTTTGAAAGACGCAGGCCATATCCTATTTGCGTAACTGCAGTCCTTGCACCCCTTATTTGCTGTAGTAAACTCCAGGGCGCTGGTATGAACTGTGTATGTGTGTGTGTGTCATCATCATCATGATGTGTGTACACACACACACACACACACACATGAACACGCCTGCAACTCTAAATGCAGTTAGGAAGGACCTAGTAGATGCCAGTGAAAATATTGTGCATCTTTCTTTAGGTTAAGCCAGAGCAACCCTGACTGCAACCTTATTTCTAATGGTGATCACTGGAACTCTCACAAAGACAACATTAGCAGAGAAGCCATAAACAAACTCAGTAAGAGCTTGGCTAATCCATCACAAAAGAAACTTCTTACTAAAAATTGATTGATATCTTGGTATTCTACTAAACTTTTAGAAACATAGCCAGTAGGTGTCAACTCCCTTAGCATGGCCAAGTGTTCTTTTATCAAACCCTTTTCAAAAAACACATTTGCAGAGGCAGAAAACAATCAAATAAACACTGCTTCAGCTCTCAGGGACGGAAATACAGGGTATGGCACAGTTTTTGCTCCCTAAAATGCCTGTCTTTGAAAGCATCTTGGTTGTTCCCTTATGGAACATGGATGCACCATGTATACTGGAGTAATGAGGGCAAGGCTCAACAGCAATCTGGCTCTGAGAGGCAGGCCCAGGGAAGGAGGCTGCTGAGGTTTTGGCAATAAAAGAAGCAACTTGTCAGCTGATGGGAAGTGGGGTGGTAAAAATAATGGCACAATAGCAGTCAGGGAATGAAGAGAGGCATTAAAAAAAACACACCTCCAAACCAGGTGAGATAATAGTGCCAGGTCACACTGGAAAGTATGTACTGCTAATGCAATGAAAGCTCAAAAAAATACTATACACCAGCATTTTTTTTTTTTATGGAAATGAAGAATAATAGGGGAGCAGTTCAGGGAAAACATTGCCTGGGTTCCTTGAGTAAGTAAATGGCATCAAAAATGGAGAAAAGGGCTAGTGGTGAGATTCCCTCGCAGAGTTGGCTTCCATTCCTGTTCTCCTTGTCTAGAAACCATATGCTGTGGGAGAAGATGCTCCTTGTACCCATTGACCTAAGAGAATTCACCATTTTTGCATGATAGAACATAATTTGAGAATCACAGCAACATTTAATTTGTGGTATGGCTGAAACTGTATTCAGTTATATGTGCCATATAGCACGGATGTGTGTGTGTGTGTATAGTTATGTCATCTTGCATTGCATTCTGGGCTATCATTTTAGGAGTCAAAGGAGCCACGAGGAAGTGCATTGTATATTATTATAACTGTGAGGCTGGTAAACCAAGAAATAACCAGCAGTTTGCCTGACGGCCAAGAAAACACTCTGTGTGCCCTGTGCGGCAGAAACAGCCCCTTATGACAGATACAGAACAATAGAGGTTCAGTTCACCTAAACAGCTTTGAGTTTTCCCTTGTCCATCATGATGTAACCAAGCCATAGAAGCCTTTGCTTCAAGCAGATGGAGAGGAACCTTTGTAAAACATGCTGCCAAATGGATATATCGAGGCAGGCCTTATCATGACAGGCTGTCAGGGACTAGCAGGGCTCTGATGAGTGTGTGGTGGAGGCAGGGGGCCAGGGGATTGACCTAGGAGAGGGGGCCAGCGATTTATGGGGTTTGGCACCACCAATATTGTTGTTGCTGTTGTTGTTGTCATATGTTACTGGAAGTTGTCACCAAAAGAGGACTTCACCTCTTAAAAGTGACATATACCATATTTTTCCGTGTATGAGATGCCCCCATGTATAAGAAGCCCCCTACTTTGGGGGACCCCAAATTTAGAAAATGGGCTTATGCACAACTGTGTATAACATGCCCCTAGTTTTCTAACCTTATTTTAAAGTAACCCCCCTTAATCTTATACACGGAAAAGTACGGTAAATGTTTCAAGAAATAAACAAGAAGTCAGCCCAGCAATTTGTTTCATCAACGAAGAGTGACTTTCCATGACTTGTTCACAAACAAGATGGCCTAAAGGAGTAAGGAAAGACAGGAACTAGGTGAGATCTGTTTCAGTGGCGACTGCATCAGCAAGGATAAGCAGGGGCGACCACTGAGACAAAACGGGAATTGGCACCACCAGTGCCACACCTCACCACTTCTGCTGCCCCCACATCCTGGCCTTCACTGAACTCAGTGGGAATTGGGGTGCTCCTCAAGGTCTTGTTGCTCAGCTTCTTAACCCAGGGGAGGGAAAGACGAGTGACAGCACCACACGTTGGAATGCCTCCTCTCACCACTGCTGCTGGTAGCAGTGGGACAGGAAGAACACTGCCTCTAGCACTTCTGCCACTTGAGGTGGGCACCTCACTCAGAAGCAGTGGCACTAAGGCACTTCTGAGTCACCAGAATTGGAACCAGCTACTGAGATCAACACAAATAACACTCCTAAATGACTCATTTGACCTCAATCAGTTTTCTCAAAAAAACAACAACCCAGCAACCCTAGATCACTACTAATCTATTTCATTATTGTCTTCACTTGCTCAGGCTGATTCACACATGCCTGGTCACCACTGGGTGGCTCATCATTCTGTGGCTTATCATGTGATGACTTGCAGTTGATGGTGTGAGCTTCCTCCGTGGAAAAACACTGTGTTTGAGGCGATGCAAGGAAATATGGAGCCACGTTCTCAAAGTTTTATCTAGGATGGCTGAGTTGTAAATGCAAGTCATCCTCCATTGTTTTGGTCTGATCACACGTGTGTGAACTCATGCAAAGTGCTCATGGTTTGCCTTATTTTTCTGCACATGGCTGCTAACGTTGAATGCCAGTTGGTCTGTAGTGCTAAAGAAAGCTGGTCTGGATGGGAGTTGGCTGCTGGATTGACATGCATCTCCACAGGGGTTATGCTGACCCCAGCCTGATCGTAAGTGACCGTTGGCACTGCAAGCAAGTTCTCAACATGGTGCACATACTGTATCACAAATCTTGGCAGTTTGGAGCTTTACTGGCAGGTATGCAGGCTGAACCATTAAAGATGGGGATGCCCATCTACGTTTACTGAGATTGGAATAAAATGCATTTTACAAAGAAGATATTTGTTCCTCTTGTCTATTGAGAAAATGTACTTAGCAGCACCAGTACATATTTTTCATCTGATTTTACGTACTTTGGGATGTGTTCTGCACAACACTTTTGCTTAAATTGCTGGAGTCCGATAATAAACGTTGGACTGATTTGTGTCTGTTTTACAGCTCATTGCACGAGAAACTGTCTGCCAGTTCTTTCCTAGAATACTTTTTGACACCCGTTGCTCTTGCTTTCTGGGAAGACAGACTCTGTTTTGCCTTCTTGAATCATCTCCCTTATATCAAACATGTACATTCCTTACATGGTAAGGAACTTCTCTCCTATATTGTCCAGAGCGGGCTGCATGGAATTGCATTCTTGTCCTAGATGCGGCGTGTGTTTATGCCAACGCCACTCAACAGGCAGAAGATTTGCAGCCCGTTCACATGCTGGGTGGAAGAGTGTTGTCTGCAGCATCTTCATCCCTTACTGGGAAATTAATCTCAAATGTCTTTTTGGGACTCTCAAAATGTAATCATTTCCAGGGAGAGAAAACACGAGATATTATAAAAAAGCTCTTGCTGTATGACTCAGGGACAAAAATTACAACACACCATGCAGTGAAGCTCCCATAACTAAGATTTTCCATTTTATAACTTGCCGAAAGCTAAGAGGTGAGCTATTAGCCTGAGCTATGGCAAGAGGACTAATTATGGTGGGAAGCTCTAGCAATGCAGCTGAATCACTAGATATGATACCGGAATGACATCATGAACCAAGCTGCATGGGGTTGCTAGGGGAGGCCTAGAGCCCCCAAACCTGGGTCTTTGGAACTGAGCCCCAAATCTTCTGCCCCCTTCCATCCCATTCCTTCCACTTACATTTTTAAAAACTTTGCTCAAAGGATAGCTGGACACTGCCAAATGCAATGCTGATGAGTCCCTGTCCACTATCTTAATTTATAAGGAAGCATCTATACATATAAATTAGCATATAGAAATTTGTGTAATAATGGGCAGAGCATAGCTGTCAACTTACAGATTTGAAAATAACGGACCAGCAGCCTTGAAAACAAGGGACCAGCAGCCAAAATAAGGGACCTGCAGCCTCACCTGTTCCAGGCACTCCAGTCTTCCTGTCCTCCTGCAGTCTGGTCAAACTCATGCTGGTAGCTTCGAGAACACCAACCAATTTTGTAACTAGAGGTTCAACTGAATAGAATCTGCATCACATGCACCACAAGGCCTATGCAGCCTCAACTTAAGATGGCTCCCTGGCCTGGCTTTGCACTGCAAAGTTTGCAGCAGCACGTGCAACAAAATGGCACCCAGCATTCAAAAAACCCCTCAGCTTGCATTAACTAGCCACACACAAGGCATTCAAGCTCCACCCTCCAGTCGTTCTTAGACTTCTTATTGGGTGAGCAACACAGTTGGAGCCTCCCTCCTTCCTGGCCTGCAGGGAGGGAGGGAGAGGAGCTGCTTCCTTTGAAATTTAAGGGACATCATTTAAGGGACATCCATCAATAAGGGACAGCAGCGGGACATAGCGCTGGAATAAGGGACTGTCCCTTCAAATAAGGGACACTTGACAGCTATGGGGCAGAGTGGCCATTTTTTTACAGAGGCCTTTTTTTTTTAACAGGGGACGGTTCTCTATCTGAAAATGTCCTCTATTTGAGGCCTATCCCAACTGAGCTTTAAAGGCAAAGAACCAGAAGAAAAGAAAGCAGGGGTCTCCTCAGTTCATTGATGAGGTGCCACAACAATTGGCAGCAACTTATCAACAGATCAGACTGAACAGGCACATGAGACATTTATATCATAGTAATTATAGTAATTATTTCTAAATATGTGTCTGTACATATAAATGATCATATGCAAATTTCCACCCTTTTTTTGAGTGATGCAAATCTTTTTTGAGGGCAATGAACAACTAATCATAACTCACTATAATCTTGGTCCCAGTTAGCAGTCCCATGTTCATATTCTGCACCAGCTGGAATTTACAGGCCATCGTCAAAAGCATCCCCCACATACAAGACTTGGCAATAATCCAGGTGGGAGGTCATCTAGGCCCTTTCTGCAGCTAGGCACTGGTTCAGCACCCTGAGCACTACTCTTGAGAGAAGGAGAGAAGGAGAAATGGAACGTATAATGGAACCTTAATGGTTCCCCGAGTGGAAATTCTACGGGACCAAGCCAAATTTCTCCAGCATCAGCTTCTGAGACCAACCATCCAAGTATAAGTGGAACTGCTGCAATGCAGTACCACCAAACCCCGAATTGGACAGCCACTGCAGAAGGATACCATGGTTGATGGTACTGAAATCTGTTGAGATCAAGGAGAACTAACAGAGGTCACCTACAGGGTGACCAAGATGGTTTTAAGGTGCTGAAGCTAGGTCTGAACCCCAGTTGAAATGGCTCCAGAAAATCATCAATTAATCACAATTAACATGCTGGTGGTTTGGTTTTTATTTTTTTAAAGCCCACTGTTGTCAAACTCAGGAATGCCGAACATGTTGACCACACATAAGCTTCAATGCTAACTCACAGCTGAAATGCCTGTTCTCTCTGTACAGCTACTTATTCTGGGCTCCCCTTGGCATTCCTCAGAAATGCTCTCAGAGTTCCCAACTTTATTCTCTGCTTCATATGTCAAAGTCAGGTCCAGGTCGCTCCCCAGTCATTTGGCATCACTGTATCATTCTTTCCCTTTTAGCAAAAATAAATATCAACCTCTGTCATCCAAGCTGCAGCTGAACGGAGTTTTACTGGGAAGTTTATAGCCAAGGTTAACTTGTTTAAAAGGCCTAAATCCCAGAGAGAAAGTCATGTCTGCCTTTGTGAGCCTCACAAGCAAAGAGTTCTCATGAGGATGCTCTGAACCAAATTTCCAGAGAAGCCAGACTGCTGCTGCTGTTGGTAGTACTGCTGAGGGAATGAGTGAAAGCGATTGAGAGTGGCAAAGGATACTGATCGGCTGGTGCTAAAAGCCAGGTCATTCTCATACTATTCACTAGGAAGCAATAAAGGGAAAGAAATGAAATGCCACAAAAAGGATTGGGCAAAACTGAGGCATTTCTTTCATTGGAAAAGAGGGTCTCACTGCTAAGGGTGGGAGAGAAATTCTTTTCAGTTCTTATTTAAAAGCAAATCTATCTAATTTGCACGTACCAAAAATATGCAAACCAAACACAACCATCCTTTTTTTTTTTTGTAAACAATTTTTATCACATTCCCCCCCTCCCCAATAGGTACCAAACAAGGAGCACAAGGACAAAGCCAAAAAGGGGAAACATAAAAGAGGTGGAGAACCAAATTTTGTCTTAGGCATGTATGCTATATGAACACAGCAATAGATGAGTAGAATAGTTCTCTTATGTAAGGAAGACAGCAAGGTTAACATCAGAAAAGATAAAAACTATCAAAATTATGTATGATATTCATGCAAATTGCCAAATATGCCAAGCTTGTGATTATTGTTGTCTGGAAAATGTATTATTTACTGTGTATGGAATAAAATAATGCCAAACCATATTAAAAGGGTCTGGAGATTCTAGTCCTCCTCAAAATTTTAAATGATCTTCAGTGCTTGGCATCACTGCTTCTTGTGTCCCCCCTGCTCCTGGCCAGCTAATAGAAGCTGGGCAAATTGTGCGGAACAAGCCATTGTGTGCAGCTTTGCTTAATTTGTATGATGCCTCCAGGTTGCAGCGTGTCACTGTTCTTGGCACAGAATCCAAATTTCCTTGGCACACACACACACATACAGCACCGGTTGTGTCCTTAGAGGCGTCATATCCGGCACCATCCGTGAGGTTACAAGTGCTAATTGTAACATTAGCATCTTTGAGTAGTTTATATACTCGCTAGAAGCCAATTATGTGTCCTTCCACACTGGCAGCAGCTAAGCAGACCTAAGATCTGCTGGTTGTTGAAAACAAACTGTGCCGCTTCTGCTACGCATGATAAAAAGCAACCAACAGACAGAGCCTTGCCTACTCAGAAGTAAGTCCCAGTGAGCCCAGCGGGATTTACTCTAAAGGAGGTGTGTATAGGATTGAAGCCGAGGGGTTTAAAGTTGGCAGATTCAAAGCTAATCCAAGAGGGAGAACAAGATGTGGCTCACTGTTCCATAGCTGACATTTCTGGAATGGTGACAATAAGATTGCAGGACTTAGCAAATGAAAGTATTCTCGAGGTCTGTACGTACACATGGGCTTTCTGCTTGTGTGTTCGCTTGTGTCTGTATACTTGGTCTGCAGATTCTTATTCAGCTTTCTTTAAATGAACATTTCGAGTCCTCATGATTGTGTGTTAGAAAATGGGAGATGCACAAAACAAAGAAGAACTATGGCTCTAATGTGATGTCTGATACAATCATTTCCAGGTCCATCTTAGAATCCTGGCAGGTGAGTTTCAGCAATACCAAGCTCTCTTCCCTTCTGTGACTGGAAATAACACCCCAGAAACTTTCTAGAGCTCGAGACAGGGAACGGGCAAGAAGGTGTGGTCTTGTTGTGACTGCTTGGAGGGGTGGCATACGCTCCTTCTGGCTTAGTGATCTTCTAGTCATCACACTAGCAACACCATGACTTCTCTAGACTCTATAGTTTTGGGAAATTTCCTTTTCCATTCAATTTCTTTTATGGCAGGTTTTCTTCCTGCCAGTGTGGTATAGTGGTTAAGAATGATAGACTCGTAATCTGGTGAACCGGGTTCGCATCTCTGCTCCTCCACATGCAGCTGCAGGGTGACCTTGGGCCAGTCACACTTCTCTGAAGTCTCTCAGCCCCACTCACCTCACAGAGTGTTTGTTGTGGGGGAGGAAGGGAAAGGAGAACGTTAGCCGCTTTGAGACTCCCTAGGGTAGTGATAAAGCGGGATATCAAATCCAAACTCCTCCTCCTCCTCCTCTTCTTCTTCTTCTTCTTCTTCTTCTTCTTCTTCTCCTTCTTCTTCTGTCTCCTTACCTTGGCACATCTTGCAGTATCTAATGCCACAGTTTGTTTGTTTGTTTATTTATTACATTTATATATGACCTTTCCCTTCAAGGAACTCAGGGTGGCATACATGGTCAGCCAGATGGCTGAGTGATGATTCGTAACAATAACATCACACTGGCTCTCAATACTGAAGTGTAGGTGGGTTCCCACAAGGCAAGACACAGTGATAACAGCAAGAACCTTGATTGAACTAATGGAACTGGACAACGGGGCAAAGCAACTGCTTATATACATTTCTGAAGGCCTGGACCACTCCCACTTCCAACGTGATTGGCTGTCTAAACTTCCAAGCTACGAATCATGACTCAGAGTTTAAGGGCCAATGGCAGAGGTCCAAATCTTGAAATGTTCTGTGATTGGATATCATGTATCGAATCAGAACATGACTTTAGTCCAGACTCAAGCTCAGGCAAACACAGAGCACTGAATGCATCACAAATACCATGTGTGTATGTGTGTGCATGCTAAAATTCAATAACTGTTTATGCTCAAGACTTCCCTTTCATGCTTCTAAAGAGGCTCACTGGAGATGGCTTTCCTCCTGTCTTTGTGCATTAACAAAGGCACAGAGCCTGGGACAGCCTCTTGGTGTGTCCTTTTATAGATACGGTTCTGCCTAAGGCATAGCATGCCATCAGCACGAGCCATGCTGAAGCAGAAATACAGCGAATCAGAAGTGATACATGTTTATTAGCAGGAATACTTATGACACTGCTGAGAAACTCTCCTGCTTCAACTAAGTACCCAATTATTTTAGATTTATTGCCAAAGCAGCCATTGTATTAAAAGCCCTTATTTATGTAGGTTTTGTACCCTCTGCCTCATGGGTACAGCAGTTCTAAATCTGCTCACTTATTTTCACCATAGGTTGTATATCCAAGGGGAAAACCCTGCCCCGCTCTACGGACGGTGCCACACTCTTAGCAAACTGACGTTTATTAACTAATACAAAGTTGCAAATGATGTACAAACACAGCTAAACAAAAGGCTCCAGTGTTGAGCCTAAATCAAGGCCCTAAATCATGTGCCATGGTGTGACAAACCGCACAGCCCTTGCCAGTACTTTTAAAATGGGCCTTTCTTGCCAGGCTGAGAATCCATAGAGCTCAGCCAAAGAAAACAGTGAGTGGGAGCCAGGGCTCTCCCAAGCCCTGGCATCAGCTCAACAATAGTAGCTTTGGCCGCGATCCACGGAATTGAGCACATGCTCCATAAGGTCACTTCAGAACACCATAATTACTTGATATTTACTTCAGTGGGTTTTGCAGACAAAAATAATAAGGGACAGCGGCACAGTTCAGGGACCAGATGACAATCCCAGGACCCTTTGCCATCTCTCTCCCTGGGGACAGGAGCCAGCCCATTGCAAGCAGGCCAGAGGGGAAGCGAACGCTTGAGGCCCGTGCTTGTCTGAGGCATGGCAATTTCAGAAAGGGCCTTCCCAGAAGATAAGGTTAATGCGCAACAAATATTTAGTTGAGGCTCTTATTCACCGTATTGGTCAAGATATCACCCCTCGAAGCCAGCGCTTCTGTTCTGAACATGTTGCATTTTGCCTGGTGACATGATGCCAGCTGGACTTGACAAGAGGGTTATCTTGACTTTATTTTGAGAGTAGTCCTCTCCAACTCCCCCTACTAGTGTTCAGGGTTGCTTTTTAAAATAGACTCTCTCTCTCTCTCTCTCTCTCTCTCTCTCTCTCTGTGTGTGTGTGTGTGAACTACCAGAGTGCAAATTGTCCCACCTTTTAAAAAACAGGAAGAAGTAATTGTTCTCCTTCTGCATTTCTTCCCACCTCACAAGAAAGGCTATCTGATGTTCCTCTGTCTCCCACCTGGCTACTTGATATCACAATTGCCTACAAAATGTGGCTTACGGGAGCAGCAGGACAGAGCTAACATATAGCAGGTTGGTGGCTTTGGGATGCTAAGAAGTTAAAGTAAACCGGTGGCAGCTGATAGTAGGCTATACTCACACGGATATCTGTATTAGCTTTTAGGAGCTAGGAACTGCTGTAAGTTGTCTTTTTTAGGAGCAGGAGACAGGTGGCACTACAAAATCCTGCACTGAGGTAGCTGTGGCTTCTCAGTGGTCTGTGCCCACCATTCTGGCCCTCCCGTCCTCTGCCATACATACCTCCTGTGACCATGTTGTTTTTCATGCAATTATGCCACAGAGTTTGAACTTCCTCATAAGGATCACTGAGTGATTGCTTGCTTTCCAGCTTACAGAATCATAAATGTGTAAGTGTGGAGGGTATCTTAACCCAACAAGATTATTTTGATTGCTGTGTGGATTTATTTATAATTTACTAACAGCTATGCAAGTTTAATTAATTAATCACAAACATCTATTCCAGCAGTCTTCACCAAATTAAGGTCCATTGTATCCGAATCGTTGCAGTGGACCAACCCAGACAGTGAAAGTGCACGGTCTACGATCTAACCACATTATAATGTACCATAAGCACAGCCTAGGAAGGACCACAGCACAGTGCATGAGAAGCACAGGTGTAAATTTGGCTACTCTCTCTCACACACTGTTGGTGAGGAGCAGGCATTGCTGGAGAGGTCAAATAACTGTGAGAGCTATGAAAACCCAGATTAACCTCCCTAAATATGTGGATCATATAACTCATATTGTCGGGTTTCCCCCTCTCTGAAAACACGAAGTGTCATATTTTCTTTGCAATGCTTTAAGCCAGAGCTACATATGTGAGAATGCTCACATATAGATATGGCAGGCTCAAACATATGGTCGCTGTGGATGAAATTTCGAAATCCCCAGGATCTCAGTGTTGTAATTCAAATCCATTTGTCTTGGGGATCAGTCTAATTTTAGAGGCTCTCCAGGGCAGCATTCGATCTTGCAGGTGTCAGGAAGACTGCTCCTACTTCTGTCTGAGTTGTGTCAGGCTCCGTGAACCAAGTAGCCTTTTCTTCTTTAGGGTCACGAAAACAATACCTTCCACTTGCATCAAAGTGCATCTTGCACTATTATATGAGGGTGGCACAGGTGTGGCAAGGAATTCAGAGATGCTGATGCCCCATACCTTTTTGTTCCTTCTTTGGGTAAATATGCATAATTCAACATTTCATTGCACAGCACATTCCCCTCAATCTGACACTGGTGTTGTGAGTGGGAGTGGGGGAATACAGCACAATGGTGAGGCATCCTGCTTATATTAAATACTCCTTCCTCAATTATTATTATTTTTAAACCTGGCCTTCTCCAAAATACTCTTAAGTACTTCCACCCCAGTATTAAATTACTATCCATTCACCAGTGAGTGCACACAGATTGTTGCATGCAGTTGACATGCACGTATATAGTCTGCTGCCACGTGTGAGGACCTGTGGATTAGGCTACTAATCCCAACTCTGGCACTAGAAGAGGGATAGAATGTGATCCATTTGGCGCCCGCTCCTAGAACCATAAACATGTAAACAATGTGAGAAGAAAGCAGCAGCTCTTTCCGAGTTCCTTTCTGTCCAAATCCCCGATGCAAGAAAGCTGCAGATACACGCACAAAACCAGTGTGGATCAGTGAGGAGCCACTGCCAGGGAGCTATCAATGCACCCAAAGTGGACACTGGTAGAAGAGAAGAAAGCAAAAAAAGAAAAGAAATCACCTGTTACCTTCTCATTGTGACTTACAAAACAAGCGGGAGAGGAATTGGAGGAGCTTAAGGTGATTTCCCCAAGAGCACAACACAAATTCCCATCAGCTATGCTCATGTTTGTGGATTTTGCCTATCAGCTGTTACCATCCAAAGAGGAATGGAGAAACTGTGGTCCTCTGGATGTTGTTAGGCTCTAATTCCCATCAGCCCCAGCCAGCATGGCCGGTGGTCAGGGATGATGGGAGTTGTAGCCCAACAACATCCGGAGGACCACATGTTTCCTACCCCAGTATGAGGGCATACAAACTTTAGAAAGCTTCTTTCGAACAACAGCTGCAAGCTGATACTGCCTGTGTCTTCTCCTTCTTTAGACTTTCAAGAATAAAAACAGCCACAATACTTAGGTTAGATTGACATTCGTTGGTCCGCATGTGCTTATATTTACAAGAACTGGCTGCCCCAGAGCACAGATTTCTCGGTAAAACGATGTCACATCTTAATTTTCCATTCCATGCATTCCACAGAGTCTGCAATGCAGTAGAACTAATGGAGAGAGAAGTGCATGAAGCCAGTAATTGAATCCATTCTGCACCAGGCACAACACACCTGGTCTGGTAACTCAGTAGCTAAAAATGCATTTCATCTGCAGAATCTAGGCCAAACCAATATTAGTGTGAATCAGTAATTTACTTATATATTAATTAAGTCTTAGTTTTTCACAGTGTTGTGGATCTTGTTTTTCTTTCCCCTCAAAAAGTCTGACATCCTTCTAATCAGTGTGGTGATTATTTTTGTATAGTTATGCGACTCCGCAGTTCTCAACCACCCTAGATCCCTCCTATAACCTGTTTTTCTTTTAAAAGGTTCAAAGGACATGAAAACTTGAAGTAATGGCTTCCAAAGTCACACTTGCGCTTCTTTACCACCCATCTCACAACTTTAGAGAAGGTATTCAGTCTAGAGGACTGCAGAACACACCCTGGAAAATACCTATTGCATTGTATTGCATTTTTATGAATTTGTGAATCGCTTGTCACATAAGTTCATTTAGAATCGTACATTAAAACAATTAAAGGAGGATATGGAGCGATGCAATCCCTGAGCCAAGGATATAAGTAACTATATAGCCTTTAGAAGAGATCTGAAAGCAGCCCTATATAGGGAAGTTTTTAAATGTTTATTTTTTTTTATTATGTTTTTCTATATGTTGGAAGCTGCCCAGAGTGGCTGAGGCAACCCAGAAAGATGGGTGGGGTATAAAAATAAAAATGGTTGTTGCTGTTGAATAGGACATTCCTATTATCATTGGAGAAATGTTGGCGGGTATGCATCAATCATTCGTTCATCCCAAACTTTTGGAGCATATTATCCATCACTTCAAAAAAGAAGCATCTTTGTTGCACTACAGCAGCAGAGTGCTTGAATCATCCACATTTTATTTTTCCAATATGCCCTTGAATCCCTTCCTGCAAAATAGTGATAGCCTGCTGGTGAGGTTTCTTTAGGCATCTATTCCTGCAAAACCAGGCTAAATGCTGCTAAGTGCCTATAAATGGTTAATGAAAATCCTCTACCGCGTATGATTCCCACATGTGGCTGTTGCATCCCTTCTCTCCAGATGTGATGAGTGATAGGGAAGCATGCAGTGGGAAACTAAGCAAAAGATCCAGATGAGGGAGATAAGAGGTAGCATGAAATTGACCTCTGCTGCCCCGAGAGTGCAAGAGGAGATGTGAGCAGGTGGCTTTCGCGGAGGAGAATGGCTTGCATTGAACACCAGAAGGCTAAAGCCTGCCTGAGCCTCAGAGGAGAGCATTTAACTCCGTGGAGCCTCTTGTAAACCTGGTTCCTGGCTTCAGACTACAGTTCAAGTATCCTTTTGGAATATTTGCACATCTGCAAATAATAAATGTTAGCAATCACATATTCTCTCTCTCTCTCTCTCTCTCACACACACACACACAGGGAAAATAGCATTTTTAGCAGGGCTGGCACAAAGCAAAACCCAACAGAGCTTAGTCTAGAGCACAAGATTACCACAGTGCAGTGATTACTTCTAATTGACTTTTTTGGAATTTCCAAAAATGACTCTAACCCCCCTACCCCGCCCGGTATGCAGCCTTTACCGCAGAAAAGATCCCAGTGAAATGGCTCTTTAGTGTGCAGAGAGCAAAATCCAAATAGATAGTCCATATCTTCAGAGGCTCTGTGCCAATTAAGACCAAAATAACCCAGCTTTCTTTGAGCAGAAATCAGATTTTGCACGCACTTGCTGCTTCTGACCATTTAGTTCTGTGGTCAGAAAACTCAGTGTGCTGTGTTAATGCTATTTGAAAAATGAATTTGGTCTTAAGACATGGACCAAGTACATTCATTCATTCATTCATTCATTCATTGACAACTTCTAGATGAGAAGTGCTCTATATGGGGCTGCCTTTAAAGATGCTGCAAAAACCTATGCAGGAGCAGAAGGTGGTGGCATTATATTTGTGAGCTAATATATGCCATCTGTTTGGAAGCACTGAGATTGGTTATCGGTCTTTTTCAACCCAACTCGAAGTTCTGGTTCTTACCTTCTAGGTCCTGAAGGAGCCACCTCCTGAAGGAGCACTTAAGATCTTCTGAGGAGGCTCTGCTATGGATTTGATCTCGTGGGGGGAGGGGCTCAATTAGCCTTCAAAAGGTGGCTGCCCTGAAATTATAAAACACCCTTCCACTGGAAGCTTGAACATCATCCTTCATGCTGGCTTTCCATAGACAAGTTGGCCTTTGAGAACTGATCAGTGATCCGCCCTGTTTCCCTGTGTTTATTGCTGTGCTATCACTTTCACTTTGTGTAATACTGTTATTGTGATTTTCCTTGTTGTAAAAGGAAAGTTTGTCAAACAGTAGTATAGATATATTTAGAGAAACAGAATCTCTGTGTATAGGAAGAGTGGCAAATCATTATTTGCTAGCTTCTCATGCCAGGATAGTACTTCCCAAAGTATAAAGATGCGTGGTGCTTTGTTATATGGTGCTAGATTAGTTTGCACATGTGTGTGTGCGCACATGCATGTATTAGGAATGAGCAAATCTGAAAAAGTCCATTCCTCCCAGTTTCTAATTTTTCCAATCTTAAGTTCAGCTTTCCAGACTTCCATATTAGTGTGTGAATGTTTCTTTTAAAAAGATCTCCTGAAAATTCACCAGCATTTCAGTGCCAATTTATTCTAAAAAGACTCATTTTTACAAAGCAATTTCCCCAAATGTAATGCCTTTTTGTATGTTATTTTCAGTAATATAGGCTTCATATGCACACTCTACCTTAGTACATGCATTTTTGTACACATTATTTGGATGAGGAACTGCACTGCAAAATTCAGAGATGCGCAAATTTTGAAGGATGGCTGGTTTTAGCTGGCGCATTGTTGTGGGAAGTGTGTTATTTGGGAAGTTTGCCTTTAAATGCAAACTGAATTAATTTTTTTTCTCCCTCCCTCCTAGTACGTGTGTAAAGAACATGCATACAATGATCGAGCAGCAGTTGTGATATATGTGAAGGAAAAATGGGACCCGATATTGATATGCAAGGATGATGAGGGAAGAATCCTGGGAGTGCAAATCAATTATCAAGGTGAAAAATTTAATGTGGTGACTGTCTATGCCCCAAATACAAACAAAGCAGAATTTTTTAAAAAATTGGAACAAATATTATTAGAGTTGGAAAGTCATAAATTAATTCTGCTCGGAGATTTAAATGGGGTACCAACACCAGAGCTAGATAGAAGTGGAGGAAAAAAGAAATTAAATCAAGGGAAGCTCCCCAAAACATTTAACAATTTGGAGGAAAATTTAGATTTGATTGATATCTGGAGATATAAAAATCCAGTAGAAAAACAATTTACTTATTTTTCTGAACCCCATCATAGCTGGGGTAGGATCGATCAGATATGGATATCAAGAGAATTATCTTTAAGAACAACGAGCTGTGAGATATTACCTAAAACCTTCTCTGACCATAATCCAACGATGTTAGAGCTAAGATGTGAATCTGTGGGGACGTATAGGTGGAGAATGAATGAATATCTTTTTGAAAATGAGGAGGTGATAGAGAAGGCAAAAAATACTTTGAAAGAATACTTTGATATAAACTTGAATAAAGAGACTAAGTTAGATACAGTTTGGGATGCCAGTAAGGCAGTCCTAAGAGGATTCCTGATCCAACAAAACAGCTATAGAAGGAAATTAAGAGAGACCAAAAAAGAAGAAATTATTAAACAGTTGAGAGAATGTGAGAAAAAATTGGTAATAAATCCCAGGGATGAAAGGATTAGACAAACTTCGAAAACATTGCAATTACAATACTCAACTTTAATCAATCAGGAAGTAGAATGGAGAATTAAATGGATGAAGCAAAAATATTTTGAATCTGCAAACAAAACCGGGAAATTACTGGCGTGGCAACTCAGAAGGAGGAAAAAACAAAACTTGATTAACAAAATAAAAATAGGAGAACAGATCTTGGAAGATAGTAATAGGATAAGGGAAGAATTTCTTAAATTTTATGAAAAACTATATAAAAAGGAAGAGGAAAATAAAGAAGAAATAGGAAATTATTTGATAAAGAATGGAGGAGAATATTTGACAGATGAAGATAAAAAACATTTAAATAAACCCATAACAGTAGATGAGGTTAAAGATGCAATAAGAAAGATGAAACTGGGGAAAGCACCTGGTCCTGATGGCCTCTCAGCAAAATATTACAAAACATTAGAAGAACATCTAACTCCGGTGCTATGTAATGTGATGAATAATATCATGAGAGAAGGAAAGTTACCAGATTCCTGGAAGGAAGCTCATATTACATTAATAGCTAAACCAGATTCGGATAAATTAGATATAAGGAATTATAGACCGATATCATTGCTTAACAATGACTATAAGATCTTTGCAGAGATAATGGCGACTAGATTAAAAAAACACCTAGCAAAATTTATACATAAAGATCAAGCAGGGTTCCTCCCCAATAGACAATTGAAAGATAACGTTAGACATATAATTAATATTATCGAATACTTAGATCTTAGGATTGATATATCGGCAGCGTTGATTTTTATTGACGCTGAAAAGGCATTCGATAATGTATCATGGGAGTTCATGCTAAAGTGCATGGAAAGAGCAGGGATAGATGGACCCTTTCTGAAAGGAATAAAAAGCATTTACTCAACACAAAGAGCTAAACTAATCATAAACAATAATCTATCCAAATCATTCACGATATCGAAGGGTACGAGACAGGGATGTCCTCTATCCCCTCTCTTATTTATAATGGTTCTAGAAGTATTAGCAAACAAGATAAGGAAAACACCTGAAGTAGGAGGAATTAAAATTGGAGAAAAAGAATACAAATTAAAGGCTTATGCCGACGATTTAGTTATCTCTCTTGAAGATCCAGTAGAAGGTATCGGCAAAGTCATAGAGATATTAGAAGAATTTGGGAAAGTTTCTGGCTTCAAACTAAACAAAATTAAAACCAAGATCCTAACAAAGAATCTGGAGGAAGATCAAAGAAAACAGCTAGAGGACCAAACAGGAATTAAGGTTGTGAAAAGGGCAAAATATCTGGGTATCTGGATTTCAACGAAAAACATAAATTTAATAGAAAATAACTATAATAAGACCTGGAATGAAATAAAAAGAGATTTAGACACATGGAGTAGGATAAGGTTATCATGGTCAGGAAGGATGGCAGCAATTAAGATGTCTGTGTTGCCGAGATTGTTGTTTTTATTTCAAAACATTCCCGTGATCAGAGGCATCACTATGTTCAAGGATTGGCAGAGAACCCTGTCCAGATTTATCTGGCAGGGGAAAAGAGCAAGAATTAAGTTCAAAATCCTCACCGACCGTAGAGAAAGAGGAGGGTTTGCTGTTCCAAACCTGCAATTATATTACGATGCGTCGTGCCTGTGTTGGATCAAAGAATGGATTACCTTAAATAATACTGACTTGTTGGATCTAGAAGGATTCAACACTAGGTTCGGCTGGCACGCTTATCTATGGCAGGATAAAGGGAAGATACATAAGGGTTTTGCAAACCATATTATTAGAGGAGCATTATTAGAGGTTTGGGACAGAAACAAAAGACTCTTAGAAAAAAGCACCCCATGGTGGTTATCACCCACTGATATTTTAAAGATCAAAAAACCAAATATGGATGAGCAAAGATGGACTTACGAAGACCTATTGGTTAGATCAGATAAGGGATGGAAGCTTAGAACATATGAGGAATTAAAAGATAGGCAAGTAAGTTGGTTACAAATCCACCAAATAAACGCCCTATGGAACGAACATAAAAAAATAGGAATAAATGAGAAAAAATCGAAATTTCAGGTGGAAATAGTAGAAGGTAACACCAAACTTCTATCCAAGATGTATGGTCAATTACTGGATTGGGATACTAAAGATGAGGAGGTGAAGGAGGTTATGATAAAATGGGCTATAGACTTGGGACATAACTTAGAATATGATAGATGGAAACAATTATGGAAAATAGATATGAAATTTACAGCCTGTGTGGGAATCCGGGAAAATATGGAAAAGATGGTGTATCGTTGGTACATCACTCCAGTAAAGTTGCAGAAAATGTATAAAACCGGGGATAAGAAGTGTTGGAAGTGCAAAATAAAAGAGGGTGATTTCTACCATATGTGGTGGACATGTGCAGAGGTGAAAAGGTTTTGGGGTCTCATCTATGAGGAATTAAAAAAGATTTTGAAATACAATTTCCCCAAGAAACCGGAGGCCTTCCTGTTAGGGATGGTTGGTGAGGAGATTAAAAAAGATGATAAGATATTGTTTCAGTACGCGATGGCAGCAGCCAGAATATTGCTGGCACAGAATTGGAAAACCCCTAAGATCCCAACAATTAAAGATTGGCAGCTCAAATTATTTGAATACATAGAATTAGATAAATTGACACAAAGAATCAGGCATCAAAAAAGTAAAAAATTTATTAATAATTGGAATAAATTTATAACATATACAGAACTAAATTTAGGTAATACTAAAATTACAGTAGACGAAATATAAAATCTGTGAAGTGGAGATATGGAGAGAGATCGGAAACCGCTGAAAGGAAGGTTAGTTATATAACCCAGATCGAGATGAAGGGAAGTAATTTTCTGTTTTATTCAAGGTGCTCTTTTTTTCTTTTCTTTTTTTTTTCTTTTCTTTTTTTCTCCTTATTTGTTTTCTTCTGCTCGGTTTTTCGGTGTCCTGTGTTTTGTCCTTTGGACGTTGTTTGTATGATATGACTGTTTTCTGGACTGTTTATTATGGATGAATTGTTTGGAAAAATCAATAAAAAGAAGTATAAAAAAAAATAAAAAATGAATTTGGTCTTAAGACATGGACCAAGTACATTCATTCATTCATTCATTCATTCATTGACAACTTCTAGATGAGAAGTGCTCTATATGGGGCTGCCTTTAAAGATGCTGCAAAAACCTATGCAGGAGCAGAAGGTGGTGGCATTATATTTGTGAGCTAATATATGCCATCTGTTTGGAAGCACTGAGATTGGTTATCGGTCTTTTTCAACCCAACTCGAAGTTCTGGTTCTTACCTTCTAGGTCCTGAAGGAGCCACCTCCTGAAGGAGCACTTAAGATCTTCTGAGGAGGCTCTGCTATGGATTTGATCTCGTGGGGGGAGGGGCTCAATTAGCCTTCAAAAGGTGGCTGCCCTGAAATTATAAAACACCCTTCCACTGGAAGCTTGAACATCATCCTTCATGCTGGCTTTCCATAGACAAGTTGGCCTTTGAGAACTGATCAGTGATCCGCCCTGTTTCCCTGTGTTTATTGCTGTGCTATCACTTTCACTTTGTGTAATACTGTTATTGTGATTTTCCTTGTTGTAAAAGGAAAGTTTGTCAAACAGTAGTATAGATATATTTAGAGAAACAGAATCTCTGTGTATAGGAAGAGTGGCAAATCATTATTTGCTAGCTTCTCATGCCAGGATAGTACTTCCCAAAGTATAAAGATGCGTGGTGCTTTGTTATATGGTGCTAGATTAGTTTGCACATGTGTGTGTGCGCACATGCATGTATTAGGAATGAGCAAATCTGAAAAAGTCCATTCCTCCCAGTTTCTAATTTTTCCAATCTTAAGTTCAGCTTTCCAGACTTCCATATTAGTGTGTGAATGTTTCTTTTAAAAAGATCTCCTGAAAATTCACCAGCATTTCAGTGCCAATTTATTCTAAAAAGACTCATTTTTACAAAGCAATTTCCCCAAATGTAATGCCTTTTTGTATGTTATTTTCAGTAATATAGGCTTCATATGCACACTCTACCTTAGTACATGCATTTTTGTACACATTATTTGGATGAGGAACTGCACTGCAAAATTCAGAGATGCGCAAATTTTGAAGGATGGCTGGTTTTAGCTGGCGCATTGTTGTGGGAAGTGTGTTATTTGGGAAGTTTGCCTTTAAATGCAAACTGAATTAATTTTTTTTCTCCCTCCCTCCTAGTACGTGTGTAAAGAACATGCATACAATGATCGAGCAGCAGCCCAGGAACCCTTTGTCCAATCTTTTCCTGATAATGAGGGTTGAGGTTGTGCTTTGTTGCTTTCAAATACGACTTTTTCCAGCCTAGTATCACTAGTAACCTCTTGCTGATGTGCCTTGTGGCATTTAAATTCATCCACCCATGTATGGCTTTCACACCCATACACAGTGGAGAGTGATTTATGGGAGTAAGCAGTGGAGCCCGAAGGCCAAATTACCTTTTGCATATTTTGCTTCCCTTAATTTACCCACCCCAGGATCTGTTTGCACAATCCATTTAATCCCCACCACTGTGGCGCAACCCTGTTTTGGTGCAACGGGTTCATGCACAGAGACATGCCAAGGCTTAATCAACAATCAGAGATGTAAAGGAACATTCAAAGTGCTATTTGGCGCCATTATTCCTGCTGCTCCAGCAATGTCCTTTTGCTCCCGGAGTACAACCTTATATTATGCAAGTTTTGTTTTTGTGTTCAGTGAAGAGTGTAATTGTCCCTTGTTTGACATGGAGTACCAGGAATGTTCAAAGACCAAGTGGAGGCACAGGGAGGGAGAACCACCCTAAAATGAGCAGGTAAGTGGCCTGTTTAGACAAGGTTCATGCTGATGTTAGTTTCTGTTTATATTGTGTAACCACTTCTAATATAGACCATTCCAAGTCCTTGTTCCTGCTATGAAGATGGCCAATAAGATGACTAGGGTCTCTTAATAAACATTTAGGATTTGTTTCCATTCCTAGTACTCTGTGACTATGGAGATAATATTGTTATGCACAACCAGTGCTATTTTTCTGGAAAAAGAGGTACCAGAGCTCACCATGAACACCTCTCATGGAGTTCAGAAATTCTGCTTTTAGAACTGGGGACCGGGTATTGTATGGCATAGAAAGAGCGAACTTGAAGAGGGGTATCAGGAAAGCAAAAGCGGAGTACAGAGGAAAAATTGAGGACCATCTGAGAAATCATGGTACTAGACAAATGTGGCAGGGAGTCCAACATCTGACTGGTTGAATCAAGGAATTCATCAGTGGTAGAGAGTACTGCTTCCTTGGTGGGAGAGCTGAATACCTTCTTTGCCCGATTTGAGGTGACACCAACAGTGACTCCAACAGGGATGCTAGAGCTATTGGCGTCACTACCTACAGGAAATGCTGCCAGGGTGGAAGAGGGAGAAGTGAGGCGAATATTAAAGGAGGTAAACATGAGGAAGGCTATGGGCCCGGATGGGGTGGCTGGCAGGGTGCTAAGAGATTGTTCGGACCAACTGGCAGGAATCTTTACGAAGATTTTTAACCAGTCTCTGGCCCAAGCCACTGTTCCACCCTGTCTGAAATCCGCTACCATTATACCCCTGCCAAAAACATCAAAGATAGACAGTCTGAATGATTTTCACCCTGTGGCGTTGACACCCATTATAACGAAATGTTTCGAAAAACTGGTGAGGAAGCGCATCTTATCTTGTCTGCCAGTGGGACTTGACCCTTACCAGTTTGCGTACAAGGCAAAGAGATCCACTGAGGATGCTGTGGCAATGGCTTTACATGCTGTCCTGACTCATTTGGAGAAGCAAGGGAACTACGCGAGACTGTTATCTGTAGACTTTAGTTCTGCATTTAATACTATTCTTCCGCATAGATTGGTGCCCAAATTATTAGACCTGGGACTTCCACCATGTTTGTGCAGGTGGATATTAGACTTTCTAACAAACCGTTCCCAAAGGGTCAGGTTGGGTTCCCACGTCTCTGCGGATCTCATCACAAATACGGGGACGCTGCAGGGGTGCATGTTGAGCCCACTTTTATATATGCTCTATACAGCTGACTGTGCCCCCAAATACCCCAGTAATAAGATCATTAAGTTCGCAGATGATACAACGGTGGTTGGTTTAATTACTGCTGGAGAGGGGGAGGTGGCCTATAGGAAGGAAGTTGAGCAGTTGGGGGAGTGGTGCAGGAAAAACAACTTACTCCTTAACTTAAAGAAAACAAAAGAGATCATTGTGGACTTTAGGAAACGTAAATTGAATATTCAGCCACTTATTATTGAGGGGAAGTGCGTGGAACAGGTCTCGGTGTTTCGATTTCTGGGAATGGAGTTGAGAGACGACCTAACCTGGGGAGAGAACAGCAAAGACCTGGTGAAGAGAGCACAGCAGAGGTTATATTTTCTGAGAATCCTCCAGAAAAACAATCTCTCAAAGGACCTGTTGATGGCACTGTGGAGAGCGTACTAACTTATGGTCTGTGTGTGTGGTTTGGGAGCTGCACAGCCAGGGAAAAAACAATGCTATACAGGGTTGTAAAGACTGCAGAGAGAATTATTGGGTGCACTCTTCCCACCTTAGATCAAATCTATGCTGCCAGGTGCCATAAGAAAGCGGCAGAGATAGCACATGACAGTATGCACCCCGGAAATGATCGCTTTCAGCTTCTGCCTTCTGGAAGAAGGTATAGGGTTATACAGGCCAGGACTAGCCACCTGAGAAACAGTTTCTACGCTAATGCAATTCTGGCTCTAAACGCAGCATAAGGGGTCTCTGTAGTATAGTATATTCTAAAATGGGGTTTTAGAGTTTTTAGGGGGTTTTGAATGTTTTATGTAGTTTTGTAGTAGTTTTGTAGTAGTTTTATGGTAGTTTTATGTAGTTTTTCAATTTCATTGTTCCGCAAGGGACAATGACAATAAAGATATCGTAATATCGTAATATCGTAATATCTCTCATTCTCTTAGAACAGCAATGGTGCTCACCTGAGAGGTGCCAGAACTGAGTTCCGGTGAGTTCCAGCAGAAAACCCCCCTGTGCACAGCCCAATCTCTGTATGGTGAGAAACTTTAGGGGTGCCAGCACATAGCTTGGGTTCAGTTTCCTTGGAATATAGGTCACTGGAGACTTTATCATATATGAGTTTATTTACACATACAGTGGAACCTTGGTTCTTGAACTTAATCTGTTCCGGGAGTCTGTTTGATTCCCAAAACATTTGAAAACCAAGGCGCAGCTTCCGATTGGCTGCAGGAGCTTCCTGCACTCAAGTGGAAGTTGCATCAGACGTTCGGCTTCCCAAAAACGTTCAAAAACTGGAACACTTACTTCCGGGTTTACGGTGTTTGGGAGTCGATTTGTTCGTCAACTAAGCAGTTTGAGAACCAAGGTTCCACTGTATATACAACCTGAGCAGAAGATGGAAAGGGTCACATGAACACATGAACTCTACAACAGAACTTGCTTCTAGAAGTTGCTTTCCTATTAGGTTTCTTGTGGGGTCTCCAAAGTCATAGGTTTGGTTTCAGCCCAGAACACAAGTCAAAGGCTTGACCACACTGGAGCAAAAGATGGATTCGCACATGCCTGCCTTTGTCACTGGAGCACAAACAACTAGCAAAATATTATGCTGCAGGTTAAAGCGATTTGAACATCAAATTGTAAAAACTAAATTACATATGACTCAAATCACATGTATTCTCCAGGTCTCTTTCTCATCACCTCACCCCCCCCCCCCCCAATAACCATGGAAGCTGCAATCTGAAGTGGAAGATCAGTGCAGAAAAGACAGCCAGCTTATAAAAAGTGGGAGGGGGGGAAACAACAGAGATAAAGGAGTTTTGGATTTTTTGGATTTGATATCCCGCTTTATCACTACTCGAAGGAGTCTCAAAGCGGCTTACATTCTCCTTTCCCTTCCTCCCCCACAACAAACACTCTGTGAGGCGAGACTGAGAAACTTCAGAGAAGTGTGACTGGCCCAAGGTTAGCCAGCAGCTGCATGTGGAGGAGCGGAGACGCGAACCCGGTTCACCAGATTATGAGTCCACCACTCTTAACCACTACACCACACTGGCACACTGGAGACATAACTGAGCATCATATGTTAAACTTTGGTACATAAATCTGTATACACTTACTTGGGAGTCAGCCTCATTGAACTGAGCGAAACGTGGTTCTAAAGTAAATAAGCTTAGGACTGGGCTGTGATTTATTCAAAGGAAGTGCAGCGTGCGTAGGTCTTTTCTAAAGAGGCAACTTTCTCAAATCCATTTTTAGATATCGAGCATTATCACTTAACAAGCAAGGTTGCTTATTTGTGGAAGTGATGCTGATATGTTTGTCAGCACAGTGTGCTGGAGAGAGCAGATGGGGGAAACTCAGCGAGTGTTGGTCAGATAGAGCTGGGTGTTAGGAGTTGCTTAAATTTAGGCATTTTCTTTCTTAGAATCATAGAATTGTATTCTTTTGGCAAAGGAGAGAATACATTCATCTCCAGTGATCTGATTTTTCCATTCCCTGTGCTTAAACCTCCCTTGCAAGGACGTATGGCAAAAGTATCCCATGTAGTTCCAGTGGATTTTTTTATTTATTTATATTTTTTACTTAGGGAATATGATTGCAAAGGAAAACAAGCTGGACCATGATACAACTGCCATGACTGCCATCCATGCTGCCATCTGAGAGGTACCTGTCTGCTGACAGTTTCCAGGCAGCCTCAGTACTTCCAAAACTGTAACGACTGGCTGCTACTTAAACTGTGAAACTCTTTATTAAATGTTCAGAGTCTTTCGAAATTAGTTAGGGATTTATGGGACTCAGATCATGTCGCCTGTTTATTTGCACACCACAAGGGTGGCCACAGAGTTTGGCAGCAAAAGCCCCCATTGCTCACTTCTTCAGCAAGCAGGTGACGCTAATAGAAAGAAAGAAACCTCAGGTTCCAGTGTGCTAGAGCCTCTTTACTTGGGTTTTGGCTGGCGCAAGGCACTGTGTGCCAGAATCAGAATAGCTACTTTGGGCCATCTTTCTGCATTACAAATGCTTCGGGTGAGAGGTATGTTGTAGATGTTGCTCTGGCACCTTCATCTTAAAAATTTCATCCTACCCAATGAGAAGCTGGCTGGCAGATGATCGTGTGTGGCGGCCCAGCTATCTGAATGTTGGAGGGTAGTCATATCAAAGTTTCCTTTTTCTTAAAATTGCAGGTACATAGAGTCCTGTTGATGTTTAAACTAAGCGCAAGTATCACACACACACACCAAACAATGGAGCAAGTGGGACCAGCTGAGCTTAAAATTGTAATTACTTGTGCAGGCCCACAAGCAAGAGGGGCCAAGCTTGAAAAAGCGAGTGCTGTCAGTTTGAGGGAATATTGGTGAATTTCCTAGTGATGCAGTGAGGATTAAGTGGGACCTGCAACAAAACACTGCACTGCAGAGAGTGCTCCTGTTCCCATTGAGGCTTCCAGCCAGCTCCCTGTGATCTCCCCATTCTCTCACCTCCATTTTCCTTTCTTTTCCAACTGGTAGTCAGCACTCTGAACAGGATCAGTCTCCACATTGTTGTTTTTGGGGTGTTTTGTTCCCCTTAGGTTTCTTTTTTGAAACATGATCTGCCGCCCCCCTGAAAAATTTCCTTCTTGTCCTTTGTCTTCCCTCATGTCACCCTCATTTTATCTCCATTTTTTCCCCTCCCTCCTCTTCCCTCAGTGAGTACTTTCCCCCTCTTTCCCCCTCCACAGGCCAGATGCACTCACTTGTTTTGAGTGAGTGGAGCAGCTTCACATTTCCAGATTCAATCTTTGCTTTGGTTCCTTCCTTCTGCACAACACAAATGCAAGGAATTTCCATTTTCTGGTTGTTGGTGTGTGTGTACTCCCTTCCTTCCACAACTGCTGGTGTGGGTAGACCAGTCATGCCAGAGGCTATGAAGGAGGCTGCCCTCTAACACCAAACAGGAATGCTTTCTGGGGAGATAGTTACAATGGGAAGCAAAGATATTATCCAGCTTACCTGTCCCTCCCTAGAGACCAAAGTAATTTGCTTTTCTCTGCCAAATTCCACTCTCTCTCTCTCACACACATGGTATGAACTAAGTAACTAGGTATGTGAGAGCTTAGAATAACCCAGTAGTTTTGGCACAAATACATGCAAAACCCTAACGATGGCATTTATTAATAAATAAAAGAAAGGATGAGGACAAATGGAAGAGGGAGAACGTTGCTTTGTGAAAATAACAAAAGATCACCTTTTAGTTCAACTCTATCTAGTCATAGCTACTTGCATGTAGCTCACCTCACATGTAGCAGCGTAGATGGTGAGTTGAGGGACTGAGACACAAAAAGACTGTGGACCACAGTCCACTTTAAAGAGTTTTGGACTCAGGTCTTGACATTATCCAGCCAATCGCAAAGCAGTCATGTAGCCAGGAAAATGCCTAGGTGCTTGGGGCTGAAACACTCAGGGTGACATTAGGCCAGAGAGGACCCATCGAGGTGAGGAACAGTCACCTTTCCTCAGTTCCTGGATGTGGCTCCTGCATTATAGATAGAGGACTGAGTAATTTTAGAGGGACAGATTGGGGACAGCAGAACAGAACAGAGCAGAACAGAGCCATATATATTTAATTTATTTAAATGTTTATAAACAACACTTTCATAGGAAATATAGCAAGGCAGCACACAACATAAAAACATAATGCAAGAATGACTGGTTAAAAAAACTTCAGTAACATGTCAATAAAAACTGGTTGTTAAAAATGTCAAAATCAAAATTTCTGTCTGAACAGTATGTTTTTAAAAATATGTCTAAAAGAAAGCAAGGATGACTCCTGCTGGACATCTATTGGCAGGGAGTTCCACATGGCAGGACCTGCCACATTAAAGACATGGACCCTGACTAAGCCTCAGGGGACCACTAAAAGTGCCTCACCAGGGACTGATGTGGAAAATAAGGAATCCAGCAGCCCTTATGTGCCCCGTTGTTTAGGGTTTTGTGAGTTAACCCAAGGATCTTGAACCTGTTTTAGTAGCAAATTAGCACCTAATTAGCAATTTTATCCCCTAAGGAATTGTTTTCTCAATATTTCTTTTTTCTATTTCTGTAAACCTTGAGGTTCTGTGAACGTTATGTCACATCGCTTGCTTTCCTGGGTGCTGCCATTTTGGTTTTGTAATGATTGGGATGTGTGTGTGTGTGTGTGTGTGTGTGTGTGTGTGTGTGTGTGTGTGAAGTATACTCTCTTAGCATCTCTCTGACTATCTACTTCTTAGAGTGCTGTAAACCTAGAAGTGAACTCTGTGTTCACAGAGCACTGATTTCTCCTATTCCCAGAAGGCTGATGCTGGCCCTTTGTCTGTATGGGTTTCTTCCTTATGTTGACAGAAGTTTTTGCATGTCAGCCACACTCCCACACTGTACTTTGAAAGTATTTATAATAATCTCAAAGAGGAAACTACAATTTGGCATTCCCAATGCACTGAGGCAGAACAAGTTCACAGACCCATGCAATGCTCCTCTTCCGCTTTGTAGTTCATTGGATGCTCACGAAGGGCTTGTCCACACTTTCACCTGACCTGTAACTTGATTGTAGCATGTAATGATTAATTCTTCCGGATCCAAGTTTTTTCCTCGTTGTTCTAATCTTACCTGCTGAATGGGAATTTATCAGATGCGTAGAAAATCCAAATGGGTATTTTGCTTCCCAAGCTTCAATTCCATGGGCAAGATCAGATTTTTGCAAGGTGCAGCCGTGGAACAATGAGAAAAGGGAGAATTAATTGGTACACAATATGATAAAAATACAGGTCAAGGGAAATTGTGGATGATCCATAAAGGTGTTGTGTGGTTTGAAGAGATCAAGCAGGCTTAAATGGACATGTAAGTGGGCTGGGGAAACTATTGTGTAGTATGTTGCAGAAGTGAAAATCTGCAAATTCTCCAACTTACTTTTGTGCGTATTTGAAATGCAATCCTACTGGTTAACCAGAAACTCTTCATTGGTCTGGTATCGGATCCAAACGAGTTACATGTGTGCACATGGGCTGTTTTTCTCTCAGAGCAAGCAGAGCTCTGGCTACCATGGAAGAGAAGGCATGGTTCAGTTTTAAAAGCAGTTTTCCCCTTTTCTGCGGAGTGGAGGATTCTCCTGTGAACGAGCATGACCTTTCTCTGAATCCTGGCCGCCTTGCGTTGCCAGTATTAAGTAAACAAACAGCAAGGACTGGTATAAAAATGAGTTCCTCATTAAGATAGTAAAATGTAAGATTTGTTTTATTTGTTTTGTGGCTTGTTACCCTTCAGTTGTATTTTTCCTACTTTCTTTACAACCATAATGGCTCAGAAGCCCTTTTCTTTTTTCTTTTAAATGAAATTGGGTTAGTCATGATGACTCCGGGAACTGAGGTTTTCAGAGTGACGCCAAATATCACAATAAATGGCGAGGGTTGACTGCCCCTTTGTGAATCTGGACTTTAGCAAATCATTTTAATGTCAGTTTACTCACAGTTTTTTTGTTGGGCAAGCAGATTGTTGCGTAATGATCCCCCTGTCAAAGTTGCCACATAAGACAGTCTGCCATGCTGAACACATTAAGTGGGACGAAGCGCTTTGACTAATAAAGGAGGTCATGCTGAGCAACAGCTGGCTGGCCCTCTTGCAATTTGAATATTTTTTTTTAAGACTCCAAAAGGAAAGTTTGCATTTTTAGGAGAAAAGGGATCTGCAGCTGGCTCATCAGCATTTTAATATCACATCTCCAGCGAAGAAGTTGGAAGATGCTGGTTTGAAGTGTTTGTAGCTAAGAAAAAATAAATAAATGACTCTATGAAAAGGGAACTCAGTGGGTCCGTGTTTTTAAAGCTTAAAACAAAGTTAGACGTTATTTAGGACTGTATGTATGCAGTGCTTCATTATCACCACCATCAATGCAGTGCATCTTACTTCGGTGTAATGAATTTAAGATCAGGTTGTAGGACTGCAATTAGAAAACTGCTGGTTTAGGGCAGGGGTGGGGTACATTTCTTTTTAGCCCAAAGCCCCATGCACTCACGGGCAATTTGCTGGGGGCCATATACCTGTGGTGGGCTGGGCCAGATGCAAAGATGAGGTGGGACAGAGGTGAAGCAACGATGGTGACTCTTAACTTTGAGCAGTAGGCTACATTCCAGCTGGACGAAAGCTGGACGTCTCATAGATTGGAACCTCATTCATGCCTGTAAGACATGCAAGGAAAACATTTGTAAAGCATATTCAGTCATGTGGCAACCCACCACCACATGGTGCAGGTATAGTAAGGTTACCAGACGTCCCAGTTTTCCGGGGACAGTCCCTGGATTTAGAAATCAGTCCCCAGACAAAATCCTATCATTCCTAATAAAGTTGAAAAGTGTCCCTGGATTCACTAAAAAATATCTGGTAACTTTAAGGTATAGCCCAGACACAAGTTTACTTCTCAATGAGAAGCAGCCATCTTAAGATAAAGGGATGGTGTAGGAAACCTGTGGCAAGGGAGGAAATACTGGTTGAAATGTGAGGTCAGATTCAGGTTAATGTCTTTGTTTTTTTTATAAAGGAGATGATAATGAAGAACAAAAGGCTAGGATTAGTTTTTAAAATCAACTTCCCAAGCACTTGTAGTTCCTAAAGGTAAAGGTAAAGGTACCCCTGCCCGTATGGGCCAATCTTGCCAGACTCTAGGGTTGTGCGCTCATCTCACTCTATAGGCCGGGAGCCAGCGCTGTCCGCAGACACTTCCGGGTCACGTGGCCAGCATGACAAGCTGCATCTGGCGAGCCAGCGCAGCACACGGAACGCCGTTTACCTTCCCGCTAGTAAGTGGTCCCTATTTATCTACTTGCACCCGGAGGTGCTTTCGAACTGCTAGGTTGGCAGGCGCTGGGACCGAGCAACGGGAGCGCACCCCGCCGCGGGGATTCGAACCGCGGACCATGCGATCGGCAAGTCCTAGGCACTGAGGTTTTACCCACAGCGCCACCCGCGTCCCTCTTGTAGTTCCTACCACAACCCTATTCATTTAATTGAGAAATGAACTCCACTGTGTTGTGTGGAGCTTACTTATGAGAGAAATCATTGGCCACTCCCCTGTGACCTCATTGGCCACACCCTGTGACCTTGGTGCCATGCCTCCCTGGCAACCTAGCAGCCCCACCAGGTCTGTTGGGGACCGCTTGCCTCTGTATTTTAAATATTCATTTGTATGGGCCTTTATGTATGTTGCCCTTCAACATGGTTCATACCCTTCAACATTTCTCTGATGAAAATGGGGGCTTCCCTATTCCATAATGATAATATTGCTCTTTATACCCCAGACATCTTACTGGGTTGCCCCAGCCACTCTGGGCAGCTTCCAACATATATAAAAACATGATAAAACATTAAACATAAAAAACTTCCCTATACAGGATTGCTTTCAGACAGCTTGAGGGTCAGATAATACGATACCTTCCAACATTTATACAATGTAAATAGGGACATCCTAAGGAAAAGTGGGACATTCCAGGGATATCCCTGGAAAATAGACACATTTGGAGGGTCTGCATGGCTAACATGATCAAAATATAATAAGCCATTAAAATAAAATTAAAATAAGACACATAGGCGACAGTGGCTATAAAAGCAGAAATGTTTACTCCTATATAGGATATAATCTTTGTAAATCACCCCCTCTCTCCATGTGCGCGCGCACACACACTGAAATTTAGACTTTAAACGGTGTCATACTTTATAGACGACCCCTAATTTCTGTGAGAGTATATGAGAGAACTACAGAGGCACTTCTCCCTCAGTTCCAAGGAGCCTGGGAACATTTGCAAACGCTGGCAACAGGAGAGACTGAACTATAGAAGCTTCCTTTTCAGCAGCAGGGAGGGGAAAAAATGCCTTTCCCTCCTCTTTGGCAAATTATAAATGTTGCACTTGGCTATTTCTCTGCAGGGGAAAGGGAGGGGGGGGGTCAACCAAATCTAATTAAAGCAGCCTGGGATGAATGGCTGGTCTGTCTGATAACCCCTTGCCAGCGTCTCTTCAGGTGCTTTCTCACTGCTCATTTGCAGAAGTTGATGCTTATCACCTGTGCTGGGGGAGGGGAGCGGGGGCTCAGAGCAGCTGCAGCCGTGGTGCCTGGTGTCTGGCTCGCAAGCGCTTGCCCGACACGTATTTCGTCATACTCCGCTTGTTGGCCTTGGGTCAGGCCAGGGCTCCCCTTGGGAACCATTGTAATAAAAGGCCCTTCACATCATCCACACAGCTGTACAAACTGCGGCCACCTTAGCCCTCTTGTCTGCTCTGGAATGTGGCTGGGATTTGGGAGGCTGTGTCTGAGCGCAGCCTTTTGGATTTGGCCTTTGGAGAGACCGGGTGATTCCTTTCAGTCTTCCTTATCCGATCTCTGCAAAGGATTAGGCTGAGCTTTTCAGACGGTGTAAAAAAGAGAGGGTTGAATGAGCTGTTTCAGTCCTGCCACATCCTGCTGTAGGCATGTGAGCAGGGGTGAACATGAGGTGGGCCGAGGGCTCGGGTTCGGAGGGAACATTGGACGGTGTAATTTAGGGTCAGCAAATTGTGATAGTACTAGCATTCATATTCCACGTATGTTCCCTAGAACTCTTCCTTTAGGATGGCACCATCTGTTGCTGTAAAGCAAGGGTGGCCAACGTGGTGCCCTCCAGTTGCTGCTGGACTACAGCTCCCATCATCCTTCCCTGTGTCTAATTCCCCTGCTCCCTGACTTGACAGTTGGAAAAGGGGAAACTGCAAAGAAAATATATAGGTCTGGTGCAATCCTGGAGGCCTACCTATCTCTATGCTGTTGCTGTTGCTGTTGCAAAAGAGACCAAGCAGGAGGGGTGTGTCTGTATGTGATTATGGAGGAGACGGGTCTGTGTGGATGGGTTTTTGCACCTCAGTTTTGAACCTCTGTTAGGGAAAACTTTAAGTTTAGCCTTCGTGGGGTCCTGCTGTTGCGTGCAGCTGGCACAGATCAGCTGGCATGGGACCAGCAGAGGTTTTGTACCCTTAAGTGCGTGCTACAGTGCTGAACCATCCACCATCAACCTGCCTTAACAAAATGAACATCAGAAACGGCAATATTCAAAAAACTGCAGGAGATCATTTCAGTCTTCGAAGACACTCTACCATTGACCTGAAAGTTGCCATTCTCCAGCAAAGGAATTTCAGTGGGACACCTTAACTGGCTAAACTGGAACTTGTAGAGAAATTTGATTCTGGTTGTTCAGGCTTGACTCCGGACAATGGCTTCTTGTGCTTCTGCAGGTGTTAATTAACATAGCAAAAGAGCATAAGAAGAGCCTGCTAGATCAGGCCAGTGGCTCATCTACCCAGCATCCTGCTCTCACAGTGGCCATCCAGGTGCCGCTAGGAAACCTGCAAGCAGGATTTGGGCACAAGAGGACTCTCCCCACCTGTGGTTTCCAGCAACTGGTTTTCAGAAGCATGACTTTCACCAACTGAGGAGAGAGAGAGCATAGCCATCATGGTTAGTAGACATTGATAGCCCTCTCCTCCATGAATTTGTCAAATCCTCTTTTAAAGGCTATTGTAGTACAGTGGTACCTCAGGTTAAGGACTTAATTCGTTCCGGAGGTCCGTTCTTAACCTGAAACTGTTCTTAACCTGAAACACCGCTTTAGCTAATGGGGCCTCCTGCTGCTGCTGCGCCACCGGAGCATGATTTCTGTTCTCATCCTGAAGCAAAGTTCTTAACCCGAGGTACTATTTCTGGGTTAGTGGAGTCTGTAACCTGAAGCGTCTGTAACTTGAGGTACCACTGAATAATAATAATAATAATAATAATAATAATAATAATAATAATAATACCCCACCCATCTGGCTTACAGCATATATAAAAACATAATAAAACTATAGGCTTTGTTGTCCTGAATCTTCCAATATTCAGCTGTGTTGGATGTCCACAAGTTCTAGTGTTATGAGAGAGGGATAAAAATAGTCACTATTCTAAATAAATAAATAAACCAGAATGAATGCTCAATGAACAGGTTGTCTGGAAGTGCCGTGTGTCAGACAGCACTAAGTAATTGCTGCTGTTGTGAATGGCCACTTTGCTTATCTTCAGCTTTACTGAAGATATTTTTTTGTCACAGACATTACTTACAAGCTTGTATGTACACCAAACATCTGATGAAGTTACAAAAGCTTAAGCATGATTAATCTGTAATTCTTGACAGTTCCACAAGACCCGTGGCTGTTTTTGAGGCAAGAGACTAATGGCCAAATTGGAAGTGATGTTAATTGAATGCAATTAACATCTAGGTTTTTGAAAAGAATTAAATAGCACCCCTCTCAGAGCTAACGAAAGCTTTAGTGGCTGGTTTTTATTGGGACTCCCTCTCCACTCCCTGCTATTTGGGTGCTGTTGCTCCAGGGCCCCTGCAGCTATTTAAATTTTTAAAAATGAGAGCACCACTTGCATCCACACAATTAAATTCTCACTTGATGCTAATATGCCTACCACTCTGGAAGTTAGCTCCATCAAAGCCACTTTTGATCAGCAAAGGGTATGGCATTTTGGCTTTAATAAATCTGGCACTTTTGATTTCTTTCATTAACTCATAGCTGATTTCATTACCAGGCCTGGCAAAATTACAGTCTTGAAGTTGCAAGCAGAAAGTGCAACTTGATTCCACTCAAAGCTGAGGAAGAAGGAAAATGTGATGGTTATGGTCTTCAAACCAGCAACTGCTTTATTAAGTCTGAGTTTATCTTTCTTATCTCGTTTCCCCTCCCTTCCCCTGCTGGGCCCCTGGCAACATGTGGCTCAGTCAGACACTCAGCCCCAGTTCTGCAGGGAAATTTACGGTTTGTGTTTGACAGTGGCCATCCATTACGCTTCTGTGCAGCTGTTCATGTGAAGACAACTTTAAACTCTTCCAGAAATTGCTTGCATTCATCTGCAGGCATTCCTTGCTGGACCAGGAATGCAGGAAGCTAACTGCCTCCTCTTCCCTGGCAAAGAAGAGCAAGCTTCTGTCCCTTGCGTCACTACAATTGTTCATTGACAAGGATGGACGTGGAGAATACTCTGTCATCCTGGGGGCTGCACCCTTCAGAACAGAACTGCCTTACGCAGAGTCAGATCACAGCTCCATCCAACTCAGTCTTGTCTGCACTGACTGGCAGAGACGCTCCAGGATTGCAGTCAGGGGCCTTTCCCAGCCCTTCCTGGAGATCTTGGGGATTGAAGCTGGAGGATTTGCACGCAAGGCAGATGCTCCACTGCTGAGCTACGGTCGTTCCTCATTGGCATCTCCAATTCAGGGATCTCCTTTCAGCCTGACATCAGTTGGCTTTTATAATGTAACACCTAGGTTTAAAGGTAAAGGTAAAGGGACCCCTGACCATTAGGTCCAGTTGTGGCCGACTCTGGGGTTGCGGTGCTCATCTCGCTTTATTGGCCGAGGGAGCCGGCGTACAGCTTCCGGGTCATGTGGCCAGCATGACGAAGCCGCTTCTGGTGAACCAGAGCAGCACATGGAAACGTCGTTTACTTTCCCGCGGGAGCGGTACCTATTTATCTACTTGCACTTTGACGTGCTTTCGAACTGCTAAGTTGGCAGGAGCAGGGACCGAGCAACAGGAGCTAACCCCGGTGCAGGGATTCGAACCACTGACCTTCTGATTGGCAAGTCCTAGACTCTGTGGTTTAACCCACAGCGCCACCTGCATCCCAACACCTATGTTTGTTTTTATGCAATTCAGAAAAGGCACACAACTACATATTCTTATGGCACTCTCATACCCAAGCACACACTTGAAGTTACATTATTGGTGAGGCAATATTTAGACAACTGATTTCTCCCCACTGTAAAATTATTTTTGAAGTTCCTTGGGGTTTCTGTGATGCAAAGATACGAAAGCCACAGAGAACACTTCTAGTGTGCTCCCATACTACCACATGAAAACTTGGGGTTAGGAAGCCCGGTATATATTGCACTTGGATCTTAAACTACTTTGTGCCTTATAGTTTCAAATTTTTCAAATGGAAAGGTATGTTTTATATGTGATGATGATGATGATGATGATGATAATAATAATAATAATAATAATAATAATAATAATAATTTATTTATATCCCGCCCTCCCCAGCCGAAGTCAGGCTCAGAGCGGTTAACAACAGTAAAATAATACAGAATTCTAAAATCATATAAAGTATTGATAGTAGTTGATGCATGACATTCCTTATTGCAGTTGTTTTCAAAATTTCTACATTCAGGGATTACTTTGTACACTGACATCTGCCAGGGGACCTTCTTCATTAGAGGTTTTAAAAGAGAGGTTGGGTGGCTGTCTTCCAGGGATTCTTTAACTGTGATTTCTGTATCGCATTGGGGTCTCTTCCAACTCTACAATTCTATGGAAGTCTAGAGATCTACCACAGAATCTGTTTCTGGGGATTCTGGGGCATTCTCTAGGACACAATGCTCAATGGCCCACTGTGAACAGGTCTACTGCCAGGATTCCCCTGTGGCGGAAGTGCTAGTCTTTCAATATTGAGCAAACTTTCATAAGCTTCTAAAGAGTTCCCTAGAAAACTCTTATAAAGCCAATGATATTTCTTACCTGACCGTTATCTGATGGAAACCAGCCAAGACAGCAACCCTAAAGCCAGCCCAAAGTCAGCTGAGGAGCAGAAATGCCACTTCGCCCCACCATGTGTCTGTGGAAAACTTTGTGGGGGTAGACATCCATTCAATGGCAGTCAACCCACCATTGGTGAAGGCCAAAATGGAGCACGTTGGGGCAGCCAAACACCTGCTGCCTCCCTCGTTCTCCTGGTATGCCCCAAACAATGTCCAAAAGTTGGTGCAGTCAATAACTGACAAGAATGGGAGGAAAAGTAGAACAAAGAGAACAAAGGGAGAAAAGGGAAGGAAAATATCACCCCACCATCACCAATACCTCCCATTCTGGCTGCAGCAAGGTTTAGTCAGTGGTGGTTTCTCTACCACCACCAGATCGTTCTCTAAAACTTGCAGCCTGTCCACGATGAACCATTTTAATAGTGCCCTTTCAGTATCCAAAGTGCTTTACCATTTTTTATCAGTTTCCTAGCTTATTTGGAATCTGGCAGATTTCGCTTGCAAGGGAGCTGAGATTTCCAGTGAGCAGATGGGAACAAAACTATCTGCCATTTCTGAAGTTTATTTTTATATAATCCTTCATTCTTTTTATATACATTTGGAGCTTTCCTTATGGCAGCCCTTTCTACAATCAGGAGGTGATGACAGTATACGAGAAATCAATATTCATAAGCACTTGGGGCAGATCATGATAAAAGTAAGCATGATTCAGCAAAAATGGAAGCACTTTCAATGAGTGAAAATAAGTCTCACAAGACCAAACTACACATTATGTTACATGTATGGTTTGACATCATGTGAGTCTTCCCCCATCCTCAAATTAAATAGCTGTGGTGGATGGGGTGGGTGGGACTCAGGATTGGACCGTTGTAAGGAGGAGTGATGTGAGCATTGTTATGTATTCAGTGGCATGTGTTTGCCTGAGCTTGAGTTTGGACTAAGGATTCTGAGCTCCTGTGTTCTGATTCGATACATGATGTCCAATCACAGAACATTTCAGGATTTGGGCCTCTGCCATTGGCCCTTGAACTCTGAGTCGTGATTCGCAGCTTGGAACTTTAGACAGCCAATCACGTTGGGAGTGGCCCAGGCTTTCAGGATTGTATATAAGCAGTTGCTTTGCCCCTGTTTCCCAGTTATGTACTTCAATAAAGGTTCTTGCTGTTATCACTGTGTCTTGCCTCATGGGAACCCACCTACACTTCAGGCATGTCCGGTGATATATTCTTTCTTGTCTCATAGTCAGTATCCAGGCCCATGCAGAGGGAGGCACAGCTGGGTACATTTGCCCCAGGCCTTGGAGGGCTAAGCTGACCAGGGCCCTCCACCAGGGACCAGCTGCTTTTTTGTTTGAGTTTCTAACTTTATTCTAACAAGACTCCTGTCCCGGGCCTCAGACAAGCTCTGCATGGGCCTGTCAGTATCAGTTTTGTACTAGTGGAATCCTTGATACTTGCTGATGTCCGTGCACTTTTAAATTATACTCTTGTAGTATGGGGATTAATGGCAGGACAACAAAAGGGTATTTAGTGAACACTGTTGGTTGCTAAAACACTTATACTTTGAGTTGGAAGGATGAACAGTCATTATCTATTATGCAATAATCTGAAGGTCTCACTGACCTTGCTGCATGTGAACAAATCTATTATAAATGTCTGTCTTTTCTGAATACCTATCTGGAGAGGTGGATGACCTTTATCAGCATATATGTTTAAATTAAAATGGGTGTCTTGATAGCTGTTGTATTTTTTATGTGAGCTGGTGTGTTGTTCCTCCCTCTCTTCTACCTCCCTGTTTTTGTTTTCTTTTTCTTTTTTTTAAGACTTATGTATATTAAACAAACAGAATCTGAGGGAAAGCCTTTGGGGGGTGGAACTATTCTCAATAGAAAATTCCACCACAAGCAGCTATTTGGCCTAGGAATGAAGCCTTGCCATTGGAGGTGGATCTCCAAACACAGCCATTACAGTGAGGAGGCTTCTCCAGGAGGGACCTTCCAATGACTGAGACCTATAGAATAGGAGGAGGAGCACCATGGTGGTGTGACACTCTTTCCCAAGTATACACTGACTCCCAACAAATTATGGGAGCTGTCTGTTGCAGTGGCTCTCCACATGGCATATTATTGCCACCACCACTCCTGTGTTTCTCTTGTCTCCCCACAAAGCCATTCGACCTGCACAGAGGCAAAGGCTCTTCTCACCTCCAGTGCTATGGAAATCACAAGCAAAATGTGCAGCAGCAGCAGTAGCAGGGACAGGTGGGAAGCCAACTCTCTCTCTGTGGAATTCTAGCAGGGCTCCTGTGCCTACTCAGATTGTATGGCTGGTGGCAGTCTTTCATTTATGTACTTCATTTCGAAAATTTATAAACCGCTTGCTCAAAAAAATATTTTTTGGACAGATCAATTCATTGCTATCTGTTAGTGAGAACGCCTTATCATTAATCCACATGTGCCATGACTTGTTACCAGGAAACAAAACATTACACAGAGAGCACTTGTGCAGAAACTGGAGGGCAGTTCCTTAAAGCAAGGTTGTCTGAGGCTACAACATTCATTTAATGCATCGTTTGCTGTTCCTTTTGAGAGTTATAAACCACAGTGGGATGTAATTGACCTGTAAGGTAAAAGGTAAAGGTACCCCTGCCCGTACGGGCCAGTCGTGTCCGACTCTAGGGTTGTGCGCTCATCTCACTTAAGAAGCTGGGGGCCAGCGCTGTCCGGAGACACTTCTGGGTCATGTGGCCAGCGTGACGAAGCTGCTCTAGCGAACCGGCACCAGCGCAGCGCACGGAAACGCTGTTTACCTTCCCGCTAGAAAGCGGTACCTATTTATCTACTTGCACTTAAGGGTGCTTTCGAACTGCTAGGTGGGCAGGAGCTGGGACCGAACGACGGGAGCTCACCCCGCCGTGGGGATTCGAACCGCCGACCATGCGATTGGCAAGTCCTTGGCGCTGAGGTTTTACCCACAGCGCCACCTGCATCCCAATTGACCTGTGCTGCAAACTAATATTGACAAATAAACAGTAAACCTCTTTCGTCAGGGTTCCTTGTTTTTGCATGCGTTCATACTTGCTCATTTTTCTAGTCAGCACTTTGTTGATTTGTTAGCCAACATTTTCCTTCTTGAACCATCATTCAGTTAAGGCCTCTAAAATATCCAAGAACATTAACATCTAATCTCATGCCGGACTGTGTGCAACTGGTATCAAAGGCGTACCCCGCGTTCACCACGTGTGCTGTGGGTTCTTGTATAATTAATGCAAATTATATGCTGATATAAATATGTGAAATAACCACATTCTTCTGGCTCAAACACTGGCCATCTGGCCTCGAGCAAACTGCTCACACAGAAACAGAGCATCATTTGAAACTTCCAATGCCTCTGAATAATTTCTGAGAGAAGGTTATCCATTTCCCTGGAAACTTAAAACTTAGTGGAGCTGTTAAGTGTGCTCATTGACATATTGAGTGCCATCCAGAGTGAAGAAGAATGCCCACTCTGTGCTACTTGGTTAGTTCAGTCCTGACAGAGGTTTACACTTCTTTAACAAGAATGGAAAGGACAATAAATAGGCACTTCTCACCTTGTCATCGCAGTTGCACCACTGCTATATCTCAGTAAATTCAGTGGTTTGGAAAACTTGCAGTAGAAGAGCATATGCTCCTGGTTGTTTTTTTCTGTGATGTCTCTTTCCAGGTGGAATTCTTGAGCCATCAGTTCCCATGAGAGTTTTATGCCACATACACTGGTAAGGAAAAGACGAGTAAGGAATCCTCTCAAAAGTCAGCAGCAGCACAAATCAATTACGTGGCACACTTTTAAAGTGCAAATTGTGGGGGGCGCGGGGGGGGGGGGGGAGAGAGAACGCTTTATAACAACACTAATCAGCAAGTAAATATTATTCCCATTTTATAGAGAGTCTGAAAGATGGTGATGTGCCCAAGGATGCTCTCCTGGGTGCACAAGTAAATAATATATAGGTAAAGCTGGGACAAGATGTTGCAAAAAACATTGAATTCCTCCAAGTATGTTGACTACTTGGACTCTTTACAAACTGGTTACAATAGATCATCCCTGAGCATTGCCCATTCTGCTGGGAGCCAAGGGTGTGGAGACGTTTAAGGTTCCCTTCCGTCCCACTACAGTCATAGGAAGCTGCCTTACACCAAGTCAAATCATTGGTCCACTTAGCTCAGATGGCCTTCCCCAGTCTCCTGACTTGAATCTCCTGTTGCTGTTTTAATTGTGGCATTGTTTTAATGGGCTAGGGGACGCGGGTGGCGCTGTGGGTAAAACCTCAGCGCCTAGGACTTGCCGATCGCATGGTTGGCGGTTCGAATCCCCGCAGCGGGGTGTGCTCCCGTCGTTCAGTCCCAGCGCCTGCCAACCTAGCAGTTCGAAAGCACCTCTGGGTGCAAGTAGATAAATAGGTACCGCTTAACAGCGGGAAGGTAAACGGCGTTCCGTGTGCTGCGCTGGCTCTCCATATGCAGCTTGTCACACTGGCCACGTGACCCGGAAGTGTCTGCGGACAACGCTGGCTCCCGGCCTATAGAGTGAGATGAGCGCACAACCCTAGAGTCTGGCAAGACTGGCCCGTGCAGGCAGGGGTACCTTTACCTTTTACCTTTTTTTAATGGGCTAGTTTTATTTTACATTTTAATTGTGGGTGTCTAATTTAACGTTTGGGTGAACTGGTTTTATTGCATATTTTAAATTATGTGCGTTTATATTTTTTTGTAACGTGTTTTATTCTTGTAAGCCACTTAAAAGTCACATTGGCAATTAAGCAGTATGATAATGATAAAAATAATATTATAAAGTGCATTGCTGATCCGTAAAATAACCCAACTCTTCTCTCTCCCACAGCTATTTTGCATTATCCAGTGAAGTTGATCTGTTTCTGCCTGTTTGCTTTATTTGTCATGTGGCGCTGGTAAAGCTCAGTGGTGCGATTGACGGAACAGCCGTGCTGGCAGGAGGAATGCCCAGACAGTTCCTGAAGAGCACCATTCATATATGTAGAGGTACAGGGCGTATTTTTCCTTGAATGCAGGGTCTGTGTGGGTGCACTGCATGTGTTCCTGGGAAAGCTGTCTGAGTAGCTGACGCATCCCAATTATACTTATGTTCCTGAGGAAGAACTGAGCATCTGTGAAGGTCCACTGAGAAAGTTAAAAATACCATGCTGGTCTCCTCTGCCAAATGAAAGCACACAGATGTTTCCAGTATCAGAGGGTTAATGTTTTGGCAGAAAGTCCAGTCTCCAGAAGCAGGAAGAGATGGCCTGAGGCATCCTGGAGTCTGAGGCAAAGAATGCAAATGTTGCCACGCCACACCACTCTTGTGGGGAGAAAATGCAAAGTGACAAAGCAACAGGGCAATCCTAGGGATCTCTACTGATCCCCACGGAATTCACCAGAGCTTACTCCCAAGTAAATGGACACAAAGGATTGTCGCCCAAATGACCGGTCATTTTCTCTCCTTTTGCAATGGCCCTAAATGTTCTGCCTTAGGGAGCGTAATCAAAACAATCTAAGGGAATGGATCATCTTTGGTACAAAGGAAGGTGGAAATGGCTGGGACTTTTTAGAGCAGAAACAAGACAACTAAGCGGGAATATTGTAGAGGTTTGAAATATGGGCTCCAAGAGTATATAATTAGAAGGTATCTGAAAATTAGAAGGAATCTGAAAATATTGTCCAGTCCATAGGCAGGAGGGCTTTTGATAAAACAGAAATACTCCTTTGAACAATGCATGAGAACCAGAGGGGCGTAATGGTTAGAATGTCAGAATATTGATAGCTGGGTTCAAATCCTATTCCACCATTAAGCACACAGTGCTACCTTGGGCTAGTCACTGCTTTTCACCAGAGCCCCCTTAATGGGGTTTGTTGTGAGGATAAAATGGGTGTCATGCATGTTGCCCTGGCTGAATTCTTTAGAGAAAGATGAGATAAAAATGTAAGGCGTAAATTACAGTTGCTGTAAGACATCAACGTAAATTTCTTTTTTAGAAAAATGCTTGGAGAATAGTTAAACTCATGGATCCTTCCATGCCCAAGCATCTAACTTTTGCCATTATCATGCCCTAACTGTGAACTTTCTGGGCAGCCAGACCCTGTCTGAAGGCTGGGTTACACAAGCAACCACTGCGCTGACCCATTGTGCCAACCATTATGCTGCTTTTTTCTGCGGCTTATGAGCCTAACCCTCAAAACAACAGGCCCTGGCCATTCGTCAGGACTGTGGATACCCAAAGACTTCTGAATAATGGGACTTGCAGTTATCAGGAGACTTGTTTGTTGAGCTGGGCAACAGGAAAAGGAATTAAAGACGGGCAATTAGAAGTGGCAGATTTGCTTGGCAAACTGAGCATCACCAAAGGAGCTTTTTCTGTATATTTTGGGTGGTGGAATGGCAAGTCAGCTCAACCACCATGAGGTGCCTTCCGCCCATCCAAGAACCACACACTATTTATGAGAAAATTGGATGCTCTAAGTCAGGAGCAAAAGCTCTTCCCTTTTGTACTCTGGCTCTTTGCCAGTCTTCTGTAGCATATCACACAGGCCATTCCTTTTCCTTACTGGCTTTCATTAATGCCACTTTTGTAGAGGCACAAAGGCTGCCAGCCCAAGAAGGAGGAAAGTGGGCAATTCATGACATTTTGACTACTGTGTCATGGAACCAAACTGTACAAGCAAATGGGCAAATAATCTGATCCCTGGCTCCTGAGGCAAATAGAAATAAAATACCGCTTGAATAAAAACTTGATTCTTCTGCCTTTGGAGAGTCCTAATCTCAAACAGACTCAGTCAGCCCACTTATTTTTAGAGTGAGTATTCTCAAGCCCTTGGGCTATGGAGCCTCTATAAACCAAGATGAAAATTTCCACTTCTTCAGATGTAACACTCCTCGACCTTGAGCCAGTCACAGTCTCTCATGGATGACCTGCAAAGTTAGTACAACTGTCCATCTTTCTCCTAAAGCACGAGAACCGATCCATGTAGGGCATGCCTCACATCTTCTTTCACATTGGGAGGCACTCATTTGAAATTGCCCAAGTGTGAAAATAGCTTCCCCATGCCAACAGCTCACCACATCACAGAGATGCATTGCTGAAACTTCAACCCTTACCTGGGAGCAAGGCCTGGGGAACTTTCTCTAAGTTAACATGCAGCAAATGGATCAGGCTGTATCTTATGTTTTATTTCCTCCATGGCACACCCCTAACTTTTTTTTTTCACCCTTTCCTACTCTGATCTGAATCTTGTAAATGAGCCTTTTCTCCTTTCCCACATCCTTGGCAATAGCTCTTCTGTAGAGTCCATGCAGTGCATGCAGAAAGTTCCACATCCCACCCCAAAAATCTCCAGGTAGGGCTTGACAAGGATCTTATCTGAAATCCTGGAGAGTCGCTGCCCCTCAGCAGAGTTAGGCAAATCTGTCAATTTCCATTTCTCTTTCTCCATTTCTTTCTGGGGCTTTTCCACAGTCTGAAGTTCAATGCTCCACGTTTCCACATCAGTGTGCAATTTTTTTTTAAGTATGAAAATTAATCACCATTTTGATGCAAATTTTGCTAAATATATCCATTTTAATGCGATTTTGCCCAACATGTACATTTTTGCAAAACAATTCCCCATAAAAATGCTGAATTTCTGTATATTATTTTGATTAATATTTTTATCAACACTTTACCCCAGTATATGCATCTTTGTACATATTACATAGCTGGGAACTACATTGCAAAATTCAGAAAACTGCAAATTTCGAAGAAAGGCTGCTTTTCAGGAAGTGTGAATTAGGCAGATTCTTCTTTAAATGTGAACATAATTAAATTCATCCCCTACCCATACCAGTCAGTGGGAAGATAAATCTGATTCCAATAAACCAAAGATCTGACTCAGTATTAAGAAGCTTCCTATGTTCTTTGGAAGATGAGTGCTCCCCTCTCACCAACTCAAGAGTACAGTGGTACCTCCGGTTGCACACGGGATCTGTTCTGGAGCTCCAGTCAGATCCTGAGCTGTGTGTATCCGGAGGTGCCACTTCTGCGTATGTGTGTGGCACAGTTTAACGCTTCTGCGCATGCGGCGAAACCCAGAAAAATACTTCTGGGTTTGCCGCGCACGTATCCCAAAGGATACATAACCAGAGGTGAATATAAGTAGAGGTACCACTGTACACATTTACCCCTTCAGAGAAATGTGAGCCTATCTGCAAGTGAGAAAGGTTACTTCCCTTTTACACCACATAGCGAAAAACATTTGGGTCAAAGCAGTGTTGTTGTGTTCTCCCCACCCCACATCATCCAGAAAAGCCATACAGAACTGCATGCATGCAGAAGCATAGGCCACTGCCTCCAATAACACCAAGAGCTAGGCTGCAGTAACCAGTGGTGCCACTTGGCAAGATTGACAGGGGCACTGGCAGGGGCAAGGCGCATTGTGGAAAAACACTGGTATCCTTAAGCATGTGAGAAAAGGGGCATCCCAGTTTTATCAGTCTGAAATCAATCCAGAACTGAAACACGGGTGGTGGACTGGTAGAACCTCATCAGCTATAAGAAAGCAGCAAGAGCAGCTATAAATCAAAATGACGAGGGGCTACACATGTACAGAAGGCCCCGCTGTGGATAATGCCTGCTCACATTATTGTTTGCCGCAGCCATTGCTGCCAGCCTCTTGCATTCCTATGAGTTGGTGTTGTTTATTTTTTAAAAAAACTCTTCAAAAACAATAAGCATAATAATGAGATTCCAAATGCCAAGCAAATTTTGCACGTCCTCGATTTGGTGGTTCCCTCTGTGCTTCTTTCTCCCTCCCTGCCCCATCTCTGCTCCTCAGTGCCTTTGCCTCTTTAAGAAAGAAGTGCCTGTGGGATTCTTCACTTGTGAAGCTTTTAGAGCATGATTAATTGGTAATCAGTGGCACGGTTCCCTTAGTACATAGTGATCCCGCTCTAAAATGCAAAAGGGCACTGTGCTATCAGTGTTGTTTCTCATGTGGTGCCAGCTTGCTCGGGGCGCTTGTTCTCAAAGGGTTATGAGCCAATATAAATTCCTGAAGCTCCATGGGAGAGAATCCTTTTGTTTGTTACTTTCTTTGCCCTTTGCTATCAACAAATGGTACCCCTCCACACACAAGCAGAAATACATACACACCCTGGCATTTACAGCCTCTAAGGACACAGAACTTGCGCTTCCCTCCAGATTTATCCAAGGTCTCCGTCATGTCTGCATGGCTTCCTGCCAAAGGAAGACTACAGAGACCTTGCAACTGGGCCTGAAGGAGACAGTCTTGCTGTGAGTCTGATTCCACGTGCTTTGCAGTCTTCAGGATTGTATACGCAAGTGCATTTTTTTGGAAAGTCTCGTAAACTCTTAAGCAAAATGGGTAAAAGTCTTTGTACGGGTGGACAACAAGGACAGCATAGGACTCCAGAGGCTAGGAAAGGTCTCATTTCTGAGGCCTAAAATCCTCAAGGCAAAGCAATAATGGAGATGGTGGGCTTCATGGTCAATGGGAACCTGAAGTGGTAGGGATGGAGGAGAAATCTAGTTCTGTTCATATTTTAATGCAACCCTACTCACTTCACATTTGTTGAAGACATATGTCAGTCAAAACACAGCTATCTTTTGAAATTCACACTTCTTTGAACTAAAACTAGTGGATTTTAGGGGATTTAGGTGGATTTTAGAGAAAAGTATGCACAAAATCCCTATATTAGTGAAACTAACGTTTAAAATGCATTGTGTTAGAGAACATTGCTGGCAAAAAAAGAGTATATTAATGAGGACTTTAAAAAAGAAAATCAAACTGGTGTGGAAAAGTGGCAAACTAAATATAAGACTGAAAAACACACACACAAAGAAACTGAGAAAAACTGAAATTAACAAATACTCTCATTCCTAGGAGATCAACAAGTTTTTGGAGGTATCACAGCCACAGTAGCCAAAGACACAATCCAGGGCAACAAAGTACTCTTAGAACAATGTACCAGGACCAGTAAAGGCAAAGGTGGAAATAGATCCCTTTTACAAGAGAAAGGAAGGATGTGACTATTCATCAGTAGTGTTTTCCAGTCTCTTACTTTCCCACTTGGATGTTTAAGGCATCCACAGTATTCAGTGAGGCTTACTCTCAAAAACGTGTGCACAAGATTTCAGTCATAGTTATGCCTATTTATTAGGCATTTCACAATACAGTGGTACCTCAGATTAAGTACTTAATTCATTCCGGAGGTCCGTACTTAACCTGAAACTGTTCTTAACCTGAAGCACCACTTTAGCTAATGGGGCCTCCTGCTGCCGCCACGCCGCCGGAGCACAATTTCTGTTCTCATCCTGAAGCAAAGTTCTTAACCCGAGGTACTATTTCTGGATTAGCGGAGTCTGTATCCTGAAGCGTATGTAACCTGAGGTACCACTGTACTGGAGTATTGTGATATGGATTATAATAAGAAAAGGATTTTAAACAAATGTTAAGTTGGGTTTTCTTAGTTTAGTTTTAGTTAGTTGTAAAGTGGCAGCAAAGAAACCTTCACGTGGGCAGAAGTCTTACAAAGACTGAAAAAAGAAAACCAAATCTAAAGCAGAATACCAACTTTTATTATTCCTTTGGCTAAATTTGTCATACTTCACCACCATTCTTACGATTGTTCTGGTTTGGTTTAGGCTTAGCTAGCCAAAGCCACAATTATTATTTCTGTAGTCCTTTTCATTAAGGGCTTCATTGATTCCCCCCCCCCCATCATTTGACTTATTCTACCTTTAAAAACATTGCAATAACGTGTACAGCACTGATACTGCCTGCTCCCTCCTTCCACTTACTACCCATTGTTAACAACAGAAATCGCGCTGCGTGGCGGCAGCAGCAGCAGGAGGCCCCATTAGCTAAAGTGGTACCTCAGGTTAAGAACAGTTTCAGGTTAAGAACAGACCTCCAGAACGAATTAAGTTCTTAACCCGAGGTACCACTGTAAATGGGCTAACATTAAATGGGAGTTAAATGCCGAGTTGTCATTAACAGCCAGAATAGTTCCCTGAACAGTGGTGGGTTAACTTGGACCATTTTTATCTATTGACACTTTGAAACAGTTGTTTAAATGGGAATGTGTACGTCCCTTGCTGTGGAGTGTTGTAAGCAAGTTCTGTTGTGTTGCGGGGGGGGGGGGGTCGTCCTCCTGCCCCTTCTGCTGAGGAGGTCTCTGGACACCTGCCCCCAAAGTCCTGTCTAGCAAGTGTAAGGTTGCATTGCAGATTTGAATTCAGGTTTTCCCCACCTCCCCAATTTAACATTATCGCTGAGCTGACTCATGTTTAAAACTGGGCCACGCTGCTCTCTTCTGTATATAAAAGCAGGTAAAGGTGTTTTTTAAAAAATATTATTGAGAAAAAGAAAAAACTGAAAAATTCTCGCAACCTATTAGAATGGCCAGGTGTTTAAAAAAGTTTGCCACTTGCATTTCAGGTTTGATCTCCATTTCTTCATTGTCCCCCACCTTCAAGCTTCTAGACTGTGTTGTCTGCTGAACCTCTAGAAGAATTCACACAGCTCCACAGGTGAGCTAGTAAAGTGATCTGGTGCCCTAAACAAGGATCTGCTCCAATAGGATCTGCCCAAGGAGCACTTTACATGGCCTCTACATTCTGGGCTTAACTGTCAGGGGTCCTTTACCTTTACATTGTACAGTCATACCTCGGGTTGAATATGCTTCATGTTGAGCGCGTTCAAGTTGCACTCTGTTACTTCCAGGTTTCGTCACTTGCGCATGCGTAGACGCTCAAAATGATGTCACGCGCATGCGCAGAAGCGGCATAAAGCGACGTGCGCATGAGCAGACGTGCCGTCGCTAGTTACAATTGCTTCTGGATGCAAACAGGGCTCCAGAACGGATCCCGTTCGCATCCCAAGGTACCACTGTACTGAGGAATGGGTGGTGGTGATGGTGGTAAAGTGGTGAGGCTGAGTGAGGCTCAAAGCAGGAATTTGCAAACTGTCTCAATTCAGAGTACCTTCCACACCATGCCAAGGCGCTCTTGCACATCTGCTACAAACTGTTGATCACTGATGCAAAGTATACGAAGAAATATTCTGAGGCACACACTCTGTTCATGCAGGACACTGACCAGGCCTGCTGGGGCTCACTGTTGCTCGGTGTGAGCTGAGTGCACCCTAGAACAGACCCAAAGGTATTCATTTTTAAATATTTATGTTGCCTTCTCAGACTATGTCCACCCAAGGCAGCAAATGAAAACACGTCTATAACACACCACTATAAAACTTACTAACCATTGTAAAAAGTTGGACAAACAAACAACCCAAATGATCAAGGAGATGGAGCAATTCTGCTGTGGGGAAGGGTTGCAGCATTTGGAACTTTTTAGTTTCGAGAAAAGATGGTATGATAGACGTTTATACTAAAAAAATGCACGGCATTGAGATAGAGGATAGTGGATAGAGAAAAAGTTTATTCTCCTTTCAGCACTAGAACTTGTGGACATCCCACGAAGCTGAACACTGAAAGATTTAAGACAGATAAAGGAAGGTTCTTGTTCAGGCACCACGTAGTTAAACTGTGGAACTCACTCCCACAAGAGGTAGCGATGGCCAAGAACTAGGATGGTTTTAAAAGAGGATTATTGGCAAGTGATGCTATCAGTGATTGCTTTGCTCTCCTTCCATGGTAGGAGGCAGCAATGCTTCTGAACACGAATTGCTGGGAATCGCAGGTGTGAAGAGTGCTCCTGCACGGTTCCTGCTTGTCAACTTCTCACAGAGCCACATCTAATTGGCTACTGTGGGAATAGGGTGCTGCACTAGGTGGGCCACTGGTCTGATCCAGTAGGCTCTTCTTATGCTATTAAGTTCCTGCCCTGGTGTAATTTTAGCACAGCATTTCATTTTTCCAGGCTTTAATCTTAAGATGATGTGTTCTACTTCTGCAGGTGGTTTTACACTGTTTTTTCTAAATTGATTTGCTGTCTATAGATCTTATTGTATGGTGTGTGTATAAGTGTTTTTAAATGGTCTTAGTTTGTGTTTTCTATTTGTGTGTTGTAAGCTGTCCTGAAATAGTTTGATGGGCAGGATAGAAATCATCCTTGAGATGAAAGCAAGATAAAGTAATAAGGCTTTGACAGACATCTGCCCAAGGTAGATTAGGTCAAAATGGCTCCACTTATGAGCATAGAATGGACTTGTCCATGGCTGCAAATATATAAAATTCACAGATATCTTGAGCAAAACCTTTAGCGACAAGAGCCATTCGCATACCTAAGGCAATGACGAGCTCCCAGCCCCTTCCTTGTCCTGTTCCCCCTTACCTTAATTGCACAGAGAAATGGGCTGTCACACTAAAGAGTTTTAAAGTTTATATAGGCTGTAAAGAGACACAACTAATAATAGGTCCTGAACTCTTATCAAATGATGCACTCTAATGAGGAGAGCTACTGTTACGGTACAGCTAGTGCCCAAGGAAACAGCAGGCCATAGGGCTTACCACAAGGTTCACAGGAGTTCATTGGGCCCTGGAAGGCAACACATTTTGTGGAGTGAGTTTCTTTTCGTCCACTTCACATGCACAAACAGCAGTGTGAAGCAAAACACACTGAGGTTGCAGGACTGAGCTTAGCTAGGAGTATTTTGACGGTTACCGTTGCCAAGGTTGTAGAAAGGAGGAACCCCCAGCCACCCTGAAATAAATGGCCAGTGGTGTTGCTAGAGGTGCTGCTGGATCCTTGAAAGACTATGGGGAACAGGCACGTGGCAAAAACTTGCATTAAATTTACATATTCTAAATTTGCATCTATATGTATAGATGTATAGGCCGACTTTCAGGAGGAATGCTATAATGTAAGTCCATTTTTAAAAAGTTTTTTTTTAAGTGTTGGGGCAGGGGTAGGAGATTCAGGCCACAACAGGTCCCCCCCGTCCCCCCAGCTAACCGCTAACAATGCCCCTATGGCCAGTCACAGTCTTGCACATGGTCAGGACAGCTGCAAAAGATGCACAGCCTGGAACATGCATGGCATTCTTTCTCCCTTTGTCCTTGAAAAATGCATGTAAAAAGTAATACTCCTGACCCGAGATCAGATACCAGGGAGGACAAACTGTAACAGCAGCACAATGTGGCAGCGTCAGCAAGCTGAACCCTGCTCGTTTGTGCACAGCTGTTCCCAATTTAGGATTTTGCCAAAACTACCCAAATATTCAGTTCAGCTGCCCAGCACCTTATTGTGCTGGTCACCTGAGCTGTGCTCCTGGCATCCGCAAAACAAACTGTAGTAGAGAATGGAGGAATTCTTTCACTCAAACCAAAATACTCCTTCCGAAGGCTTTTTCCAATAAGTTTTCATCTTCTTTATCACATAATAAGGACTTAAATATTTTCCCTTGGCACCAAAAAAGTACAGCATGTATTTTATGTAAGACAAACCACAGAGTCTGAGAGATTAGGGGGCTGCTTTGCTTTTGTGTTGCCAAATGCAATCGCTTTTAATTGAGGAAAAACTCCCGTGGGCTTCAGTGACAGTTTCAGCCAAGCTTTTAAAATCTACTGTTAACGTTTCCTGAGGTGGGAAGGTACTAGGCCAGCCCAAGAAGTTCTGCTGCCTGAGGCAAAGGATGAGATGGCAGCCGCCTCCCCCACTCCACAGGATGTTGGGTAGACCGCATGGCTCTGTCCTCCATGAGGAGGGAACAGCTTGGCTGGGGGGTAAGAAGAAATGGCTGGAGGGGAGCTGAAACAGCTGTCTCCCACCCCATTTATCTAGTGGTAGGGCTGATCCTCCTAGCAAGCTAAAATCATGGGATATGGATCCAACATCTGTATATCAGAAGCAGTGTTAAAACAGCAGATGTTGAGCAGTGAGCTGCTGCCTCAGACCTCTCAGGAGAGAGGGAGGGAGGGGTGTGCCTTACTATGTGACAGGCTCTCTCAAGAACTACAGGCTCATCGGTCAATAAATGTTGGAAGCGTCCTTTTGGAACTCTTTTTTATCATTTTCATTTATATACATTGCAACAATTATTCAACCATAATTTTAACATTTCCGACTTTGACTCCCTTCCCCCTCTTTCTGCGGCTCTTCACATTTATTTTTGTCCTTTCCTGCATACTCCAAATTGTCTTAACTTATTGTTTTATTCATCTATTCTCATATATATCTCATATATATTTCTGAAACTACAGGTTTTTACAATAATCCTGCCAGCATCTTGATCTGTTTACAGTTTATTTGTAAATACTCAATAAAGCATTTCCAATTTTTTCTTTAAAAATTGTTATCTTGATTTCTTATTCTTCCAGTAAGTTTTGCCATTTCTGCATACTCCATTAGTTTCTGTAACCATTCTTCTCTCATTGGGACCTCTTCTTCCTTCCATTTTTGGGCAAATAACATTGTTGCACCTGTGGTTGCACACTTAAATAAATTTCTATACTGTTTAGGTAGTTCTGAACCCATACTTCCCAAGAGAAAAGCTTCCGGGTTTTTTTAAATGAATGTTATCTTAAACTCCCCCCCCCCCCAATTCATTATATATCATTTCCCAGTAAGCTTTAACCTTATTGCAAGACATATGGAAAAAGGCACCTTCTTTCATTTTTACATTTCCGACACTTATTCATTTTTGATATATACATTTTTGCCAATATACTAGGTGTTAGGTACCATCTACATTACATTTTCATATAATTTGCTCTTAAATCATAACATGCTGTAAATTCTGTTGATTCTTCTACAGATAGCACCACGTTGTCTGCAAATGCTTTTAATTTATATTGTCTCTGTCCCACCCATATTCCTTTAATTTCTTGATTATATCTTATTCTTTGCGCAAAAACTTATAAAACTAATATAAAGAATAAAGGCAACGGCAGACAGCCTTGTCTAGTGCCTTTAGTTATTTTATAATTCTCAGTCAATACATTATTTACTTATCAATTTTGCTTATTGTTCTGTATATATTGCCTTGACTCCTTTTATAAAATTTTTAGAGAATCTGTCAGCCTGAATAATTCAGTGTCATCAACAAACTTGCCTATCTCACTACTCACCCCGACTCCAAGTGAGTAGGTGCTAAGTAGCATAATTTCAATACACATCCTTAGGGATCCCCATGGTTTACTTATCACTGTTGTAAAAAGCTAAGCATGTATTTCTTCCTTAGAAGACCTGCTGGTGAAACATAATTTTCCATGTGTTTTATCTTCATAGTTCCACAGCTGTGAACCTAGACATGTCTTAATTAGATTTAGTATAGACTTTGCTCTTCTGATTTCCTCTGCAAGCCACCTTCCAAAGTTAAACTGACAAAGAGCTGTCTTTGAAACCTAAACATTTGTTCATTCCCACTAGCAGAGGTAAGTTCAGCAGAAGGCATCACCATTCCAGTTTGCTGCTTGCTTCCTCTTGACTCTGTGCAGCTGAAATTATCTCTGCAATAAAGACAGATGTGGGTGCCCTCCAGTGGGCAATCAGGAGATCAAACAATAGAAAAGAAGCTCAACACCATCATCATATTAAAATACAATAAGAATAATAAACAAACTCTGGCGGAACGTATCACCTAGTGCAATGGTATAAAACCTACGTAGTCCATTCACTGGTCATCCTCAAGTGAGAGCGCTCTATCCCAGGATAATGTGGGTAACTCTAGAGGCCTTGTAAATCTTACTAGATGCTCATCCTCAACTGCTCTCCCTCTAGTCCTAAACAAGTTGCCAGTCATTATTTAATGAAAGCTATTGCTGGAAGATTCTTTATCATCCTCCTCTGCCACAGCTTCCTCTGATGAGTCAGCAAATATCTCAACAGGCTTAGAGGAACTTAAGCAAGAAGCAGATTGTGGGCAAGCTGGTCAATAAGTGACTAAAATGTGTCACATTTCTACCTCCTCTAGAATGCTCTCCCCAGGGAGGCTCGCCTGGGACCGTCATTACATATCTTTAGGTGCCAGGCAAAAACATTTCTCTTCAACCAGGCATTTGGCTGATTGATGTTCTATGGCTTTTTAAATGTGTTTGTGGGAGGGGGATCATTGGTTTGTTTTTGTTTATGTATTTTGTCTTCTCATTTTGTATTTTTACGTTGTGAACCACCCTGTGATCTTTGGATGAAGGGCGGTATACAAATTTAATAAATAAATAAACAGAAGTAGTGTGTGGGTTACATACGCTTCAGGTTACAGACTCCGCTAATCCAGAAATAGTACCTCGGGTTAAGAACTTTGCTTCAGGATGAGAACAGAAATCGTGCTCCGGCGGCGTGGCCGCAGCAGGAGGCCCCATTAGCTAAAGTGGTGCTTCAGGTTAAGAACAGTTTCAGGTTAAGAACAGACCTCCAGAACGAATTAAGTTCTTAACCTGAGATACCACTGTATGGTTATGCACACAACAAAAGGGTCTGCAAACTGCTGTTGCAGTTTGGTATTGGTAGTTTGGCACCATTCACTAAATCTGCTCTGGAGGTTGGGGGGAAGCTCTGCAACAGGTTTAAGAGACGCATGCAGCGAGAGAGGGGGGAAGTATTGTTGCATTCTGTTGAATTCCACCCAATTTAGGGTTTTATTCCAATGACCATAGGCTTGCCATAGCTACACAGCTCAGGGAGTGGCGGTTTATCTACCACCAGAGGTTACTGGTAGCTGAAAACATAGAACATACTGGGTGGTAGTCAGCTAATTTTTTCTCAGAGTAAATCCACCGAGATTAATGGCCCTCACTTAGTCATGTTTATTCATTTCAATATGACTACTCTGAGTAAAACTTAGTTGAATATCACCCATAAGGCAACATGCAATAGGTTTAGATTAAGGAAAGATTCAGATAGTCAAAGCCTACATAGGAGATATTCTTGTACTGGCCAGGCAGGAGTCTTACATGCTATGGGACTCATCGTAGTGTTCCTCAAGGTACAGCAACTCAGTTAATGAGTGGTGGACTAAGCTGAACCTACAGTTTATTTCCCACATGAATGTCAACATGAAATCGGCTGAAGCCAGATACCTAATACTTCATGGCAAGATGGCTGTTTCCGTGCTGCTCTTTCCAATGTACAGTCTATAGCAGGACATGGTGGGACAGTCACCTTTTGGCACTGCTGATGTAATGCTCCAATCCAATGTCACTTCTGGAAGTTTTCCAGGCTAAGTATGGGAGATATAGCAACTCCGATGACATAAGAGGCTAGATATAATCATGGCCTGGAAGATGCTTCTTAGGCTTGGAAACTGTCCCTTCCTTCCTGTAAAACCTCTTTTTCATAGGGTTTATGAGATCACATAAGATAAGCTGAGGAACTGCCTTGGATGTTGAGTAGGGAAACTGTATCCCACTCTTCTTGCACACCTCCTGCAAAGGAATTTGTAGGGGCTGGGTTCTCAATGAATATCTCTCTAAGGGGTGTCTTGAAATTAGCTGGTCTTTTCTCCCACGGCTTCTTTTGAGAATGTTTTTTATAGCCTGGAGATTGTCCTGGTTCCTTTAATTAGCACTGACACCATCCTTAAAAAAATAAAATGATATCACCAGCTTGTGAGGCTCTTTAGAGTGACATCTGTTTATTCATATTGATGTTCTATTTATACAAAGAGCATCAGTCCTGAGAAAAGCTACTGGATGTTCAAAGTATCACCTTGATGCATGAGCCTTTTTAAATTTGAGCCATTTAATTTGTGGCAGCCAGACGAAATATGATTAAATGGGAAATCATAATCATGATGAGACTCAGGCATCATAGTAAACAAGAGGCTGTGCTATGAATCACAAAGTCCCTGGTTGAAAACTTGCCACTGCCATGAATTCACAGTGCTGCAGTCTTTGTTGCAGGTCTGCAGTATGGGAACAATAATACTGACTGACCTTATGAGCTTGGTATAAGGATTACAGTGTAATGGATGTGAAGGACTTTGAGAAGTCTAAAGCACAAAATAGATGGCAGTGATAACTATCACTATGACCTGGGTCTCACCGAGATGGTACACCAGACCTGCTGGTACATACTGACATGATAAAGGGTGCTCCTTCATACAAAAGGAATCCCTGCACAGGGAAAAATATATGTCAGAGAGAAGGATTCTAGTCTACCTTCCTCCCCGATGTGCTAGTTTCCTTTGTTCAGGGACTTCTGTTCAGTCATGAGAGTCTCCACTTACAGTCTCAAGTAGCATAGCCCAGAAGCAGGTATGTTAGTAAGAAATGAGCCTAGATTGAATGCCTTTCACATTAAAATGGCTTCCTAATTATCAGCTCTTCTGGAAACAGAAACCTTGGCATCTAAACCCTCCAAGTAAGTCATGTTCTTTTTAAAAATAATAATAGCCCAAACCAACTCAAGTGAGTTCTCACCTGTGCACAAGGATCTGTCCCATCAAAGTGCACAAAAGCCAGTGTAAGCCGGCCTCTATAGGCATTGTGGTTCTCCAGGAAACAGCAGCATCAATGCTTGCCCTGAACCAAAAGCCCTTCAAGATGTCCCCCCAAAGGTCACCAGCTTGCTTTGTTGCTCTAGCCAACAAATAACCACACAACACTGCATGTCCAAAAAGTAAACCAAAGATGTAGAATAAGAACATAGGTTGTGCAGGAGGCAACAAAGCACAAATACAGTTTCTATCCTACATGTTCATCCCTAGTGTAAGGAAATAACATTCTAGTATCACCCGACATAAGCAAACTATAGGGGAGCTGCCATCTCTGTCTCGCAATAAGGCGCAAGGGAATGCAAACACTTCAACAGCTATTGACTTTATCACTAAACCTCATAATCCTTCCACTTTAGGGTGGCTGAGTAGACTGCTTTTCCCCCCTTGGTCATCTCTCTAGGAAAGTTCTAGTCTAGCTCCACTTCTGCAAAGGTTGAATACACATTTGTGCCAATCCACCTTTCATATGCTGGCTGCCTAACTGGTCTGGCAGTTTTGTCAGGAAGATTGGATAGATAGGAAAATAAATGAAAACTACACCACAGGATGAAGTGACACTTTTATAAATGAATGAATTCATTTGGGCACAAGTGCAAGACATAACACTTCCAGTGCATGAAGTGGACAATAAAAGTGTTGAAAGTACACACAAGGGATGATGGTAGTAGAGATCTGCAAAAGAGAAACTTGCGCCCAAGGGTCTCAGAACCGTTCATCCAGTGGTTTCTTTTCATTCACATTTCTAATGCTCATTCTGTGCCCGTACACATTTTCTTACTCAGAGAGGATGTCCTCGATAAAGTGTAAAAGAAAATTGCTGGCAGCTATCAGTGACATATGTTGGGAGAAGTGAAGTCAAACAAACTCTTGATGGCTGCAGTAGCAGATGCTATTGAGCTCAATAAGAAGGTTGCCCAAGTTCAGAGCTGGCGGCATTGGGTTCTCGGGATATCCCAGGCATCAGCTGCCCCCCAGCTTCCAGAATCAGAACATATTTTTTACTCCCCACACCCCTAAGTAGATGAAGATATCCTCACCAGCCAGGAAGCTGTCATGTCTTTTTGCAGATTGGGACTTAGGGAGGATAGTTTGAAGCCACTGGACAGCTCCTTGAGCCAATGTCAGCTTGACCTCACTCTAGGAGATTAGCTGTCTCAGTAGCATGTTACAGGGGCCTTCTGAGGGCTGCCTGACCATCTATGTCCTATTAGCCCCACCGTGCTCAATTAAAGGGCCATTGAGCTCTTTCAAACCACAGGTTCCTATGGGGTGAAGGCAGTGGGGACTGCACTGGAGGGGTGTTCTCGTGACCCAGAGGAGTCAGACATGGTCATATAATCGAACCTGAATGGTCCAGGAGCAGGGGGGGGGGGGTGATGCCTCCCCTTCCTTAGTGTGAGAATCATGGCCACAGAATATGACAGGAGCCAACAACAGTCCCAGCACAAATTTGTCATACTTCCGTCAGATTTAGAACCACATTAAAGAACCTGATTATTGACATTTGGCTCACAGTCCTAGTAAAAATACACAAGGACCTGTTGCATATGTAAGAGAAGGAAATTAGGCTGATGGTATACCCTTTGCTCCTATGTACATATAAGCGCAGCACAGGCCCTGCTCTTAGTATTTCTTGTGCGATTGGGACAGCTGAAAATTCTCACACGTTCCATTAACTGGATCAGATTCCAGCAGTGATGGGAGGGCAGGGAGTCTTGGTGAAACAGCTCAATAGACCCAGGCCTCTCCTGAGTCCTGACATTAGGCCAAATATTCTGGGTCACATAGTTGAGATCCTCGTGATGAAACCCAATATAGAGGTGGATCAAGCGGTGCTCACCACATGGTGTTAATGTCCTCCTGCACTGACAGACCTGGTATGCCAAGCTAAGCTGTTAACCATATCAGCCCCACAGTGGGCCAAGCTAAGCTGTTAACCATATCAGCTCCACAAGATCAAGGGCATGACAGCTGGTGAATGAGGATCAGGGGCACACCGAGCCAACTTGGCCTACAAATGCTCCAGACTTTATAGTTACCTCATGGTTTTGGAAACCAGCGCAGGGCAAACATGATGTCACCCGTGTTACAGTTTTGCTGCCACTTAACAACATAATATCCACCCTGAAAATTTCCAGAGAACTTTGTTGTGTGTTCTTCTACCGCCTTGTAACCAGCGGCATATGAATGTTGCAAGGTTTATTTTTAAAGCACTCTTCATATTTCCTGTTCCTAAGCAATCACTAAGAGATGATTAGCACTCATCCTCAAATGGATAGGGCCATCCAGACTTCTCATGGGGGTGGGGTGGGGGGGGGGAGAATACTTTATTAGTTACCTATAAAGTTCCCATTACTTTGCACACCCACCCACCCTCAAGCACTGTCCATTCTGAAATATCACTGTAAATACATGGAAAAGCAATATCACCCTTAGGAAAGTATTATCATGACATTAGTAATGTATTAAAATGTCCAGTTGCAAAAAATAACAGTGCTACGGGTGGCTGTCTCCTCATTTCCCAAGCAATCAGAAGTTCCAGTGATAGCACAGCTTGGGATTGCCTACTTTTTGGAAGAGAGATAGGAGATTTAGGGGATTTTTGTAATGTTTTTATTTTGTCAGTGTTTGTAAAAGGCAAAAAAAAGAAGGAAAGGGTTCTGACCTCCCTTTGTCTCTTCAGCCTGGTCCTCGGACCCTTGTCTGCATAAAAGAGTCCACGAGAATATCCTTGCAGAGTTTTATTATTAAAAGTCTTTGTGCAAAACACGACTGAATAACTATACACACCAGCACCAACCAACCAACCCAAACACCAGCCTCAGCACCAAACTAACATTTCTCACTATATATATACAACCTGCTGCAAGCCGCTGAGTCATGCTGACCCAGCTTTATTCGCATTAAAGAAACAGCGGCCATTTTAGCCGTGACATCTTTTTCTTTTCTTTTTTTGCAAAAATAGGAGCATAGGTGGAAGCAAACAGCACAAGTACTCCTACCAGTTACAAGATCCACATGAGACCCCCCAGAAAGCAATACCTACACCCCGAGGTGCCTTCAGCTCACAACTTATCTCTCTTGCGCCACTTCTTTCGCTGGCTCAGAATGACTCTGTTCTCCAAAATGGCAGCCCTCCCCACACCAAATGCTAAGAGCACCCTAACTGGGTGGGTGTGGTGAATTTCCTTCCCTAAAATGGCCCTTACTTTTCAGAGATGATCGAGAAACTATCCTCTACCAATTAGTTCCCTAAACCAGGTATGGGGATTCTCTGGCCCTCCAGATGTTGTTGGACTACAACTCTCATTATCCCTGGCGATCAGCCATGCTGACTGAGCCTGATGGGAGCTGGAATCCACGAACTTCAGGAGTGACACTGGTTCCCCATCCCTGCGAAAGACAAATATCTAACAACCACCCTGAGGGAGTAACCTGCAATTTTCCTAGCAAAAGATGTCACCAGCCTGGCTGGTCAGCATTCAGAACAATATAATTATTACCACTGGAACTCTATGGATCACTTTGGACCAAGCAATTGTAGCATATGGGTGGGGGAAGATTCTTTAAACTCTAATTAATACCTCAGGATTTCAGCTATATCACATTAGGTAAATCAGAAGAGATGTTCCTTTTTTTCAGACAATATTTGAGGAGGGTGGGTAGGGAAGAGCTGGTAAATTATTTCTCCCACTTGTCCCTTGGAGAAATATTTTCTTGTAATTCCCCTTCAATTTTCATCTGAATTGGGAAGTTTGATATTTTGTTATATTTGATTTATTTGTTTACTGGATTTTTATTCTGCTTCTCAGCCAAAATTCCCCAAATGGAGAAGGAATATCAAGAACTGGCGCCTTGGGGAGATGGATACATAAGTAAGAACAATACTGATTTCCTGTTTGCTGGTAATGGCAGACATGCTGTAGTGCATGTGTGTGGCCAGAGATTGTGCCAAAAATGTTTTAAACATGTCTGTCAAAACTGCATTTAATCAAGCACACAGGGCACAATTCAGACAGAGTTAATCATTTTAAAACTCCCACTTAACTCTCCCCCATAGAAATCAACAAGGCCACAAGTGCTTAACTTTGGATGGGCAATGCTGGTAAAGTCTATCATAATTTCTGTGCAGTTGTCCTAAAGTGGCAACATCCAGTGCTGTTCACCTCCTTCCACAATGGAAATCCACTTGTGCAACAGGACCTCCAGCTTCTCTTCTTGCTCTGTAGCTCTTGGACTCTTCCTCCCCAAAATCTGTTACCAAGTGTCCCCCAATTTGGGAGCTGCAGGAAGTGGGCGGAGAGGAAGGGAAAGGACCGCTGCACAAGCCTATGTCTGCTTGCACTGCATTGGATTTCACCTATATCAACAGTTCCAGAGCATCTCAGGTTTTTGAAATGTTGAGCTTTTAGTAGCAAAAACCAGATCTTGCTGAACTCCTCTGGGTACATGCCTGAGTCATTGTAGAAGTGACTGGACCTTAGGGGTAAAAGTAGAAGAGAATGTAGCTAACAAAATTGAATTCAAGATCTAACAGAATCCAGAGTACGGAATTGATTTCTGTATTCAGTTCTTATAGAGCTAATAATTTTACATGGGCACCCTGGAATTAAGTGGATCCTGTGTTTTCATGACTCTCCCATAATTTTATACTAGCTCTGTGCTTGGTTATTAAAACAGAAGAAAGGTTTTTCTAATACTCTATACCTCTCCTTTTATCCACTTCGACCACTGATAGCAGTAAAATGCTTCAGATGGGCAAGGCCTGAAAAATAGGAAAGAAAAGAACATTTACCTTTCCACCGTCAAATCCTGGAATTAAAGCCTATTAAATGGCTATATCTGGGTAGGAAAAAAGCATATTCCTGTATTTCAGACAGAAACGATCCTACTACAAAGGATTGATCCTGCACCAAGAATGTAAAATTGCCAGTCCCTCCACCCAGAAAAACAATTCCCACCTCCCAATCAGTTCCAAGACCACATTCTGTTTCCAAAGTTTGGGAATCGTGTTAAATTGTTCTTTGTGGCAAACTCAATTTCCAGCATTTAAAAAATAAAAATAGCTTTCCCTCTGACATCTGTGGAAGTCCAGAAGTGCTAAGTGCTATAACATCACCATGGTTCAATATCCCACCAACCTGTGGGTTTTATTACATAGTCATATTCAATGTCACAGAGTAAAGTTATTTGCAGCCAAATCCTCAGCATGTTTATTCTGAGGTGTCACGACTTCAATGGCACTTGCTCCCAAGAAAGAATGGTCAGAGCTGCTGCCTCAGCCGGCTGAGGTGGCTTCTTTTTTTGGGACAAGTAGGCCATAAAACTTTGCAGACTTTATCTGCCACTCCCTGATGAGACGGAACATTTTTAACAGTGGAAAAATTAGACTTACTAATGAAACTCGATGCTATTTTTAATGGAGAATAACCGTTTCACCTAATAAAACATCCAAAGTCTTCAGAACCTTCAGAACTTCATGAAACTTTATGGCTCTGCCTGGCCACTCTTATGACAAGGTAATGAGAGACTATAATGTATCTTGATCATGATGATCATTGTGAGCGTGTAAATTCCAGCCACGTTAGTAATATTTGGTTTTGGAAAGGAAATCTGACATCTGGTAAAAGGCTTTGAAATTAGTTGAGGATAGGATACCAACTGGTACGACGCAGAAATGTGAAGACTGTTGTCCATGCATCGTTCACCTAGGAAGAAAGTGAATGTAGCCAAGAGATATAAATGATCTGTTATTAAACTGAGGCTGGAGATCAGAAGATCTTTAATTATTAAATAAAGTAAAACTGCGACACTGTCTTCTTCAAATAGTCATGATGACAAAGATACTTAGTTTCTAAGGGGTACATTCTGTGGCAGGGATGGGGAATGTTTTCCAGCCCAAAGGATGCAGTCCCTTGTGGGGAAACTTGGGGTGTGAGGGTCTGCATGCTAGGGGTGTGTGGGACTAGAGGCAAAAGTGGGTGGAGCAGGCAATGAATGTGACTCTTACCCTTCTAGAGCAGGAAATATTTCAGTCTTTTGTAAACACATAAAGCCCTCTCCATCCAAACATGTAAGGACACATTCCAGCTAGGCAATAGCATTCAAGGATGACATGGAGAAGGACCAGTGAGGGGTGTGGCCTGGGGAAGAGTCGCAAGAGCTGAACGGAAAGTCCTGGAGGGCCACATTGGAGCCTGAGGTTTCCCCCACCTTCGTGTGGGAATGTTCAGGGTGGCAGGAGAGGATATCTTGTTTATTAATATCCTTCCTAACTTGTGCTGGCAAGTTCCTTTACTCAGCAGAGTGCATTCCCCTTTACACAGTAGAAAACTAGTTGCAAACTAGTGTGAGTTTCTTAAGACGATATGCAATTCAATCTGGCTTGTCCATATTGAAATGTGTTCTAATATTTTCCTGGTAAGACTCCTTGACTTGAATCCCTCCTAAAAGAATAAAGACACCACAGTCTTATTCATAATCAATAAAAAGAAAGTTTACTCACGATCAGGCAGAGCTTAGTGTGATCCCTGAAGGCAGGCTTAAGGCTTAAAGTTACAAGCATATTCAAACAGGTTTACCCCATATGTGCGTTGACCTAATGACTGCAGTTAGCAGTCTGGGAAGTTTGCAGGATGAAAGGAAAATGGAAAAGAGAGAGAGAGAGAGAGAGAGAGAGAGAGAGAGAGAGAGAGAGTGGCAGCATGACTTGTCCTTTTACCAGGTCTGGAAAGGTCATGCCAACCCACTAGTCACATGCAAGGAAGGATGCTCCAGGCTAGGAGGAACAGGAAGTTTCGACTGGCTGGACCAAACATTCCCTTGCATGTCCACTCTAGTAAAACATGGAATGTTGTACTTGACTGCTCTCAGTGGATTACATCCCACACTTCACCTATGGGATACAGAAAGGCTTCTCCGGATATGCTGGGATATTCCTCCTACTGTGAGAAAAGCAAATGTTACAAGAGATGCTGGTGCCACTCTTTGCCTTTCTCTCCCCAGCCCTCTTCCTCACGGTGTCTTGCATCACACAGCACATGGCACAATGATATTACCATTCTCCTGCCCAAGTCTCACATCCTTCGGCATCAGTAGTGGGAGCAGAGAACTAGACACTGCTGCAATGCCACGCACTGCTTTATACTAGAGATTATGAGGAATATGAGTCAAAGGGACAAGAAATACTATTATCGACTTCATATATTTTGTAACATCTAAGGTTGCTTTCGCACACGTTGCCATTATTTGCTTGCTCACTTTGCATGGAAAATCCAGACAATGTCATTGTCAAATCACTGGCTGCCTGCATTGCTCTTCTATATTTCCCCCATATCTGATTTGTAGTTATTTATTTTCCAACACAATTGCAGCGTCCTCCTATCCAGTGTTGGTAGGCAAAGCTGGCTCCTGTGTCTTTAATTAAAAGCTTCTTAATTGACAGTTCTACACTTTTAGTACTTCCTGTTGTGCACGGCGTGATTGCTGATAACTTGCCTGTTAATTGACTTTCAGATAGCATTTCTTAATTGCCTCTTAAGGTCAGTTCCTGGGCAGGAGTGCTTGAAAACTACATTTCCGCCCATTATATTTTGTTTTCACTTCTATATACTAAAATACTGCTATTTCGCTGTAAAAAGGAAAAGGAGAAAATGATGAGAAGTTAAAGCCTCTTCTAGAAAAAAAACTCACAAAAAAGGGCAATTACGAAAGGCTGTTCAAGAGGCAATTAACAGACTCAGTCAATAATCCCTCTGATCCACTCAGTAGGAAGCCATCTACAGTAGTTGCAGGACATCAGCTGGAAGTATCCTTCTTGCTTTACTAATGTCCAATGGCACTCAATGCTGTAATCATTCTCTTATCCAAAATTTAAGCACACATTCTAAAATGCATATGAGGTTCTGAAATGGATTGCTAGCCAGTGTTCCAGGGAGCCTGGTCACACAAGTTTTTCATACGGAATACATTAGTGCATTCAATTTCCTCAAACCACACAGAGCTCATCTTGACCCTTTAGCAGTCTGTGAAGTCGGCAAGAATGACATGGCAGAAAGGCATGCAAAATCCCATTAATATGGCCCCAATCCCACACTCCATCAATATCCTACTGCTTCCAATTACTGATATAAAGCTGTGCTGAACTGAAACTGCAAGACCTTGTTTGTGGGCCTGTGATAGTGTATGTGCACATATTCATGATTGCTACCATGTCACATTCAGAGCAAGGACAAGCTGCAATATCTTCAGCTAACACTATCAAAACAGTAAGCGTCACAAGTTTACTAGTATTCGTCACACTGCCATACAATGGATAAACCTGAAAATAAATTATGTTATGTATCTTATAATACAGATATACAATGCTATATGTGACATTATTTTGCAGTGCAGTAATGGACAGAAAAGTCACTCTCCAAAACCGATCTGCTCACTATGCACATGTTCATAGCCAAGTCTCCTTTCTACATTTCTTGCAACACTTAATCAACTCAAATCACACAGAATTAATGCTTCGTAGAGGGCCCCCCGTTTGCTCCTAAATTGTGCACATTCCACAGAAACATTTAACTCCATCTGTTAAGTATTTATAGAACATAAGACATACATAAGCCATGGGAGTGATGGGGACCCAACTTGTCTTTCAGATTGCTTAGCAAAACTGGATTGCAAGGCTATGACATTTAAGAACATTCAGCAAACCCAGTAGTCTCAGAGTGTTGTGCTTAGAGAAAAATCTGTTTCTGTTCTCCATGCATATACCACTTATAACAAAAGGAAAGCATCAATGGAATACTTATCTGATTAACCTGACTTTTAACCGATGGACATATTATCAAAACCTCAATATAGGTTTCTTCTAGAGATATTATAATCATAGAACTGGAAGGGAGCCTGGAGATCCAGTTCAATCAGTGCAGGATACAACCGACTACAGTATCCCTGACAGGTGGACCATTCAGCTTCACCTCTGCTTAAATTCCTCCACCAAAGAGGAGCCACAAGTCCACCACTTCTCAACACACCTATTTATGTTCTCAAAATATTCTTACTAGGAGTGTGCACTGGCATCAAGATTCAACTTGTACCAGTCTCTGTAGCTTTAGAAATGCTGATTAGAGTCACTATGTGACTTTCCAATTCAACTCCTTCTTTAGGAGCAAACTATATCTATTAAAAATGAAAAATTGTTTTTCCCCTCCTCCATCCACTACAATGGGGAATCTAGATGTGGCTATAGCTTTTCTTGTCACAGAAGTGGATGAAATTTGGAGGCACAGAAGCCTCAACAGGATTATATCTTCCAATTTTATTTATTTATTATTTTACTTGACGCATAGCCTGCCCTTTTTCCCAAAGGAGCCCAAGTTCAGGGAATTTGCAGGGAGAATACATCCAGGGGTGTGTGCAAGGCAGCTTTACAATTTGATTAGAAGAAAAAAGTCTATTTATCTGGCACACTTGGATGCAGTTTGCAGACATGGCTATTCCTTCTGAGGCAGGGAATTTTAACAAAGACACGGTGCACACAGCTGTCTGTGTACATGTCTCACTGGTACTAAATCAGCATAATAGAATCAACAAATGGGGGGGGGGGGTAAATACAAAAGGAAACGCCTGTTGGCACAGACAAGAAATATCAAAACTGCTCCTCATAATCACATTCAAATATAAATGGGTGGGAAACTCTCCTGTCTAATTCAAGTGGAGGAGGGGGAAGTGGATTAACAGCTAAATAATGCTCAAATGTGGACATGCCCTTAGTAAATGAAATCTACACTTCTTTATTAGAAGGAAAATCTATTTAGAAAATTTTAACCCCCCCCCCTTTATAACAACCTAAAAAGCCTTAAAGAGTATGCAAATGTTTTCTTTACTTTCATCCCCAGTGTTTAAGAATGGTCTCCACTATCTAATCAACAATGAGGTGCTCTTCCATATAAGAATCATGCAACACCTGAACTTGCTTACACTGCTAACTGAGCCATCCAAGAACAGCACAGTCTAGGGAATGGGTACCAGCTGGAGTTAAATTCTTTTGGGGAAGTCTGCTGGCCTCATTCTCCAGTCATTAATGTCAACGAGTCCAAAATGCTTGCCCTTCTTTCATCAAAATATGCTTTTAAACTAATTTCCCAGTCTTTGATGCAGAATGACATGTGTTTTGACACAGACTGCAAGAGGAGGGATATTGTGTTATGCCCAGGAAGCATCATTTATCACCATCTGTGGAAGATAAATCCAGTGCACACAAAGTTGTAATAAACATCCTACCTTGGAGTATCCATGTCTGCAATCGCAGGTGACAGCATGAGAAAGACATGCGGCAGTTAGGAGTTTCATCACCTTTATTTCCCCAATTCTGCACCATTGTTCAAAGATAGTTTTTGACATCTCTGCATATACATATCCAACAGAGGCTGGAACATTTCTAAAAGGAATGAGAAAGTCCCTCCAACTGATGAGCCTCATTTACCTTTTGAGAGAAGTTAAAGCAGTAATGAAGGGATGGGAAACCTGTGGCCCAGCTACAATTCCCATCATCCCTGACCACTGGTCATGCTGGCTGGGGTTGATGAGAGTTGAAATCTGACAACATCTGGGAGAGCCACAGGATCAATGATTATTACACAATAATATAAATATTGTACCATTAGTACTTCCAGGCAAATACTGACTGGGAGTGTGTGCTGGTCATGCACACAGGATTTCCCCCACCTTTTTGGGGGGAGGGGGAAATATTAACACATTGTAATATCTGAAACTACAGCTTTGGGGGTTGAGGGGGTAAGATAATGGAGAGAGTTGTCATTCGTGGCTGAGGCTGGTAATCGGGATCCTTTCAAGCCTGAGTTCGGGACACAATCAGCTTTAAGAGTCATGGCTTCCCTCAAGGAATGCTGGGAACTGTAGCTTGATGAGAGTCTCCTAACACCTCTCAGCTCCTTTAACAAACTATTTCCCAGGATTCTTTGGTTGAAGCCATGGCTCTTAAAAGTGGAATAGGAGTGCTTTAAATGTGTGCTGTAGGTGGGTCCTAACTCCGAGGTTGGTTTACCTCATAGACTTGTGAGGGAAAAAGGAGAAAACTATGCTTGCTACCTTGCATTCCTTTCAATGAGTGGGACAAAAATATGACAGCGGTTGCCTCATTTTTTGGACATATAATATGGAGGGTCACATTTAGATGACTTATGTATTGTTTATTATTATTGTCATTCTCATTGTCATGTTCATCATCTCATTGCCTTTCACCATGAGGTCACAGGCAAGTAGCAACCATTAAAAATACCATATTAAAAATAGTTGAATCAAATTACAGTCAAAAGAATAGGGTGGGCCCTATAATATATCTCATGCCATGCATCAAAGGTCAGGGTAAAGAGGTTACTCCTCAGCATATGATAAAAACTATGTGCTGGATGTTTCCAGACCCAACTCTAAAGGGAGAGAATTCCCTGGCTTGGGCCCACTGTGGAGAATGCCCTCTCCTGGGCCATCCCCACCTCAACTACTTCTGAGGGTAGTGAAACTACCAAGAGAGACATCTCTGCAGATCTTAACACCTAATAGGGACTGTAGAGAAGGAGGTGGCCTCTCATATATTTGGGACCTTGGTCATTTCATGCTTTTAATATTAATGTAAGCCTCTTAAATTGGATCCAGAAACAAACTGGCAACTGATGTAGCCCTTTTCTTCTTGAGGTTTTGAACTGTCACAAGCTTTGTTTAAGACTGGAATTAGTTCAGAATCTGAACATTCGCCAGGCTTTGGGCACTCATCGCAGAACTAATTGCCAGCACATCAAAGTTTATAGACAATCACCAACTCCGTCATAAAAGGCCCCTGGGAACAATGAGCCTAGGTTTGAGTCAGATCCTGTGTTTGGTTTTCAGCACTTACGCCCATTGTTTAGCACAGCTCTTTTGAGATCCAGTAGCAGGACAAAACAGTTCCTTTCATTATTTCCCCTTCTTTCCTCATATCCTCTCACATTCTTCCTTCCGGGTCAGGTTACTCAGACTCTCCTCATGGCTTTCTGCTGAGAAGTTCTAGGGTAGATTCAGATGCAGCCAAATTTGCCAACTCTCAATATCTGAGCCACAGCACTGAGCCTTTATATCTGGGAGGATGGTGCAGAAAGTGTTTGTTTTAGCCTCTGTCCTCTCAAGCTGATTGGCTAGCTCTTGAAATTCTGGGTTCTCAGGACTGTTTCATTATACCCACCAACATACTGATGGTTTCAGATTAATATATTTGGGAGGTGTGTGTCACACTGTCTACACAGAATTAAGCCCCATTGAGTTCAATGGGACTTAGTCGATCCCAGATAAATGTGTACATAGGTCTGCGGCCAGGTTAGGTTCATAGGAAATGAAAGAATGATTTATGGCTATGAAAACCTATTTTACATGCTTTTACATGCTCTCATATTGTTTTAGATTGTACAGTGGTGCCCCGCAAGACGAATGCCTCGGAAGACGAAAAACTCGCAAGACGAAAGAGTTTTCCGTTTTCTGATTTGCTTCGCAAGACGGATTTCCCTATGGGCTTGCTTCGCAAGACGAAACGTCTTGCGCCTTTTTTAAAAAAACCGCCAATGCATTCCTATGGAAAACCGTCAATACATATTGGTGCTTCACAAGATGAAAAAACTCGTAGAACGAAAAAACTCGCAGAACGAATTAATTTCGTCTTGCGGGGCACCACTGTATTCTTGCTTTGTGTTAATGAATATTGATTCATATTGTACATGGCTGACACTGTTTAAAAGCACAATATTTTAAAATCTGTAAGCAAACAAAGAAACAAACGGATACAATTATCAGCAAATATCCACTCCCATAGATCCCTTCCTCCATACTGCAAATAAATGTTTTATACAGAAACTTCCTCCATATGTACAAGAATGTGCAAATTAACTTGCAAACACCATCTAATGCTCAGTGCTTTGCAGATCCCACATATAACCCTGCAAGCAACATGGCCATATAGATCAACAGCATTTATTCGTGGAAATACCCACATACCACAACATTTCATGAAAAAACATATCAAAGCAGTTTACAACAAATACACACAAACTCACATAGTTGATCGGCGATCTTTGATTCTAACTATTAAAGAAGATGTTTTCTTAATTGCGTGCATAAGCCTGGCAGCACAGAAAAATTTCCAGGAACTGTTTAAAGGTTAGAATAGAAGGCGCCTGCTGAATCTCTATGGGAAGAACATTCCACAGGACTGGGCCAATGAGACAAAAGGTTCAGTTTTGTGTTGACGTCGAGTTAGTGTCACCAACACAGGGGACGACCAATGAGTTATAGTACTACTTGAGCCAAACATCTGATGACTGGAATACTTGGAACATCTTCTAACTTAATATGGCTATTTTGTTTTTAATTTAGTTATAGAAAAACATTTCTATGCTGCCTTTCAGACCTCAAAGTGGCCCACCAAGACAGTGTACAATGATAAATTAGCCAAGGGGTGGGCAGCCTTTTGTCTTTAAGGGACACATTCCCATGGGGTGATCTGTCTGGAGGCAGCATGCCAGCAATAGGCAAAGCCAGAGCTGTTGAGGTGGAGCCAGAGACAAAAAAAGTGTTATGCATTAAATGAATCCAAAATAAGAACCACACTGCTTCCATTTTCACCATGGCTACCTAAGATTAAAATTAAAAACCATAGGCATGTGTACACAGAAGTAAACCCCACTGGGTTTGATGGGGCTACTCACATTAAGAATATAGAGGATTTCCCTTTCTTCCATCAGTGCAACAAGTTAATATACTTACTTAGTGTAGAGGAAAGCAAGTAAAAGCAATCCCTATCTAAACACACATGTGTATAACTGAAGATTGAGGGAGATTCCCCATGCCGTACAGCCAGGAAAGTATGTTTCAAAATGAATTATCGTGGAATAAAAAGACTGTCGATTGTCCTGAAATGACATGAACTGTACTTTTAAAAACCAGGAGAAGTAAAACAGAAGCCCACAGGGAGGGAGGAACGCTGATGGGATGGAAGGCTGGGGGCAGCTTCAGGAGGCATTAGAAAATGGAGGTCAGGGCCACAGGTTGTCCACCGACGAAATTTGGCTAATTTACCACAGCACATTCAGTGTTTAAAGTTAATCATGCTCAATGCATGTTCCCTTAATAATGCCACTACAACAGTACATGTCAGCTACTTAAATGAAGCCAGGTATGGTACAAGATGGAGGAAGGAAAAATCAAGTGATATCTTATCTCCCTCTTATGGCTGGTTGCAGTACAGCTGCTCATGACTACAGCTATTCTTTAGGCTTCACAAACAGCCACGGATTTCACCAGAGTAGCAGTTTTTGTTTTAGAAAGGGGGAAATGACAAGATGGATTATCACAGCGAGAAGGTCCCTCCCACAAGCAAAGCTTGAAGTATCCATCAGTAAGGAAGAAATCACGTAACAGCTGCCTCTGTACTCAAACATAAAAACATGCTATTATCTCACTGAAATAATAGCCCTACCAAGATGTTATGTTCACACAGGAGTCCCAATGCAGAATGTGCAGAATGGGGCTTCAGCAGGTGGCTGCACTGACATTGCACATTGTGCAGACTAACCCTGCAGTGGAGAAGGCCGCGTATGCAGGCCCCATCATGTGCATCAACTAACCCATCACTTAGCAGCCTTCATGTATACAGCTGTTCACATGTGAAGGCACCCTTCATGCAGCAGTTCACACTGCACTTTAGGACACTGGGGTGATGTTGGTCGCCACTTGGCACAGCTCCCCATTCATGCATTAGCCTGATTTCTGAACAGGGATAGCACCTCTTGCATATGGAAAAGGAAAAGGAACAATGGCCCCATAGAGAATAGAGCCAGAGAATGGTAGAGCGGGAAGGGGCCGTTGACAGTGATCTACTTCAATTAATTATTATTATAAAATTTTATTTGTACCCCGCCCTATCAAAATGAGAATCTCTGGAACAGTGTGGCGGAGGGAGGAGATGCTTGCCCTGATGGAACAATCATCTTAGCACAATGCTGAATTCCTCCCATTATATTTATTAAAGCAGATCCTGTGTTTTACAGCAACCAAAGAGACCCCCAACCCCCTTGCTCAGTCTAAATGAATGGCCTACATATTACTCCAACTACTATATAAACTGCCTGATACTATTTGCAGTCAACCATCGTGTACGGATACTTTGAGTACACCTTCAAACGTGTCCTTCCTTCCTATGCCTGCATTTTTTTTAAAGACCCTTCAGCTTCCCCCACCCATTACAACCTTGTTCTAGATTTTTAAATATTTACTCTGGCCACTTCTTCAAGTTGCCCACTGCATTCAGATACCCACAGCCAACGGCATGGAGCTGCACCATTGCAGTAGACAACCCCAAATACCCTCCAGGGAAAAGGTAATCTTGGTTTAATTGAAGCTAGGTTTGGGGAGGGGAGATGAGCATTGTAAAAAAATACCAGTTTCTGTGCATCATAAAAAGTACCAGCTTCTGTATCTACAGCTCAGCAACAAAGCCACAGAAATGTGGGTCCGATGCTTGGGCTTCCAGCTGACTCATTTCTGAAGGCTGTGCTTTTGCCAAGAGAGCCAGCTGGAGAAAGTTGATTAGCATAACCCACTAGCTATCACTGTGACATCCTTGACCAAAGTGTGACCCACTGTGGGGTGTCAGAATGTGCATCCCAGCAGCTGAGCCGGTGTTGCCGCTGAGTCAGCACATGCTCTCCTTTTAATAAGGACAAAAGATACCAGCTCCTTTCTATTCTTAGCCCTCTGCACCAGTGTTAATTCCAGTCAAGTGTACAATAACCTGCCCTGTTACAGGGTCATTCTTACCCTGAAACAATTGCCTGAGGTAGCAGATTCCAGATAAGGTGCCGCTTCCCTGCTTCTAATTCATGTATTGTGCATGAGAAAACATAAGAGGAGAGGATAGTCATTTTGACTTTTTGCTTTAGCTATGGAAATGCCTCTTCCACCTACTTCTCCTCCTCTCCCCACTGATTATTGTTTTGCTGCCCCATTAATGAGGACAGCATTTGTGGCCTTCAGGCCTTGCTCTCCCTTAGATAGGCCTTGCAGGTAAGGTGAACAGAGCACTGCTGCTCTTTTGTCACCGCAGCTAGAAATTGTATTTTAAACTTTTTTTAAACCCAATTTTAAAATAACTTTAACCAGAATTTCTACAAGCTATGGGCAAAAGCAGTGGTAAAGTGAGCTGCTCTCATGAGTCAGCATGCTTAGAATTGCCTCACTCTGAGGCAGATGCAGTAGTTGGTTGGTGGCAAGCAAGCAAGGGGGGCATTAGGAGTGCCAGTCTACCTTTCTTCAGGTACTGCCACTTGATGTAATTGTCTCCATGTGGCCTTCAGGAAGGTTCTCCAAATCCTTGCAATACAGAGGAGGGGAATAAATTTTTGTGTGAGAAACAACCCAAGAACTCTGAAACCCACCTATCCAAATAGTTAAATACCTGAATGTTTGGGGTAGTCTGTCACCCACATGGACCAGAGAATATCTCCACAGCCTGAGGAATAGGGCATCTCTCAGACTATTTATCCCCCAAAAGAAAAATATTAAAGCCTGCAAATGGGAGGTACCAAGAGAACGTCGATGGACTTCATAAGCATTATAAATTTTGCATTCCTGTAGCTTCAAATACACATTAGCATCATTTGTCACACTTAAAATATAAAGGGAAGGACAAAATATTTCCTTAAAGTATGAATGAGAAAGAAGTAAAAAAAAGGGCATCCTTCAGGGAGGTTAAATTTTCCATTTGATGTACTGATATATTTTTTAGCAAGATCGATGACCTTGCAATCAGCCAATCTGTGAATATAGATGGAACCCACTGAAAGAATTATGCTGGTTTTGGGGAATGCAATTCCAATCACTGGCTGAGCTTCTGCCAATAAATAAATAAATAAATCCACAGCTGGTCTGCTGTGACTCGGCAGGTTAATACATACGGCCAGGATAGGAGAAAGCTGAGAAGGCAGAAAATCCTTTAAGCCCTTTCACATTATGAATGTATCCGATGAAAAAATGCAGCAACTTCCTGAGGCCTATTAGCGTGCTCTTCCAAGTGAGCACATTCAAGGTATTAAATGACCGCTCAAAGAAACAGGAACCATTTCAATTAGAACCTAAGAAATATTCTAGGAAGAAAAAGGCCTATTTGATCCTGTGAGCCACAACCCATAAATATTATCTGTCTGCTCCTCAGGCACCTTTTCCAAGGAAAGCAACCAATTACCTCTTAAATTACACCTTTGATAAGACTCGTTCATCTTTGCAGACAAGCCGCAGTGCTCACATGGCTTGTCCTATTTAATTTAGGCCATTGCTAAAAGCCAGACAGACAAGATAAATGGCCGATTCACCAGCTGCCCAGGAAATACCGGTTGAGGGGAGGGGGAACAGAAACCCTTCCCACTCCTGAGCTGCGCTGAAAAGAGAAAAACCCAAGAGAACATCAGAGACGCATGTAAAACTGCCAACTCAATGACCTTCTCTGTGTGATGGCTCCACTTACTTTGTATACATGGCTCTTGCTCCAGAAATATCATGTAAACTGTCATTCTAAGCACACTTACAAGTCCAACTGAAAAAAATAATCAATGAGACTTACTTCCATGTGAGTATGCTTAGTTTACGGAGCTAGAATTCACTTGGCATGACAGCCAGCTAAGAGTACCATGGCAAATACAGGCTCAGTGCAGCGGTATTTTGTGAAGTGCAGTTAATGTTAAGCATTTAAAGAACACTGGGGTGCATGGAGTGTTAGGGGAGGGGTAGTACCTCTGGTGGGAGACACATCATGTTCCTTCTGGGGTAGTCTGTACACCTTTGGTTCCCAAACTGCACTTAGCTTTCACCTCAGGTTCCTAGAAGCTATCAGTATGCAATAGCAGCCACACCTTGAGAATGGCTTCAACTGGCCAGCCAAACCAGGAGAGGGTAGCCGATGGGTCTCAAACCCTTGGTGAGTTAGGGACTTCCACTGCATGAGAAGACAGGCTCTGGTGGACGAAACCAAGAGTGGATCCAACGGTCAAGAAGGCCATTTCTGCACATGCTGTAGAGGGAAGTGATGGGTGGATGGGGCTTGTCAATGGGAAAGTAGCCCACCTAGAAGGAAAACTCTGATCCTAAACCTCCTCTGCCTTGTGGGATATCTTCAGGACAAAAAAAGAGGAAAAGCTAAGGAGTAAACCCTACACAAATCCAGAGTGGAGTCCCTAAGATGCTTGGATGGTGTCTTGCATATCTCTTTCTGGCAAGCCAAGCTCCTGCCAAATGTATTGCTCTGGTTTCCTTTGGACCACATCAGGGAGGCTGAGAGAGGGGTCTTGATGTCTGGGCAGCCCAGGTCCTCCATACACATTGCCCAGGCTTGTGCCCTGGGGGGGTCACTTCAGTGCTGCTAATACAGCAGTTTGACTTCACTCCCGGAGGTGCACTCCACTGTCTTTCGAGACAGACAGATGCCAACAACAAAGCACATTAAACCAAAGAGTCCTTGAAAGCTTTCTATCCAGATTTCCAAGAAGTCACTAAGAATATGAAAGGATGCTCCTATCAGAAGGCCTGGGGTCATGGAGGATGCCTTTAAGGTTACAAGATTCACAACCTTGGAAATCTGGGGGGGGGGGGGACTTCAAGGATAACAACAACAACAACAACAATAATCTATCACCTCCAAGTATTTCATGTTACCCAAGAAGACATCTAGTTTAAGACCCAAGCTTCATCCATTTTGTGTCTCCTTTGTCCCTGGGTATCACAAAACACACCTAAGCACTTTGCTCCCAGGAATGCTGGAAAAAGTTACAATCATGTCACCCACGAGACCTCCTAAATGTATCTGCTGTTGTCAGTAGATCAACTTGTATCAGGGGTTCCCAATCTTTTTGACCCAATATTTGGAATTTGAAAAGCGTTGAGGGCATAGCCACAAAATGGCTGTCATGGCAGCTGTGGGGGTTCAGCCTTTATACAGAAAGACGAATTCAAATTCTGTAAACTTACCTACCTGGGCCCTAAATCTTCAGAGGCTCTTCTCAGTGCCCTCCATTGAGGTATGACTGGTGGCTACAAGAGAAAGGGCATTTTTGGTGAGGGTGCCCCAATTATGAAACGTCGTCCACAGAGAAGCTCCCTTGGTTTATTAGTATGACGTGCAACCTTTTTATTTCCCCAGGTACTTTAAGATCTCCAGTACTTAGCTGTGCTGTGTAAGTTTGCTGGTGGTGGTTTAATTTATGTATTCAGTTTTTTTAGCACGGGTGATTTTATTAATTTTAGGGACTCTTGTTTGTTTTTGTGGTTTTTAACTTATTGTTAACCACTCAGAGGACATTAGCTGGGTGGCATACAAATGACACAGATAAATAAAACCGGCTGCTCTAAATGTCCTTCACTGTTGCCCTGGGAAATCCACTTGGATGGCTGTAAAACAGGCTTCCACTGTCAATGTTAAATATTTAGATGTTAAAATATTAAATTGCATCATGTTTTTCATTGTGGAATAATTAGGGATGTTTTCCAAGCAGACAGAAGAAAATCAGCAACTTTTCCAAGATGCTTCAGTGGGGGCTAAAGGCCAGACAGAGTGGGCCCATTACTTTTTGGCTTTGCACTGCATTCTTAAGCACATTTGCTTTTCCAATAAATCAAATTCAATGGTACTTTCAATTAAATGCAGTTACGACTGCAGCCTTAGCATGCACACTGGTTTGGTAGCAAGCCCCAGCACCTAAAATGGCTTATTTCTAAACATGTGTAGGACTAGGATTACTTTCTTAAACTGTTAGGCAGGTATACTCACCCAGGATGATTCTTTCGAATGGTAACATGTCAGAAGAATTGGGAGTCCGCCTTCCTCTCTTCTCCTTGGCTGGTCTACTCTTTCAAATCCCTCAGAAACCATGAAAATGGGTCTCCTTTTCTTCTACCCAGCATCACTTGGGCCTACCACTTCTAGTCATTTCACCTCTAGGATGCCCTCACCATCACTTACCATCTCAAAATATAACAGGACAGGGTAGAAGGATGGAAAACGTGGCATCAACTGAACAGAATAAACTCCTCTAGATGGTCTAGGCCAAGGGCAATTTGGGTAAGAATGACTCTTAACAAAGATAGGTAGCTGAGACTCAACTCAAAAGACAGCTTGACTGTGCCTAGTAGAAGATACCATATTGGTGCAGTTTAGCTTAGCTGCTAATAATGTGTGTCCAGGTTTCCTGGAAATGTGCTCTCAAGTGTTTAAAAGAAGTATGCATGTCCTTCCAAATTTAACCCCCCTTAATTAACACGGGTGGGCATGCAGAAATGCTCACTGTGTGAAGTGTGATGCTGCTTTTAGGGACAGACTTCAGCCAACAGCTAGATTTACAACGCTATTAAACCCTTCACCACCATCTACACAAGGGCCTTGGAATACATAAGTTCTAACTTACTCCTCCTCTATGCCGTAGAAAACCAGGGTCTGATAAAAGATCATGCACAACCACCTCCCCAATTCTGCTCTTTTGACTAGCAACATGGAATAAAGATTAAGGAAACCTGATCTGCATTCATTAGTTAAATGCAAGACAGCTTCTTTGGTGATTTCACATCAACACTGGGTGCCTTTATTTGCTTAGTTCCTCAGAGGCAATGCAAGGTGGTGTCAGAATTTTTAGATGATTGCATTTTGCCCCTTAAGAGCCAAAGTAAATAACCAATGATTCATAGAACATCTCCACATAAAGCTGGAAAAAGACACCTGTCTGAAACCCTGGAGAGCCACTGTAAAGTCAGTGTAGACCAGGACTAAGGAACATATGGTCCTCTGGACGTTGGAACTAGAACTCTCATCATCTCTGCCCACTGTCCATGCCAGCAGGCACTAATGGAAGCTGGAGGACGGCCACATGTTCCCCATGCCTAGCACAGGCAATTCCAAGCTAGACAAGCTAGTGCTCTGACTCAGGACAAGGCAACTTGCAATGTTCTTATGACCTTCATCCAAGTCTTCTCCCTCCTCTTAAGCCATGTATAGCCTTTCAACAGCATTGCTTCCTGCGTATGCCGGGATGGACAAAAGGAAGTCCCAAATGTGAAGCCAAGGTGTCGTCGGGCTCCTGTGAAAGCTGAGCATTTGCACTCCATCTCTTTGCAAGCATTTCCCATACCACCCTAGTGAGGGATACCAAGAAAGCAAAAAATGCCTACTGCCAGGAGCTACTCTGCTAGGTAGTCCAAGTCTCTGCAGGATTCCCACAAGGTGAAGAACTTTGCTATGAAAGGACAAGGAGGGGAAACAAGATTGAATAATGGTCATATATGGGCAGGGCAGGGGGGAAAGAGGCTTGGGAGGAGAAGCCAGGTTCATGGACTGGATATTAAATTCAGCCACTGGGGCCAGGCTGAACAGGTCAGTGAAAGGGATTGACAAATTACTGGGGCACTTTGTAACCTGCCAAAAAATTGGCTAAGGGCAACCAGTACTTTCACATGGCTCACGTGAGTCAAGAAGTACTCCTTTCTCCCCAGTTTTCAATTCAAGGTTGCTGAAGCAGAGATTTGAGGCTGGCATAAAGAAAGCGTGGCTAAGAAAGGATGAAGTGGATGAATATCTTTTACAAATCTAGTGCAGGTGCATTATGCTTCTGATACAGCAACTTGTACTTTTATAAACCAACCCCCACCCCCATTTCTAAAAATACCCTACCTTTGAAAAGAAATCCAAATCAAAAACAGATGTATACATTTCTATTCTAACTGAATCCAAAGCCTCCTACCAAAATTAGAATATCACTTTACAAATACTTACTCTAATATAACATTGTCAAAAACAGACCTAGAACCCTGAGACCCACCAAACAGAACCTGGTATAAAAGGCACAAACTCAGAATTAAAGAATTCCAAGCCCAGGAGTGCCAGAACTGAGCAGGGCTCACAGTCCTTCCACACACAAATCTACTCCTGGTCAGACCAAGCTTTCATACTTTCATTTCAGCAATATAATTTGGGCAGGGGGCCATTTTGTTACTTCTATTGTTAAAGCAAATGAGAATTCCTCCTATTCTACCTTTTGCCACTATTTATTGGATTTATATTTCAGTAATTAAATTTATCTCTCATTGTCCTCCCAAAGCAGCCCAGGACAGCAAATACACAAGCCACAAAACAATTAAAACATTTTAAAAACAATTTCAACACATGCAGATTGGGAAAGCCCTTTACTTAAAAGAGGAAGGTCTTCAGTAGGTGCTGGGGGAAAACAATAGAAAAGGCGCCTGTCTAATATTTAACAGGAGGAAATTCTAAAGGGTAAGTCCAATCCCAATCTTGGACCTCCTGGTAAGACAGTATCTGCAGGATGCCCTCACCTGAGGAGCACAGTGATCGACTGGATATATAAGGGAATGAGATGATCCTTCATGTCATCATTTGGCACTAGGTGCTCAAATTTCAGGTGCATGGGCAATGACACATCTCGACAGAAACTCTGTTGGTGTCAACTGTTTTCTAGGCAGATACTTAAGAGTTTCTGTTACAACTGAAAAGCAGTAGCCATCTCCCCAAGCTGCTGATTATTATTATTATTACTATTATTATTATTATTTTGCTTTATTACCTGTTCTTCACCCTAAGATCCCAGGGAGAGTTACATTAATTAACATTCAAAACAGTTCAGAACACAATAAATAAATACACTGTACAAAAAAAAATTGCTTGAAGCGTAACACGTTCCTTCGTATCCGTGTCAGGAAGTTTCACCTACTAAACATCTGACCCTTACATTTAATATTTCCAAAGTTTGCAGCCTCTTAAAATGTTTTTTAAAAACCCCACCCTTAAATAACATCTCTGTGCGTTCACTTGCTTCCTTACAGAGCAATCCTAAACCCTGAGACCTGGGCTGCTGGAAGCATCCCTCCACTGGGCTCTGCCAGCAGGCCTCCCCACCCCCCACTGCAGAGGCCACTGCTGTGCCCCCTGAAAAATGCAGGCAGCTAAGGTGGCAAGTGTAGGCCCTTGACTTAAATCATTGTAAGGGCAGGGGTGGAACAGCCAGCCAAGGAGCCAAAGCTGCTCCATCTCCCTTGAGAGGGGGCCCAAATGAGGGTCTCTCATTTCAACCTTGGAGCTGGTGCAGCAAAAATCACTAACAAAATTGCCCACTTTGGCTGGTACAAGTGGAAGAGCTTCAGATGTGGTTGCTGATCCACTGCTCAGCTCTGCCTAACTGCTCCCCAGATAGGGTTTGGATTGTTCTGAGAATATTAGAAATATTCATGTGCGGCTTTCTATAGAGAGCACTATGTTCTAGTCACAGTGAAGGGACTGCTATAAGGAAACACAATGTGATGGTAATAGTAATTCAAATGTCAAGAAGTTGATTTTTTTTAAAAGCTTTGCAACCTGACAGATTCTGAAGAAATTCAAGGTGGACAATTATCTTTCAGTGGAGACCCCTGTGTTGGCACATCACCTCCTGGGTATGAGAAGAATTGTATCGAAAGAAAATCTCTCACACAACTAGGCTTTTCTAGTATTTTATTATAAAAAAAATTCTGGATATTTGCTAGTCAAATACTTGAGCACAAATGCCTACTTGAGAGCTTATGCAACCCTCTAAGCAGCTTCTAAACAGGCACCTGAAGAATATCACAGGCAAGAGAACATTCCCTCGGTTGAAAGGCTCACAAAAGAAGTCTCTTGTCCACACTCACTTTGACACACTTTCTTGATCAGCCTGGCCAAAGAGCCGAGCTGCAAGGCATGGTGCATACCACTTCCAGAAATTTGACAGAGGCTTGATTGCTTGCCCCTAGATATACCCAGAAAGCCAACAATGGACCATTTATACAGTTGTGTCAGAGGTAGGAGGGCACTGTGAGTTATTACTGAATTTAAGTAAGCATCTAGCACTCTGTGATCCTTTGCTGGTAAATGATCAGCTTCATGCTCGTACATTGAACGCTCCCTTGTCCAAACCCCTCTAGAAAGGTTTCCAACAGACTGTAGTTCTCAGGAAGCCAAGCATACCCCAAACCCCCTTATTCCTATTGCTACATCCCAACCACCGTCAATTTCACTAATATCACACCAGAACCATTTTTCACCCTACTGCTTCCACAAAGGTGGCAACAATCCCCCAAATACAGAATTAGTGATGACACATGCTACTTCTGCCCATAGCAATACATTTTCAACATTTAACCAATCCCTCTGCACTATGTAGAAACCACATGTGACTTTTGCCAAAAACCTCCCTTCAGCCACGGTTGATATTAGTTAACAAACTGTATTCCTGCAGATATGTATGTAGCTCACTGCCAGATTCAGTCTGGGTTCTGCAACTGCAGCTGCTTTAACGTCAGAAATGCACTGCAAAAGGAAGAGACAAAAATTAGTGCTTAATGTAAAGTTTAAAGACAGTTGCTGGTTAATTATAAAGTTACTTGCACCAATTTTGAGACTGCTACCTTTTTGGGATTTAAAGTTTTAGTTGGGAGTTTCATGGGAGCATACAAAAATTGAAGCCACCAAATACCACAAAGTTGCATGATTTAAGTTTAGTAGTGGAAAAACAAAAAGGGCCTTGAATCCGCCTTAAACCTGGTTGCACAGTTTGTCTTCAGCTTGATCCTGTACACCAGCATGCAGTGGCAATAAGACATAATTTCAGCACTGGCACAAGGACAGAGAACTACAGATATAGTCTCTCCAAAGCTAGAAACTATGGTTATCAGTGAGGGGCAGGATCCCATCCCCAACACTGTGGCAAGTAATGAGAGGCAAAGATGGCAGCTTCAGAATGCCTCCAATGCACAGTGCGATGTCAGGGAGAATCTCTACCCTTCTTTTGAGCCCAGAAGAGGGTCAGACCTTGCACTGGACTTTGGAGGCACATAAAGCATGATGTCAGAGACCAACCCTTTCCCTTCTCTCTCCACTTCTGGGCCTCTGCATTGAAGAGTGCCAGGCCCTGTGCCTGTCCACCTTTCCACTCACAGTCAACCCATCTACAGAAGGGCAAGTCAGATCTGATGAAGAGAGGACATCTGCTGGTAGCCTTCTATTAACAGGAGATGGCAAACTGCCCGATCCATTTCTTCCATGGCCATTTGGCTTCTGCTGAGGGCATGCACGCTATAATAGCCTTCTGCAACCTGGTGCCCTCCAGAAGTTGATCTACGGCAACTCTAGTCATCCCTGATCACTGGCTGGGGCTGATGGGAATTATAGCCCAAAACATCTGGACAGCACCAGGCTGTGGGAGGCAGACCTAGAGGATAAGATGGCACAACCTCAGAACGCCTATGTGACCAGGAGAGGATACAAAGCAATAAAAATTATGATCCCCAGCAGAATCCATCACTTCTTATTTTATTTTATAAAATTTATGTACTGCTTGACCCTCAAAGCTGTTTACTTCTTGATGCAGAATGTTGAGTTTTGTAGTGCCAAGTATGGCATCTTGGGATAGAAGAACGCCACTAGCAATTTTTATTATTCAGACAGCTTGCCTGGCCTGTAGCTTTACATCCATAAGATTGCACTTTAAATCAACCAAAGCAGAATGCCTCTGCAAATAAACTGAAGTAGCTCTCCCCATTTTCCAAGAACTGCTTGGTCCACAGAATTAATGGATTCTCATTAGAGCCAGCCTCTGCTCCCAGATCTTCCAGATAGCAGCTTCCTTATGCATATCTTTTACTCTTTTGTGCCCAAGCAGTCCCTCAGTAATCCAAGTAGGTCCATAGCCTATTTGAAGGTGCATTGCTGCTAAAAAGAAAAGAAGCCAAGAAGAATAAAGTGAAGTTTCTAATCATATTCCGTTAAGGAGGCTTGTGATCTTGAAAGATCACAGCTTGTTCTTTCCTCTCGCAGCAATTCTGGCACTAGCCCAGCATGTTCTGGCCTTTTAGCTAGTGCCATTGACATTCTTCACATGAGTGATGACACAAAAGGGCTGCAAGTGCATGCAAAGGGGGAAGGGAGAGAAGCGGCAAAACCAGACCTTACGAGGCATCTTGAGATGGAGGGGAAGGATCCTGACTCTCCGGCTCCGGGGGAGGAGCTGGCACCGAGTCCTCTTTCTTCTGCGCAGCCAGGAAATCATGAATTGCCTTCTCTATCTGCGGCCTGAAGATGTGGTTTAGTTTTGGATCCACCACCTGAGAAATAATTCTGTCCACTCCAGCTTCCAGCATCCCCGACCTGGGGCAGAGACAAAGGAGTCATTCAGCTCCTCCAGAAAGCTTCCCTTCTTCCCCCCACTGGAGCCCTCCACAGCCGTCATGTCAGCTGCAATTAGCATTAACATGGTGTGAACTATGGCTCTTTTGGTAGCTCCTGTATCACTAGACAGGCATTCTACCCGGTGAAAAGAAAACCAAGAGGTTTTGAACCAGCTGCCTTTGAGGGCCCCAGCAGAACCTGCAGCAGACATCTGCTCACCCAACTGCTTTAAAAAAATGTATGCTGGGTGGGAGCCACTGCAGGGTGTCCATGGCACACAAAGCAGCAAATAAAACCTGACTTGGCATCAACAAGAGGAAAAAACATCACACTGGAGGAGATAGGCGGGATATGAGGGGAGGTGATCTTTTTGGCTAGTGCACTTATGACGAAAAAGCAGAAAGGCGGCCTTCACCCCAGGACCTGCCACGATCAGCTGCTCCCCACATCTGCCCGTCTAGACACACCGGCACTTTTTACAAGACAAACAAAAATAAACACAAGCAACACAAGACAAAGAGCTTTTCTGGGAACAGTGTCAGAAACCAAAAAGCGACTTATTACTTCAAGGCTGTGCTGGATAAAAAGAGCAGGGCATGGGCTGTCTGGTGGGGTTAAGTCATGTCTGCAACAGGCCAGGGGAGGCAAACACAGAGACACTGCACAGCCGTTGGGAAGCAGCTGCCTGGGTAGAAAAAACACACCCAAACAGCCAATATTGTTTTGAGTCTACGTGGGCACTTAAGAAGATCTGAAGTCTCTGACACTTGGTCTCCATGAAGGGCATGCCTGGCCTGGCACAAATTCCGGGGTCAGATTGTTCCAATGCTCTTCCAGCTCCTGCAGCTTGTGCACTGTGCCACGTACTAAAAATGGTAGCTACGTGTAATGCAGGTTGGTGCTGCTGTGCTGCCAGCCTGGTAGGCAGGCCCTCTACAGCTGCAGCAATACTCTCATTGCAGGGCCCCCTGGGTACTTAAGAGTAGCAGGTGAAGACACAAGAAGCTTCCAGGCTGGCTGCTGGAAAACCATTCATGCCAATATAGTCATGCAAAACTTGCGGAGGTTATACACCACCAGTTTATTGAACGTTCATGTTTGTGCGGAGATTATATGGCACTGCCAGCTAGGGGTTGTTGTCCCACAATTTCTAGCCTAATTTCCAATCACTTTTCTTACCGGACTTTTGCAGTGAGGAAAGTGATGTGCTAACTGCACTAGAAATGGGGTAACAACCAAATTTGTACATTTAAACAGGCCGTCTGGAAGTGTCTGCATTTGTGCATCCCCAGAATTAATGAAGGCAAACAAAAGAGAACTCAGTTGGTGGTGTACACAACATGTTTCGAAGCCATACAAAAACTGAGCAAGGAAGTCAACCAGGACATGACAAGCTTAGCATGTCTCCCCGCCATTGACTGCTTGCAGCAAAACAACCTGTTACAGAATCGATGGAGCACAATGCATAAGCAACTTCTGCTCCATGGCTGAACCACTTCAGAGGCACATGAATTTGATTACAAGATGGCCTGGGGAAAGCTCTCATAGTAACCACTGTCTCAAGGCTCATCTACACCTGCTACCCTGCTGCTTTGCCCTGGGGAAATCCATTGTTTACTGCTGAACTGGAGCAAACGTCAATTGTGTTTCTCCATAATGACATTTGCTCCAATTTAGTGATAAGAGAAGGTTTTCCGGGGGCGGGGGGGGGGGGGAGGAGGAGGAGCAAAAACACTTGGACCTGTGGATGAGTCCTCACTGTCCTACTTCACAATTGAAAATTATGGAACTAAAGGTTTTAACCTGAACATGCCTCCATCAAGGCAGATGGCTTATAAATGCAACTCAGGATGTTTCAACAATAACTTACCATGAGCTTATCATACAAAAGAAATACCTAGCATGTAAGCTGTGCTTTATGTTGATGGAGTCATACAGCCATTGAGACAGACTTATGTACGACCCTATAGGTTCACTGTCTGCAGCTATGGACAACACTCACAGCTTAATGCCAACACTCAATGCCCAGGTGTCAGGTATTTTAGCAATATTGTTTTGTGAATGGTCCCTGCCATTTTTGCATTTAAGCTTCATCATAATTATTACAGCCCATGTTTATTTACTTCTGACTGTACACCCCAATGAAGGCTTCTCCAGTATTCATGCCAAGACCACCTCTAGATTTCATGGTTTTCATGGCAGCCTTGGGGCTGCCTCAATTTAACATCAATCAATACATGTAGCAGGGCACACTCTCAACTTAAGTCTTTGGTGGTGATGATGAAATGGTTTGAAAACACAGGAAGGGTTGTCCAAGTGATCGCATTGTCATAGTCAAACCACTTCCTGGTGAAGTTTCGTATGATATTGCCAAATGTATATAACACCCAGCTTTCTCTTTTTCATCCAGTGGAGGTAATGAACCATTGCTTGAACACTACCACAGATTGTATGTGGGCAAAAAACCCTGAAGTCTGTAGTCTAGGGGTGTGCTGGCTGCATTCTTTTTGAAGATGCAGCAGATGTGGCCACACGCAGGCTGGATTTTTGCAGCATATTTCATCTGAGGTGGACCTTTAAAATTGTTTGGAAGCTTTAGCAAGTACAAAAGGTAGTAACCAGGCTACTGGAAGACACTGGCTTTTGATCTCTTTCCAGGAACAATTTAAGGTGCTGGTGATTACCAATAAATTCCTAAATAATTTGAGGCGAGGCAATTCAAAGGACCATCTTCCACCAGAGTCTGTCTGCTGTTTTGACCCGGAAAGCTGTCTGTGTGCAAACGCCAACTCCCTTGGCCTGAAAAGCGAGATGAGTGCCACACCCCATAGTTGCCTTTGACTGGACCTTGACTGTCCAGGAGTCCTTTACCTTATTTCACCAGGCATTGGGGATCATTTTAACTTTGAATTCTGCTGATTTTCAGTACTGCTTTAGTTTTTAACTTAGTTCTTTTTAATTTTATTGTGCTATTACTATGATTTATATCTGTATTTGTTTTTAACTTATTTTGTACGCCACCATGCGGCCTCTTGTAGCCAAAAGGCAAGCTACAAGTCTTCTAAATAACTAATCTGCCATAATACAGATTAATAAATAAGGCTGCAACCCTATGCACACATATATGGAAAAAAGCATCTCTGCATACAATGGGACTGACTTTGAAGCAACTTCATGGAAGTACTCCGTAAAGCTTGCAAGTCACCTCCCGCTCTCATTCTAAGCACATTTTAAGAACCATTTCTTGAATCCTATCACCATCAGTCAGGAACACAGCAGCTTATTATATAAAATTAAAATTATGTACATTGAACATACAGATAACCCAGCCTGGCCTTCAACAAAATTAGGGAAGAATGTGTTTGCAAAGAACACGTTGTGTTTAGTGAACTGGATTAGTTACACTACAACAATAGTTCAAGGAGCAAAACACTACTTCACTCTGTTGGACAGCACCCCAACCCCAGTGACATTAAGCTCATCATGCTACTGTATCTCATGCTGGAAGTTGGTAAAAGCAAACAGAACTAAGACTGCATGTTCATCAGATGCTCTTTCCCTCTTAAAGCTGTGGATGCCTGCAGACCTCCATTAGACAGCCACAAGTGACACTCCTGGAGAAACATGGTGTTGATTAGCAATGAAATTTTAAGTAATTTCAACGGATGAAGAGCCACAATCTACCAGGAATGTTTCTTAGACAATCCCATCAAAATTTAGGGGTATTGTGCAAATGTAGGTTACCTTCATGAGTTAAAAAACAATTCATTATTGTCACTTATATTTTAGCAGCTTTTACTTACTGAATAACGCTCTGCCTCAAGCCATTCCGCAACTGGTTTTTGTTCATTGCTGGGTTCCATTCCTGCTTATCCAGGTGGGTAGACACAAAGTTGTCCACTTTCTGTCTCAAATTCTGGTAGGCTGGCTAAACAAAATAGCTCAATTAATATAATCCTGAAGTGTTTATTTCAAAATCCACACAGACCACTGACACCACACTGAAATACACTTGTTTACCCTACAATTAAATTTCAACAGGATTGGCATCATTTGCCTTTAGCAAGTTTGTTTTTACCTATGAAAACACCTCCAGAGTTGGTCCATTCAACTGATAAACAGTTCTTACAGATAGAAAGTCCTTCCTAATGTTTAGTTGGAATATCCTAGACTGATTTTTCCATAATCAACTAGCTCTGTCATTCAAATCCTGGAATAAAACTCCAGCTAGACTCCAACCAGTGTCTGTGAGGCCATGGTAAAATTCAGTTGTTGCGGGTTACACAGCTAAATACCCTGTTCAATGAGATTCAGCCAATATCTATGTACCTGCATCCCCCAGAAAATCTTGATGGATTACAGGACCAACATACCCTCCTCCTACTCCTTTATAAGGCTTAGACAGACTACCATTTATCCCTATTTACATGTAGGCCACTGAATGCAGTGGGGTTAACTTCCAAAACATGAATGAATAAAACCATGTTGTTGATGTGGACACCACTATATGATGCTTGTCTGCTCAATGTTCAAAGATGGCTGCCTTATGCCAAGTGAGACTAGTGGTCTACCTAGCTCAGTATTGTCCACACTGATTGGCAACGGCTCTCCAGCGTTTCAGAGAGGAACCATCCCCAACCCTACCTGGAAATGCCAAGGATTAAACCTTCTGCCTGCAAATCATATGCTCTAGTTCTACCACTACGTTATAGTGCTTTCAGTGGTAACATGGGCTGGAATGTATTTATTTTGGTTTATTTTACTCTTTTTGAGAGTTGCCTAATAATAATAACAATAAAGCACCCCCCTAGGAAACTTATACAGGAAGTTATAAGCCAAGGACAAGCTACAAAGATGCTCCAAAACCTCTGTGACCCCATAAGAATGTTAACATGGGTGTATCTTGCACAAAACACAAAAACAAGAGTGCAAGCCATGTGACCACCAAAGGAAAATAAATGTTTTGCCTGGGGTTGTGTATACCTTTCCCATAATAGACCACACCACAAGAGCCAGCAAAGCTCCCCCACCTCCGGGAGTTTGGATTAGAGGGGATACAGTGCAGGCTATGAGATGGTTTTCCTGCGAACTCGTGTGTCGGCTCCTACACACAACCCCAGCCGAAGAGGCAGGGAAGCCGGGCGACTGCAACTCTCGCCACCCCTGACAGCTGACCCCGTTGGCTGGGGCGAGTTCCTCCATAACGGGGCTGGGTGGGGACTAGGGAGAAGAGAGGACAAGGGAATAAAAAGAAAAGTCCCTGTAATCCTGGCAACTCCTTAGCCGAGGCCTCCCCTTTCGATCCTGCAGAGACACCCTCCGCGGGGCTGCTACGGGGAGGGGCGCTTACCTTGGTGTCGACGTCGGCCAGGCAGTCCCTGCGGAAGGCGTCGAAGAGGCCGCGGCTCTTGAGCTGCCCCACGATGAGGGCGATGAGCTGCGCGTCGCCAGGGGGCAGCGAGGCCGGGTCCGTCGCTCCAGGCCCCGACGAGCTCCCGCCGCCTCCGCCCGTGCCGGACGACGCCCCGCCCGGCTCCGCCATCCCCCCGCCCGGCCCTCCCAGCGCCGCCCGACGGGCCGCCGAAACAGCAGCGCCGCCGCCGCCCTCGCTCCCGCCAGGTGCTGCTGCTGCAGGGGCGATGGTGGCAACGCCGCCGCCGCCGCCGCGGCACCCTCTGCTGATCGCGCCGCGGCAGCTGTTGGTGACGTTGCCGTCGCGGAGCATTTGCGTCATGCCTTCCCGCTGCATGCTGGGAATCAGAGGCCTCCTCTCTCTGGACTGGGAGGGCGCAGACTCCCAGGAGCCTTTTATCGCGATAGCCATCTGGCAGGCTCCGTTGGGACGCGCTGACAGCTGCCCCAGCTGCAAAATTTGTGGATTGGTTGGCGCGGAGTCATCGCGCTCCGCCAATATTCAAGTGCGGGTGGGGTTCTAGATGGGAGAGCAACGGGGATAAGGAAAGCAGCCCTGAATGCTGCAGCCCTGAATTCTGCAAGTCCTAGGGCCGCCAGAAAAGACGGGGCTGTGCACTCCCTCCTCTACCCCCGGCCTCATGTGCCCGCACTGCTCGTTTAGCAGGAGGATTTTCTGGTTGTCAGTCCCTTGCACATAGGGTTGCCGTATGTTCTCTTTTTTTTCCAGGACACGTCCTCTTTTTCATGGGGATGTAAAATGAGAGTCGTCATAGCGATCCATAGTTAAAAGGTAAAGGGACCCCTGACCATTAGGTCCAGTCGTGGCCGACTCTGGGGTTGCGGCACTCATCTCGCTTTATTGGCCGAGGGAGCCGGCGTACAGCTTCCAGGTCATGTGGCCAGCATGACTAAGCCGCTTCTGGCAAACCAGAGCAGCGCACGGAAATGCCGTTCACCTTCCTGCCGGAGCGGTACCTATTTATCTACTTGCACTTTGATGTGCTTTTGAACTGCTAGGTTGGCAGAAGCAGGGACCAAGCAACGGAAGCTCACCCCGTCGCGGGGATTCGAACCACCAACCTTCTGATCGGCAAGTCCTAGGCTCTGTGGTTTAACCCACAGTGCCACCCGACAGTTAAAAGTAGAAGTCGGCAAATGTGTCCTCTTTTTTGCTCTTCAGAATAATGGCAACCCTACATCACAGTACCCATTTTATCCCCTCTTTTTTTTGCCTTTGGGGATGCCATGTTACACTTCCGTTCGTTCGTGTGGGTTACTTAGAGTAGTTATCCTTCAGGTTCTTCCCTAAAGAGGACAGGGCTACTTGTAGGACAGACTGAAATGCTCCATTCTGCACAACTGTTCAAGGTGCAGCAACCTCTTTTTCACCCGACATCCCTCTGAAAGACAAGTCCCTTGAGTTGGGGGCATTTGTGTGTGTGCATCTTTGTCCCTAGCACTCTCATCCATGCATATGCCCACAAACGTTACATATGCGCTGTTAGGGTGTGCAACCCTACAATCATAAACATGCCTGCTCAGAAGTAAGCCCTGTGGAACTTCCTGTTGCACCAGGGGCCCTGTCTCTAGTCTAGACACCTGGTGGAGAGTTCAGATGTTTGGTGGAGGATTGTGGATGGTCAGTGGTGAGGCAAATGCGCTCCATATACATTTAGAGGCAGTACCTTGTTACTGGCATGCACGTACCAAAGCTGAGCTCTGCAATTCAAAACATTTCCGGTTCTGAGGCTTGGTGAGTCATAATGAAACTTAGCCCAACATCAGGTGTCCTAAGGCAGCAGGACTGTCCAGCGTTGACATCAGCTTTGGGCCCTCCATGCTGTGTGCCTCCATTTTAATTTCCGATGATGCCCCAGAATGACACCATGTCAGGTGCTCTGGGGCATTGTGGGGAACTGAAATGGGAGCTGCTAGCTACCCTTGGACTGCCAGCTAAGGCCATCAATATAAGGGGGCCCCCGCCAGGACTTGGAGCTGACAACGTGTTCTCCAACATTTCAGATGAAAACAGGGACACATGTAACCCCCATTTTTTGTAGGAAAGGAAGACTACCTGAGCCCCTCATTTAACACTCGTTGAAGGCTCTCCTCTACCTGCTATATTCATTTACTCTGCAATAGCTTGTCTCAGCAATTGTAGCGTGTGTGAACCAGCAGGCTGGGCCAGAGTGGTGTAGTGGTTGGAGTGTTGGACTAAGACCTGAGAAATAGGGGTCCAAATTTTTAGTCTGCTATTATGCTCAGTGACCGATTATGGGCCAGTAACTATCTATCAGTTTAACCTACTTCACAGGGTGTGGGTTTTTTTGCAGGGATAAAGGTGTGGGAGAGGGCACCATGTACACCAAGCTAAGTTATTTCACAGAAAGGTGGGGTATAAATCATAAATGTTCCTAACTCCCCTCTCCCAATTAAAAGCCATTTTCCTAATGCCTAAACTCAACCTAAAACATTTAGAGTCACTTAATCTACATCCAAATAATTTTCTAATGTACCCACAGCAAAGCCTAAATGCTTCTGTGTGATGACATTGCTCACTACATTATGCTGCCTGAAACTCAGCCCCAATTCCACTCCATTAGAACCAACTCTTTAAAAGTCTTGCCAGGCCATTCAGACATGAGTTACTGCCTGCATCTTTCCACCCCTGACCACCGTGCTACCTGAATCAGGCTGCTTCACTTTAAAATGCAGACTAACTGGGAGTTGCAGCCACAGATGCCATTGGGTCACCCTCCTTCTCTCAGCCTGAATCATCTCACAGGGTTAAGGTGAGGTTAAAATGGGCTAACCCTCTGATCTCCTTGGAGGAGAACTAAATTAACATGTCTGCCATGTCTGCAGTTGTCACTTAGGGATCATCCAGACTTGTGCCATGTTTCTAGGTAGAGGTCTGCACTTTAAAACTCCTTGTCTGAGTATTTTTTTCCCCTTCCAGCGGTTCCCTGCATAAACCCAATCGGAGCAAGTGGCAATCCATGAAAAACCTGGATTTCTGTTTGTTCTCATTCAGCATTAAAGAGCAGGTTTTCCCATGGAAAGCTGGGCAAAAAGAAGAAGAAGAAGAGGCACTCAGACACATAAGCTGTGCCTAAAAAGCTGTGCTGCTGAGCCCTAAGTATGATATGTAAACTGGCCACGAGAGGGTACTGCAGCTTCACAGTTGTTAAATAAGGTGGCGGTGTGGAGAGCAGGCTTGCTCTGAATTAGCTTTGAGAACAGGTTGAAAAATACTGTAGTAAAATTCACCTGCTTTCGCTGACTTGTGCCCTTGATCTCATGTAAGCAGTAAATAGGGCTGTTTTACAATTTGGGGAGATGTACTCTTGTGAACCTCCACATTTCAATCCCAGCAACACAAAAGCCAGCTTGCTTTTAACTGCCTTTTGGGGTAATTTGCATGTATAATACTGCGCAAATTATCACAGGGGATACCCAGATGATTATGAGTCACGTGAATGTGCACTTGTTGCATGGCAACTAATCTATGAGAATAAATCCTTGCAAGAACAAGATGAGTGAAATGCAAACAGTCAGCCAGCAGCAGTAGCACAGCTCAGCAACCATGGCTCTCCAACTCCCTTGACACACAGGAACACTTCCAACATGGATCTTACATGGTTGATGGAGGGGAAAAAGCCCTGCAGGGAAGGGTGGGTGTGCCTCAGACAGAAGGGTATACCTCCCCCACTATTCAGATGTCTGGATTCTGATGTTAGCACTGAAGCACACAGTGCTACCTGGCAGCCCACTGAAATGATTGGAAAAATCAGTGGTAGCTGGTGCTCCTTGGGACTGATTGGTTGGAAGACAGAGGTGCCAACAATAGAAGGATCCAAAGCCAATTACATTCTAGTTTTGCTCCCACCTTCCTCCCTTCTCAATTCCACAAAGGGCAACACTGAGACTAAGGGGTAGTAAAATGACAGGTAGTGCCATTCCCTGGACTCATTGAAAATAAGAAGGTAGGAATATGAAGGTGGGCTGAGATTTGTGGAAGAGTGCCTCACCCATTTGCCCAATGGGCCAGTCTCAACTGGAAAAGTGAGTTGGTTTCTTCTGAGCCAAAGAAGTCCTTGAAAATTTTGGGCCTCAGTTATTGGTTGTAATGCGCAAGATCAACAGGTCCTCCAGATACTGTGAGATCTACTGGAGTTTTGTTCAAAGGAAAAGAGCAAGCTTGACACCTCAATCCCATGAGCACTGATCCATCATTCCTGCTGGACTGAGTCAAGACTTTAGGTAGTAGAAGAAAGGGGGAGGGGATTTATGTGAACTAAACTCTTGTGCCATAGGAATGGATGTTTTCCTAACCAATATTACCACAGACACCATCGCTCGCAACATCCGCCCGCACAAGGTTTTCCTGAGTTGTTGTTTCTTAATTGCAGGTGTTTCGCAGCGTTTTGTACGCAGCAAGCAGTCAAGACTGTTGCCTGCTCTCCCTGAAGTTCACAAAACATTCTGGTTCTCCTCTGTCACAGAGGGTAAAGCTAGAAGGGTGATTGGTTTCTTGGACTTGTCACCGATATTTACTATAGGCCAGCTCAAACATACAAAATAAACCTCCCACATGAGAGCTTACTCATGTGGATAATTTAGTGCATGAGTTCACAGCTTCCTGGTGGCAATTTCTACTGCCATGCCAGCACATTTTCCTGCTGTGGGAGTCACTTTTAGGTATATCTATCCCCATGACTAGATGTCATTGTAGCTGATAGACCATTAGCCCAAATGTGTACATTAAGTACAGGAGTAGCATCTCTTCTGACTACTGAAGCAGGTGGCAGGAGGCAGAATTTTGCATGCAAACACAGTCCTTGGTGCCTGATTAAAATTCAGCTGCCCTGAGAAGCAGTGCAAGCTACCCAGTACCATCTGTCAGCGAGGGGGGGGGGGGAGATAGATATATACTCACATTCAAAGGCATAAAACCTATACACTGAAAAAGACTGATCTGAATGCAAATGTTGGCCTAGGTGGCAAGGGATCTGAACACTAAACTCCAATTTTCACTTGGCATTTCAAAGGGTCCCACACTAGGCCTTCTAATGTGATATTTGCACAAGGGTTTGCGTTGGCATTCATGGGGGGGGGCAGTCCTGCAGGCTGATTCTGTGCATTTGACCTCCCCAGGTTGTACCACATCTGTGCCAACTCAGTGCCAATCCTTTAGAAGTCCAAACAGAAGCATCCATGGCTTCAACTGAGACTTGAGGGCACAGTCCACACAACAGAAAGATAAACAAATCCCTGAAATTGGCAAGTAGCACTTCTTTCCCCACAATAATCCTTCCTGAACTTCCAGCCGTGCACTAGGGGACTAAATTGGGAGTGGGATATATGTCAGCCACTGGTGATTTTTTCAAAAAAATTAATGCAGAAATGTGGAGAGATGAATTTAAGTTTGGAAAAATGAGAAATGGAGAGAACCAAAATTTACAGATCCTAACATCCCTAGATGGGCTCAGCTAGAATTGGCTGCAGAAGTTTCCCAGCCATGAAAAGGAGAAGTGTTGGTGGCAGTGGTGAGCAAGCATGCCATGTAACTTCTAGAAATGAGAGTTGCATCATTCCTCTCAGCCCTGAGCCCACTGCTAACCACGGTTCTTTGAAAGCCTGAAGGTCTTTTTTATCAATGATTTCCTGAAGAAGATGGAGAAGGAGACTTGCTTGCTTGTGCAAGGCATTTGCGGCTGAGGCAAAATGCTCCTTTGGGGATTTTCCTTCTGTAATCATTTCCCATGGACAGGACTGGTGTCTGGCTCAACAACAAAGCCATTTCTCCAGAGTATGGTGTTGGGTTTGTTCGTTTTACTGGGAATCTGGGAAATAAAAAGGGCTCAGTCGCAGAAACTGCATGGAGGAAACTTTCGTGTTAAAAGATGTGCTTTATTTTATTTTATTTTTAAGAAGGAAGGAGACCTTTTTGAACTGCTGTGCCTCACATCGGCAGTAAAACTGTGTGCCCAGGAGAAATAATTGGCAGGTTTTCCTAAACTGTCTTGACAACCTCTGGCCATGAAATTGAAAAGTCAGTTACTGACTTTCAAAAGGCTTTGTCCTTGCCAATGATTAGACGGAGAAATCTGGAATAGGTGGCTTTAGCCAGGCATAGTATCTGCTGAAATGCAGACTGAATGTCAATAGGAAATCGTTGCAGAAGAGGGAAGGTTGTGTCTGCAACTCTGCCCGTAATGCACCCACACAAACATACTCAGTCACACACAATTATCGAACTCTGGCAATTTCAATCGACACATTCCTCTGGCGCCGTAGCTGGGAGGAGGAGGATTGTGCTGACAGGTGGGGCTGTGAAGCTGCAAACTTAACATTTCCTCTTTTGTGCTGCAGGCATTATTTACTTATTTTGTGAAGGTATCAGTCACCTTCTGTACCGCAAAGGTACTAGCAAGAGCTGCACAGCAATAAAAAGCTGAACAACAACAAAGGCTGTGGACTCTCGAAGAAAAGGTATTCTAAATGAACCGGGTGTGTGAGGAGGGGGAAACTGTCAGCAGACATACAGCAATCCTAAAATGGATCTGTTACTTGTGAGTTGATCTTCCTGGCTGATGACTGCTTTGAGCAGTTCTGGAGTAATGCCCATGTTTATTCAATATACTGTAGATAAGGAGAAATAGCAACAGAGGAAAGGGCATCAGCCATGTTGTCAGGGTCAGCTTCAGACTCCAACAAACTCTTGGCATGGTATTACCAATGGTGCTCCCATTGCCTGCCCAGCACCCGCTCACACAGCCACAACCACTTTTGTACTCATAGCAGCAGAAGCAGCAACACCACTCATTGCCCTCTCTGCTGATCCTGTGGGTGGAATTTTAGCAGTGGATAGACAGCCGTGCTGCTTTTGAATAGGAGCTCCACTTGCCTCCCATCTGCAGTGGCTGCTCACCATTTAATTTACCCATAATGCAATGCCTTGTTCTGTAGATGCCATCTATAGATCACGGCAGCCCAACTTTTCATACCTCAAGGTTCAATCACCAGCATCTCATAGTTGGGCTGAGAGAGACTCTCTGCCTGAAATCCTGGAGATCCACTACCAGCCATTGTTGCTGAGCTAGATGGACCAATAGTGTAAGGCAGATTCCTTATGTCCCATGGCTATTCCTCACTGGAGGGCTTTGAAACACCCACTTTTCCTGATCGTTCCTTTGCCTCTTCTCTGTCAGCTATGGGTAACTTTACATGTTACTCTCACACAGGGAAATCTATGTAATTCTTTTGTTTACTTGTTCATTTACATGCAGGTGGCAAAGGCAGAGACAGCCAGAGTTCGGTCACTAGAGAGGGGTTATTCTCAAATACTGCTTAATAGTGATAGATTTTAATTAGTAATATGACCACACTTCAGTTCCTAAATTAAAGTGGTTAAGCAGTTATGTGTGTGTATGTGTGTGTGTGTGTGTGTGTGTGTGGTGTGGTGGAACTGATGGGTTGAATGGCTGGATATTTTTCACTGTTCCTGATGTGGAGTGGCAATTCTAATCTGTATTCATGATTGCAAGAACCCTCCAGGTTAATTAAACCCGAGCACAAAGACACCCTGGATTACCAAAATACTACTGCAAGCATGCATTGAAAGAGGCAAGGAATTTCATTTTTTATCCACATGGCTTTGGTGAATAAAAGGCTGCTCAAAATGTGCTCACTACTTTTTGAGAAATTATGGAAAATTTGCTTCCAAGTGTTGACTCTAAACCCCATTCATAAGGGGAAACAGTTCTGGAAGGGGTTAATCTTAGAAGCAATTAATCTAGAATAAGTGTGTTTCTCCTCTGAAAGGCTTTTATTTTATTATTCATTATTTACTCTATTTGCAGTTTTTGTTGCCCACTTATGAAGATTCTCTGTGCGGTTTAGGGTAAAATTTTAAACTATACGAAGAAAACACAAACATGAAATATAAAACAAAGTAAAACCAGCCACAGCAAACAAAGTTTCTAAACATCTAAAAACATCTAAAAATTCCAATGGCTACAGGGCCTGTTATTCTCGTGTTGCTGGTTTGAGAAATTGTGGCTGAGAGAGGCTGTAATGCAAGCCAGGATTAATATTGTAAATTTTGGGTTAAGCTGAAGCAATGAAAATGGTTTACATAGCCTGGTGCTGCTATATCGTTATCATTTTATTGATATGGGGGATGGGGGAGTGTGCTGTGTCAGTGTGAATAGTGAGGGGCCTTGTAGTTGCGCATCAACAGTCAGCATCTGGTCAGCTGACTGAGATGCCCACAAGTCACCTGATCCCCGTCTACCTCCGCTGCGGGCAGAGATATATTTCATTTCTATTTAAATTATAGCAATGATTTCTAAATGCACATCTCTCTATAAATCCACACAGGCAAATTTTATGCAAATGTCCCCTCTTTCCAGTGGCACTTTTCCTTTTTGTTGTGATGTGTGTGAGACCACTCTATGATCAGCTTCGCTAGGAAGATCAAATTCTTGTAATGCTTCCATGTCTTCTTCCATTTTGTAAATCAGCACCAGTTGAAATCATTCTACTGAAAACATACCAGGCCTTTGCTGCTGTGTTACTTCTGTTTCACCACTGCAGGTGTAAGAGCAAACAGCAAAGCCATGTTCTAAATAGATCTTGCAAGCTTTCCTTTAAGTTGCTTACGAGTTTAAGATTTTGAAAGACCACCACCGCATGCCTTTGAATGATTTATAAGATGGTTACTTTTCAATACTGCAGACTGCAACCGTGAAGGCCAGTTTTGAAAGGGAAAAACTCATAACACCCCCAAAGCAGAGAAATAGCCCCAGGATGCTTCCAGGCTCTTGCTGTTTTGCGGGTGGGATTCAATCACAAATTCAGGTTGTACAATTAAAGTGGATTTAGCACTCTTGTGCAACAACAGCACCCCCACACCCCCACTCCAGCCATTGGACTTTTTGCTGTTGTGAAAAAGGCAGGAATATGCACTGTAAAGTGTAGAATAACAAGTGATTTCCACACCATCTAACCTCATCACAAACAAATAAGAACGAACAGTCGTCAATAAACAGTCAGCGTCATAGGACCTCTCACATTTACAGCACATGACTTCCCTCAAAGATTCCTGGGCACTGTAGTTTTCCCTTCACAGAACTACAATTCCCAGCACCCTTAGCAGGGCTGTCGTAAGCATATGCGGCGCCAGGGTGCAAATACCCCCCCCCCCGGTTGCCCAGTCCCAGGCGCGCAGGAGGGCGGAGCCAGCCTGCTGCCTCAGCGTATCGCTGGCTCAGTCGCCCCCGAACTCACGGCGCAGATGGGCGGGCTCTTCCCCGGACTCCACTCTCTGGCCCTGGACTCTTGGCCTGGCACCCCTGAGAGCCTGGTGCCCGGGTGTCCCACACCCCCAGCACCTATGGGTAAGGTGGCCCTGACCCTTAGCAGACAACTGAAGGCAATTGCATCCAATCAAACAACCAGCCACACCCATACACCATTTGGGAGCTACATTTAGCATTATATTGGCAGATTCTATAAGGCACTCTGCTCCTGGAATTTTAATATGATTGAGAATACCAGCAGAAGAGGCTTCTCTCCTTGCTGCCCCGTGATGATATGAAAAGCCAAACCTCCAGCCAGTCTCCCCACTACACATTAAAGGTAGAGAAACCTGGATCGTGGGCAGTTTGGCAACCCTACAAGGGAATCACAAATGAGAAAAGAAGGCATTTTTTCAGCAAGGGATACCTCTGAAAGAAACTCCTTGCAGCTTCTTTGCTATATTGGTGGGGAGAGCATGAAGGGAAAGAGCTTAGGAAAAGAAGGAAGAGGGAGAGACCGTTGATGGAATGTTTGTATTCCTTGGTTGTATTACATCCGTATAGAGCCTCCTACGGGCTAGGGAAGGAGGGGTGCAAATGAGGTCATCCCAGAGAGCTCTTTGTTGTTGACAAATGAGCAGTGTTTGCAAGCCAAGCATTGCCTTGTGCTGCGGCATGGGAACTTGAAACTGCAATTTTGACTCCTAACAAAGGTGAATGGAATCATAGTGTGGATGAGACCGAGCCAGGGTATGAATCATACTATATCAGTTGGCATCTGTTTGCCAGTTGTGGGCTGCAACAGTTACCTTGAGGCTACTACCCATCTGATACCACTTTTGCCGCATGACAAATCATTGTTTGGCATGTTTAGGTGAGTTTACACGTCTCCGGTGCAACAAGGCATGCACTCCGACTGCACCTTATTTTCTGCAGCCATACCTGTTTAAAAGATTCAGCACTTATTTTCTCCACCTCTGTACCTCCAGTTGTTGACACATATCTAACTGGTTTTTGGAGTTTGCTTTACCTGTGGTTAGAAGAGATGCTCTGAGGGTTAAAGTTCTAAGATAAGTTCAGTATATGGAAGCTAAGCATGTATGCCACTCTCCCTTCAGCTTTACACCCAGAAATTCACTTCTGCAATCAGGGCCGGCCCATTCATGAGGCAAGGTGAGGCCTTGGCCTTGGGGGGCAGGATTCACAGGGGCAGGAGATCCAGCCTCCAAGGAATGCATCACCCACTGCTTCTGCTGCTGCTGCAGTAGCAATGGCTGTGGCATGCTCCTTGGAGGCTGGATCTGCCTCCTCTTCAGCAGCCTCTCACCAATGCCGCCGCTACAATAGCCTCTCAGTGAATAGGAAGCATCACTGTTCTCCTCCCACCCCTAGGGAGGAAATGGTGGGGGCTGTCCCCTGGGGTTCTTCAACCACTGGGTAAGGTTGATTTGATTCATCCCTTTGTTCCCAATGTAGATCTTCATTTCCATCCTTCTTCTTGATGTAGAACTTTCCTCTGCCCTTCTTCCCTGGTGGGAGGCAGGCACCATTTTGTGTTTCACCTCTTGTGCCAAAATGTCTCAGGCCAGCCCTGTCTGCAAGTTATGGTTGCATCTATCAAACATTTTGAACTTGAAAGTCTGCGCCCAGGCAATCAGACTCCATGCCAAGGAAACCTGAATGCTGCAGCCCAAATAAATTATGCAAAGTATGCTGCTGCTGCTGATTTTTGTTCATACCTTAGACTGTATTCCTTATTGTTTTGTGTATTTTTCTGTTTTTGCAAGCCCTACGTAAATGCAAGGTGCACATGTTTATAGCCATAAGGCTATAAAGCCTGCTTTGTTGTTTTGAAGTGAAGGATGAGACTCTCAGGAAGTCTAGTCTTGTGCTCAGTAGCACATGCACACACCATCCTGACAGTAGCTTCAAGGGCCCTTGAACAAGAGAACTTGTGATCTAACGTGAGTGCACTTTATGCTTTTATAAGCAAGAAGTATGTTGATTAGCTGCTTTAAAACCAGAGATTGCAGCCACTACCATAGAGGACTGCCAGCTGGCCAGAAAAGCAGCTCCCTGGCCTGCTCCTGCACCTTTAAGAGCAGCTTGATACGCCGGAATCATCAGGTGAAGCTTCATAGCATGGGATAAAATCACCCAGAACATGTACTGATCAAGCAGCAATTAATGGTACAGGAGCAGGAAGTTGTTAAACATTTGGCAGCCTGAGAATAGAGGTGCTCAGTTAACTGCTAGGGCAGAAAACAATGGGATGTCCTGGTGAAAAAGAGTCCAGGGCGCCTGTGCCTTTAATAGCCAAGATGAAGATGGAATTTCAGCCAGTGTAGTTTGCATGACAAGCTACTTTTACAGAAATTGCGGCTTGTGCACCACTACTCAAGAAGCAGGAGCTCTTTTTCAGTTGCCCACCCTAGACAATATTTTTACCAGTATATCAGCCAACATTGTTCTCCATGGTGTGTGAATGCTATTTAATCTTCAAGCCATATATCTCTCTGGTTAAAGTAACATGTGTTTCATGTTCCGAGAGGCTGGGGTCAAAGCCATACTTAGCTTTCCTTGGCAACTGGAGGAAGCAGCAGAGTTTTCAAGAACCTGGAGATTTACAGAGTGAGCAGCTTGGTCATAGAGGTGGCAAATCACTGCAACAGTTGAGAAGCTGAAGGAATGTTTGCCCAGTCCATAATTCTCTCCCAAAGAATGTAGAGCTTCAGTTGACCCTGCCTGCCTCTGTTAAGATTCATAGCTGGAGGAAACAGTGTTATGTTCCTCCCTTGGTACATTTGTCACTCACGTTGTGGGATATGCTCTCTGCAGTATATACAATGCTGAGCCCTTCCAAAGCATTTCAGAATCTTCTCAGCTTATGCATGTGTTTAGCTTTCTTGATCTGAGTAGTTCCATATGTTTCCCTATTGGCTACCCCATGAATGAATGCAGGAATGTGACCTAATTTGCTTCAGTGTTTGTAGGGATGAGGCCTGTTGGGTTTTGTTTTTTAAAGAAACTGACAGTAAAAAAAATGACTCTGATTTTCCCTTTTCGGTAAGGTATGAAGCAAGGAAAAATTCTTGTAATATACTAAGGCACGGACGGGGAACCTGTAGCTCTTCAGGTGTCATGGAATCATAGAATTGTAGAGTTAGAAGGGAACTGAGGGTCATCCAGTCCAAGCACCTGAATGCAGGAATCTGCGCCGAAACATCCATGACAGATAGCAGCAGTACCAACATAGGCTCCCCAGCTGATCTTAACACCTGAGCAGGTGTTAGAGATTTGGGACCAACATCATTTAGGGCTTTATTGGTCCATGTTAAATCTTTTGAAGGCAGAGGTCCTCTGGCTGGGTCGGAACGACATGGGGCTGGGCGGCCAATTCTCATCTCTTGCTGCGGCTCAATTGATGCCAGAGCCTTCCATCAGGAATTTGGGTGTAACCTTCGACGCCTCCCTCTCTATGGAGGTGCAGGTTGCAGCTACAGCAAAGGCGGCATTTTCCCACCTTCATCGTGCTAAGCAGCTGGTCGCTTACCTTTCTCGCCCTGATCTGGCCACAGTGATCCATGTGACGGTCACCTCTAGGCTCGATTATTATAACTCGCTCTATGCAGGGCTGCCCTTGAAGCTGACCCATAAAGTCCAGCGGGTGCAAAATGCCACTGCGAGGCTCCTTACGGGGTCCTTGCCATGGGACCACATTCATCCAGTGCTATACCAGCTGCACTGGCTCCTGGTGGAATATAGGATCAGGTTTAAGGTGCTGGTTTTAACCTTTAAAGCCCTATACGGCCTAGGACCCTCGTACTTACGGGACCGCCTCTCCTGGTATGCCCTGTGGAGGACCTAACGGTCCGCAAATAATAATATCTTGGAGGTCCCGGGTCTCAAGGAGGTTAAACTGGCCTCAAGCAGGGCCAAGGCCTTTTCGGCTTTGGCCCCAGCCTGGTGGAACACTCTATCGCAGGAGACCAGGGCCCTGCAGGACTTGACATCCTTCCGCTGGGCCTGCAAGATGGAGTTGTTCCGCCTGGCCTTCAGTCCAGGCCCAGTTTGACCCCTCTCTATGGGACCCTGTAAGTTACATCTTTGGCCCTTTTATCGGCTCATATGGGACCAACATGGATAGCTGGCTGATGAAAACTTGAGGTTCCCGACCCCTATGGTTGTAATTCATGGGCAATTATTTAATTTTATTCTGATTCTAATTTTTAAGCTGTATTTTAATCAATTGTATAATTGTGTTTTAATGTATTTGATATTTGATGTTAGCCGCCCTGAGCCCGGTCTTGGCCGGGGAGGGCGGGGTATAAATAAAAACTTACTTACTTACTTACTTACTTAACACCTTTCAGTGGTTCGGCAGTGAATTGGCAACTAGTGTGGATCTTTCGAGACTGGTATAATATGTGTTTGCCCAGAAATACCCATCAGCAGTTTTGTTGCTGCAAACTGCAGTACTAGTTGCATTTCCCAAACCATCTTTAAGGACACTCCAGGTAGAGTCCATTGCAATGATTCAATCTGGAAGTTACCAACATGTGAATCACTATGGCCAAGCTATCCCTATCCAGGAAAGGCTGGCAGGCCAATCAAAGTTGAAAATAAGCACTCCCAGTCAGCCTTGCTCATCTTAATATCTGGACAGGTTAACACCTCTATTCCTCGAAGACATACATGGATCAAGGAGCACCCCCAAACTAAGCATCTGTTCCTTCCAGGGCAGTATAGCCCTGCGCACACCTGGCCTCCCTACCTCCCAAACTCAACAAATGTCTAGTTCCACTCTGACACACACATTTTGGCCAAAGGAAGCAACTTATCTTCTCCACTTATCTTCCTGCCAGAAACAGGTTCACCCAAACAATTTATGTGCTGCAGGTTGCTGTGTTCTTTACATAGTAAAAGCAAGGATCTCTGTTTTTCGATTACTGTAAACAACTTCATTCGTTCACAAGGCCTTTATATATGTAAGAATATACGAGAGCTGGGACCGACCCTGGAGATCGGTTTTGGTCTTGTTAGTCAATCAGCAAAGTCTCAGACCTTTCAGTGGTTGAGAGCCGTGTACATTCTGTCATGCTCTGAAACGGCACAAACGTTTTGTTGTTGCTGTTGTCGTCATGGCCTTGTGGGCTCGCTTGGCAGGTCTCGGGGAACTGGTGTTCTTTGTGATCCTCCGGCCCTTTGGCCCTGACACAATGCCCGTTGCTATGGAATGATGCTCGCTATCCAACAGGCAAGTAACCCAATCCTGCTGAATTTTAATTCAATGAATTCCAGTGATATCAGAGCTGGGAAGTTGATACACTTGAATACATGCTAATGGGGACTGAAAAGCTAATTAATTAATGACGGGAAGGGAGGAGGGAGAGGTAACAACACCTAGAAACCTCTAGTTCTTCAGCACAACCTGTAGAGACACAAGTAAGTCTTTCTTCAGGACAGACAGTAATAGACAAGATACTCCCCTCACCAACCTAATATTTGCCCCTCAAGGGGAAACAACGTACTGTATGCTTTCCCCTGCAGGCCAAATAGCAGCTTTGGGAAATGGGAGGGGGAAGTTGTTGTTTTTTTATCCTCTCCCCATGTTGTGGGCCCTATACAAATAGCCTCTCTCCTATGGTTGCTTACATATATGTGTGTGCTGCCGCCAGAAATGGTGCTGCTTCTGGCAAACAACTGTCTCCTCACATTTCTAGCTGGGAAACTTCTGACTGAGACTTTGGAGAGCCAATCAGAATAGGTGACACTAGGCTGGATGGACCAGTGGTCTGATTAAGTGTAAGGCAGCTTTGCGTGTTCACATGTCCCCTTCTGACATGTCATCTCTGCCAGCCTTTCGCAGGTTGCTCTTTGCTCCTCTGGCTAGCATGACTGAATCTCGGCTTCTAGTAGCAGAATGGCAACTTGCACATCACCAAAAAAGGGAGATGCTTCATAGCACACAAAAGGCCACAGATCTGCATAAAATTTGCATATGTTAATTTATTTGTAGAGATGCACACTTGGAATTAATGACTATAACATAAATAGAAATGCAATACATCTCGGCACAGCGGGGGGAGACATGTGACTTGGGTGCCTGATCAGCCTGCTGTTAAGGTGCAGATTGTTACTTCAAGACCCCCACTCTCTCTCCTTAGCATTCTTTATCTTTAAATAGGATTTGGACCACATAGCCCTCCAAAAAGAGAGTGCCTTCTAATCTCTGGAAAGGAGGATATATGGCTCACTCTCCCTATGAGCCACCGGAGGAATTTACCATTCAACGCAGCTCTCTCACTGCCAGCCGACCTTTGGAACATGACACAGTCATGGTACTGGCAACACCTTGATGTGATTTTGTGTGTGTATGCAATTAATTATCTGTCAGAGGCCCATAATTAAACAGTTGCTGATACTGTCCTTTAGAAAGAGACAGTATCAAGATTGTCAAGTGGCTAATTGCTCAGAAAGAAAGCGTGTTCAGGCCTAGTAAACAAGCCACCTTTCATGCCTTTGACATGCAGACGGCAGAACCTGGGACACTCTGGAGATGAAAAGGAGGCATTCAAATTCCTCCCAAGGTGAAGTGCCTCTTGGGCAGTCCAGTTGGCAGGACGTCAGCAAACCCCAGTGGAGAAAATAAAATTGCCTCCCCGCTCTGGTGCTATATGGCTGTGTTGCGGCTCCTCAATCCCACACCATGGTGGTGATGATGCTCTTGGTTGTGTGACACCACTGTCACATGGCTACATAAATATTGCAGAGTCTTAAGGCATGTTTTACCTCAGCAAGTGCCACCTGCCCCCCCAGCAGAGTCTAATGAATGCTGCTAGGAATGTAAAGTTCACTGCAGATACCCAGTGCTGGAACATTCTGCTGCAGTGTCCTTGAGTGCCCTCCTCCTACCCCGAGCCCTTCTTTCTAATGCTTTCTGCTTTTCTGGCTTAATCCATTTTATGCAATACTCCTTCCCTGTGTCTCTCTGCCTTGTCAACTCTCTCTGCTCAAGCTTATAATGTCTCCCTCTCTCCCTTAGCCCTGCCACATTGTCTCTACTTCTGCTTTGCTTCTAGAATAAGCTTTCTTGTATTTACCATAACATCACTGGGTGTCATTCCTCACCCCCCACCCCCACTCCATTAAGCACTTAAAAGCACAAGTATACACAGATCTCATCCAGAAGTAATTACCATTGGGTTCAATGTGACTAACTCCCAGGGAAGCATGCACAGCCTTGCAGTCCTGGTAGACATGAACTTAGCAAACTGAGGGCAGCCCAGCCATTTGCGAACATGGTATCAATGGGGCAAAATGAATTGGGCATTAAAAGGACTGGCTGCATCATCATAATCATAACTACCAGGTAATATTGCTTTGGTTGAATTATCTCACACATCAATTCCAAACCTCCCCTCTCCCCCTGCCCAGTGGGAATGAAAAATGAAATTGCAACACTGCGCTTTACATTTTCTCAAAGCAACATAGGGCCAAACTAGACGCAATGCAGTTTGGTCCTGTGCAGCTGTTTTTTCCTTAACCTTAGGAGAGAGACCACAATGGGACCCTGGCAAGCAGGGCCGGATTTAGATGAAGAGGCGCCCTAGGCTATTCCACTTGTGAGGCCCCATCCCCCACCCTCACAACTAGAAGAAAATGGAAGAGTGTTATAAACAAAATTGAGTGAAGCCAAGGATGATGACGGGTATTTAAAATTCTGCAATTCACAATTTCTCCTCTAAAGGACATAAGATCTTATTGTTAAATACCATGGTGATTTTAAAAAATGCAAAAAAACCACTGAAAAACATTTGCAATAACTGAACTTTGTAAATTTTTGTGAAATAAGCATAGTTTTTTTTAGGAAAATGAAATTGTAATGTTATTCTTAAAAAGCACACACCTTCAGTTTACAAATTATATTGCCTGGCAAGTGTAAATAATATGATCATGATTACCTGACAGTGTGGCACTTTTAGAATCTACTTTATGTTGTCATTAAAAAGTCAGTTTTAAAATCCATGTTAAAAAGTAAACTACAACCATCAAATACAGTAAGGCTAAAATGTTTCCCCCCTAGCCTTCCTCATAGCAAAATCATCCAAAACTTCATCAAAATTTGTTTGTCTAAGTTTGTCATTTTCAGTGTAGGCCTGGTGTCAGGTTTAGCACTTCTCTGACACAAGGCACGGAATGCTGGCAGTTTTACTAGTTGAGGTTTATTTAGCAATAACAGGCTTTCAGCAGTCTGAGCTTCCACAACTCATTCCGCACTGTCGGAATCAGCTGACTCGACTGGCTTCCAGCCCCTCCCAAGGCCAGATACACAACACGTCATCCTCCACCTCCTGCTGGTCTTCCTTTGTTCTAATTGCTTGCTCCACCTCTTACTTCTTGGAGACCCGGGACACAGACCTGGCGGGATGGTCTTCCTGTTATATATCTGCTGGGATTGACAAGGCATATGACCCTCACCTGAATCTCATAGCTCTCCTGACAGGTGATTTGGTCTGCAGCCACAGTGTGGAAATAAAGGAGGAGATTGCCCACCAGATACCAGGCACTCTACTATTCAAATTAGTCCCCAGTGTTTTTCATACAATCCCCTTCTCAATGAATTAATCAATTTTAATCTAGCATGTAAATTCTCAAAACTTTCTTTTTTGTTAATTCGAGCAAGTAAACTACTGTTCTCACTTCATTACAAACAGTATTTCTACCTCACCATCATCATCTGCAACACACTTGGATGTTAATTTAGAAATAATCACTATAATTTAAACAGAAGTACAATGAAGATGCCGGGTGACTTGTGTGTGGATGGGCAACTTCAATGCTCTTGCTATCCCTTTATGATTCCTTATCTTTAAACTAGACTTGGATTAAATAGGACACCATCAAATCAAATAGGATACACAGCCACTCTGTGACCTGAATCTGAGGCCCCCTGTGTTCTACCACTGAGCTCTTTCTTCAGCCAGTCTAAAGCTAATCTCCTGACCAGCTACACGAAATTATTTCAGCTAAATTAAGCTGTAGTCCTAAACACACCTACTGAACTCAGAGGGGCACAGGTCCTTCTTTGAGGACCAAACAAAGCCAAATGCAATGTTTTACTCTGCATTACTCAGAAAAGATTAGATCTTGGAAGGGGTACTTTGTATTTTTTTTAAAAAATGTTGGAAAGCTGGAAAGATGATAAAGCAAGAAAGATTGAATAAACCCAGCGTTCTCCAGAAGAAAAGACCTGGGGACATTAGATTAGATTCCAAATGTATAAAATATTGTAATAAAAGAGGCCAAAATCAATGTTTCACTATAACCACTAAAATGGGGACAGAAATGCAATAAGATTAGTCTCAGAACTGAAGATTTATTTTTTTAAAAAAAGTTTTCTGAATATGCACTGTGTGCTCCAGCTGAGCTTGAATACTTTCCAAAAGAGCCATAAAACTTTCCTCTTTGGGCTGGCACTGGACAGCCAGGGTTAAGGAGGCATGGGTGAATTTTAATGGGACATTTTGTTTCTGTTCTGCCCCTGTTGTTTTATTATGGACTGTACTTATTACACACCCCAAGCCCCAGGGAAGGGGTGAGATAGAAACGGAATTAAAGAAATGATTTTTGGCCTGGGTCATTGTAATCCTGCGCGTAGCACTCCCTTTTATACAAGTGCCTGGCTATCTAAACATCGGAATTATGAAACCCTTTTTGATTTAGAGAGTGGCTGGGCAGTGGAACAAGAAGTTAGTATAAGAGGTTGGGGGACCTACGTCAGTGGAAGGTTTTCAAAACAAACGAGTCAAACATGATGTCATGAATGTTTCCAATCCAATTAATCCTCCTCGGTGTAGCATGAGCTGGGCCTTGAGTCACAGCGCAGCCTCGCCATTCAATGGCTTTTGAATCCCCGCCACTTAAAGCCACTCTGGCCATATTAAAATAACAGGACCAAGTTTTTACCGCTGCGACATCTGCGAAAAGCAGCTGCCAAGAGGGCTTGCGTAGCCTCTGGTGCTGCCAAATGGTCACCACATCACAGTGCCATAGGAAGCTCATCCATTTCGCTTCAGCTTGAACTGGTGCCTTCCTAGCCATGGTAAGTGAGATGCAAGCGCTTTTGTTTACATGTCTGCAACAGATAGAGCGAGCAGATAGAGCAAAACTTCAGGTATGCTAAGTAGTCAGTCCATATACAACCAGTATAATCTAGTTGGGGTGTGTGTGTGTCTTACAGAGAGAGAAAAGGATGGAGAGACCGCTTCCTCTCTTTTTTTTTACTGCCAGGCGATGCAATATCTTTCTAACTGATCCCTTGGCAACCTGGACTCCATTTGAATGGAGTTTATCTCATTGCTTTATAAAATGGGATGTCATTGGAGAGCTCCTTTGTTTCATCAAGAGCTAATGGAACAGACAACACCCCCGCCACCCCCCCCCTCTGTACCGTTCTTCTACCCCGCTTGCATACGGTCTTGCAATGTGCTATTGGCATGGCGCATCACAGATAAGGGATATTAAAGCAAGCCAAATCCTAGACAATATATTTACCTGAACGCAAGATCCTTAGCTACACGGAAAGGCTACAGAAATGGAGCCAGATGTCTGGCTGAACGGATTGCTGTTGGTGCTGCTGCTGTGGCCCTACTGTGTTCTGTGGGTTTAAAGGATGCGGCGACAAAATTCCTGACCATTATAGCTGGTGGAGATTTGAAGCATGCCTCAAGCAGAGTGAAGCTGGGGTCTGCAAATCAGCATATCAAAATACCTCCTCTAAAGACCACCGTTCTTGCAACAAAGGGCAGTCTGGGTGCCACTGAACTGGTCTGCTAAACTGGGTCTTCAGGATCAAGGTTGCAGGGTCTGGATGAAGTCAGGAAAGCAGGCCTAAAACAGCCAAGGAAGGAGTATGTGACAAAGTCCTAGCTTATATTGAACCTCAACCTGGGATTGGACATACATTGCGTGTTTGATCCTTGGGTTTTCGGTTTTAGTCACTTTTATATTTTTTTGTGCTTTTATACTGCTATTTTATTGGCTTAATTGTTTTTAGACTGTACACTGATTTGAGATTTTTGAAATATTAAGCCGTTTATATATGCTTTCCAATAAATAAATAAAGAGAGAGCCAGTGTGGTGTAGTGGTTAAGAGCGGTAGTCTCGTAATCTGGGGAACCGGGTTCGCGTCTCCGCTCCTCCACATGCAGCTGCTGGGTGATCTTGGGCCAGTCACACTTCTCTGAAGTCTCTCAGCCCCACTCACCTCACAGAGTGTTTGTTGTGGAGGAGGAAGGGAAAGGAGAATGTTAGCTGCTTTGAGACTCCTTAAAGGGAGTGAAAGGCGGGATATCAAATCCAAACTCCTCCTCCTCCTCTTCTTCTTCTTCTAATAAATAAAGTAAAAGAAATAATCTACGCACCTACTCCACAACGGAATGGCACTCATCACGTACATCACATTCCCCAAACCAGAGGCATTCTCCCTCCCCACCCCATATAGTCATGTTTCCATTGCCACCAATAGGGCAATGGGCACCAATGGGCAATAGGGCAATGGGCAACACTGGGCAACAATTTTCCAACATGCTTGGGTGTACCTTGATTTCCATGAACATGGCATAACACAGGAATGGGGCACCCTTTTCAGCTGAGGGCTACATTCCCTCATGGGCAACCTCAGAGCTCTAAGGTTCATGGCTAGGAGTACACCCCCCTGGACATATACTTTTTCAAGAGTGGGCCAGGCACAGTCTTTCACATGGTTGTCTTTCTCAGCCATGCGAGTGGGCAAGCAACCAGACATTCCTGCCAATAGGCTGGGTCTGCCTCCACTGGTGCAACGAGCATCACATGAGTCAGGGGTAGGCTTGGCCCAAACTAGGCCCTTCTCCAGAGGCAGAAAGCACTTCACTGTCCAGAGGGGGAACCACAACTGGGGCAGGTGGCTCCTTGGTGTCAGGGATGTCAACTGGAATTGAGGCAGGGTTTTCTTCTGATAATCTACTCAGCCATTCCTCAGCATTTTGCTCAGAGTTTCCTAAACCACTGGACCCCTCCCTTCCCCTGGGTCAGCCTCCAGGTTCTCGTCCCATTCTTCCTTCTCCAGCCAGCCCTGCCAAGAGTTTTCAATGGGGCTCTTGACAGTATGTGTGTGGGCTATGTGTGCACAACCACACTTGGCTCCTAGGCCACAGGTCCGCTGCTCCTGGCCTTATATGTCCAAAAGGCTTGGGGTTTGCACCCCCAAATGGAGAGTAGAATTCTTGTAATTCTAAGTTTCTTGCTCTGTCTTTTAGACGCCAGCCCTTAATTTAGGACAATGCATTGGTGAGGTGGCATTTTGCTTTTTATTCTTTTTCTAATATCATTGAAGATGTGTCTTGCTTTCCTCCCATATTCTTTGTTGTTATTTAAGAAGATTCCTAGGTTTTGCTTTGCGGATCTAGAAACTCTGGCCAGATCCACAACCATCAAATGCTATAAATAATAGTTTTAAAGAAAGTAGATGGCGAGACTGGAATAAAAAAGGAAGGAATACATAGACCCAAACAAACTTACCTTCAGCCAGGTGGCTGTATAATGGCCTGCATACAGACATCTTTCACAAGATGCCATTTTGACTTTCTTAATCCAGTTGTTACCACCCTGGTTGCTCAAGCCGAGGAGAGCTAAACAAGTTTGTGAAAATTCAGCCAAATATTAAATCACCCTTCCCTCCCAGGCATCCTCCTGTCTCCTGAAACTATAGACAGTAATCCCCTCTGGAGTTAGGAGTGCTGTTTCTTCTCTATCCACAGTAGCTGCTGTTGACAGCAGTAATATACACACAGCAGAAAGGAGCATACAGTTTGATTTTCTAGGAAATTGGGTTATTATGGCTGGCAAACTTGAGCACAGAGGCAATCTGACAAACAGACACATCTGACAGGCCAATCATACAGCTAGATATCTATCTGCTTCATATGATGCATTTGCTTTGGAAAAACCACTACACAGAATCAGTTTCCGTGGAGCTCTGGTATGTCTCCATTGAGCTTTGCAGACATGCCTCTGAGATGAAATCTAAGCACAGAGGTGTCAACAGGGAATTAAATTCACACACACAGAGAGAGAAATATAAATACCTAAGCTGCAGTGGCAAATTTGTGGGTGTCGGCATATGAATCTCAATTATTAATAGAATTAGTTAAAGGTAAAGGTACCCCTGCCCGTTTGGGCCAGTCTTGCCAGACTCTAGGGTTGTGCGCTCATCTCACTCTAGAGGCCGGGAGCCAGCGCTGTCCGCAGACACTTCCGGGTCACGTGGCCAGCGTGACAAGCTGCATCTGGCGAGCCAGAGCCGCACACGGAAACGCCGTTTACCTTCCCGCTAGTAAGCGGTCCCTATTTATCTACTTGCACCCGAAGGTGCTTTCGAACTGCTAGGTTGGCAGGCGCTGGGACCGAGCGACGGGAGCGCACCCCACCACGGGGATTCGAACCGCCGACCTTTCGATCGGCAAGTCCTAGGCGCTGAGGCTTTAACCCACAGCACCACCCGTGTCCCACATTAATAGAATTAAGAATGAGTAAATGATTCTCTGAAGCTTTCAGCTGGCCGTGAGCCTGCATATGTGTGTGCTTTAATGTTATCTAATAGCTCTTGTTTGTTTCCTAATTTTCCTTTTAGTTCTCGCTCATTGCTAAAAATAGATACTCCCCATCCCTGGGAAAAAGAAAAAAAACACACCACTGCCTCCGATGTATTCATCAAAGCTGTGTCTCCACCCACTTGGTTATTCCTCCCCCCCCTCCCCTTTTGCTTCTACAAGCTGGAGTCACTGCTGCAGTCAGGAAATTATGTTTCAAAGCCAGCGAATGCCACTGAACTTTGCCAAAAACTGCTGAAGCAAGCAGGAAAAAGTACTGAATCTGAATGCACAGCGCAGGAGCCAGGGTGCCTCGTGATCAGGTGCATTCAGGGCAGGAACAGGACAGTGACGGAGAGATGATAAAGCTGAAATAGGCAGCAGCTGATGTTCAGTTCCCAGGAAAATGGATCAAAGCACCGTAAATTCTGTGAATGACGAGTAGCCACCCAGGGTAGGCACCCATAGATTAGCCAGTCAAACAGTCTTGCTGCTTACAGAAGAGAAGATCCGATTGACAGAGGGTATGGAATCCAATATTTCAAGGTTATTTATTTTACGTATTAGGAAATAATTCTAGCAGCATAAAATGCAGCATCTCCCTAATCACTGGAATTCTTTGACAAATTTGTATGCTCAGCTGCCTTCATCAGGGCTAGGAATAGAAGGATCTGTCAATTTTGATTCTCTCAGGTTCTCATTTTTCCCTTCTTAAATTCGGTTCTCCCTGCGGCAATTTGCAGGTTTTCTTTCTGAAAACCCTTCAATATTCTTGGGTGAATTTCTTCTTATAAGCACATTTTTGTATATTGTTTTGACAAAAATATGCACAGTAATTTCCCTAATATAATACATTTCTGTATTGTTGCATGCCACCACAATCTACGAGCAACGCAAGATTCCAGAGGTTCCCGACTATTAAAGAGTGTAGGAGATCTGATTGTCCTTCTTTTGCTAGTTCATCTTGTTTTGTCCAAGGTAAAGGTAAAGGTAAAGGTAAATCTGAAGGGCCAATAACAGCTTCAGAAGGAAATTTTTAATGGGAAAGTGGAGAAGAAATTGTCATCTGGTGCTGTGACCCTGATCTGATTCAGAAGCTCCATAGCTTGTTTTAATTTTTAGGAAACCTGCAGGAGATCCAAGCAGCCACCTAGTTTAACCCTTGACCCCTCACCACAGAAAATTAGCATGTCAAGGAGAACGCTGCACTCATTCTCCCTGACATTTAATTTTTAATGCAGAGGGAATTTAAAAATAAATATATGGAGGAGCTGAGTCTGCTGAGTCTGCACCTGGGAGAAAGATTAGAGGGATTGTCTAGAGGCTATGTTTGCATGCATATGATCCCAGGCTTAATCCCAGGCCCCTCCAGGTAGCGCTGGGAAGGGACCCCATCTGAAAAACTGGAGAGATGCTTCTGGTCATTGGAGAGACAAGTCTGGACTACATGGACCAATGGTCTGAATTGATCCTAATATGGACACAGGCTCACTACTTCACTGAGAACGGGGGTTTATTGGCAATGGAAGAGAGGACCAGAGGCAACTTCCTTTCCAGCTTTGTTTTCATGACACGCTCCATTCTGTTCTTTGGAATCCATACAAAGCTCTTTGCACACAGCTAGGCATCCTATGTTTTGTCACCACTGCACTGCAGCCTCCCTTGTGAATGCAGCACCAGGGAGCTTTTTACTGTTTTCAGACAAAGTCCATGATAGATATAAGCACCTCTCCATGGGCAACACTATCAGTTTGCTCCAGCTCACATCCTTGCTGTTATTTTTTGGCCCTGTTTAGAGATGCAAATCAGTTCAGATGCACGTTCTCTGGGGGAATAAAACAGAAAACAGTCTGGCAAGCTCAATTATAGCACAAGGCCCTGTAGCTCAAGCTGCATGTGACTGCAGCAGGCCTGTTTGTTTAATCCTGGTCTGCCCAAGTCACCTAAAAAATGGAGGGTGAGGGGCTGGTTTTTTTATAAGCAAAACATCTGATTGTGTCGGATTTGTACAGGAGAGGCTAGAATGATACAGAATGGCAGCACAGAATTGACTGATGTTTGAATCAAGCTTCTCACTGGCTAACTCCACATCTACTCTCACCAGTATTGTGACTCCTGCCTCCCGGTCACAATATTCAGGGCAACTTTAGCTTTTGTGATAGTAGCCACACAGGGCATATCTACACAGGGCCTGCTCTACCATTAGGCCTCAGGCACCACATGTTCTGGGGCAGCAGTAGCAGCCCCCAGCTTTTCCTTCTGAACCCTTCCCAGTCATTCCCCTGTGTTGCCACACAGCCGGTCCTGGACTCCCCCATCTGGGTTGTTAGCTCAAGCATGGTGGAAGAGACAATCCCATCACCAGTTCTGAAGTAAGAGTCAACAGTCCAGTCAACTTATTTACCGTATTTTTCGTTCTATAACACGCACCCGACCATAACACGCACATAGTTTTTAGAGGAGGAAAACAAGAAAAAAAATATTCTAAAGAAACAGTGGATGTATGATTTTTGTGGTTCATGCTGTGGCCACAGACATGTGATCTAACGGTGAGTTTGGGGTAGCCCAATGCAAAAATCCTGAGGATCCATGTGGATCCATGCTTTGTAACCACGTTTTTGCACCACTGCGGCCCCAGGCAACAGTGGGTGCGTGATTTTTTTGGTGCAAGCTGTAGCCATGAACATGCTATGTGATCTGATGGTGAATTTGGGGTGACCCAGTGCAAAAATCCTGAGGATCCATGTGGATCTGTGCTTTGTAACCACGTTTTAAGTGGGGAGGGAAGGAAAAGCACTCAAGGGACAAGGAACACGCGTGGGGTGGGTGGAGAAGGATGCTGTTAATAATGCAGAAGAGGGGTATAAGAGGAGAAGGCTCCTCTCCTCTCCCGCTTTGCTCCTTTAAAGGCTCTGCTTCTCTCCCTCCTCCCGGGAGTCCTCCGGACTCGTGTAAGCGGCTCCTCTCTTCTCCTGCTTTTCTGTTTCAAAGCAAGCCATGGAGGAGGCAAGGAAGGGGAACCATGGATCCTCTGCTCACGACTGCAGCAGATCCCCCCGCCGTCCGTAGGCATTCGCTCCATAACACGCACAGACATTTCCCCTTACTTTCTAGGAGGAAAAAAGTGAGTGTTATGGTGCAAAAAATACGGTACTTAGAATGGGGAAGAGGCACCATCTTGTCCTTCACTTCTGACAACCCGAGTTAACTGTTATTCCTTTCCCCATAGGGAACACTCAAAGCTGTCATTCTGTGTGAAAAGGCCAGTGATCTCTAGCAGAGGAGTTTCAGCACACTCATCACCAAACATGACTTGGTGAAGCCATGGCAATACAGCTGGCACAAACCTTCTGTAGATGTATCGTTTCAATATATCCACTCATATTCAGTTACAGCTTCAAATTCTGATTAACTTGGAATGGTATACACATCTGCTTACATTTTGCTTTCCACAACAGCCTGAGGGTGCTGTGATCAGCATTGGCTCTTGTTTGCAAATACAATAGTACAGTGGTACCTCGGGTTAAGTACTTAATTCGTTCTGGAGGTCCGTTCATAACCTGAAACTGTTCTTAACCTGAAGCACCACTTTAGCTAATGGTGCCTCCTGCTGCTGCCATGCCGCCGGAGCACAATTTCTGTTCTCATCCTGAAGCAAAGTTCTTAACCTGAGGTACTATTTCTGGGTCAGCAGAGTCTGTAACCTGAAGCGTATGTAACCCGAGGTACCACTGTACACTGTTGTCTCACCTTTGCATGGATGTAGGGACATGATTTGTGGGTGTATTGAAGTTGAGAACTTTGATTATATGACGTTCGGCTGCCAATCTTGCGTATTGTGTGTATTGATTAGCAGTGGCTCTCCAGGGTTTCTGGCAGTACCTGACCTAGCCATTTCTGAAGACTAAACCTGGGACCTTCTGTGGAATGATACCGAAGATCATTGAAGGTGGGGGAAAGCACTGATACTACTTCTGGAGTTGCAATATGGCACCACAGATCACCTACCTTTACTGACACAGTGCAAGATGTTGCCACTGTTTGCACCCCCCACCCTTCTCCCCTATCTGCTGTAGGGCATGCACACACTGTGTGGTAATGTGCTGTACTGTATACACATCATCCCCATGTCATCCCTGTCCCACACTATTTGCCAATCTAAACCACATTCTGATGGAAGGGTTGTAATCCATTTTGGACCAAGAATGCTCTTGCTTCATACAGGTGTACGCAAAGAGTTCTCTCCCATGTCACCTCCTGTGGGGCAGATCTATTGATGGGGCAGGGCTGTGCCACTGCCCCCCCCCCCCATGATGAACTTTTCTATGAATGAAATAGGCAGAATAGGAAGCAATACAGTAACTTAACCTTGCCAACTCTTTATACCAATATATATCCTCTGTATATGTACGCACACCAGTTTCCAGTTCCTCTCTTTTGAAAGACTGCATTAAACAAAAACAAAAAAGGTATGTAGAAACACTAATTTAGGAGAGGAGAGTAGAGAACATTGTTGCGCACTAGAATGAAAACATGCCCACCTGTCCATACAGACCACATAAACAGCAGCTGCCATTTTAGATGATGTTATTGTGCAAAGGTGTGTGCAGCTGCTAACCACAAAAGTGCACTGTGAAAAAATGACCCCTGTGCATTTCAAAGGTGATGTGTGTACACAGCCATAGACCAGACGTATGGACTAGAAGATGCAGAAATGGCAACCTCTTTTGCTGCATTAATATGGTAAAATTAGGTAGCATCTTTGGGTTGCAAGAGGGCAACTCTAGCTATTTCTGTACTGCTAGTGATTTTTGGTCCTTGTGCATATGGGGCCTCTGACTGAGTGCCTGTTTTATTAGGCCGGCTATTAAAGTTGTTTCCATAGCTTCAGTGCTGAAGAGGAGCTAGAGCAGGGGTCAGCAAACTTTTTCAGCAGGGGGCCGGTCCACTGTCCCTCAGGCCATGTGGTGGGCCAGACTATATTTTGGAAAAAAAATATGAACGAATTCCTATGCCCCACAAATAACCCCGAGATGCATTTTAAATAAAAGCACACATTCTACTCATGTAAAAACACGCTGATTCCCGGACCGTCCACGGGTCTGATTGGGAAGGCAATTGGGCTGGATCTGGCCCCTGGGCCTTAGTTTGCTTACCCATGAGCTAGACTCAGGAAGAGCAGAAAACCCAATGCACCTTTCAATGCCTTGACACCAATACAAGAGGACTGTTTAATCAAAGTGAGCTGACATTGGCCTATTGAATCTTTATCAAGGCTGCTTAGTCATTTGTGTGCCATCATGCTTCAGTATTCAGGAGCAAAGTGTACATTCAGCCTGACATGAGTTGTTCCCATTCATTAGCATTTTCCTGACATTTGACTGACATCTCCATTTCACCATGGTAAACAAGTCACCTTCAGGTTGAGGTGACAGTGACCTCTTCAGCACAAAGAGGAAGGTCCAGTGAGATAATGTGTCTGTGTTTTCCATTGAGGGATAGTAGCTTGCTGGGTAGAAGTGGCAGCTCCTCTCTCCCTTTGGATTTATGCCAATGAAAACAGTCATGAAGATCCCCCTTAAAGTTGACCACCTGCTATATAGAGGGCCTGGGACTCTCAGAAAGTGACCCTATCACTCACCCTCTCCCTGCCATTGACCCCTTCCTCGCCTGCCCGCTCACCTCCTTCCTCCCCTACCTCCTCCCTTTGTCCGGCCTACCAGAAGGCTGCCCCGGCCTGCTCTGCATCTGGAGAAGCGGCATGGCCTGGCGTGGCCTAGTGGAAGGCTGCCCCGGCTTGTGCCAAGTTTCCCAATGTGGCACAGACTGTTGCAGCCTGCCGGAAGTCTGTCCCAGCCTATGCCAAGTCTCACCATGCCCATTTTCTGGTCCGTTGCTGGCGCCACCAGCACAGGGGAGCAAAACCAGAACATTCAGGATTGGGAACAAAAGCCAGGGCAGCTTCCGTCAATTCATGATGTCCCAATTAATTCAGGACACTTGAGGAGTTTGCAGCTAATCCATTTTCTGTTGTTCTGGAGTTCATGTGATTAGAAAGTATCCTTGCATTACTTTGGCTTCATTGAATGGTATTATTTGGATGAATTTGTTGTTGTTCGCTATTGTGTTTGATATTATAGTGAGTGCAATGTTGTTGTTTTTTAATGCTTTTGTGATTATTGTGAGTTGATTTTGGTAACAGCCTGAATATAAGCTATGTAGGTTAAAGCAACTAAAAAGAAGAGACTGTGTGCATTAGAAATGAACACAGAGGTGTTTTATGTGCAGAACAGCAATGTAGGTTGTATTTCTTTGTGAATGGTGACAGACATTACATGTGCAGACACGTATTTGGTCATAAAACCACTAATGTATTCTGCAGTAATGGTTCAGATCATGTCTCCATAGTCCTCAGGGGGCCATCACTGAGATGCTGGAATAATTATGGAAGATATGGGTATGGTTATGCCAGTATCGCTAATGTAATTATAAATGGAGTTATTTTAAATATTTATTTACTTCTTTTCAGTGTACAAGAATAAAATCAAAATCAAAGTGGTATACAAGGATAAAATAAAAATCACATCACATCAAACAGGATAAATACACAGTAAACAAAATACAACACTAAGCAGAGGGCAGTTAAGTCTAGATAGAAGGCAAGTAAATGTTTGGGTAAAAATAAAGTTTTTAACTGCTGGTAGAAACTTAACATCCAAAATGCCCACCATATTAGGGAAGGGAGACTATTTCATAACACAAATGCCACTTCAAGGAATGTTCTCATTCTGGTTGCCGCTAGATGGACATATGCAGGCCAGGACACCTTCCCTTGTGAAGATCTTAGAGTGCAGGCAGATTCATATGACAAAAGACATCCTCTCATGTTGTTTAGAGCCTTATAAGTCAATATCAAAACCTTTATGTGGGCTCAGTAGCGTATTAGCAAGTACCGCAGCTCCTTCAGGAGAGGTGCTGCATGCAAGGAGCAGTCCAGCTGCAGCATTGCAAACTAGTTGCAGCTTCTCCCCAAGCAAAAGGGCAGCCCTGCATAGAGTGTTGGACATACAGCAGCAGGGAACAGTCAGTTTGTCTATGAGGGATTAATCCTAGTGTTAAAATCAACTAGCCAAGAGGGGGACAGGTAGTGGTGTGTAGCTTGGCAACCACACAGAATGGCACAATGTTTACTGAGGTGGCACATGCTCTAGTTCTGAGGGAGTTTTCTCTCTGAATATTTTGTTGAATGTTGTCTTGCTACGTACAAGGCCTCACTGTTTATTTCTCCTTCAGCTATAGTTTTATGTTCAGTTTCCCCCCAGTAAAATGATATCAATACTTTTCTCCCAGGAGTCCTTCTGTGTTATTTAAGTGACTTTGCTAACATAAAGCATGTTACAGCAATCCACATTTGAGTTTAGCAATGCACAGGCCACTGTAGCCAAGTTAATCCAATCCTGGATTGGAAATAAATAGCATACCAGCCCAAAATGGTAAACAACACTCCTAGCCTTCGTGGTCATTCAGACATCCAGTAACAGTGATGGCTCTAGGAGTACCCCAGACTACACACCTGTTACTTCAAGCAGAGTGCAACCTGTCTGGAACAGACAACTCATCTAATTCCTGGATCTGGGAACACTCACCCACAAGCCCTCCATTTACAGCTTCAGTTTATTGGTCCTTGTCCAGCATCTAGGCATCATTATAGGACCTGTATGGCCTCACTTGACTCAGAAGTAAAAGAAATAGAGCTGATGACAACTTGCTCCAAATCCCTTAATGATCTCCCCCAATGGTTTCATGTGGATGTTAAGTAGCATCGAATGATTCAATGTGAGCAGCAAGAGTGCACAGAAAATGGGCATCAGGTGTTGCAAAGTTCTCTAGCTCGCTGGTCTTTCAAGCAATTTATATGTTTCTAACAGAATAGAGGTTTTTGTTATCAGCTTCCCAAGATGATCCTGGTTTTATTATCCTATCTATGTATAGCCTCACATGTTGGTATGTCCATATTTGCATAGTCTTACGTATACTCTGAATACACCACCCATGGCCCCTGAGAGGTGGAGGCGAATGGGCTTTGGGATGCTGATCACCATCCAGGTTCTAGCCATAAAAAGCGACTTGCTGTCATGAAAGAAAGAGAGCTATGCACTTGGATCTGGCTGCTAAGCATATGAGTTCTAAAATGAGCATTGTGGCTGTGTAGGGTTTGATTGTCAGTCTCTTTCAAAGCAAGCCCATTTCCAAAGCAAGCCCATTTTCCTGGGTTTTCTTTATGCACTTCACAGGCTCCATCCATAGCACTGATGCAAAAGTTCACTTGAAATGTCCTTGTCATTGCTTGAAACGACATTGGGATGCTCTTATTTACTACACCCAGCATGACCTAAAATGGGAATCACTTTGTCACATGCCTGGAAGACAGATTATGCTGAAATGTGCCTCCCATTCTCTGAGATCTTGGTTAAATCTGCTGCTTCTCCTCATATTTAGCTGTACAGATCTTGCCCCCATAGTCTCACTCTGGGGAGGGAAGGTTCAAGGCTATCAGTCATTACTTATCTGATTCTGTGTGCTGTTCTGTAAACAATTTCCATGGTCAATGGATTAACCCACCAATGACCAGTTTATGAAGTCTAGATGACTGCATACTTTAGCATCAAACTAAAGGGAGCTGCTTCCTTCTAGGCCCATAGCAACATTTTATATTTATGGCATAGTGGCTCCTTTGCATGGCCTCACAGCACCTGGAGATGTCTTACCTACCCACTTATGGCCTATGCCCAGGGTTTAATGACTTGGGATTCATTCCTGTCCTTTTTGATGAGATGGTAGGCATTTGACTGAGATTAAAGAGCATTAAAGTTCTCCCTTCTGGGTGGTTTGTCAGTGGTAGGGTAAGCGTTGCTGGCCAGGGAGGAAAGTGTTTGACTTGCTGTTTGTTGTGGTAGAGATGGTGACTGCTAGGTATGCATCAGCTGCTGCAATATTTGAATCAATTATTGAGAGGTGATCTTGTTCCACTTTCAGAGTTACACCCTGCTCTGTAAAAATCCTGATCTCTGTTGATTAGTTCAAAGGTATGAGGCAGCAGTTCAGAAGGGGTTATCCTGTTATCTCTCCACCGGTACTTTGGATCCACTGTTTCCTTAAGATTTGCAGACATTTGGATCAAGAGATACCAGTTTGAATTTTGATGCTGCATCCCAATCTCTCGTCTTCTCAGTGATTCTTTCTCATATTATCATCTTCAGATGTTTGAGCCAAGATCTCAGCTTGACTTTTGATGAACCCTCAAGGCCTGCCTACTTGCCAGCTCCCAAACTGTGGAAGAGTCATGGCTCAACATCTAACCCAAAAGCAGCCTAAGGCTGTGTTCACACTCCTGTTTACTGTGCACACACTATGTTTCCAGTACTAGGTTTTTATCCAAAATGCCTACGTATCCTGTACTTTGTTATGATGGGGCTGGTTTCTTAGCAAGATTGATTGAGACCCTGCCTTCCCTATTTCCCTCCACTGCAGTCTGGTGAATATCATTTATGTTTCAAGTGAGGAGCCACACAGAGATGAATGCACAATGAAACCCTCTTTAATAGCCACCTAGCTTTGCCACCTATACTTCAAGTTTTGTTTTGTTTTGTTTAAAAAAACCCAATGGTGGGATTCAGCTAAGCTGCTACACAAGCAGATCAAGGTCCACTCATGTAACAGGACTTTCCCTCTCCTCCCCATGTGCCCCCTAAATCTATTCTGGAGGGTTGAGGGGAAACAATTTAGAGGAAGAACAATGGAAGAGGGAGGAAAGTCATGTTTTGGTGAGCAGACCTCCTTCTGCTGAAGCATACACTATCTCCCATGTTCCCACCATGTGTGGGTGGAGGGACTGAGTGAAGAGCTTCCCCTGAATATCTCAAAACCAGGGCAGGTTTGTATGAGGGAATGTGGTCTTCCAGATTTATGCCGTGTAGGGCTTTATAGATGATAACCAGCACTTTAATTGTGCCTGGAGGCAGACTGGTAGCCAATGGAGCTGTTCTAGCAAGGGAGTTGGGGTGTACAGAAGGGCCAGACCAGAGTCTGGTGATGCAGTCCCTCAGAAATGCCACCTGAGTGATGAGCCTCTCTCTGATTGGCTCCCGACAGCAAGCCATAGCGGGGTGGAGCAGAGCAGCACTTTGGGAGGGAGAATAAAAGGGGCAGTTTCTGAGGGAGAGAGTTAGATAGGGCTTGATTTGAGGTGGGAGATAGGGATTAGGTTGGGATTTGACGGTGGGAGAACGGGTTCTGATGTGAGTGGAACATCTACCCTGAGGAGACTATCTAAAGCAAGAGGAAAGAGCCTCACAGCTTAGACAGGAAGAGCAGGTTGACTGTGTGGGGAAGGTATACAGGCAGGAGTTGGCTGGAGGGCTGAGTCTGAGCCAGGAGAGGTAGAAGCTGTGGGAATACAGACGCCCCAGGTCTCCTTCTAGCCAGGAGGGTAGAGTTCTTCTAGGTAAAGAAGACTTCCAAACCAGTAGCAAGGGGGGGGGGAATCCCTTGGATTTGTTATACTTATTAGAATACTAATCAGGAGCCGGATTGCTAAGAGAGTGGGTAACTGATGAACCTATGCATATAAGTACTTTGCATATATTCTTTAGCTATAGATTCTGCAAGTAAAAGCTTCTGCATATTTTAACAAGTATTTGGACATTGTTTTAATTTCAAGAAAAGCATCAAAACTGCACATTGTTTGACTTTTCTAGCTGCAATTTAGCTACCCTGCCAACAATATGATCCCTATATCCAGCCCCGGTCAACAATCTGGCTGCAGCTCTTTAAGCCAGTTGGAAGTTTCTGAGTACGTTTCAAAGAAAGCCCCAATTAGAGTGTGTGACATTAATCCAAACAGGATGTAACCAAGGCTACATCTCTGCTCAATGACAGTGACTCGCCCAGCAAATAAGCATGCCCACATTACCCACATGTGTAATTGATATGCCTCCTCTCCTCCTCTTGGCTTCAGGAGCTGGGAAATTTGGAGGAGATCTCTCCCCCACATTAGTCTGATGTCCTGGGAGAAAAAGGGTGGTTAATCTTCAGTGTGTGAAAATATATATGTCATTTATCATGTACTTGTCAGCTTCCCATGTACCATTATGGGATGTTAACAGGAACTTCCTGTGATGACATCACATTTTCCCCATGACCCTTTGTAGGAGGATGGGAGCATGTATTAAGTTTTACCTTGTTTATATTTACCCGTTTAATGTTTCACCTCTGGGAGCAGACACAGGAGTTCTCACTGAGCCTTCTTTAAAAAAATGAATGACAAGTTGAACAAAGGAGTTGCAAGGATTCATTATGAACAGAGTCCTCTAAATAGCCATAGAAGTGTGTTGTTGTTCGATAAAATGAACAGCAAAATATTCAGTTGTTTTTTAAAAAAAAGTTCGAGAACAAAAATATCACCCAATGGTGTGAACAACTGGTAGGCACAATTCCACAGTCAAAAATATACTTAGGGGAGTCGTCGCCACAATGCAAAGGATAAATGTAATATGTTTGGGTTCTATATCTTGAGACAAGGCTTAACGTAGTGTCTTTAATTAATTAGCGGCTACAACAATAAGTTTCTGCTGGACCTCTTTCAGCCAGTCAGGCACCACTTCCGCACACTGTCTTCCAGGGATATTCTCTAAAACACCCATCCCAGTGTTTCTTTTAAGGACATGTCTCTAAATTACTACAATCACTACAGTTGGGCCTAAGTGACCCAACTGTCCCCACATCCTGATTCCTCTGGTATCAGTTGTCAAGACTGCTCAGAACTGCCTCACCCTCAACTAGTTTCCATTTTACTTATCCCCTGTTATCTCCTGGCAACCAGCTTTATGAAATGTACCAAAAGCAAAACAGAAACATTTGCTCACCAATCTGATGAATATACACATATCATCTGCCACTCTGGCTTAGACAAACCCATAAAAGGTGAAGCCCATCAACAACCATGGTAAACCTAAATAAGTTCAAGAAATGTAAAATGGCCTGTCTAGAGTTGCAGCCCATGTGAATTAGGCTGTAACAGGATACCCCACTTACCTAGGAAAAAACCCAGGTACCACTATGGGTGGAATTAGCATTACACTATGGCTAACATATTCATCTCTGCAAGCATTTTAGCTTGCCAAACAGAAAAATCCACCCCCCATTAATAGTTATAAAAAATATTATTTGTACCTCACCCATCTGACAGGGTCTCCCCAGCCACTCTGGGCAGTTTCCAATAAATATAAAAGCATAATAAAACATCTCAAACCTTAAAAACCTCCCTCTACAGGGCTGCCTTCAGATGTCTTCTAAAAGTTGTATAGTTGTGGTTCGAGGACCCGCCCCCCGCCCCGTGGAAATGAACACACAAGGACACGTGATATATGGTTTATGGGCATGAAAAGGCCACAACTTTATTGGTTACAGCAGTGAAAAAGGTATTGGCTTAGGCATTGGATGTCCACCACAGGGGTTGAATCACCAGGGGGGCGGAGCCTGTTGATGATAATACAACTATAGGCTCTCCCCTGACGTCACCAGGGGTCGTGCCATGGCCTCCCGCCAAGCAGGCATCGGACGGAATACACGACCCCCAGATTCCTTTAACGGAATACCCAAAATTGAAGGCTTAGGCCGATGGCCACACCTAGCCTTCCCACACACCATAACGCAATAATCCAATGCCTAACCTACCCACCAATACCACAAAAGTTGTGACGATTGCTACGAGGTAGGCGAAAAAACCTCATGGCCTACTGCCATGCGGAAAAAACTCCTACCAGGCCCCCCGACTAACCAGGGCGACCAACCTAAGGTCCATAGCAAGGCCAATACCCTAAGCTAAAGGGAGTGGAGGGTGGGTGACTCTCGGTGAGACGGAGTGGAAAGAGGCTGAGGAGAGGGCTGGCGCTGCAATTTGAACTTGGCTGACCACACCCCCCAGCGGCACCCGATTGGGTGCCGGTTGGTGGGAGGAGCGCCAGCCAGGGAACAGAAAGGCAGGGGGCTGAGCCCCTGCTGTGGGCGGTGCTCAGGCTCCCGTCCACAACCACTCCCCTCTCTTTCAGGGAGGAGAGTCTTTGTGGTTCGAGGACCCGACCCCCGCCCCGTGGAAATGAACACACAAGGACACGTGATATATGGTTTATGGGCATGAAAAGGCCACAACTTTATTGGTTACAGCAGTGAAAAAGGTATTGGCTTAGGCATTGGATGTCCACCACAGGGGTTGAATCACCAGGGGGGCGGAGCCTGTTGATGATAATACAACTATAGGCTCTCCCCTGACGTCACCAGGGGTCGTGCCATGGCCTCCCGCCAAGCAGGCATCGGACGGAATACACGACCCCCAGATTCCTTTAACGGAATACCCAAAATTGAAGGCTTAGGCCGATGGCCACACCTAGCCTTCCCACACACCATAACGCAATAATCCAATGCCTAACCTACCCACCAATACCACAAAAGTTGTGACGATTGCTACGAGGTAGGCGAAAAAACCTCATGGCCTACTGCCATGCGGAAAAAACTCCTACCAGGCCCCCCGACTAACCAGGGCGACCAACCTAAGGTCCATAGCAAGGCCAATACCCTAAGCTAAAGGGAGTGGAGGGTGGGTGACTCTCGGTGAGACGGAGTGGAAAGAGGCTGAGGAGAGGGCTGGCGCTGCAATTTGAACTTGGCTGACCACACCCCCCAGCGGCACCCGATTGGGTGCCGGTTGGTGGGAGGAGCGCCAGCCAGGGAACAGAAAGGCAGGGGGCTGAGCCCCTGCTGTGGGCGGTGCTCAGGCTCCCGTCCACAACCACTCCCCTCTCTTTCAGGGAGGAGAGTCTTTGTGGTTCGAGGACCCGACCCCCGCCCCGTGGAAATGAACACACAAGGACACGTGATATATGGTTTATGGGCATGAAAAGGCCACAACTTTATTGGTTACAGCAGTGAAAAAGGTATTGGCTTAGGCATTGGATGTCCACCACAGGGGTTGAATCACCAGGGGGGCGGAGCCTGTTGATGATAATACAACTATAGGCTCTCCCCTGACGTCACCAGGGGTCGTGCCATGGCCTCCCGCCAAGCAGGCATCGGACGGAATACACGACCCCCAGATTCCTTTAACGGAATACCCAAAATTGAAGGCTTAGGCCGATGGCCACACCTAGCCTTCCCACACACCATAACGCAATAATCCAATGCCTAACCGCCACCCGAGCCAAAGGCTCGCCGCCAATACCCTCACAGCTGCAACCAATCCCTGACGCTACTGATGATGCTGTCAAGCTACAGGTCATTCCCCAGGTCTGAGAGATGAACCCCGTCATCTCTATACAAGTCCATGTTGCCAATCCGAATACGATCATGCACAATAACTTGGCCATTCCGACAGCGCACCCAAAGGGACACGGCCCGGTTCAAAGTCTTTCTGATTTTCTCCACGGCCATACAACACTTCGCCCCTCGCCACACAATTCTCTTCAGGAGGGAGGACCAAAACACGGTAGTTCCGGGACACAAGACAGCAATCTCGCCCAAATCAGTTCTTATACTCCATGACAAGTCCGCCGTACTCCTGGTAACGAGGTCATTCTCGCCTAGCTGGACAATAAGGATGTCGGGGGGGCCGAACAAGGCCACTTTCTCCCGCAACATAGGCATAAGCTCCTGCCAACGCATGCCCCATTTCATGAACCAGAAACAGCGGACTCCCGGATGTAGGCCAAGATTAACAGTGAGGCCGGAACTACACGCCCTTGCACGGGCCCAATGGACGATACTGTGGCCGCAAATCCACACGATCTTTTTGGCAGCAGCTGAGGATGAAAAGAAGAAAGCGACAGGTAAGTGGGGGGGTTAATGTAATGTAATCTAGCGGATATAGGCTTTATATGCATCAGATTTCCACCGGCCCATCTCCTTAATCCTATCCACCGGCAAGCCCAAATGAGCGGCTGTTGTTGCAGCGCCGATCCGAAAGGAGTGCGCTGCGTAGTCTTGGGCAGGTAACCCACAGGAATCAATGGCTCTGCGGAGCACCCTTGTGAATTGATGCCTTAGAAGCGGGGAACCGTCTAGGTGGACCAGAAGAGGACCTGGGCCGGGAGGCCGGAGGTAGAGAAATCATCTGGTGTCCTTTACCGGACATGGACCCGACTCCGCAGAAGCTACCAGCTTCACAAACACCCCCCTGCCGGCCTGATCTGTTTTTGACTGGCGTATCCTGAGTGTCATGGACGCCTCTGATAGCTGCACATCGTCCAATAAGAGGCCGCGCGTTGAGCCGTTTGCGCTAGCCTCGGCTACAACCTCGCCCACCCGTAGGGCGCCGAAAAACACAATCGAATAGGCGGCGGAAAACATGCGGGCCTCATACTTGGACCAGCAGATGGATTTTAACTTTGTGCGGATTTTGGACAATAGCGCATAAGAGATCGGCTTACGGCCCCCAGCCCGTGAAGGTTGAAGCCTGCTCCAGCCCTCGATAGCCCTGCGGACTAAGAAGTCATTGCACGGGTCAGAGGAGAATGTAGCTTTGGAGAAGAAACTAATGGCAGCTACATGAATCTTTAAGGTTTTGTTGAAGAGTTGGAAGGGACCACATGGATCATCTAGTCCAACCCCCGGCATTGCAGGAATCTTTCACCCAACATGGGCATCAAACCCCTGACCCTGGGTTCAAGAGTCTGATGTCCTACCAACTGAGCTATGCCTCAGGTTGGAGCAATCAAGCCTGCCCCAGCAGTTGAAAAACCTGTCTGGCAACTGTGATTACTCAGGCAAAGGAAACTCCAAAGACCAATGTATCTCCTGAAAGGGGAGGGGTGGGGGGAGGGAGGAGGGGGGGAGGGCGGAGAAGGAAAGTGGGGGGGGGGGAGAGTTGGGAGGGAGGAGGGGTGGAGGCAAAATGAACATGCCGGGCAAGGAAAAATCTTTTTGAAGAAAAGGAAAAATAGATGTCCTTACAGTGAGCCGAAATGAAGTGGAAATATAAACCTGGACTTTTCATTAAGGTACCATAAGCCGTAACCTTTGTTGTTGTTGTTGTTGTTGTTGTTTAAAAGTGGTTTTCTTTAGGGAGCCTGTACTGGCAAGTGAAGCCAATGACAAGAACCAGGCAAAGGCACACCTTCAAAGGTTCTAAACGTATAAACGTGCCGTGCTGAGGAATGGTTCCCTGATCAGAAACCCTGAATTGTCCACCCCAAGCCCTGCCTTATTTCTATCCTCCAAACATCAAGCGAAGGGGGGGGGGTGGCTTAGAGAAACCAAGAGGGGTGAGGTTTAAGCGTACAGTCTTTCCCCAGCCCCGGCAGCCTTTAAAATTTACAGGGGGCTCCCGATTTAAGTGGTACCAATGGAAGGGATGGCAAGGTAAATTAAACCCACGCTAGAAGAGTAATAAATCAATAAACGGCAGGCACAAACACACGCTGCAAGCACACACACACACACACAATTTAAAATTAGAAAGGAACAGGAAAAGGAACCCTGAGGATCATCTAGTCCAACCCAGGCAATGCAGAAATATTCAGCTGTCCCATACAGGGATCAAACTTGCAACCTTGCCATTACCAGCACCATGCAGTCACCCAGACCAGCCACGCAATTGGACAGGCAAGGGCAATAGAGGGGAAATGTACAAGCACCCTGGCCAAAAATTAAAATAAAACGCACAGCTACCTAGCAGAGGCAGGGAAGACAAGCAAGGAGACAAGGGAGAAAGAAAGATGGAGCCACACTCACACTCAGACCTCACCGGGGGCATGTGCTGGGCAGGGGAACAAGCTGCAGCTTAAGAAAGGTAATTCACACTTAGACCGCACAAACAAATCAAGCAGCGGGGGGGGGGGGGGAATGGAAGGTTAAATGTAGGTTTTTACATGGGAAAAAGAGGACACAGCAAGGCAAACCTGGATTTTTAAAAGCAGTAAAGCAATGAGCGCACGCAAGCCTCCTAAAGTTAAAAGGCAAGCGTCCACACACACAGACCCCCCAACTCCAAACCTCATGGCTCTTCCCTGTGATGACTGTGATGACTCCTAGCTGATGACTCTCGGTGAGACGGAGTGGAAAGAGGCTGAGGAGAGGGCTGGCGCTGCAATTTGAACTTGGCTGACCACACCCCCCAGCGGCACCCGATTGGGTGCCGGTTGGTGGGAGGAGCGCCAGCCAGGGAACAGAAAGGCAGGGGGCTGAGCCCCCTGCTGTGGGCGGTGCTCAGGCTCCCGTCCACAACCACTCCCCTCTCTTTCAGGGAGGAGAGTCTTTATTTATCTCCTTGACATCGGATGGGAGGACGTTCCTCAGGGTGGGTGCCACTATTGAGAAAGCCCTCTGCCTGGTTCCCTGTAACTTCAGTTCTTGCTGTAAGTCCCTCTGAGCTAGAACTCAGTGTCTGGGCTGAATGATGGTGGTAGAGACACTCCATCAAGTATACAGGGCCTAAGCCATTTAGGGCTTCATAGGTCAGCATCAACACTTTGAGTTGTACTTGGAAACGTACATGTGCTGTTCTGGGGGTGGGTGGGTTCTGTTGCCTCCACTGAGCCAATTTGGTGGGAAGGAAAGGGGGGGGGTCCTTTTGTGCAAGCAGAAGTCCTTCTGCGGGGCCTCCAATGGTGCAGCTTATGAGGTAAATCTCACCCAATAGGATCTGTTGTGAATTGAGAGGGGCACCATCATGTCTTTCTCCGTAGGCAGCAAAATGGACTGAGCTGTCTCTGGATATGTCCATAACCTCTGGGCTGCTGGAAGCTTTAGTTCACACCTGCAAAAACTGGCATAAATACAGAATTGTACCAAAACTCTGGAACATATATGTTGCTTGCAAATCTATGCCTCCCCAGCCCCCACCGTTCAAAAGATGCAGATGGTTTGCTGTTTGAAAGATTACCCAAAACTGCAGTCTGCTGCAGCTGCTCTGAAAATGCCAAAGGGAATGCTAGAGAGAGAGAGAGAGAGAGAGAGAGAGAGAGACAGACTTCCCACACATGTAGGCCCACTAAAGAAGCACACATCAACAGTCACAAAAGGCAGGACGCAATGCATTCCATCTCCCCTTCCATTTGTCTAAATAAGTTTATTTTTTCTGGGAAGCCAGCTATAGCTGCTACATCATGATAACGGCATCTGCTGTTTCAGGCTCATCAAAATCAGAGTCCCCCTTGGGTTGCCAGGCAGCAAACTGATGGCTGGAACGCCCATTGGGAACCCATTACTCAAGTCATCCTGCGGACAGGATTATTCACATTCTGCCGCTGATATTTACAGTCACAGCTGCTGAGATGGTGTTTGCAAATTTGCGCTGATTTGATTAGCTAGTTTGGTCGTCATCGCTCCTAAGAGCAGGATCTGGCCATAAAATTACATTCTGCTGTGTGTGTGACTCCATTTAATGGTGTGTCGAAGGGATGTTATGTTAATATCTTGCAGATGAACAAAGAGAATAGGAATATTGCAGGGGCCAGCAAGAGGCCATATGGTGCAATCAAGAGCTTTCATTCCCTATAGTCCCAGGCAATTTTATACTCCATGAAACCCTAAGGAAGTCAAAGGACTATCTGTTTGCCCTCGACTGTACACAGCTATGAAGCTGACCGTGTTTCATTGATTGGACTTCAAATTTGTCTGTATTGTTCATGTAATTCTTCTTTGCAGGATTCTCACTGTTCTGGATCATTTGGGGCATTGTCTTGACCTGGAATTGAAAAGGGCACTTAGAAATAACGACTTAAGGCCAGTATATACCGTACCTGTGAAGGTACTTTACCCTGAAAAGTGGTCTAGAATAATTTAGTAAATAAATAAATTCACAGATATGACTTTCCATCATCAGGTGTCAAGCAGCAGCTTGGTCCCATCCAAATATTGTGCCCTAAGCACTCAGAAAATGTGGTATCCACACCAAAGGAAAACAGGAAGCGGGGAGAGAGAGGACAGGCACACAACAAAGAAATGCCTAGTTATTGCACAATTAACGGATAGTGCAAAGAAAAAAGTTATCAAGTGCCAAAAGGGTGGTAAGAACCCAGAGCTGTTACTTCTGTCTTTCATAGCTGCCCTATTTCTGGGATCTGGCCAGTCAGACAGGTTGCTATAGCAACTGAGAAGGCGTGTGGCTCCTGGCAGTAGGTTTACAGAGAGCTCTTTGCTCTTTTTCGTTGGTGTTTTGCTTAAAGTAGCCAGATGCAAGGAAGCACAGGGTTCCTGTACTTTTTCAAAGCAACGTCAAAGAGGGAATGCTTTTTTGGGGGGTGGGGGAAGGTGTCAACAAAACCTGGAGGATTTCAGTAGGGGTACTGGTGTTAACACATCCTAATATTGGACTGGAATGGCTGCCAGTCTGGTATAAGTCTATGCAGTGCTTTTTTTCCTTAAAAAATGTTTAGGGGTACTCTCATTTTGACTCAAGAAAATCACCATTTTATAGATTGGAAAAAATAAATACAGTAAATAGATGAAAGTACATAGATTCACAAAGTGTTTAGGTGCATGCATACCCCTGTGTCCCCCCCAGAAGAAAAGCACTGAGCTTATGTTTACTGGGCACAACAGGGCTCCACACACTGAGATACACGCTGTTTGGTCATTCTTTTTTATTGGTACGCCGCCTTTCCATAGTCAAAACCATGCTCAAGGCAGCTTACAACATGAAAATACTTACATAATTACGAACGTAACAAAAGTAGTCATAAACAAAAAGCAACAAACAGTACATAACCAGATTGAACAATCTCTGCATACATCATAACAATATCTAAAAGGAAAGATACAAAAAGTTACTATCAATAACAGAAAAAACAAACAGAAACAGCAACCCCCCCAAAAAACACCCCCTCCCAGCTTTTATAGCTGGAGTCAGTCAGGGCCCTGTCCTCCCAGGTGGAAAAAGGCCTGCAAGACTCACAGTCTTGCAAGAAGGCCTGCAAGACTCACAGTCAAGACAGTCCCTTCTCCGAAGGCAAACACATCCTGCCTGTGCAGTGTCCCACTCCTTGTAGGAGAGCAAAGAGAAGACCTACAAGTTCACAACATTTCTATGCGCACATCGTATTGCAGCCATTGTACCATCGCACTGAGACATGGGCGTGTCATAGTCGCCAACTGCCGGGGAAATGCTGGGGCCATCACAAAAACCCTTAAGCCACCGTAGCTTCTCACTATGTCATGCGGAGTCCCGAATTCTGTAAGCGGGGAAGGGTTGGAAGCAGAAGAAGGAAGCCCAGCCTCTCACAGTGGTGCAGCGGGACCTGTGGGGAGGGGTGCCAGCTGATGGAGCTGTGCTCTTCAGCTCCACTGGCCAATACCACTTAACACATCCAACTATGGCAATGGTGGCGACATGAGCGACCTAAGAGGGCCCGGCTCGCGCAAGTGCATAGGGGCCCTTTGGCGGCCATAGCTCTGACCACAGAGACTAGGTTGGTGGAGACAAGGAAGTGCCACCTTGTAAACATCCTGCGTGGGTGCTTCCTCTGATGCCCAGGGTGGGCTGATGGAAACCTCACAGTTTTACCATGTGTCATCTAAGTCTCCCACATTTAACCAAGGCAGTTGCCAGGACAGTATTGTTACATAGTCCTCTAGAAGCCATTGGCTCAGCCAGTCCCGCCTTTTCCTTTATTCCATCGGCCTTGCGCATATACAGGGGGCACGGAAGGAGGTGGGCACACTGATGTAGAATAGGGTGTCCTTATTTTCACCTGAGGAATGTTGCCCCAGGTTCAGTCCGCAGGCACTCTAGGTAAACAAGCATGTTGGTTCGCAAGACAGGGGAAGAAGCACTTTGGAGAATCATTGGCGAGATGCTGCCAATCAGACAGACAGTACTGGACCAGATGGATCAATAAGCCTCCTCAGCACAAGGCAGCTTCCTGCTCTATTCCCAGCAAATAATGCTTTTGTCCTGCAGGGGCTAACTATAATAATAATGGAGAAACGACGCCGGCTCTCCCAATCGCCTTTTCAAAATGCCAAAGCCATTGGGGTAACGGCAGCAGGGGTTGCCTCTGCCTCAGACATCTTTACATGTACTGCGTTAGATCAGGGTCTGGTTTTTTTTTCCAGTCAACTAGGCTCCCAGTAATCTGTTAGGAAGCGTAAGTGGTTAGGAGGGGAGCCTGAAAGGAGGGGGCAGGCGCCCTGGGAAAAGGAACATGCGCCTGACGTTCTGGAGAAGCTAGCAGATAAAAGAGAAGCCTGTGTTTGTAGTGGAAATTAGTTCATTAGAAGATTACGCTTAGGTTTTAAAGAGGCTATTATGGAGGGAGATGAGTTCGAATAATGAGTGCATATTTATTTAAATACTTATTTATTTATTTTAAAGGGCAAACGTTTGCGGGGGTTAGCCTGCCTGGATGAAGGCCGCTCTACATTTTTTTTTTAATCCAGGACTTCATGCTTGTTTTACGCCATTGTGTGGCAAACAGCTCAGGCCATGCTGGGGCTGCTTATTTTTGTTTGTTTGTTAATGCTGTCTAGAGACATAATGGGTTTTTTAAAAAATAAAAGTTCCATCCTTTAGTCCCTGGATATACCGGACACTTCCAGACTCTATTTTCAGGTAGGATTGAGCTCACATTGCCGGAAGAACACCGTAGATAAGGTCCAGACATCCTCAAGCAATTTTAAACCCCACTCATTTTGATGTAAGAGATCCCATTTAGTAGGATTTAAAAGTGCTTAACTCCGAATGGATTGCATACAATTTTACCAGCAACCAAGCCATAAAAGCTGATTGTCAGTGAAACCTGTTCTACATACGCAATCTACTATCAGCACTACTATTGACTGAGTGTTTGCACATAGTGGGTACCTTTTAGACAACCTTTTTTCCCCTATCAAGGGACATATTCCTTTGGGAGTATCTGTCATGGAACAGTACAGACACTGGGTGGGGCAATCCTTTTTCTTCCTCATTCTGCCGCATCCATCATCCCCCCTCCCCCCCCCACCTTCCTCTTTCTGCTACCCACCTTGCCATCCATATGTCTTGGGTCACAGTTTGCCCACTCCTGTTTTGGACTATGTTGGTGTTGATAATGTCAATGTTGCAAGTTTGACCCCCGTATGGGACAGCCGCATATTCCTGCATTGCAGGGGGTTGGACTAGAATGATCCTCAGGATCCCTTCCAACTCTACAAGTCTATGATTCTGTGGCTATGATTCATCGCTTATCCTTGTTCTCAACAGGTTATTTATTTAGCTAGGTTACTCTTATTGGGTTGGAAACTTCAGATCAGGAAAAATACAGTAAATCCAGGGGCCAAATGTGGCCCTCCCAGCATCACTATGTAGCCTTTGGGACATCTCCCAAAGCTACACCCCTTTCCCACCTTCTTCTTCTCACATCCCTCACTGGCCTTGCTTCACACACCCCTTGAGAGTTTTTATGGACTGGAAATTGTCCTGGAACTCTGATAATAACTCTAGCTTGCCTGGATGGAAGATAGAGGTGTGTGTGTGTGTGTGTGTGTGTGTGTGTGTGTGTGTGTGTAAGCCAGCCTACTAAACAAAGGCAAAATGTACATTAATTGGCCTCAAACTGAAAAATGTTTCCTCATGTATTTAGAGTCCATTTTAATAGAGTAGCGCTCATGAAGACTTTTACAGAAAAAGGAGGGAAGGAAGAATGAATGTAGAGAGACAAAGATCTCCTCCCCCCCCCCTTATCAAAGCTCTACATTTCAAAAACAATTTCTCCATAGCTTTTTGGAAAAGTTTTCCTTAGGAGCGAATTTCACTGTAACTTCTACACTACTTATAAACATTCACACAGTTTTGCTGGCAAGTAGGCAGGTAAAAACGAGAACTTTGATAAGCATTATGTTATAAAGAGTGTGCTGTAGATCAGCAGGAGTAAGTTACTTCATGCATCTCAACAAAAGCTGGCACCATGAAGGGATAACAGTGGACATAATGGAGGCTGTGTACACACATTTTATTTTAGACTCAATGGGAACTGTGTACTTGCTTTCTCTACATAGTACACACACAGTCTAGATCTATTGTATCTTTTTTTGCCCCTGATAAGTGCTTCCTCTGAAACTGTTTTCATTTCAAAAATAAAAGCTCATTGCAGATTGAGTCTGAATTATCGCACGGTGGGCCAATTTGAAAACAGATGTAGGTGGTCCAAACAATTGGGAGGGGGGCGTCCACACCTGCCCCATGATACTGTGGGTCATAACAAGATCAAAATCACCACTTCTTTCTTTGTTTACTAGAGGTATATGCAGGGAGAAAAAGGCATGGATAACCTAATGAAAGGTAAGGTTTTCAAATGTGTATCAAGTAACCACACCCATCTTTGTGGGTGGCAGGATCTAGAATTCAGATTGAAAGCAGCATGTGGAGGATGAGCGTGAATGGTTCCAGACTGAGAAAAACTACATTTTTATGCTGCAAACTGTGTGTATGCAGCTGTATACTTCAAGGGTGAAGGTAGATTCAGTAGCGAAAGGCAGGGGAGCTCCCAGCATACATCCTAGCTGCAGAATAAGCCAGGCTTTGCAAGTGAAGTGATGGAAGTGCCTACAGCAAATCAAACACTGGCTTAGTTTTCCCACTCCCTCTATGCTTCAGGAAGGTTGATTGATTAAAATATATATGCCTAAGCACCCCATAGACATGTATCCATTGTTGCCTTGCTCATTAAAAGAAAGGAAACCGTTTAAAAGAAGAAGTAGTGAGACACACTGTTCCAGGAATTGGTGGGAAGACTATGGAGGGCAGCCAATCGGTGTCCTTTACATCCATCTTCTGGGTAAACTTGCAAAATTGCTTTTCCACCCCTGGAATAGGTATGTTTGGGTGGAAAGCAGCGAAGGTGCTTCCAGATTGCTTTTGCTTTCTTACCTTTAAGCAGCTAGCTTCTACAGAAATAGCATGTGCTGCTCTCAGCTTGCGATGCTGCTTTGCATAGGATTTTGTTTGTTTGTTTGTTCTCTGTTTTTTAATGGCAGGGTCAGATGCTTTTTATTTCCTTTCCAGCCTTATCCATCAGGCTGAAGGGTGGGAGGAGGAGAGATCTCTGGGAAAAACTGCCCAGCCTTCAAACCAAGTTCCTCTTCTGCTTATCCGCTTTGCACAGCTTGTTTGCCTATAATATGAAGCAATTCCCTCATCTTACCCGCATTAACATTTCCTGATGAGCCAGGGTGTTAATTTTGTGCTCCAGTGTTTCCGCTCATGGGCATCTGCTGGCAAAGTGGCTGCCTTCCCCGTCTGTTAGAGAAGAGCAAGCTACAGGGCCACCAAAGCTTACTCACGGAGGCCTTTATTTAACAACTCTCCCTTCTTTCCCGAAGAGGACAGCAAATGTCCCACCCCTCTCCAACCCCAGTGTAATCAAAAACAGAATAGGGAACATTTGTGCACTGTCTCCTATATTCAAAATACACATTTAATGATTGTTCTAAATGCAAGACAGTTTAAAAGCAACTCTTTGGCATTCTATCAAGCTACAATGTCTGAAAATCTTAAGGAGAATTTGCCCTTTATACCGTCAGAAGACTAAATGCTAAGCCAGGCTATGATAGCAGAAGGGCATGGAGAATGTTTGCAAGGGAGAAGAAGAGTAGTGAAATTGGATAGGTGGTTATACTTCTCTTGCTATCCCAGATGGAAGCCCCAAAGAAATGCAGGCACGGCTATTTATATAAATGCTACTGCTGATTGTAAACTCCTCAGGGCAGGGGATTGTCTTTTATTGATGCAACTCTTTTAGGAACTAAGTACCGTATATTGATGGTGTATTATTATTATTATTATTATTACCCTAAAGCAAACAAAATAGAAAAGCATGGGCAAGCATTCCAATTACCTAGGGTTATGAGTTTGTTGAGTGGGATGGTTTGACTGACTGCCTGGGCTCCCTTCTCATTCTTGGAATAGCCAGGCAACCTTCCTGGGTGATGGGGCATTAACGGGAACAAAGGAAAGGGTTCAGTGCAAGATGGCAAATGAGCGGGGGGCCCTCCCTCAACTCGTGGGTGGTTAGAAGGACAAAGGCAGAGTTGAGAGTGGAGAGTTGAGTGATGTGAGCTAGGAGCTGAGAGCTGGAACCCAGAGAGAGATGCTTGATTTCTGCTTGAATCCAAGGCTGCAGCTATAGGGGAAGTAAGGCCTTTTGGGAGTGTAATTCCCCAGACACAACCAGGAAGTTCTGAAACAGCATTAGACACAGAAAGAAGCTTGGAATATTAGATGATCTCCTAAGTAAGGACTGGGACGATGAAAAAAGAAGATTACCACTATGTGGGTCAGGATGTAGGAGGAATGATTTTAAAAGCACAAAAATGAAGGCTGCATACTCCTGTTTACTCTGCATCCAGTTCGCTTCCATCACTGACTGGGGAAGTGGTGTACACACATTAACTACAATTGATATCTATCCTGTATCTATCCTGTTTCTTATTAAATACCATGTTTTGATGCGTTTCTTGCCAAACCAGCTTCAATCCAAATTGAGGGAGGGGGGACAAATTAGCTGTATTTTAAGCTGGTGCTGTCTACAGAGCCTATGGCTGCAATCTTAGTAATCATTTTTTCTAGGGAGTAAATTCTATCAAACTCACTGGGACTTATTTTTAAGTAAGTATGCTTATGATTGCACTGCATGCTTAAGAAGATGCCCTTACATTTTCTTCTGTAAAACATAATGATTGGGAATGAAAATGAAGCTGATCTTTGTGGGTTAAGATGATGGAGAGGGAATGCAAGATAAGCAAATGACTTTAACAATACACTTTGTCACTGCAGTGACAACATATGGATATTCTGTGTGCATCGTTAATTTTGGGGAGGACCAGGTGCACACCATGGGGGATGGGGATGCCATTTGGATTTTCTGCCTCAGGAGCAAAAACATATTGGGTTGGCTGTGTCTGAGATGCTCATATAAATCACATAACTCTGGGACATGAGTCTTTAAGAGGAAAAAACAAGCACTGTAAGAGCTGACAAAACAACAGAGAGAATCAGTAAAGAGAACACACAATGTTCAACTTGATCAGGATTACTCAATATTGCCTTTGCTGTGCTGTCCCAAATCTTGTTGTATTTATGTGTTTTGAATTAAAACTCATGTATACATATCGGGTAAAACACTCTCCCAGTTCTGTTTCAGACAATTTCATCTAGCCCAAGGACAATGACGAAGGGAACACCCAGTATTGAGGTTAAACCAGATCACAACGTAGGGACAATAGATCAAGTGAGACAGGCATGAGCCCAATAAGGGTATTTTTACACATTAGGCTTAGGTAGCATATCTCCACGTCGGACTGTGGTTCTCTTCTCCCAGAAAACCCTGCAATTAAGTGAGGCGGCTAAGGAGATGACTAACAGAGAATCTGCCACTCCCGCACCAGTTTGCTGCTAGGGGTCTTTGGGGGAACCTTGACTGATAGTGTTTATAGTGTAACTATGCTCTGTGCCACACCTAAAACATTTCCTAATCCTTGATTAAAACAGCTGCATCTAGCAGAGGTGGATTTAGGGAAGTGTGACTGCACCGGGTGCTGGGCTGAGAGGGGTGCCCGCAGGGCATCACAACTATGATATCGTGCACAAACATAACGGAAGGTGAGAGGCCTGGGTGGTGAATTTTGGCCTTACACAAGGCACCACTGAAATTTGAAGTCTACCCTTGCGTCCAGCTAGATACAAACTATCACAACCAAGGAAATGTCCCATCCCACCCCGTGCCCTTAAAAAAGCAAAGAAAAAAAAGAGGCCAGCCAGTTTTAATGCTAGTCAATGAGCTATTTTTAAATGAACATATCTTTTAACAAATTAGCGCATACAGTTGAGCATTGCTACTTCTTTTTTTCCTATAGCGCCCCTGTATATATCCTGATCTATGTCAATTGCTAATATACAGTTTGGTGCTTGGCACTTGCAAACACACCAGCAGCAGTACCAGATTGGCTCCACTAGCGTGTTTGCACTGCACCAACCTTCCTGCCGTCTTACACTTCCCAGTAAGCAATGGGTAGTACTGCACCAAAAAGAACTACACTGCTGCAATATATACAATGTTGTATATTAATAATTTGGGGGGGGGGGGGTTGCATCTGGAGAGAATGAGAAAGAATGCACAAGCTTGTATTGCATTTATGATGTTTGCACTGGAAAAGGCTTAAGGAGCATGCTTAATTTCTCTGTTTTGGATAAGCTTCTGCAAGGACTTGGATGAAGGAACTGAGGGGATGCTCCTCAAATTTGCAGATGACACCAAACTGGAAGGGGTAACTAATGCCACAGAAAACAGAATCAGAATTCAAAATGACCTTAATAGATTGGAGAACTGGACACAAGCTAACAAAATGAATTTCAATAGGGACAAATGTAAGGTTCTGGACTTAGGCAGGAAGAACCAGATGCACAAATATGGGGGACACCTGGCTTACTAGTAGTACATGTGAAGAGGATCTAGGGGTCTTGGTGGACCACAAGCTTAACAAGAATCAACAGTGTGATGCAGCAGCAAAAAAAGCTAATACTATTCTAGGCTGCATCAATGTATAGTGTCCACATCAAGGGAAGTAATAGTACCACTCTATTCTGCCTTAGTCAGACCACACTTGGAATACTGTGTCCAATTCTGGGCACCACATTTTAAGAATGATGTTAACAAGCTGGAACATGTACAGAGGAGGGCAACCAAGATGATCAAGGGTCTGGAAATTAAGCCTTATGAGAAGAGCTTGAAGGAGCTGGGTATGTTTAGCCTGGAAAAGAGGAGACTGAGAGGAGATATGATAGCCATCTTCAAATATCTTAAGGGCTGTCACATGGAGGACGGAGCATGTTCGTTTTCTCCTGTTCTGGAGGGTAGGACCCAAACCAATGGCTTCAAGTTGCAAGAAAGGAGATTCCGACTAAACATCAGGAAGAACTTTCTGACAGTAAGAGCTGTTTGACAGTGGCATAGACTCTCACAGGAGGTGATAGACTCCTTCCTTGGAGGTTTTTAAGCAGAGGTTGGATGGCCATCTGTCATGGATGCTTCTGCTTTGGAGAGGGTTGGACTAGATGACCCTTGGGTCCCTTCCAACTCTAAGATTTTATGATTCTATAGGAGTGCAGAAGCTGGATCTGTACAGCTGGGTCAGATGCACAAAACTAAAATTAGAACGGGGTGCTGTTGTTTCAGCTATTACAGAAAGCTTGCCCTCAGCTCAGGTAATCTCATTTCAGGCAAGAGAGAATCCATTCCCGTCCCCCGCTTCCTCCTCTTGTCCTTTTCTTTCTGAGGCAAGGCTAATAAATCAGCTGGCATGGAACAAATGCTGCACTCCACCACTGATCCACTGGAGGGTGCGTGACTGTGTGAGAGTGGGAGGCAGAGGAAGACAGGCTCCCTGCAAGCTGGCACTGTCAGCAATCAGCTGACATTAAAACAAACACCCTCTATGCAAAGGGCAGGCTGAGCATTTGGTATTTGTAATTAAAGCTTCTGGCTTGCTCACATGAGTCACTCCGAGGGTTGCTTTACCAACCCAGCGTGCATAACAACATCAAGTCTAAGGCAGCAAGACCCACTTTCGAGCAACAGAGTTTTGCCCTACTTATCATTCCGACTAGTTTTCGAGGCTGCGGTCAGTACGGTCATATTCCTCCTCTGTCGGCGAGTCTCATGCTTTCACCTCACAATTTACACAAGCTTTTAAAATCTATTTGATCAAGTTCACGACAGATCAGAACTCTGAAGATGGTAAATGCAAAGTCACCAAGTGGCTAATGCATTTCGCTGCTGCTAGTTCTTTTAGGCCTGTTTCACAGTCTAGCAAATTTCAGACATTAATGACTCTTGGGGGTAGGGCTGAGCAAATCTGACGATTTCAGTTTTTCTCCGTTTCATATTTTGCAAATCATAAGTTCAATTTGCTACACTTCTGCAATACTTGGTGGGTTTTTTTAAGTCAGCATTTTTGTGCACATTTCTCTTGATATGTATATTTTATGCAATTATGCCTTTTTGCAAGGATTTTTCTTAATTTTGTATGCTATTTTTATGAACATTTTTCTCAGTACATTTCTCTTTTGGTGAAGTGGCTACCCTGCACATCTAGTGCTTTCCATTACTCCACTGCAAGCTGTTTGATGTTGGAAAGAGCCTTTTTGCAGTTGTATTGAAACAGTTTGCCATGTGCACTGGGCTTAGTGAGTGACAAGTGTGACTGGTTTACATGCCAGCAATCGCAGTGAACAATTAGGGTTGGTATGTCTGTCAAGAGTTGTTAGCCATGATAACAAAAATGAACTTTCATAAATAGAGGCAGTAAATGTCTAAATCCTTAATGCCAGAAGAGAAAGAACGGGCTGGTAACCTTCACAGTCATGCTTTGGTTTTGATCTTACAGGGGCATCTGAGCATAGGAAGCCATTTTTTACTGGATCAGACCATTGGCAGAAGATCTTCAGAGTTTCAGGCAGGCGTCTCTCCCAGCCCTACCTGCAGAAGCCAGGGATTAAACCAGAAACCTTCTGTATGTTAGACAGATGCTCTACCATTGAGCTATGTCCCTTCTGTCACCTGGTTGATGCTGGACTATGTGGACTGCTGTCTATTCAGCAAGGGAGTTGGTAGGTTATTTTTCATTATGCTCTGCCATGTCAAAATATTTGTGTGTAAGACTCATTTTCATCTTCAGCCCACTCAGGCAGGCAGTGGATGCATGTACTGTAATGTGACAGCAGTGTGCGTGTTCACGCGCATGACATTTCCCCCAAGTAAATCTGTGCTCAAAGTGGTTCGCATAAAAAAATCAAAGTCCAAACACAGTAATACAAAGTAAGACATATAAATATCACGGCAGCACAAAACTAAAAAAATCAATAATCAACCATTAACAGTTCATTTAACAGACTTAAACATTTAAGTAAGCAATACAGCGTACCAATAGGGGAAGAGGTGGAACAGCAAGTGCTGAGCTGTCAGCAAATCACACTGAGGAACCACAGCAGTGTGTGTGTGTGTGTGTGTGTGTGTGTGTGTGTGTGTGTGTATAGGCAAGCCCAACTGTTACTTTGTCCTCCCCCCTCAGACTCCTTCAACAGGAGAAGCACTGACTTCTCCAGCTAATTGAGGGGGCCTGGCACGACGTCCTAACGTCGAAAATATGCGTTAAAAAAATACATTGGGGGGGGGGCTGCCTCAGCCCCTAGGAATCTGTGCCCATGTTTATTGGCCAACCTGGCATTCCATCAGTGGCCAGCCATGTTAGATGAAATAGGGTGGGCAGTACAGTGAGGCCCCTTCCGTTGACTTGCCTTGACCTATTCATATTTTATTGCCTTGAGTTTTTCCTGTTGAAAAAGAAATAATAATTATATTATAATATAGTAGTAGTAGTAGTAGTAGTAGTAGTAGTAGTAGTAGTAGTAATATATTATTTTTACCCTGCTCATCTAGCTGGGTTTCCCCAGCCACTCTGGGTGGCTACCAATAGAATATTAAGAAGACAATAAATATATCAAACATTAAAAGCTTCCCTAAACAGGGCTGCCTTCAGATGTCTTCTAAAAGTCAGGTAGTTGTTTATTTCCTTGAAATCTGATGGGAGGGCGTTCCACAGGGTGGACGCCACTACCGAAAAGGCCCTCTGCCTGGTTCCCTGCAACCTCACTTCTCGCAGTGAGGGAACCGCCAGAAGGCCCTTGGGCTGGATGATGGGGGTGGAGACACTCCTTCAGATATACTGGGCCGAGGCCATTTAGAGCTTTAAAGGTCAGCACCAACACTTTGAATTGTGTTGTGGGATACGAACATCATATTTAAATAACAGAGCCTGATCAATCTTCTATTACTGATGCATCATTAAAAAAGTAATTCCTGACAGCATCGATTCCCTATCGACCAAGAGTTTGTATATACTGATGTGCATTCTAGAAACTAGCGATCTTTGGTTGTTCCAACCTTTGCACCTCCCCTTCCTCTGTCTTTTTCCTTCTTCCACTAAACTGTGAACAGCCGCTCCTCCATGGTTCATTCACTAGCTGCCTTTCTTCATTTGAGTTTGTAATGCTAGGCCGCTTGGGTTTGCTTGTCTAGGAGACCTTCTTCCTCCAGCTTGAAGGGCTTTGTGTTTTGTTTGAATGGCATATTAATGAGCATGTGGCTATGTATACAGTACACCTAAAACGGCAGAATTGCGAGCACAGCCAGGATATGAACAACCTCCTCATTAAGCCCCTGCACTCGCAATGGAGGCACATAAAGAGACACCGACGTCACATCACAGCTGCATACAAAGCTCTTCTCCGTGCTGCATAAATCATGTATGGCCACATAATCTATTATAGATTCACAAAGCAGTAATCGCTAATTATACCGAGGCATATTTAGTTTCCTATGGGATCTGGCTTGCAGATCTTCAGGCTCTGGCGTTAGCTCAATGCATATGCAGTCTGTTTTTAATTTAATGACAATTTAATTTTACGGCTCTTATGCGTGTCTCCTGCACCACAGTGTCAAGAAGTACACACCTAGGCTTTCCATTCTCTTGCTGCTGCAATGTTGGGGTGATCTGGGAAGGAATATAGTCTACTGAGTGGAGGAGCTAACATAGAAGAAATCAGAGTTTCTTGTGACCTACCCACTCCTTACATCTTTCAGAGGATTACAGCACAATTCTAAACATGTCTACTCAGAAGTCAGCCCTACTGAGTTCAAGGAGGATTACTACCAGTATCTGGGTCTAGGATTGCAGCCTTTGTGATGCAAAAACTCCCAAAGAAATATGAGTTCTGATGGCATATTACAGATATTTGGTCTTTATGAAGATGTAGCTATAGAAAAAGCAGAATTCCTATTATTCTGATCACCTGAGGATGTAAAGAGGGAAACCCAAGCACATCTCTAAACAGAGCTAAGGCTGCTTACACACCTTACATTCAAAGTACGTGACTTCCCCCAAATAATACTGGGAACTGTAGTTTATCACAGAGCTACAATTCCCAGCAAAAACAACAGTTCTCAGAATTCTTATGGGGAAGTCATACACTTTTAATTTTAAAATGATTAAAATCCAATTTTAAATTATAATAAACACATAATCATACTAGAAGCAGCAAAAATAATCCAGAGAAAAATCATACAATAATTTAAGGAAAAGTCTTCATCTACTGGTGGATCATAAGCAAAGCAGCAGCTTATTTAAGTACTTGGGGCAGTAATAAGGTGCTGCCTCAGAAAAAACTTCTTTGTCAATGGCTATTAATTTAAACTGAACTTGGGAATTCACATTTACTAACTTTAAAACCTAGCCTTTTGCGACATGCACCTGTTCAGAACACTTCTATGGATATTCAGTCGGAAGGGGTTGGTTTTTTTAAAAAATACCTATCAATATTATTTAGAAAGCTTTTAAAATAAACTGTTCGTTATGGCTGTTGTGTGACTCCTATATACAGTGAGCTGTGCCTGTGCCCTTCTGACATTCCTATGGTTGGCGTCTTCATTCCCAACCACAGAAAGTCTAAGTATACCTATAAGTGGATTTCTTCACATTTACGTAAGGCATTTGCTCCAAGGACCTCTCCCCACTACCCCATTTTATATACAAAACAACAGATTAGTCTGAGTGGCTGGATCAAGTTCATTAGATGTCTAATCACGACATTGCATTGCCTTTCCCAAACCTTCCCTCCTTCTGTTCTCTCCCTGTTGTCAAAAAGAGTGTTCTGTAAGGTAGAACCTTTGGGGGCTGGGCTTATGTACACTGATGCTGCTTGCATGGATGTAAAAATATGTATGCAGAAAATAGGAAATTAATGTTCCCATTTTACTGATAGGAAACTGAGAATAATAATAATAATAATAATAATAATAATAATAATAATAATAATAATTTATTTGTACCCCACCCATCTGGCTGGGTTTCCCCAGCCACTCTGGGCGGCTTCCACAGAAACCAAAAATACACTAAAATCACACATTCAAAACTTCCCTGAACAGGGCTGCCTTAAGATGTCTTCTGAATGTCAGGTAGTTGTTGATCACTTTGACATCTGATGGGAGGGCGCTCCACAGGGCGGGCGCCACTACCGAGAAGGCCCTCTCCCTGGTTCCCTGTAGCTTTGCTTCTTGCAGAAGGAACCGCCAGAAGGCCCTCGGCGCTGGACCTTAGTGTACGGGCAGAACAATGGGGGTGGAGACGCTCCTTCAGGTATACTGGGCCGAGGCCGTTTAGGGCTTTAAAGGTCAGCACCAATACTTTGAATTGTGCTCGGAAACGTACTGGGAGCCAATGTAGGTCTTTTAAGACCAGTGTTATGTGGTCTCGGCGGCTGCTCCCAGTCACCAGTCTAGCTGCCGCGTTCTGGATTAGTTGTAGTTTCCGGGTCACCTTCAAAGGCAGCCCCACGTAGAGCGCATTGCAGTAGTCCAAGCGGGAGATAACCAGAGCATGCACCACTCTGGCGAGGCAGTCCGCAGGCAGATAGGGTCTCAGCCTGCGTACCAGATGGAGCTGGTAAACAGCTGCCCTGGACACAGATTTGACCTGTGCCTCCATGGACAGCTGCGAGTCCAAAATGACTCCCAGGCTGTGCACCTGGTCCTTCAGGGGCACAGTTACCCCATTCAGGACCAGGGAATCCTCCACACCTGCCCGCCTCCTGTCCCCCAAGAACAGTACTTCTGTCTTGTCAGGATTCAACCTCAATCTGTTAGCCGCCATCCAACCTCCAACCGCCTCCAGGCACTCACATAGGACCTTCACCGCCTTCACTGGCTCTGATTTGAAAGAGAGGTAGAGCTGGGTATCATCAGCATACTGATGAACACCCAGCCCAAACCCCCTGATGATCTCTCCCAGTGGCTGCATATAGATGTTGAAAAGCATGGGGGAGAGGACAGGACCCTGAGGCACCCCACAAGTGAGAGCCCAGGGGTCTGAACACTCATCCCCCAGCACCACTTTCTGAACACGGCCCAGGAGAAAGGAGTGGAACCACTGTATAACAGTGCCCCCAGCTCCCAGCCCCTCAAGACGGTCCAGAAAGATGTTATGGTCGATGGTATCAAACGCCGCTGAGAGATCCAGCAGAACTAGGAAACAGCTCTCACCTTTGTCCCTAGCCCGCCGTAGATCATCAACCAGTGCGACCAAGGCAGTTTCAGTCCCATGATGAGGCCTGAATCCCGACTGGAAGGGATCCAAATGGTCCGCTTCTTCCAGGCGTGCCTGGAGTTGTTCAGCAACCACTCGCTCAATCACCTTGCCCAAGAATGAAAGATTTGAGACTAGGCGATAGTTGGCCATCGTGGCCGCATCTAAAGATGGTTTTTTAAGAAGCAGTTTAATAATCGCCTCTTTCAGCGGGTCTGGGAAGGCTCCCTCACGGAGGGAAGCATTCACCACCCCACGAAGCCCATCGCCCAGTCCTTCCCGGCTAGCTTTTATAAGCCAGGATGGGCAAGGATCAAGGAGACAAGAATAATAATCTACCACCCACTCAGGGAGTTCAAGGCTGAAAAACCCAGATCTGCCAGCTTCAACCCAATATCCCGCCACTGAATAAGAACTAAGGAGAGAACTGATCTGCACTGCTGAGAATTAGCAGTTTTGCAAACCTAAAATCAAGCCAAAATCGATTATTCAACTTCTGCAGCAAGGCAACTTGTTTCGTATTTTAGTGGATAAGTGCACAAAATGTTATGTCAGGTAAACTTCTGTTAAGGATTTACCTTTAGAGATCATTGACAATGGGGCCTTTGAAGTCCATTATAAATCTGTACTTCTATGATACTTTTATTCTATCCACAGACTGAATTCACAAATGCATCCCTAACCCTTGATGATGACAACATCACATCACCTAAAATACGACTGAGACAATTCACAGTACCAGTGAAGAGGCATCGGGTGACCTGATGTCCAAGAATGCCTGTGTGAATCAATCCTGCTTTTCAGCAAAATATTATCTGGTCAGGCTCAGTAGAGCTATAACAAAACAGATTTGCAAGCTATGCTCCTATTTTTGGCCTCTGACTAATCTGCGGGTTCTGAAATTTCTCTCTGCAGTGTTTTGCCTCAGCACTTGCCTTGCTTCGTGTCCTAGTGATTTGAGGCACAATGACGTCACAGGACTTGGCCATGAGATAGAAAGCATCAAATCAGAATTTGTACTTTGGCACAGGCTGTTCAATCATTTCATTCAGCAAATTTGTCTGGTACGTTTGGACATTTTGATGAGTAAACACCCATGAGGCCGTTGTTGACAAAGCTAAAAACACACACCAGAAAAGAGCTCCATTTTTGGAATTAAGCCATTTAAATTAGCTAAACTAAACAGACATGAACTTTCGTGAATATGTTTAATTAATCTGTAATGCTCAGATGCTATATTACTAACAGATGTACTTGAATAGGCAGAAGATAAGCATATCCTAAAGCAAAAATACCTGCAAAATACAGCAGGCTAAGATATATGTTATAAAAATGGTAGCATATGCTAAAGAACTCTCTGGCCCATAACACTGAGATTCAAAATGTTATGACAGAATGTATCACAAGTTTCAGGGGTGTGTGGGTGTTTGATAAAGGAAACAGAAAAGAAGCAGAGCACCCAAAAATGCAGATAGCATGCATTCTTAAACATTTCTTAAATAGAGGGCCACCTTATTGTTGACTGAATGGTTGTTTTCTGCTTTAATATAGTCAACAGCAATAAAAGGGGGAAATTGTATTGAAGCCTAAAGAAAAGGTAGAGTGAAATCTGCAGAACTATTTTTCCCTTGCAGGGAGCGGGGCAATTATGATACTCGCTGGCATCGATGTGGCAGATGAGATGGCTATAGAGTTCCCTCGAACACTTTGAACTGAAGGGCTTCTGTTTAGAAGGGGGCCAGGAATTAGCGCACCAACGTATCAGTCACTACACAGAGCATCAAGGAGAGAATGTGCTCCATTATGTGTTTTCCACAGCCTGCTCTGCCAAAGAGTCCTTTAAGGAACACTGGGCATCAGATAGCATCTCAACCGGTTCCTTCCTGCTCCACCTGCTGGCACCAGGATCCCTTTTAATAAACAAACAAATAAATAAATGAAGTAACTTACTCTTCCTCACACCTCACCCTGTGCCACATCCTCTGTTGCTCGGTTACGGGTGTGCATGTGAGGAGTTATTAAGAGAATGAGAAGGCAAGTCGGGGGGGGGGGGCGGCTTTTACTGTGTGAAATGCTTCCTGCCTCTCAGTTCTTTGGCCTGCGTGTGGAGGGGAGCACAAGTAAGCGCAACACACACAGCAAAGGCATTTCTGGTGCGAGGACATCTAAAGCTCATTGTCACCTTTGACACAAGCAGTGTGGAGACCCTGATTCTTTGCTCCCCTCCCCCTTGTCCTAGCACAGTTCTGCTTTCTTTGGCTGTTCTTAGTCACATTTCAAAGGTGGGCATCCTTTACTTTCTCCAAGCCCACCAATATAGCTATGCCAGGGTATATGGTGTGTTTGTTTGCATGTGAGAGAGGGAGAGGCATGCCTGACAGGCAGTGGGGCCTTCAAGGGAGAACTTGTGGGCAGTTGTCCAGGGCCCACACAGCAGAAGGAACAACAGGGCCCCCAAACATAGAACGCCTGGCTTAGCCACGTTGAAATAATGCTCATTACTAAGAGCCCTCTCCCAAAAGATTATTAAATCGAGTCTAAAATTACCCAAGTGCAGCACTGCTTATAGGTAGCTACACAGTTAGATACAGTGGATGCAAGATAACAGAGGACTAAGCAGCTGCACCCAGGTCTTCTGCCCATTTCTGCAGGTAGAATGTGTTGCCTACTGGCTACTCATTGTCCTGCCTGAGTGAACTAGTGGCGCATGTGTAGCAGAAAGAAAGGGCCCATGGTGCCAGGTTTTGGTCCTTACATTAAAAGAAGATTCGCTCCACTGAAGGAACCGTCAGTCTTATTTGCTGTCCACCTTGCTTATCTGAGCTTTAGACACCGTCACATTTTACTCTGGACGTTTTGAAGGCATATGGTTTTTCTCCGCCCTCCTTCCTCCTCTCAAGCGATTCTGCACACTCTCCATGCATCTGGCCACCGGCCAAAACATACAGCGTTGTGCTTGAAAGCCTTGAGCATTCCCAGCTCTGTTTGAACTGCCAGGGGCCTGCTTTGTACTGCCTATCTCTGCTGCACAAGCCGCATTGAAGCTCCCTGTTTGAAAGAAGTCAATCCCTCGGAGGAACAATAGCAAAATCTATCTCCGATGAGATCATCTCCTTGGGACAGAGCAAACAGTTAATCTCCAAGCTGCTTAACCATTGTGTCAACAGAAAGGGCTGACTCGCAACATGAAATGAATGTGACTTTGGCAACATGACCTTTGCCTTTCCTCCCACCCCCTGCCAGTTATCCACACCAATGTAAAGTTATTAGGATTGTGTTTGTTTCCCTCTCGTGGCACTGGCCGCTGGGGGAGTGTCAAAGGCATTGGGAGAGGCTTGCATACTCTGATGTACCACTGTCCATCAACAGAACAATTGAGAAGAGACATTTGAAACGAGGGTTGCTATAGCTATCCTGCGCATACGGGAAACATAATACTTATGTCTCAGCATTGCTGCTGTCAGATTCCCCCCCCCCCCAGCTATTCACTGCAGAGAGAAGAGAAATTCAATAGATGAGTGTGGGATCCTCATCCCCATATTCATACAATGCAAAGGGAATGCATCCATTGTCCCCATAAAATGGTGCTAGAACTTCTATTTTGGCTGGTTCTCAGTGACTAGGGATTTATCCCCACTTTCCTCCACACTTTCCAGGCACAGTCCATGCTTTAAAGCTCCGTATCCAGCCCCCTCTTTTTTGCTCCAGAACTTCCCCTGTGAAAACCCGCTCTTTAAAGCTCAATCGGCAATCTGCAAAAAACCCAAATTGACATTTGCTCCCATTGAACACTAAAGAGCAGGTTTTCACAGGGAAACCTCCAGAAAAAGGGTGCTCAGACAGGCAGCTTTAAAGCATGGACCTGTAACTGGAAAGAGTGGGGAAAGAGCAAGGCCAACAGTAAGCATGGGCAAGCCCTAGAGTTGAGTAAGTGGCTGGGTTTTAAGCACATCTTTTATTTTAGTCTGATTTTAAATGATATAAAATAATATTTTAGATTTTACATAATGGGGAAAGGCCGTGGTTCGTTTGATGTGTTCCTGCTTCACATGTGGAAAATCCCCAGGTTCACTTTCTACCAACTTCACTAAAAAGGAATCCCAAATTGCAGGGATGAGAAACCTTTTTGCGTGAGACTTTGAAGACAGTCGCTGCTCCTAGCCCCTACTGTACATTCTTACGTGTGTGTGTTTGTTCCCTCTGGAAAGACAGACTGGACATTTAAATAAATATGTATGAATATTTGTTATGTCTATGTGATAACCAACCACACACTTCTGAATATTCACTGACAGTTGTACAACACTCCCATTGTAAGGGAATCGCAGCACATTGTACTATTCTTACAATGGGGCATTGTGCCCTGAAGAGTAGAATGTAACCAGAGATTATATGGCATGCCACTTGTTGCCCTGAATTTCTTAACAAACATTTTAAACTCCCTTGATGTTTGCTCATGTTTATTTTTAGACTTTGAAACAATTAAATATGGCGGTCCCCTGCTTATTCTCTAGGCCTGTCACCCTTTTGTCCCCAACAAAAAATGCTGTGCTTGTTGAACTCTAGACAGGGAAAACAGCCTTTCATTTTTATTTTTATTTTGAACCCTACACTCCAGATTTGACTATACATTGGCGGATTTCATATTCACTGAAATTTCCTAATGGTGATTCCACCCTCTCCTCCTTATTTACCTCAAATTTACTTGGAAGGAACAGAACTATTTCCTCTAAAGTAGGAGTAGGTTATTGCGTGGACAGGTGGAGTCCCCCCCCAACCCCCAGGCGACCCCTGAGCGGAATAATGACTCAAGACTTAATCCCAACGTCCTATGGGATTAAAATTGGTCACAACTTTATTAAATTTCAGAAGTAGGGAGACCTTGGCTCAGGCATTGGGTGTTTATCATTCCCAGTCCCCAGGGGGGGATCTGGGAGACATCAGGGTTATCCAGAATGTGTGGGGATTGGGCTGGCTCTGGAGAACATATGTTCAAGCAGATAGCCCGCCCTCCCCCGTTTCACCGCCGTTGGAGGGGAGAGCAATGACAACCTCTCAGCGTATGGCTAATGCCTCTCCTCAAGACCCCTTTAATGGGGAATCCTGAGATCACTGCCGCAAGGGTGGCATGGGTCACAGCTTCACGCCCCTCCATTTAATCTTTATTTAATTGAGGGCAGGCCCAATGGCGCCAGGAGGGAAAGTGCTGTTGTGGCGTCTCAGTGCTCACCTGAGAGGTGCCGGAACTGAGTTCTGGTGAGTTCCAGCTGGGGAAAAAGGGGCCTACATGCAGGAATTTGAAAGTAAGCATCAATTCACATACATAGCTTAAAACCTATTGCCTTTCTTCACATGAATCTGCTTGGACCCTGAGATCAACATCTGACACCCTTCTCTGCCTCCAAGAGACATTTGGAGGTAGTGAGAAGACAAAAGCTCCTTTGTGGTAGAGCCCAGCTTGTTGGATGCTCCACCCAGGGAAGCTTGCCTGGCACTGACATTGTCATCCTTTTAGTGCCAGGCAAATATATATTTGGACTGCATTAACCGTTTGGCTCCTAGTACTGTTGTGTTTGTGTGTGTGTTGGGCATGTTTGGTTATCTTTGTGGTTGCATGCTTTTGGTGTACTTGTTACCAATACTATGTTATAAACCACATTTCTGAGTTTTTACGTTATTTCTGTGGGTCACTTCAAGACTCCTTTTGGAAGTGTTGAACAAATCTAGTCTACTAAACTGAACTCTACTAATTGTGCCTCTCCACCCCCACCCCCCGCCTGCCAAATAAAATAAAATAAAATAAAATGGAGATTTGAACCTTTTCATGACTTCAGATTCCAGGGAATAGATGGGGCTGCATTGCTCACTCTGAGGTCATTATTAGGAGTTGTCATAATCTATCAGCCAAACCTAGAAATGACAAACTTCAGCAGCATCTATACTTTTTTTTTAAAAAAAAAAAAGCTGTTCACAGCTGACCTTTTTATTTTAAAATAAAGATAAAGCAAAGCCTCAGCTCTTTTGCTCATTAAGGCTGCAATCCAAAACACACTTGCTAGGGAGTAACCCTTGCCGAACAGAGTGTGTCTAAGTAAACAAGCACGAGATTCCACTGTACTTCAGATAAACTGCATCATAGCTGCTAGATAGCATAGATCTGAGGCCTTTTGTGTATGTTTGGTATTTATTTATACTGGCCTCTCAATAACATATATCTCTGGGCGTCTCACAAACATAAAATAATAAAGATAAATATTTAAACTATCATTTAAAAATGGCATCATAAAAATTCCCAGCAGAGAGAGACATAAAACCAAATTCGCAGTATAACTGAAAACCACAACAATATACAATGCTGCAAGTACACTGTGCTGCGGAGTTCAGAATCAGCAAACAAAACAGAAGATTTCAGTTTATTATGCTTCCTGAAAACACAGCCATGTGCAGCATCATAACAGTTTAGCTTTTAACACATATTAAGGAATACAGTGTGAAGGAATGAAAATATTTACATAGGCACCCTGGGATCTTTTTTCTTTGCTTTGCTTTCCGAATGGGTCATATAGTCATAGACTCATAGAATTATAGAGTTGGAAGGGACCATGAGGGTCATCTAGTCCAGCCCCCTGCAATGCAGGAACCCATGACCCTGAGATTAAGAGTCTCATGCTCTACCAAGTGAGCTATCCCTGCTTGCCCAAGGTGAATTCAAGGACAGGATCAGAAACCTAAATCTATTTCCCTGTTTCGAATTTACACACGCACACACAAATCAGACACATAGCTGAACTGTTAGAAGTGAAAGGCTCAACCAATTTCCCTTTGACACTTATATTCTTTTTTTAAAGCACTACATCCGATCTACAAGAGCTAAACAGGCAATCAAGGCTGCAGAAGAAACAGGCTGTGGTGCAGGAAACATCTGCCCCTTTTATTGGAAATCTATTGCAAAGGACTCCATTTTTTAAAAATTATTTGTGCAGCAGTGGTATTGGGCTGCTGCTGAAACATCTTCCTAACTTCATTTTTGCCAGCCCTATAAAAACCAAGACCTCTTAACATTCCAGGGCATTTTCAAAAGAACTGCATCCCCCCTCCCCTCCGTTTCAGATGGAAGGAGAATTGTGCCCAGACAGATCAATAGGGGAGTTTACCTTTCTCAGATTTCTCCTCCATTCTGTCTGACAGACCTTTGCTGGCATTTACCCTATTAAACCTTTAATACTATTTGGATTCTGTGCGTGTGTTTAAATACCACAAATGCATTATTTACCAGAAGAAAAATCTGGCAGGCTTGAAAATATTATGAGGCACCAGTAAAGTAGGGACCTATGAATTGTTCATATACCCAGAAGCACAATAATGAAGTTAGAGATGGTTGTATCTACCTATTTCTGTCCTGCTTGCAGATTGTTTGCAAACTTGGCTCTGTTTTTGGCAGGGGTTTTTTTTTGGGGGGGGGTGCTTAAAAATTCACTCAGTTTCATAAACAAATGAATGTCTTTATGAGGTGATCCAAGGGCTACCTTTGTTCTTTTTTCAGGTGCTTAGGGAAGGTAATAGCTGCTCTGTAAAAGTAAAAATAAAGAAAAAATAAATATGATTCAAAATGGTCCCAGGAAGTGGTTGTTCATCATAATGTGCAGTCCGTTCCTGAGAACTGAATACAGAAAAAGATAACTGCCACCCATATAAGCAATGGAGGCAGCTACATTTTCATGGAAACATCAGATTTTAGAGTTGAAAGGGACCACAGGAGTCATCTATCTAGTCCATCCTCTTGCAATGCAGGAATCTTTTGCCCAGCATGGGGCTAGAACCCATATCTCTGAGATTAAGAGTCTCATGCTCTTCCAACTGAACCATCCCAACTGACTCCATGCAATGTCCTTGTAAGGCTGTCAGCGCATAAAAACAGGAACTGGGGCTGTAGAAGGAACCACACTGTGTCAATGATACAGCATGTTGTGTTGTGTTATGTATGCAGGCAGTGTTGGCCACACCCATGCATGCCATTGCAGCCCTAGGTCATGGTGTCTCCTGGAGCTCAGGAGCTTCAGTTGCATAGCAAACTGTTCCTGCTCCTCCACATGCAGCCGCTGGGTGACCTTGGGCTAGTCACACTTCTCTGAAATCTCTCAGCCCCACTCACCTCACAGAGTGTTTGTTGTGGGGGAGGAAGGGAAAGGAGAATGTTAGCTGCTTTGAGACTCCTTCGGGTAGTGATAAAGCGGGATATCAAATCCAAACTCCTCCTCCTCCTCCTCCTCCTCCTCCCCCTCCTCTTCTTCGTCTTGTTCTTCAGACAAAAAGGATTCTAAAACGCTCCAGTGGTATTTGCTGGTAGCTGCCAGGCAACCAATCCCTGCTGCGATAGGCCAGTGTTGTGATTCGCTAGTTACAGCCAAAGACAGGTGGCAGTGGGAGGGGTTGCCTGGGCAGGCTTAAGGTATATATACTGGGTCGAGTGCCCGTTTCTCATTCTTGTTCCTATTGAGCTATGCCTCAGATCATGCTGGAACCTACCTATACTTCACTGGTGACAAAGATGGGATCCTAGGCCATTGTTATCAGTAGTTGGTTATCAATTTGTATCCAAGCTCAGTGCTAGTTTTGATCCCAATGAACTGGAAGCTTTTACAACTGCCTTCTCCCACATGAACCTGCTTGAGCCTTAAGATCAGTATTAAAAGCACTGCTCTCTATCTATCCCATCAAGTATAGCATGAATGACAGTGTGGGGCATAAGTGATATGGCCTTTTTTATAGTTAAAGGACCCTTTCTGGGGTCTGAGTGCTGCATAATCTGGGCGGAAAGCTCTTAGGGGCTGCCTTCCAAAGTGGGCAGTCCCAAAGACTTAGCACAAACCAGAGGCACCAGCTTCTCAGGATGATTGAGGGCCCCCGATGTGACGTGCCTTGCACATACAATGTGACGTGACATCGTGAGGAGCCAGGGGGCAGCCCCTCGGAGCCAGCACCTATGGCACACACTCTGCCTCCCCTCTCTCGTGTTCAGTGCCTCCTCTCCTCAGCTTATTCATTCATATTGACTGGGGGGGGTGCGTGGGGGTGTGTGCAAGGCTGGCCCTTGCATGAGGCAGAGTGAAGCAGCTGTCTAAGCCATGCCAATAGAAAAAGTGGCCCAGAAGTGGCTAGAAATGTATGCCCTGTGGTCTGCCCTGCAGTCCCATAACTAACTTGCTGCCCTAGGCTGTGGTGAAGGACTCCTTTCCATCACCAGAGCTGAAGTAAGATTCAGCTACCTGTCTAGCTTACGTTTTGTATATGCACTGCTGAAGCAAGCACTCTGGTTTACATTTTGTGTACAGAATGGCAAATGCACCCTCTTGTCCTTCACCTCAGGCAGCAAAATGGCTTGGGTCCCTCCTGTCTCTGTGTCTCCATGGTTGCGTGGATCTTCATTATTCTTGTGACACTGAGGAGCAGAGAGGGCCCAGATTTCTTTCCCATCTCTGTAGGTGCTGTGTGGTGTGAGGGTTTGTGTGTTGGCCACTGCCAGACACACAACTCACCCCTTCATTCCAGCATTGTCAAACTAGTTCCCATCCTCTGCTTTGTTCCCGCTATTGCCCTTCCTTTCTGTGCTTCTTGGTTTGTTTTGTTTTAAGATGGGAAGCCTAAGGCCAGGACCTGAGTCACAGTTGCATTTTTACCTAGCAGCAATACTAGCAGCATTGTGTAGTGAATTTTAATCTCTGTGAGCTGCTTTGGGGAATGCCAGAGAAATATATAACAAAGCAAACCAACAATATGGAGCATTGCCATGACAGCAATATTGGCTTCGCATCAGCTCTACACCCCATTCACTGTTTTTGACCTGCAGTCTTGCATTGTGGAACCATTTTTGCTTGAGCCATGCCAATAGAAATAGTGGCCCAGAATGGATACATTATTATTATTATTATTATTATTATTATTATTATTATTATTATTACTACTACTACCATGATCATTATCATCTTAGTGCCCCTGCTGCAGCTGTGGGTGGGAAAAGTGTGCTGGGTATTGCCAGCCCCCTGGAGTAGGTTCAGCGAGTGCCCTGTGCCATGAGGGTGGGGATTACTTTGTCAGCAAATAATGGGGTATTCCACTGAAGCGGCTGTATTTTCCCAGAGGGTGCTTCACTCGGCCCTGTCCCCACCTCAGCTATAGAAGCAGCCTTGCATCGCTTCTGCCCTTTGTGTAGAGAGATCCCCTCCTAATCTCGCTTTTCTCTTGCTCTTTTGTTTTTTAAAGCAAATTTGGCAGAGGGCGAGAGCAGCTGTTTGGATAGTTCTGGAGACAGAACTCCTTTTCTATTAAAAAGCAAAACAAAAACGCTTTCTTGCTATTAGAAATTAGTCCAGCAGACAGTGTTTGGATTGAGATGAAAATCTGGAACAGGCCAGAAGGCTGAGGTTCATAATTCAAGGTTACACTAGAACAAAGAATCAGGTGAGGAAAACAAAACAAAGCCAATCAGCAATCTGTCCTCAGAAGACTTTTCTTGCTAACAGGAGGGTTTTTATGCAGATTACACACTTCCTATAATCCCCTGTAGTCAGGTATCGTGTCCCAGAACCTCTAGGTATACAATATTGGGATGGGGGGGCACATCAAGCTCTCCAGCTAAGCAAGTAAATAATGCATCTACTAGGGCATAAAAATGCATTTATTGGTGAGAATTGGTTTGCAGAAATGTGCATTCTAGGCAAAATTGCATAGGAAAATGTGTATATTAGGAGAAATTTACATTAAAATTTGGGTGAATTTTAATTTATGAATTGCTTCCCATGAGGCATCCTGAAGTGATTTACAGTATAATAACTTATATCAAACAGTTACATATATAAAACAGTCTAAACGATTGCATATATAACAATATGAAAAATAATTACAAATATAAAACTAGTGTTAAACAACAGCGCATACATAAAATCATTTCAAATCCAAACACATTGAACAACCTTTTTATAGTCACTTTAGAAGACTTGGAAGAGGAAAGCCAGTATGGTTGCTTTACATTATACTGTACTACGGAGTCATTCTTCATGAAAGTGCAACTACACTTACACAATTCCTTGCTAAGGAATTTTCGAAACTCTTAACTGCAAAATGAAACATCTGAACATGTAAATACCATCACAGACGTGCATATATTTATTTATAAATCTGCATATATATTTAAAAAACAGACAAATGGCTAAAACTGAGTCATATATGCCAGCATTCAATAGAAATCAGGTACAATATTAACTAAACCGGAGACGGGCCACAATTTTTAAGAGAGTTGGCTTGAGAGGTATTGCTTCTTAAAGTGTACATATGTATTTATTTTGTTTCAGTGTTGCATCTAAACAGGCTTTTAAAAAAAAAAAAAAAAAGAAATGCAAAAACTTACCAAACTTGTTTTTTCTTTTTTTGCAAAAGGCAAATAGGGCTCAGTCTACAGAACACAGAGAGAACAGCAATCCCTTTTTCACTGACTGAGAAAAACAAACTACAATTGACTCTGCAGCCTAGGTAGAGGGGGAGAGGAGTGGTATGCACATTTACATTATAGCCTGGAAATTTCAAACAAAGGGATGATTTATGCAATGATTTTTTTCATGGTGTACTTGTGGATTACTGGCATATGGTGAGTTTGAGAATAATTCAATCTGTGCTGAAGTAGTCATCTGATTATCTAACCATGTGCCTAAAAAAGCACCAATCAATTCATAACAAGAGCTTTATTCAGATGCTCATATATGGCTTAAATGAATGTGCAGGGGAGGGGGCGGTTGCTTGACAAGCAGGCTAGCTCCATCACCCATCTTCCTTAGAGTCCTGTGGAGGCTCCCCATTGCAGACATTCACCCTCCAACTCATGAAGGGTCGCTGGAACAATAACAGGGAGAGGGAGCATGCTCGTCCCTGCTCTACCACCACACGTGTTCCGTTAAGCCATCTATGAATGCTTGAATAGGGCTAAGGTCAGCTAGGACTTTATGGAGGCTGACATGTGCCAAAGGCTGCAATTCAATCTATGTTTACTTAGGGGGTTAGTCCCATTGAACTAGCGCTGTCAAATGACCCAGAAAAACGAAAACCTGCTTGGCTAGGTTTGTCACGCTGGGGCTACACAACTGCTACGCAGTACCATGCGGAGCTTGTCTGGGGGTTAGGAGTCATGTTAGAATAAAAAGTTATAAACTCAAGCAAAAATACATAAGATGGCAGCCCGATGGATGTACCCGTTTCATTGTCCCAACCCAGCTGATATTTTAAAACACTCAAAAATGAAAGTTCAAAAACTTTTTATGCTCTGCACTGGTTTATCAAGGATTGTGCGCTTCTCAATTATGCTCAATTTATACCGAAAACCAACTGATTGACAATCATAACTACACACCTCCAGCTACCATCCTAAACATACCAAACAATCAGTTGTATATAGCCAGGCCCTACATTACAGCTGCATCTGCTCCAACTCTACAGACAGGGACTCTCACTTAAGAGACCTACAGCAAACCTTTTTGGAACTAAAATACCTGCCTGATGAAGTTTAAAAAAGGATCAATGAAGCCAGACTGATACCCAGAGAGAACTTGCTGCAAGATAGACCCAAAACAGAAAAAAATAGAACACCACTAGTAATTAGATACAGCTCTCAAGTTAAAACAGTTCAATGCATCATCAGAGATTTACAAACTCTCTGAGGTAATGACAGCTCTCTTTCCCAAGCTCTGGGAGGAAAGCCTTTCATTGCCCACAGAAACCCACCCAATCTTAAACAACTCCTCACAACACAATAATATAACAACCAGACTTAACATGGACACTGGCACAAGAACATGCAATAAATCTAGATGCCAACTTTGCTGCCATATACACCCAGACAACAGCATTATTGGCCCCAATAACATCAAACATCAAGCCTATTTAATTGTTCATCTTCCAACATTATAGATGCTATCAAATGCCAACAGTGCCCTTCAGCTCTCTGTATTGGACAAACAGGACAAACCTTACGCCATAGGATAAAGGGACATAAATCTGACATCAGGAATCAAAACAGAGAAACCAATAGGAGAACACTTCAATCTCCCAGGACATTCTGTACAAGATCTTAAAGTAGCTGTCTTATTGCAAAAGAATTTTAGAAAAACACTTGAAAGAGAAGTTGCTGAATTACAACTCATTACCAAACTAAAAACTATGGAGAGACCTGGTCTGAATAGAGATATTGGATTCATGTCCCATTATACATGCTAAAGCTAATTTTTATCATCTATCCCTTTAAAAATCCCTTGCCCTTCCCTGTGGAACCAACTGCCACCATTAACAGTAACCAACAGTTATAAGGTTGTAGCGACCTCTGCTTCAGAGTATCTGAAGAAGTGTGTATATACACAAAAGCTTATAACTAGAAAGCTTATACTTAGTTGGTCTTTAAGGTGCTACTGGAATTATTTCAAAAAAATTTTTTGGAAAAGATTCTTTTAAAGACTGTCTTAAGACAAAAAAACTCAACTCTCTTAAGGGAGTTCTTTTTGGATTATCTTTTAATATATATATTTTTTAAAGTCTTTAATCTTGTTATTTATTATTAATTATGCATGCCTCATTCTTACCCAACACAACTGCCAACACAAGAGAATGCTGTGTCATGGTGCTGTTAGGCAAGGAAAGTTGAGAGTGAGGAAATTACTCTTTATTGTCAAAAGTTAGGAAAAGGCATATCTATCAGTCCTACACCCTTGTGCAAATTAATTGAAACAAAGCATGTTTTCTATCTTACTTGTAATCCTGTACTCAAAACAAACACAAAAAGTCAGTTGATCATTATGGTGTCGGATGCCTGCAGCCAATAGAAGGAATGATGCACTCGCCACAATATTTTGAGGTTCTACAAAAGAGAGTTATTCCAGAGGTGGAAAAGAGGTATCCTAACGGTACTGGGATATTGCAGCGGGACCTAGCCCCCTGTCACACATCAAAAGTGGTGAAGAAATTCATTATAGAGCAGCAAAAACAGGTACTTGATTGGCCAGGGAATTCCCCGGATATATCCCATTGAGAATTTGTGGGCTACATGCAAAAGTTGCCTCCGTGCTGTAGACTGTGTATGACTATGGAGAAGCTCATTCAGGCGCTGATTCAAGTGTGGCACAGGGACCTGAAAATCAACAGTGACTGTTCGAAACTAGTAGACTCCATGACAAACCGTATTCAAATGCTGCTTAAAAATAGCGGAAGTCATATCCATGACTAATGTACATATATGTGAGTTTTGTACATGTATATGTGAGTTTTGTACAATAAACTACATTGCTTGTTTGAATTAATTTGAACCAGGGTGTATGTCTCTCAGCTACTCCTAGGTGTGCACCCAGAGAGGCAGTTGCAGCAACAGAAAAGCCCCACCCTGACCTCAGCTTATGCATCTTCCCCGCCTGAGCTACATGCAAGAAGGCTCAGACTATGCCTTCATGCAACCTATTTCTGCTCCTCCCACTTCAATTCCTGTCCTGGGAGACAGTGGAACAGGAGAGGTCCAGCAGCCCTTGAATGATTAGGCCCAGATTTTGCTATTGAAGCCGTGAAACCTTGCAGTGCATATGGACAGGCAAACAAAAATACAACACACAAAGGGCAAGGAGGGCAGAGGAAAATAAAACTCAGAAACTCAGGCCAAAAGCCCTCACCACAGCAGAAGGTCCCAAGCCTCAAAAGCTGGTCTAAGATGGCTGTTTCAGGTTGCTCTCCTACAGTGCTGAGGAGCTGCAGAGGTTCCTCGGCCCCTATGAGGAACTCCTTATCGCGCAGGAAGTTTATGATCATCCCCAGGACAGCAATCAGCAGCTGTGGAAACTGTCTGCACACAGCTGCCTCGTACTCCTCCACCTTGAGGATGGTGTGCAACAAGTTGGTCAAATGTTGCACAACTGTGGCAGACCCCACCAAAGGGCTCTGATACATTTGCCTGGCCATCAGATGCAAAAAACCTCCTGCCAGTGTGGCCAGTGTGGTGTAGTGGTTAAGAGCGGTAGTCTTGTAATCTGGGGCACCGGGTTCGATTCCCTGCTCCTCCACATGCAGCTGCTGGGTGACCTTGGGCCAGTCACACTTCTCTGAAGTCTCTCAGCCCCACTCACCTCACAGAGTGTTTGTTGTGGGGGAGGAAGGGAAAGGAGAATGTTAGCCGCTTTGAGACTCCTGAAGGGGAGTGAAAGGTGGGATATCAAATCCAAACTCTTCTTCTTCTTCTTCTTCTTCTTCTTCTGCCAAATTCCCTCACAGTCACTGATCAGAAATTGGAGGAGGTATCCAATCACTTTCTTCAGGCGATGATAAGCTAAGATGAAGAAAGCCTAGAAGGCCACTTTTCTCCCCTCCCTTGTAGGCTTCTGGGTGTTTTTTATGGAATTTCTCCAGCAGCACCTCAACCTTCACCACTTTGTCACTGAACTGCTTAATAAACACTTGGAGCGAGTGGGAAATGTCCAAGGGCATGAATGAGCTCTGCGTGGCAAGGTCCCCATCTCTGGTTAATACCTCCTTAAAATGATTACATGTGAAGAAAAGCATCAAAGAACTTGGCAAGAGCATAGCAATTATTATGAACAATGCAGGAACTGGTCCACCAGTTAAGTTCACTCTGAGGCCTTATTATCAGGGTTTGGCCCCACATTGTACGTGCCAGTATCTCTTTGTAATACACCATGAGAATGAGATAGGCAGAGGGTATCTGCTGCTTACTGCTTGTACTTCATGTCTGCATCTGTAGCACAGAGACAGTAAACGGCCACTAGCCAACCCAGTATGGATGTGGGAAGCTCTGCAGAAGGATGTTGCTTGGCCTTCAGAAGGATTGAAAAATCTTGCAGCACTTTAATCCGGACCTGCTTCTTCTAGCTTTTCATACCCACGACCACATCAGTCAGCTGACGCTTGAGCTGGTCCTCACTGAAGCTTTCAAAGAATGACAAGGAGTGCTCCCAAAACAGAAACAGAAGAAAACTGAGAGGATGAATGCTATACAGTGGTACCTCAGGTTAAGTACTTAATTCATTCCGGAGGTCCGTACTTAACCTGAAACTGTTCTTAACCTGAAGCACCACTTTAGCTAATGAGGCCTCCTGCTGCTGCCGCGCTGTCGGAGCACAATTTCTGTTCTCATCCTGAAGCAAAGTTCTTAACCTGAATCATTATTTCTGGGTTAGTGGAGTCTGTAACCTGAAAAATATGTAACCCGAGATACTACTGTAGTGACTTCCTCATGGTGGATTGGCCAGAGGGGTGGTGTGAGAGAAGACTATTCTGCTCAGACATTTGTGTGCCTCTGAGTATTGTGCTTTCTAAATACCCTCCCTTCCTCTCCAGTCCGCTCGCAGTTTAAGTTTAAAGCTATGAGAACAGGGCATTTTAAGCCATGGTGTTTGTGGTTCCCGGTGGCACTGTGGTCTAAACAACTGAGTCTAGGGTTTGCCAATTGGAAGGTTGGCAGTTCAAATCCCTGCAATGGGGTGAGCTCCCGTTGTTCAGTCCCTGCTCCTGCCCACCTAAGCAGTTCGAAAGCATGTCAAAGTGCAAGTAGATAAATGGGTACTGCTCCAGTGGGAAGGTAAACGGCGTTTCCGTGCACTGCTCTGGTTTGCCAGAAGCGGCTTAGTCATGCTGGCCACATGACCCGGAAGCTGTCTGTGGACAAATGGCGGCTCCCTCAGCCAGTAAAGCGAGATGAGCGCTGCAACTCCAGAGTCCACGACTGGACCTAACAGTCAGGGGTACCTTTACCTTTACCTTTACAATAATTCAATATGTGTTTAATTACAACTAGGCTCAAAGGCTAGATGGCATTATTGTTCCTTTGGCCTTGTTCTGAATCAGGCGTATCAGCAGGCAGCCATGAGTCACAATCACACACACCCTACTACTGCTGCCTGCCAGATTTTCAAGGTACCCCCCCCAACTTTTTCCTTCTATGAGAGGGAGGATTATAATTCCTGTATGTCCTCTAGCTTCATTAATTTTTGTCTGGACAAAAGCAAAATTATTCAAGTGGATCTCTTTATTTAGAAACAGAATTGAATTGGTTCATTAGATTAAGCCTTGAATATAATGGACAGCAGTGGAAAGCATTCAAGATTTAAACCCAGGAACTTCTTTTTTTTAAGAACATTCTGAATACAAATATTCAGTCTGCTCAAACACAATACAGCTGCTGGTGCACAAATAATCTTGCATTTGCTGGTTTTCAGGAACACAGGCCTATTTTCTCTCTCACACAGAAAAAGGTTGCATGTTTTATTATGACAACCAATACAGCTGCTCATAGAACAGAGTATATGGTTCTCAGTCTTGGCACAAGGGCATGACTGCTGCCTGTGTGACAGGGTTGAGATTAAGGCTGTGTACACATTGGCACATACACAAGGAGAAGGGGACGACAGAGGACGAGATGGTTGGATAATGTTCTCGAAACTACCAGCATGAGTTTGACAAAACTGCGGGAGGCAGTGGAAGACAGAAGTGCCTGGCGTGCTCTGGTCCATGGGGTCATGAAGAGTCGGACACGACCAAACGACTAAACAACAACAACACACACATTGGCATCTACTCTGCTGCAGTGCACACCCATTGCTGGTGTTTGAAGCTGTGCACACATGACACTAGCCACAATACATATCTATCTTGTAGTTTCTTGAGAAATACTGCTGCTTGATGCATTTTCCCTCAAACCAGCGTGTTGTGTAACCTCCAGAAGTACAGCTACTTATGAATAGCTAAACTAGAGAAACTAGAGAAAGAGACTCTAATCAGGACTTCCTCTTGAAAGGGCACGCCCCATATTTATGCATGGTGTGAGGGGGCAGGAAGTTCCTGGTCTCTTTGAGTCAATTCTAAAACACTCTCTATACCGAATTATAAGAAAGATGGCGATTACCTAGTGATTTACATTGCTTTATATCCAGCCAATTGGGATGTTGCCAAAGGAATCTACATTTCTTTTTTTTTTCTTTTTTAAAAAAAGGTTTGGTTAATTTGCACAACATATTAATAATTTCTAATGCATAAGGTACAAAGGTTAGGGTGTGGCTAGCAGGAAAACTAATAACTAGATTGAAGAAACCAAACAGAGCCACCAGTCTGAAAAAAAGACCATGGGGCAGCCATCATTTCATAAATATAATATAAATAGTTAATTGTTTGCAGATTGGGCAACAGCAGCATCTTCATCACAGATTTCCCTGAAAGTGGTGGAATGCACGATGTTCCTGTTCTGGGAGCGAGCAGGATGATAACCCCAAAGGCCCCCATAGTGCTAGGTCCTAGAAAATACAGGAGACCTGATAGCTCTAGGTGTTGTTGTGGGGCAGGGAAATCTGAGTTTGAAGCGCTGAGTGAAAAATGGCCACTTTGAGTGTACTAAGAGGCATTTACATAATGACAGAGGAAAACTATTTAAATGCAAATAGCCCAGTAAGATGGCTGGAAATTCTGCAGCCGCTCTAGCAGCTTGGTGTGATGTAAAGACAAGGGTGGATAAACAAATGCATACTCCATTTGAGAGTCCATTTATTGTAGGCATCGTTTTTGTTCCTTTGGCAACTATTCTTCTCCTTCCAAAAGGAAAAAGGAAATAATAATAAAAAGGAAATGTGCAGCATCTTAAATTATTGCAAAGGAAACATCAATCTGTACTGTAAAATCATTTAATAAATCCACCCACAGTAATGTGTAATGTGCGTATTTATCAAAGGCTTTTAGCTGGTACAGTAATTGTAGATGCTGCGAAAACAGACACAATATCTGCCTGCTACCCACCTTCTTCCCCTGTTGCTTCCCACCTCCTATTAAGCAGTTGGGGAGACCCCAATTTCAAATTATTATTTTTAAAATAAATTTTATTAAGGTTTATAGAGAAAAATACAAAACATAATATATTTTACCCTCCCCACCCCCAATTTCAAATTAACGAGGAAACTATGACATTTGATAGGGGCTCAGCTGATAATGCAAATGTTTGTGTGAATATCAAGGGGAAGCATAATCTAAAAAGACTGTTGTCCCCCTCCCCCCCCCAAAAAAGAAAAACACACCCTCTGGCCTCTTAGTGAAGACAGTGAGAAGCCAATGATCTCAAAGCGTCTGGTGTAGAATGTTCATCTACAACATGTAGGTGGTAGAGGAATTACATCTCAGCACTGGCACTTTTGTTCTTTTTGGCCAAATAATGCTACAGCTGCTGTTCCATTGTCACAAGGGGTCCAAGCATCAAGGTCTTTTACATCAGCTATATTAGTAAAAATGAGAACCCAGGAGAATGGGGGCACCCACACAGCTGCTCTTTCTCCTGTACCATGAAAGGCGTAGCAGCATCAAGTAATGAATGAACTGAGGTTGAATTTGTTCTAACCTGAGCAATTTTAAGAGTCATTTGGAACAGGGTATGCATGGGTTCTCCAAAAGTAGGCACATTTTCAGAACTAAGACTACAGCTCCCTCCAACCCTTCAACATTGGGCACACTGGCTAGGGCTGAAGAAAGTTGTAGTCCATAACATCTGAAGGGTACCATCTTGCACCCTGGTTTAGACCAATAAGGAGCAGCCACTTAGTGGGTCATTAGAAAAATGGAAGCTTGTTCTGGAGGAGAGTGGGGTAATATTCTTGGGCTCTTATCTCCTTGCACAAGGTAAATTGAAATTACTTATACACATAGTGAAAGGGATGGGGAATCAGTCCCTGTATAGCTGAACAGGTATTATTTGCTATGATTGCGTCACAATGGCAGGACTATATCCTTCAAGTAAGTTAGCCATTTGCTGTAGTTTGGGGACCAAAGCTGTTCGCAAAGAAGTGACTCTGAAGTGTCTAGCACTGTGATAGATTAAAGAAAAGTTTAGATTGCCTGTCTAAAAAGTTTGCAGATAGGAATTGACTAATTTTCTCTTTGGACTCAGAGGGTCTGTTGCATTGTTCATGTATTAAACAAATTATTTATGCACTTAGCTCTTTGTGGGCAATTGCTATATTGTTTTGTATCATTTAGGTTCTGGCTAGGAAAAATGGTTCACCTTAACCATTTGCAAGTTTTGCTCCATCAAAGTCCCATAGGCTCTGCATAGGGACAGGTCACGTGCGCGCACACACTATTTATTTAAAGCTTTTGTGTACCTTTTACTGTTCCAAGTGAGTGCAAAGCCGTTTACACATATCCGCCAAAAATAATAAAAGCACAAATAATAAAGTGTTAACAATAAAACTATTACAATCAATAATATCAGGGAAAACTACAGCTGAAAACAGTCCAGAATAACCTCCAAAACCTAAAAAGAACGTTTTTATCCTGGGCGAAATTCCATCAGTGTTGTGGCCATCTGTGCCACTAGGGTGAGTTTATTATCCGGCTGATAACTCTCCTGACCGAACACTTCTATCACCTACTCCCCTTGTAGGCTTAAACAAAACGTTTTTTTGCAGCTTCATCAGTTTTTCCAGCTGAAATTACAATACCTTTCCAGGCTTAGTCCCAATGTGTTTTATGGTCCTTTTTCAAAACAAAGTGTTGAGGTTTCAGCTGAATTCACAATAGTAAGGACCTTTGAAGGCCAGATGTCAGGGGTTTTTTTTTGGGGGGGGGGTGAATTAAAGAGTTTTAATATGACATTTCATCATGAAGGAAACAGGTATGGAGGATGGGCTCATCTGGTAAAGATTTATCTTTTGTGGTCAGCCCTCGCAATCCCAATCACCTGTTTGGGAAAGGGACGGGAGATGGAGAATAATCCAGGCACCCCTTCTCCATCCACGAAGTATCAAAAGACCCTCATTCACAGCAGCATGCATATAGTCCATTTCTCTGTGAGGATCGATGAATTGGGGCTGTGGTGCAGACAAGTCCTATTCATTATAGCATTAAGAGCATTGTGATGACTATGGATAAAAGGTCCTTGAGAAGGACAAGGCCTTTGCATTGTGTAATCAGGCTACCGTTTTCAAAAGAGTGCCAGGCAATTTTGCTGACTGTTCCTATTTCAATCATATTAAGAGATGCTTCCAGTTTACTCAATTAACATGCTGGAATGGATCCCATCATTACGGACACTTCGTCTAGTACATCAAATGGCTGATATTCATCTGTTCACTCTAAATGTAATGGATAGAACGCCTTGCAGCCACTGTAAATATTGCGGGGGGTGGGATTGCAAAGTAGAGGTGGTTGGGACTTGTTTTTAATTTTACAAAACTGGGCAGCCTCCAGCTTCTTACAGAAGTGCATCCAAAAATATATTTGATACAGCAAGGAAGGGAAAACCGCACTGAATTAAACCAGCACTTGCAGCAGCTTTTGTCGGCAAAGCCCTGGGAAAGGGCAACCAGTTGTTGAAAGTCTATTATTATTATTATTATTATTATTATTATTATTATTATTATTTGCATTTTTACAACTTATATATTTCCAAACAATATTCATCATTATCTCTTATCCTCAGACTTCCCAGTCCATCTCTCCATGGCATTCTAGGTAGTCTTTTGTCAGCTGCATAATATATTATTCCACCCATTTTCATCTCAAATATTCCTTGATTTAATGTTACCTACTGCTAATATGTTCATTCCTACTTGTAAGTTAAACTGACTATTATATTCTCTGAGATACTCTTCAAAACTCTTCCATGATTACTCTTATCCATGATTCATCCTTATTTCTTAGTTTTGCAGTCATAGTTACTAATTCTGTGTATTGTACAAATTAATCTGCCATATTTCTTTTGTGGGTATCTCTTTTTCTTTCCATTTTTCGGATATACCACTCTAGCTGCAGTGGTCACATATAAAAAGAGACTGAGTGCCTTTTTTGGAATATCATCACTTGCTATCCCTAACAGAAATTCCTCAGGTCTTTGGGGAAATGTGATCATAAGGATCTTTTTTAATTCTGTATGAATCATCTCCCATAATTCTCTAGCACAGTGATGGTCAAACTTGGCCCTCCAGGTGTTTTGGGACTACAACTCCCACCATCCCTAGCTAACAGGACCAGTGGTCAGGGATGGTGGGAATTATAGTCCCAAAACAGCTGGAGGGCCAAGTTTGGCCATCACTGCGCTAGCATATTTACACGACCACCACATATGGATCAGGGTTCCCTCTACCTTGTGGCATAGATTTGACCCCTTTCTGTACATTTTTGCCTGTTTGCCGAGTGTCAGTGCACCGGTACATCATCTTTTGTAAATGTTCCTTAATAAGATAACAGGCAGAAAAGTTCGTAGTTTCCCCCCATTGTTTTTCCCAGTTGTTGAAAGTGCTTTAAGGGCAGGGCCTGAAAATAAATTTGGAATATCATGTCTCCTTGGGGAGCCATGGGGAAATCAGCCAGGAAAGAAACAGAAGCTTAAGGTAAGAGCAGTGGAGACTGCTCCCTTAAGGGCAAACAGGGCACTGCCCCACCAGCCTCAGTCTGCTCTCAGCCAGCCCTCACTTGCCCACCTCTTTCATTGCATCTACTTCAGGTGGTAGCAGCACCAGAATTAAGGCAGTGTGGGCACAGGGCACTGAAATGGGGGCGGGGTGTAAAATAATGATGACAATGCTGATAATAATAACCTATATTTATACAGGTACTTACTCAAAAGGAACTGTTGTGAAAATAAGAAATATTTAGAGAGGTATACCAAATTTTGTCCTTGCTCAGGGCGCCATTTTAACAAATCCACCCCTGGTGATAGGACTGGCGGTCAGCTTCCTCCCTCTTAGACTCCATGTGCAGAACTCAACAGGTAGGATGTGGGCAAAACCAGGATTAGTAAGCTCTGTTTCTTATGGGCTCTAGCTCTACCTACTGCTGGCCCTCCTGCCTTCCGCACCACCACTCCCAATGGACAGCAGCCACCGCTGGGTAAGACGTTCACAGGAAGTCGGACTCATAAAAGCTGCTCAGAGGAGATGTTCTACTCAGAGCCAAGTGTCCTTACAGGGCCAAGTGTGCAGCATAGTGGTCAACCTGACCTACCTCACAGGGTTATTGAGAGGATACAATGGAGATACAGTGAGTCACCTGATCAGATGGTGAGTCTGCTGGTGAGGCTTTTAATGCTGCTGGTATGCCCACTACTTTACCAAAGATGCTACTTTTGTGACATAGGAAGCAAAGTGCTGCAGCCTAGCTGTCTACGGCCTCAGACGTAGACACATGCACCTTACACACTATGGAAAGGGAGCACCTCGCAGGGGGTGGAAGAGCCCTTTAGAGCCATCAGAACAATGTCATTCCCTCAGCAAGAATACTGTATTATATTTCGCAACGGCTCAGCACAGATCCACAAGTATGAAGCATTTTCTCAAAAGGTCAGTGTATAGTGGTGGACGTGGCCCCTTCTGAATTTCTGAGACTATCAGCCTAGTTGTGATATTATGATGGCAAATGTGTGTTGGCGCAATAGCGCTCTGTTCTAGTAACCATGGTAATGCTGATGGCCCAACAGGCCTGAAATAATGCACATGGCTGCCTTCAATAGCAAGCAGGCTAGCCTGATGTGAGAAGAGGTTCACGCCATAATGCAATATCCTGCTAATGAAAAGCAGAGCGCTAGAGTGGACAACCGCAGCTTTTGGTGTTTGCTCCCTACGAAGAGCCGGCTAATGTGCTCAGTAAAATAAGATGTGACATGTTTTCACTCTGCTTCTGTGAAACAGGTTTTCTCCCCCTCACTTCTGCCCACACAACAACGCAGTGCCCAACCAGAGGAGATAAAATAGATCTCTGCATCCTCGTATCGATTGAAACCATAAGCATTAAAAGACAATAAGTTACAAGTTCAGGCTAAAATTGATTGAATAAAAGCAACATTAAGCATGATTAATACATAATCTGTGAATTTGCAAATTCTACAGGAAGGCGAAATGTTGAGACTGCTTTAATAATTGTACCATTCATACTCAGAGATGGATGGGCTGGTCTTAATCTGCTTCATGTCCCTTGCACATAAGTAGACCAGGAAATACCGTTCTGTCAAATGTCTATGTAACATTCTTTAAGGGGATTAATGAAAAATTGGCATCATTTTTAAACAGTTTAAAAATTATAAAGAGGGGGCTTCTCTGGCTGCTTTATTTTTATTTTTATCATTTATTTATTGCATTTATATCCCACTTTTTCTCCAAGAAGCTCAAGGTGACCTACATGGTTCTCCCCTTCCTCATTTCACAATATCCCTGTGAGGTAGCTAAGGCAGAGAGGCAGTGACTTGCCCAAGGCCACCCAGTAAGTCTCATGGCCAAATTGAGATTTGAACTGTGCTCTCCCAAATCCTAGTCTGACACTAATGGCCACACCACACTGGCTTGAAAAAAACATTTATAGCCAAGCAGCTAGAAGGTGGGGGTATTTACTGCATTTGTTGAAAACATTTTATTTAAAAGCCCCTGGAAGCAGAGGTATATTATAGCATGCCACCCCTTCCTCGGTAATTGTACCGGGGTGGGTGGGGGTGGCATGACAGGCAGCAGACAACAGATCTCTGGGGTTTCAGACAGGAGACTTTCCCTGGAGATGCCTGGGTTTGAAATTGGGGCCTTTTGCATTAAAGAAATGTGATCTGCCACTGAGCTACAGCCCTTCTTTCAAAGGCACTTTTGACCCTATACTGCTTAGAAAGGAAAGACACTCTGCATGGGCTAAGATGTCCTTTGCTTTTGCTTTAAAGTATTTTCCATTCTGTACATGCTCAGAGATATACCGCCTATGGTGCCAGATTATGTTTTAAAAGTTGACAATCCCGCAAGTCATTGGCCGGTGAATTCACGTTTTGTTGCACCCTTGACAGAATCTTCCATTACCTCGCACACTGTGATAATTCTTTGTTTGTGTAACATTCTGCAATGTCTCCTCTCAGCCCAGGCAATTGCTAACCAGTCTTACAGGACAATTGGAATGGGGAGTGACTTAATGCTATAGGCAACCCAATGCATGATTGCGAACTTGATATAGCAATTACCTATCCTTATGGGGAGAGATGGGATGCTCCTGAGGAGAGAGGTCATAATAACAGAGATCAACATCCACATATTGTTTATATATGCTGATTACAGTTTTATTGCTAGTTATTTGAGATATGGGAGCAAAAGACATCATGAGGTTGCCATAATTATAGGTATCTATGCTCTTATTGTAATTGGATTTCCTACAGTAACACAGTAATGTTTGGGAGCATATCTGCTTTTCACCCAGGTATTACATTTAGGGTAGCATACCGCCTCTCGTCTAATAAGAAACTCTCTTTGATGGAAATGAGGACTGGGAACCTTTTATTGGCTCAGGAATTTAATTAGACTTCGTTAACAACCTACCTGAAACCTGGAAATAAGAGGACCAAAGGACAAGAATATTTCCGCTCTCTTTTATTTAATTCCACATAAGGTGAAAGATTGATCTGCTGAGATGCTAGCTGCTGTTTCTTCTTCCAGTAGGGTAAGATTAATAACATCCTTTAAAGCTTTCTACCCTGGTGAGAAATTAATTGCATCCTATCATTTCATATACACTCAGGTGCCCCTCAGAATAAATGATGGGAGTTGACACTAAACTTCTCCAGAAAGTTTATACAGGGTCAGTTTACAACCAACAATTCATACGGAACTGCATTAGAAAAGCTGTGCCTGGCAAAGGGAAAAGAACCCACACAGATCTTTTCTGGTTTACTGGGAAAGAAGTGACGATTTCAGATTTGTAATTTTCCCCTTGGTTTGAAAGCTTCTCTTTGTCCATATACTAATAATCTGAAAGTGGAAAACAGAAGGCCTCTGGTGATCCACATGCTGCAGGGATAATCCGGCAGCCGTAAGTGCTGTAAAGGTTTGTTTAGGTTCAGTTTCTTATCGCTGATTCACTGCTGCTGGTACAGCCAAGTTAATCAATACAAACAGTTTATTTTTAGAGGCTGTGACCCTGAGTCAACGCAGGGAGATGAAGGCACAGCTTCCTCCAAGTGGTGGGGAGCAAGAGGGAAGGAGAGGAAAGGGAGACTCAGAAGTCATGCCCTTTCCGCCACAATCTTCAGTCCATGACCACACTTTGTGGTCAGCTGATTTTGGAGAGGGAGCTGTAGGCAAGTGGGAATATGGTTCTATTATCGCAGGCACAGAGGACACTCTGATAACACCACTGCAAACCACCATGCTTTCAAACTGAGTTGAACTGAATGTAACCTGTACTTGGGACTGAATGGTTCAGATTGCTGGGTTGCTCCAAGCTCAGCAGCTGGCAAGCCCGCCAAGTGCCCCTATTTTCTAGGGACAGTACTGGATTTACAGAAGCCATCCCGGTTTCTGATTTGATTCCAGATAGTCCTTAAATAGTCTTTAACTGTGCCCTAAATAAATATTAAAGATGCTGCTAACAATGGCATTAAAGGTAAAGGTAAAGGGACCCCTGAACATTAGGTCCAGTCATGACTGACTCTGGGGTTGCGGCGCTCATCTCACTTTATTGGCCGAGGGAGCCGGCGTACAGCTTCCGGGTCATGTGGCCAGCATGACTAAGCTGCTTCTGGTGAACCAGAGCAGCACATGGAAACGCCGTTTACCTTCCCGCCGGGAGCGGTACCTATTTATCTACTTGTACTTTGACGTGCTTTCGAACTGCTAGGTTGGCAGGAGCAGGGACCGAGCAATGGGAGCTCACCCCGTTGCGGGGATTCGAACCGCCGACCTTCTGATCAGCAAGTCCTCTGTGGTTTAACCCACAGCGCCACCCGCGTCCCCCGCCTTTCCTTAGGACGTTCCTATTTTCATCGGGGGAAATGTTGGCGGGTATGAGCCTACTGGCTTTGCAAATAGAAAGCTAGAGCAGGAAGCCCTACACATAGCTGCTGCGGCCCTCGAGTCTCCCTGAAGGGAACGGGAACTTAAGTCCATCACATGCATGTTGGGGTTGTAGCCACATGTATGATGTGTTCAGCAATGTTATGTTATCACTTCATAGCTCCTAAACATTCTTCTACGAGGCCTCACCTTTAAGGAAGGCAGCCTGAACATGCTTAGGTTGGTTGGCTGTTTCCCTCCAAGCACATGGTACCGGAATGGGAAGGACTGCTTGCTCAGTTATGTCCCGGCTGTCAAACACTGATTTGAAGTTTTTGTTAATGGTTTTCAGGGCAGAACTAGGAATGACAGTGAACATGAAGTAACCGGCAAAGACAGCAGCCCCACCTTTTATTACCCGCTTCAGTGTAAGGGAAATGTAGTCAGCACTCTTCCAATCCCCTTAACAACCTATATTTGGGAAATACATGTTTTGATGGTGTCGTATTACACATTTCCCTTATTAAACGTTACAGGGAGCAAAGACTGAACTTGACATTAGGTTGCTGCTGGTTCTGATGGCAACTCCCTGATCAGCAGCATGTCTTCTTCTGCTTGAAGAAAAAAATGCTGTTTCTATAACCTTTTGTCAAGTGATGAAGTAGTTTCTCTCGTCTCTCTTGAATCTGCCACTGCCCGATCTGACCCCTGCACTCTTCCCAAGTCCTTAGTTCTTCTCCCTTCTCCTACAGTTATGCCTTGGGTATGCCGTTATGCCTTGGGATACGGCTTGCCTGGTTGGCCTTGACACCAGTGTAGCACAATACACTCGAGTGACCCAATCTCTCTCGGCAGTTAGTAGCTTAAAGGGTTACATATTCTGCTATGTAGCTCCTTTTGCTCTCTGACCCCGTCCACCTGCAGAACTGGGATTTGAACAGACCACGGCTGCCCTGCGCTAATTACAGCTTAATAATTACTCAGCATCAAAACCCAACCTTTCCATTGCCTTTTGCTCTGCTCGTTTGCTTGCAAAATAACTCGAGCTTTCCCCAGCAACAGTCGGTGGGGTTGAGGGTCACTAAGCAAGCCCTGTTGAAATGGATGCACAGGCTCTTCTTAACCTTTACACTGATTAACAGATTTATTCCTCTTCTGTTGCTCAGGATTGATTTCACACAAGCGATTGGCCTAGGGATGGGGAACCTGGTGCTCTCCTGATGTTGTATTGCCCATCATTCCTGATGGTTGGCCTCACAGGGTGGGGCTGATTGGAGTTGGGAGTTCAACAATCATCCAGACCAGGCATAGGCAAATTTGGCCTCCAGGTGTTTTGGGACTACAACTCCCATCACCCCCAGCTAACAGGACCAGTGGTCAGGGATGATGGGAACTGTAGTCCCAAAATATCTGGAGGGCCGAGTTTGCCTATGCCTGATCTAGACTTCCTTTTGGCCACATTTCTAGGTGCAGGTCCGGGCTTTAAAATGCCCTGTCTGAGTGAGTTTTATTTATTTTTTGTCCCAGTGTTTTCCCTGGGAAAACCCGCATTTTACTGTTGAAGCAGAGCAAACAGCAATTGGGTTTTCTGCGGATTTCTGTTTGCTCCAATTCAACGGTAAAACGTGGCTTTTTCCAGGGAAAGCACCAGGAAAAAATAAAAAATGAAACCCACTCAGACACAGAGCTTTAAAGCATGAACGTAAGTCTGGAAAGCACAGCACAAGCGGAAGTCTGGATGAGCCCAGGCTCTTTAAACATCAGCAAAATGGCTTTTCTTGGAACCAATTGACCTTTCTCAGTAAGAACAAATGAAATCCCTTACCTGCTTCTTTTCAGGAAACAAGTGTTAGCATACTGGATTTCAGCACAATGAAAGTGAACAGGCATGTCCTGATAGCTACTGTGACCTTTGACTCCAATGTTGTCACGTAGCAAGTTGTTGAATAAACTGAGTTCATATAATTGGCTTCATCAAGCAGTTTGCTTTGGTGTCATTGTGCAAAACAGATTGAAGAGGGACGTGCTGTTGAGTTATATGGTACAGTTGTGGGTTTTTTTGTACGTCACCCATCTGACTGGGTTGCTTCCAACATATACAGTGGTACCTTGGGTTAAGAACTTAATTTGTTCCAGAGGTCCGTTCTTAACCTGAAATGGTTCTTAACCTGAGGCGTGCTTTTGCTAATGGGGCCTCTTGCTGCTGCTGCGCTGCTGGCGCGCAATTTCCATTCTTATCCTGGGGCAAAGTTCTTAACCTGGAGCAACCACTTCCTGCCTAGCGGAGTCTGTAACACAAAGCGTCTGTAGCCTGAAGTATCTGTAACCTGAGGTACCACTGTATAAATATAATATATAATATACACATAATAAAACATATTAGATGACTAACATTCCCTCTGAAAAACAAAAACTACCCAACAATAATTGATTAATCTGTTTAAAGTTGCAAAGAGTTGCATCCAATGGGATGTGGGCAGACTTCCACATGCACAACAGTTAGCAAGGTTAGCAATTCTGCTAATTTTCAAGTCAGGTGATCAAAGCATCAAAACTTTATACTAAACTCTACAAAAATGAAACACTTGTTGCTATGGTGTCTGGTTGCTATCTTCATGTTACTGGGAAACTCTTTGGTAAAGAAGGGGGGGGGCTGTGTGGTTTATTTCTATCTCATAATGGGAGGAAAGGAAGCTCCTGCTAATACCTGGGTGTCCAGCCCCCACCCTGTATAGAGAAAGTTGGAATCTCGGGGAGAATGTTCAATTCAGCCCTTCTCCCTAACATGCTCGTTCTGTATGCATTTTAAGTTTATTTTTAGGTGGAGGAGCATTCAGCTGTGTTATTCCGTCCTCCACGCCCTACAACTCACTGGAAGATCTAGAACAGGGGTCAGCAAACTTTTTCAGCAGGGGACCGGTCCACTGTCTCTCAGACCTTGTGGGGGGCTGGACTATATTTGGGGAGGGGAGGGGAGGGGAAATGAATGAATTCCTATGCCCCACAAATAACCCAGAGATGCATTTTAAATAAAAGCACACATTCTGCTAATGGAAAAACACGCTGATTCCCGGACCGTTCGCGGGCCAGATTTAGAAGGTGATTGGGCCGGATCTGGACCCTAGGCCTTAGTTTGCCTACCCATGATCTAGAAGCACTGTGCATATTCTGCATAGGGGCTGACAGTAGTAAAGGAAGTGCACTCTGCACATGCTCAGAACCAATATTTTATTTATTGCTAGTTCACATATTCCATAGCGGTGCTCATAGACTTACAATCTCTGTGGCTAAACCTGGCTCAAATTAAAGCCATCTCCAATAAAAGTTCTGCACGGTCTAAACTCAGCTATTGAGGGCTTCCATTTCAATCTCTGACTACTGATCAATATTTCCCATTTTTATAGAGGGGATTCCTTATTAAATAAAAGGAGGGGGACCCTCCTTGTTTTAAAATTCAGTGAATTTAAAAACACGCCTCCTTTATCACACAGAATGGCTATTTTCTTACTCGCTGATCTCCTGTTCAATTTGCAAAAACTTCTGGGTGCTGCTTTAGTATGGACGTTCTGCAATTGTATTGATTTGTTGACTTGTTTTTATTTTTCCTCTACTGACCGATTGGCAGGAAAGCGGTCTATAAATGGCAATATAATAACACCTGTTCTCCAGTCTCCTGGCTGGCTTCACAACCTGGTAGCATTGCAGGCCTGGTGAAGGGTGGAAGTGGGGTTCTTGGCACATTTGCAAAAGTAAAATGAACCCTTGGAGTTTGCTTCTTGTCCTGCGGCGGAAGGGAGCTGCTTCTGAAAGCTACAGCACAGATAGGGCTTTGGCACTGTGCAGGGGAGCTGTTGTGACTCAATTAATGTGTCCTCTTCGGGATTCCCAAATGTGGAATCCCAACCCGGCAGCATTTGACAGAAAGATAGATGACCTTTCCTTGTGGTGCCAGTGTTCCTTGGAGGAATGCAGCGTTCCTCATGTAGACTTCGCCCATGGGTGGGCAGCGATGGCTGTGGTGTTTCTAAAACATCTTTTCCGTAGCGTTGCTCTTGCAATGCCACCGACAAACAGAGACTGACCTTGCCGGTTGCTTTAAATGCCCTGCTACACTGCAAGCATAGGAATGAGAAAATCACATGGAAAGCACTTCGGCTCACATGGACTGTTCATATGCAAAGAAGGGAGACTAAAAAAACACAAAGCTCTCACAAATAACAATAATCTCTGCAGGAATCTGTTGCTCTCTCCCATGATGAAACCGAGAGGCTAGGTTTTTTGAGGAGGGTGGGGAGGTGCTTGCTTTAAGACAGAATCATATCACAGTTTCAGGCCATTTACAAAACTCCCAAACCAGACTATGCTTTTGCAGCCCAATAGGCACTTTAAAAGCCCTGGTCTTTCACATGAAACTCAAATCCACCAAGGTGAGATAATCAAGACGTCTGGGAATATCCCAACCTTTGCACTGACAAGTCACCCTAATTTTCCTGCCACATAGTTGCGGTCCAAGGCAGTCTTGCTTTAGAGTAAATCTCACTGAAATCAGAAAGAATCAGATTGGGCTGTGAGGATTAAACTATGTGCATGTTTAATTGATGCACATGCTTTCTTTGGGTGCCTAAATTGCTTTGGGGTTTGGTGGAATGCTGGCTTGCTTTTTTGTTCCATCTTCCACAAAGTATTTATCCCAATGCTTTAAAAAAACACAAAAAACCTCCCCATGCAGGCCCATTCTTGTGTGCCAGAATGGGTGTGCTCAGTGGCGTTGTCAGGACAGGATTTAGAGGCAGAAGTCCAGAGCACCACTCAGTAGATTGAGTAGGAGAGCTCCCAAATGCAGCAGAGCTGGATCATGAATTTTGAGGTAAGTGAAGTCATGCACATAGGGTGGTGTTTAACTTAGTTCTACTCAGAATAGACTAGGGCCACAATCTAAAAGGGTCTACTAGGAGCAAGGGACGCGGGTGGCGCTGTGGTCTAAACCATTGAGCCTAGGGCTTGCCGATCAGAAGGTCGGCAGTTCAATTCCCTGCGGCGGGGTGAGCTCCCGTTGCTCGGTCCCAGCTCCTGCCAACCTAGCAGTTCGAAAGCACGTCAAAGTGCAAGTAGATAAATAGGGACCGCTCCAGCGGGAAGGTAAATGCTGTTTCCGTGCGCTGCTCTGGTTTGCCAGAAGTGGCTTAGTCATGCTGGCCAAATGACCTGGAAAAATAGTCTGTGGACAAATGTCGGCTCCCTCAGCCAGTAAAGCGAGATGAGCACCATAACCCCAGAGTCGTTCGCAACTGGACTTAACTGTCAGGGGTCCTTTACCTTTCTTTTTACTAAGAGCAAAACAGAGTCACACTATACATTTAAAGCACATTCAATAGGTATGGCACTCCCCCCCCCCCCGTAACCCTGGAAACTGTAGTTTCCTTCTAACACAGCTACAATTCTCAGCCCACTGAACAAACTACAGTTCCCAGAATTCTTGGAGGAAGCCTTGCCCATTGAATGTGCTTTCAATTAATAGTGTGGTTCTACAATACCACCCAGTATCATATAGAAACAACCTCCTCTCCTCTGATAGACCCTTCATTCCAGAACTTAAAATTCCTTAACTGTATTTGGATATACCTACCGTATATTTCACATTAGTAAAAACAATTTCTGTCTCACTTTTTTCTCTGAGGGAAGCATAGAGCTGATAACAATACAATATTGACAATAGGAAATCCTACTACTAATAGAAATAGTATTGTTACACACATTGGGAAACTATTTTGCATTCACCTGATGGCTTCCAACTACTCAACAATGATCAGCTGATGTCTCATCTGTGAGAAATTGCAGTCAAGCATAACTACAGTATGCATAAGACCTAGTTAGAAGGGGTTAAGATCTCAGAGTTCTATTCCTAGACTTAAACTATGTCACGCTCCCTCTACCCTGTGAGGGAGGAAGCGAAGCTTATTCCTCTCTCCACCATGTAACAAAGGATGATATGGCTAAGCTTGCTCCAGCAAGCTACCTTGCTGTATATTCTGCTTGTGTTCTCCTTGCTGCTGCATGGAACAATGCATGTATCAGACATCTCAATCTGTAAGTAAAGAATTTTAAACTTACTTACCAGTGTGTGGTCTGTTCAATGCTAAAGAGGTAGAAAGGGGCCTGCTGTTTCAGCAAATTAAATGGAAATTTTAAACAGGTTTAACAGCCTATTCCCATGCAGTTCTGCTGCACAAGTTATGACTTGATTTTATACTCTGCTGGGGCTTTCTGTGCGCTAGCCCTGCTAAAATGATAAAATGATATGTTCTCTAGATAACTAATAATATATTTCTAGCTTTTAGACTGTAATATCCACCAGAGTTTGCAAGGTGACATCCTTCAGCTAGTGGAAGGGAGCAGAGAAGCATATTCAAGCAGTTTGAGTTTGAAGAGACAGAGTGGACGGTGAGTTGACTGAAAGTGAAACACCCTAATTAGGGAGGGTCTCATTGAGTTCTGATTCAGGGTGAACAGGTCTACTGCCTGCTATAGGAGAGGGTCCATTTGCTTCCACTATGCTCTAGTTATGGACAAGGTTCAGTTAAGTGGTTGTGTGCATGGAATGAGGTCCACTTGTGTAATGGGACTGCATCCACCCAGTGCCCCACGCACCCACCCTAAATGTGCTCTGGAGGGCTGGAGGAAAGCCAGAACATGTTTAGAATGTGTGCAGGGTGCATGCAGGGGGAGAAGAGGGAAACACTCCATTGTGCAAGCAGACCTCATTTCAGGCAAGCATACTCCACTTAGTGCTGCAATGAATTCCACCCTACATATTTACAAACAAAAGAAACACCATAAAGACACGCTGGGCTTGACCACTGAAAGGAAGCCAACCCCTGTAGCTTTTCTTCTGGAACTTCTCACCTCTCAAAAACGATGAGCACATGACAATATCATAAGAGGAAGAGATGGTGGAGGTTATAATAATAAACAAAGCTGCAATTTTTATGCCACACACACACAAACAAATAGAATCCTTTTTTTAAAAGGGGGTTGCTTGGTCCCAAATTATACATGCCCGCAGATAGTCATCTAGTCTAACACCATGTTATATATTCCTCTGTTGGGTGACCGGTATATTTATTTACAATCCTAATATGGATGCCAAGAGCAATATAATCATGCAAATGTTATAATGTTAGGAAATGTTAGAAACACCATTCTTTAAAGGGTCATTATACAACTCCTGCTAGTTATCACAATGCACGAAACAGCCCTATGGAAAACAGAGCTTCCTGTTTTCCAAACATCTGATTATTTAAGTGTTTTGGGCTGTTTATTAGGCTGCTCTCATAGCCGAGGCTTTCGCAATGTATGCTTTGCAAATAAAGCTTTAAATGAGAGGTGATGTTTAAAAAATGTCCCCCTTCCAAAAGCACAGCATATGCAAATCAGTCTGTGGAAAGCAGAGGTGTATCATGTAACTACAAAAAACACACAAACACACACATAAAAGAAAAACAAACAAACACAGGAGGAATGAGTTTAGGCAGGCGCAGGGTAGTCCTCACTGTGGGATGAGCTTGCTGACCAGCCAGCAAATTCCTGAATCAAATGCTCTCTCTGACTCAATGTGGAAACCATCCCCTAGGTTTGCTGTAAAGATACAACGCTGATAGGAGTTCCATTGAGGAAAAGCAAGGTGTGTACAGAAGCAACCAAGCAATCAGTTCTCACCCTGCTAAGAAGGGCAATGAATAGTTTAGGTAACAGTCCTTACATTAATTGCACATTTTTCACATTTAGAAAGTGATTCATACCCAGAATGGGCATACACTGAGCGCCTGGCTAGCCCTTTTCAAAAACCGATGTGTCCGAATTAGAGCTCCTCTGTGGTGAACAAGAATGGCTGTGGAGCTGGCTGCTGGCCCTGGCTGTCTGCAAGTGCCCCCCCCTTTCCCCACAGGCAGGCTTCCATGGCCAGCCTTGATCCTGTCAGTATCAAGTGAGCATCCCTCCACTCTTCAAAGCGCCAGCCGGTTTATTTATTATTTTGCTCGGAACCATTCAAACTTGCTGCTCCGATTTTGTAACAGGCCAAACTCCAATCCCTAGCAGGATAAACAAGATTGCAGGGCTAATGATTTGTGAGCTTGGCCTGGATGCCATTTTGCAGCAGAAATTCCAGCCCGAGAGACTTTGCAACTTGCTAATAAAGCACTTTTGGCGGAAGCTATGCAAACAGGATTTCACAGTCCCCAAATCTGGGTTTCTAGTACTGGTGCAACCTGCACTGACAATGACTCTTTTCAGAGTAGCTTAACCCTCCAATAATAAACCAGTTGTAGTTGTGCCAGTTTGTCTCTCTCCTGCCCGCCAATCTCCCCCTCCCCCCCAATTAATTTATGTCTTTTTATAGGTAGTGAGAACCCCTGCACGTTTTACACAAGAGCCTTGATCATGTCTCTGCTGAATTTTCTGACAACAGTAAATAGTTTAAACCCTTCCTAGTTAAAAACCATTTTGTTTGCGAATTAAAATAGCCATATTCATCCTTCCACTGGCAAAAGAAGACAGAGGTGGAGATGGGCTGCGGCAGTTCTGTGCTGGCTGCCTTTGCTATCAATGTGAGATAGACTGCAGTTTTTACTTTGGCATTCTGAATGGGCTTGACCTGGCAATTAATTGAAGAGGAAATTATTCTAGGTGTTCAAAGGGGATTAGACTTTTGATCAAAAATAGGCAAGGAAAGAGGGTGGGTAAGAGAAAACAGATGACCAGTGAGAGAATGAGGTAAAAGATTCACTGGTCACATCCTGCCTCAGTGATCCAATTTGGACATAATGCTAAGCCAAATCATGGCTTGGCACAAATGTGCTACAGCAAAGGGACACGGGTGGCACTGTGGTCTAAACCACTGAGCCTCTTGGGTTTGCCTATCAGAAGGTTGGCGGTTCGAATCCCCACCAGATTCCTGTTGCTCTGTCCCAGCTCCTGCCAACCTAACAGTTTGAAAGCACATCAGTGCAAGTAGATAAATAGGTACCACTGCAGTGGGAAACGGCATTTCCTTGCGCTTTGGTTTCCACCACGGTGTCCCGTTGTGCCAGAAGCAGTTTAGACATGCTGGCCACATGACCTGGAAACCTGTCTGTGGACAAATGCCGGCTCCCTCTGCCTGAAAGCAAGATGAGCCCCACAATGCCATAGTTGCCTTTGACTGGACTGAACCATCCAGGGGTCCTTTACCTTTACTTTTTACAGTGAAGGTTTCTGCCACTGTGCCCTCACCTGGTCCTGTTGCTGCTGCGCTGCCCAGGTTTCACTTAGCAGCATAGGTGAGGTGGTCCGGTGTTGAAAACCCATTCCTGTTTCTTCCATTACTGGGTCTCTGCCTCTAATGAGCTGCCCATGTAGCATGATTTTAGCCACTGAGAAGAAGCCTTCTCACCCTTTGGGCTGATTGGAGCCAATCAGAGTGAAAGGAAGTGAGTAGGCCACTAAGGATTGGCTCCTAGGGTCACTCTGGAGAAGCCGTGCAAGAAGAACACCGAGGAGTCATGTGTGCTCCACAGCTCAGCACTTAGGAACACTGAAAACACATGGGGCTTTGGTTTCAAGAGAATGGCATGCAGCTTCTCTTTTGTACAATGGAACTTCGTGGAAAACAGAACTTCTCCAAAAGGAGATATTGGAGCACTCCAAATAATTTGCCCAAGTACACGCACAGAAAATAGTAGACCTAGCTGAAAGGCGACACATGGAGAGCAGCATTGATCATTGCAACCAATCACAAATTATTATTATTCTATAATTATAAGATTATTCTGTAACCTTAGAATGTTGTATAGCTTTAGAAGGGTGTGCAGCTGTGACTACAGTGGTATCTCGGGTTACATACGTTTCAGGTTAGAGACTCCGCTAACCCAGAAATAATACCTCAGGTTAAGAACTTTGCTTTAGGATGAGAACAGAAATCGTGCTCCGGCGGTGCGGCGGCAGCGGAAGGCCCCATTAGCTAAAGTGTTGCTTCAGGTTAAGAACAGTTTCAGGTTAAGAACAGACTTCCAGAACGAATTAAGTTCTTAACCTGAGGTACCACTGTATAAAGAAGGGATCCTTCAAAATCACTTCTGAATCTGCCACTATACTGCTGCTTAGCGGTACATCCAGACATGGGCTTATGGTTTGTCTCCCCCAGAGTGTCATGAAAGGGCAGCTCACCGTTTGTTACCTAATGCGTTGTTACTGTATTTTTACTACCAGAGAGACAGAGAAGCACTTGTACAATTTTCTGCCTGAGGTGCCTTAAGTATTATGCACCTTGATTTGGGGAGGGAGGAGGTATCATTTACTGCTTCACCCCAGACAGAGAAGTGTCTTGGCCTACTGGCTCTGCTAACATTTGTCTAAATCCCCAGTATACGCTGACAGTTTTCCCCTTAAACAAGAAACCCGCAAAATAAAAAGCATAAAGAAAACAAACTAAAGCTCAGATTCTTAGGACCCAGTGGGGAATAAGTACTTTATTCTGCATTAGAAGCTGACCCCTGGCATTAGATGACACAGAAATTCCAGAGTCTTTCATTTTACAGTCCTGCTTGTCTGTCGGATGGGTGTCATGGGGCAACAAGGAGTCTGGCTGCTGGTCCCATGATCCAGCTAGCTAAAATGCAACCTTTCGTATCTGGGAGTCTGACATAGTTCTGGGCTACAATCCAACACAGCGCTAAATCTTTGTATTCAGTAGGTTTTGTATTGGTTTGAGGCCCTGATGTTTAGAACTGGCTCCCCGCCCCCCAATGGAAAATGGCTATTTCATTAGAAGGGGCAGTTTCCTGATAAATGACAGGTTTTTAATTTTCTTTTTTTAAAAAAACGAAAACAAAATTCCTCTCAGTTTGAAGATGAATTGTTTTCTTCAATTTTTTATTTTATTTGTTAAAAAATTAAATCTAACGTTTAAGGCTATGGTTGAGTCAATAAAATATATCTGACAATCCTATATCCCCGCTCTCTCCTTCTATTATCTATGTAAACCAATATGTATGTTCAATGTATAACACTTTGCTCTTCTATTTGTAAGAACTGTATAATGTGCTTTTACAGATACCTTTTGGTTTTTCTTGTTGTTGTTGTTGTTGTTGTTGTTTTGCTTTATTTATTATTTCTATGTTGCCTGGTTTTAAGCAGATGCTCTTTTATATAGGTAAAGGCGTAGTATTTTCTTATTTACAGTTTAGTTGGCATTCTCTTTTTGCCATTGATGGGCTTTACACTCATCAGCTAGTCAGCGTTATTCAGGCTTTTAGCTCTCCAAAGCACAATCATGTATGATGGCTGAAAGCCTTAAATAGTCTGATTTCATGGGTTCCTCCAGCTTTTTCTCTGATATTATTGTTGCCATTTGTTTCCTTTTCCTTTTTTCTTTTCCACCTAAGCTGACTGTTGAAAGACTTGCTGAGCTCTGTTTCCATATGTTTAAAGCAGAAGGTGAACACTATAGCAACTTTACTTTTAGAGAAGCCTAAACATCTTGTAATACGCCAATTAATACCATATGCTGTGATTATAATAACCAGCATTTACAAAGCCTCCTGGCCACTGTTAGGGCTGCCATGCTCCAGCACGTTAGCAGAAGTGGCTGAATAGAGCAGAATGAATCCAGAAAATAAGACAAGGCTGACGAAGCCCGGTTGGGCAAAACAAAGAATTATCCTGGAATCCTTGTCTTATTTTCTGCATGTGCCATTCTTCCAAGTTCTTCGTCTGAAACCTGCATATGAGGAACGCTAGAATTCTTAAAAGCATCTTCACACACATACAAAATGCATCTTCACGTGGAACTCTACAAGATATTAGAATTCCACACCGTGGATATTGCTAATATAAGAACTGAATAGATTGTATTTCCTGGTCAACCTGCTGGACTTTAATTTCTCATAATATGTTTTGTTTATATGATAAGTTGGTCTATAAACCATATATTTTGATATGATATTTTGAATCACATTTATACTGTTACTTTGTTTGTGTTGTTGTCGAAACTAGTAGTGCACAAGCAGGGCTGAAGCAGTCAGACATATTGAAGAGAAGAGTGAACCAGGCAACTAACAGAATGAAACCACTAAACATACTGAATAGTGCTATGAGTTTGTGGGTGCCAAACCCCTTTAATCCCTGGATCTAGCAAGTGTTGGAAGCTAATCAAAAGCCAGGCTACCTTCCTGAACCCCTTGATCTAGCAAGTATTAAAATATAAGCCAGGCTAGCTTCCTGTTGAGATGAGCGCCAAGGTGATGGGCCATTAAGAGAACGAAGGAAAGGAGCCTCTTTGCCAAATAACAAATGGGTGGTGCTCCTCCTTCGACTCTTAGATAGTTGGAAGGACAATTCCTGAGCTGCAAGCAGAGTTTCCCTGTGATGCAAACTATAAGTAAAGCATCAAGCTGGATAGAGAGTCAGAAAGTTATGTTTGATGCCTGTTTCAATCCAAGGCTGTGGCTAAGGGATAAGCAAGACCCTTTTGGGGTGTTGATGAAGTGAATGCCTCCATCAGAGGTTCAGATTGTAAATATGTGTAAATAAAGCATATATCATAAAGACACCATGGTCTCTGCTGTGCCTCATTCCCAAAAGGAAACATGAACTTGGGTAAGCGCCTCAAACCCCAAGAATCTCACACCACTCAGAGATTGGGGTAGTGTACAAAAAATGCTAATGTCTTTTCAGTACACTGGTGTACTGGTGTAGTGGTTGGACTAGGGACTGGGAGACCAGGGTTTGAATCAGCCATAAAGCTCACTAGGTGACCTTGGGCCAGTCACTGTCAGTGTAATCTCCCTCACAGCTTTGTTGTGAGGAGAAAATGGACAAAGGAAGAACCATATATGCCACCTTGGATTCCTTGAAGGGAAACTGGGAAATAAATGTACGAAATGGAACTAAATGTATAAAAGCACACTGGCCTCTTTACGTTCTAGAAACCCAGGCTGAAGGCAACTTCTTTGGCTCCACCTGGTTGCTAAGCAACACTCCCCATCCCAATTGTGAGCCCAGTTTGCAGCCAGTGCTCTCTGGATGCAGAGAGAGCTGTTAATCAGCTCCGCACCCTGTGTGACTCTTGCTATTACATGTTTAGCACGTGAAAAACAAATTAACCCTTGCACTTTGGGGTGCGAAATCTTGCCATCTCTGTGCCACTACCACAAACCTCCCTTTTTAAAATACAGTGGTACCTAGGGTTAAGAACTTAATTCGTTCTGGAGGTCCGTTCTTAACCTGAAACTGCTCTTAACCTGAAGCACCACTTTAGCTAATGGGACCTCCCGCTGCTGCCACACCGCCACCACGCAATTTCTGTTCTCATCCTGAAGCAAAGTTCTTAACCCGAAGTACTATTTCTGGGTTAGCGGAGTCTGTAACCTGAAATGCCTGTAACCTGAAGCGTATGTAACCCGAGGTACCACTGTAGGCTGATTCAAGGAGACACTGTTTAAATTTCCCATAGTGCTCCTGGCATAGTATCACTACGTGGCACTGTGGGAGATGTGAATAGCCACCAGGGACAGCATATTGCTACTAGGGCATAGAGGCGGCAAAAGTTAAGAAAAAAATTCCTTACAGTCAGTGGAAGCCCCCGCCCCCAAATCAGCTTCCTATATTCCCCTGGACTCCTGCCACTGAATGTGCCATGATATTGGGCACTGGGTGGAGTTGTGCCTCTTTCTGATTTGCCTAAGCACTGCAGGGTAGGGTTACACCATTTCATTTTCCAAAAACATTTACACCCTGCCTTTTGGGTTGTTGTTGTTATTAATAGTAGTAGTAGTAGTAGTAGTAGTAGTAGTGGTAGTAATTGCTCGTGGTTATCGTGGCATCATTTGGCCCTTTCCATACCCTGATTGCTTTGTTCCAGGTATCAGCATGTAACATTGTGATTGATGGAGTGGTGTTGCTATATTGTGTTGTGTCATTAAAAGTGGCATAATTTTGCTTGGAAATTTTGTTGCCTGGCTTACATAGCATCTTAAATTATGCGAATGCAATGCCATTGTTGGGACGCGGGTGGCGCTGTGGGTTAAACCACAGAGCCTAGGTCTTGCCAATCAGAAGGTCGGCGGTTCGAATCCCCGCGATGGGATGAGCTCCCGTGGCTCGGTCCCTGCTCCTGCCAACCAAGCAGTTCGAAAGCACGTCAAAGTACAAGTAGATAAATAGGTACCGCTCCGGTGGGAAGGTAAACGGTGTTTCCATGCGCTGCTCTGGTTCGCCAGAAGCGGCTTAGTCATGCTGGCCACATGACCCGGAAGCTGTATGCCGGCTCCCTTGGCCAATAAAGCGAGATGAGCACCACAACCCCAGAGTCGGTCACGACTGGACCTAATGTTCAGGGGTCCCTTTACCTTTACCTTTAATGCCATTGTTAGCAGCATCTTTAATATTTATTTAGGGCACAGTTAAGGACTATTTAGCTATCTTGCTGAGTTTTTAAGTCTCACTGCTGATGGGTTGGTTATTTGTGTTTTTAATGCTTTGTTTATGATAAATTAACATAGTTTTATTGGTTTTATTCTTTTATGTATTTTTAAACATTTTTATCGTTGATTCAGGGGCTTCTCTGTAGGGTATGCAATGAATCCACTTCAAAATAAAATAAAGCCATCTATTGTTGTTTTAACATAGCCAGAGTTCCCACCTTGAGCATCAAGCTCCCAGATTGTCTTGGGTTAACATAAATTCCATGCTGTGGGCAGAATGTCTGGTTTTGAGAAGCGAAATTTAGAATACTCTTCCCTACCAAAAAATAAATAAATAAAATATTGTGTGCCTCAGCCAGACTGTTAAAAGGACAATTGCCAACTGTCCTGGATGTAGCGTTCCAGTAAGTACCTGCTACTGATTCCAAAGAGCTCCATTAAAAGCAGCTCTCATCAGAGGCAGAGAGAACAATAGATAGAATGGAATAGCAAACCATTAAAAATTACTGCATACAAAGGTCCTGTCCTGTATTTTCCATTTTGTTGCTCTTTTATTCTATTCATTTTGTTGTTAACTGGGAAATTGCCCTTCAATCACTTCTTAAGCTCTCGCATGAAAGCAGAAACAAGCATAGCATCTAACTAACTGCTGCCAAATTCCTCTGTGCTTGCTCCTATGAAGCAAGGGCTGTTGCTTCTGCTTTCAGCTGTAAGCTTTTCCTCTCGTCTGTTTCCATGCAGGGAAACCTGCCCCTGAAGATAATCCTCATGACCTTTTCCTTTTGGTAAGACAACCGGCAGGTGGTCTTCTTGATCCACTTCAATGAATCATGGCACTTGGTTCAACTTGTACCATACCCCACAACATTTTGGGAGGGCAATTTGGGGCACCATCACCACCACTCTGCTGACCCTGTCCCTTGCCCCCTTACCTGCTGCCAACCCCTCGTTCGCTTGCCTGCACATCCCCCTCCCTCCCTCCGCCACCTACCTTTCTCCAGTCCTCCGCAGCATCCGGCCTGTACCACCTCAGAAGAAGCAGCGCAGGCTGGGCAGACCTTCCGGCAGGGCCAGCTTACCACATTTTGAAGGAAGTGATGTAAATCACGTTACCATCTAAAGGGGGGGGGGTTGTTGTCAAACTGTTGAGTCCAGAATCTAAAACTGCCTAACCCCTTGGAGATGTTTGTGGGGTTTTTTATTTTCAGTCGTGAAGTATATAAATATTGTTAAGTAAAAAATAAAATAAAATGCACCACCGCGTGCCCCTTTCGAAGAGGAATCTGAAGTAACAGTGTATTCGGTCTCTATACATTGGCCATGCCAGCTGAGTCTCATGTGAACTGAAGCCCGACCACATCTGGAGGACTATTCCTGGCTACTCTTGGTCTACACTGACTTGCAACCGACCTCAGGGTTTCAGGGTTAGAGAGGGTGGAGACTGAAGCTGAGACCCTCTGCATGCAAAGAATGTGCTCTACCTCAAAATTTACAACCATTTTATTTTATTTTATTTTTGTTAAAGATTTTATTGATTTTCCATTTTCAGAACAAATATCCAATATCAATAATAAACATAAGTTTTTCATTCCCCACCCCCCACCCCCCGTTGACTTCCCTCAGCTTCCATTTCTGGTTTATGACATCAAATGATACGTTCTGCTGTTTATATACAATACTATGTTATTTTCTAGCTGTTCTTCACTTTGATAACCCGGAAAATGCTTGCTTATATTCTGGAGAGGAATTTCTGTGTCTATTAATAGACACATTAGCCCCACTTCTTGCACTGGCAGTGCCGTTGTCGCCTGCTTACTTTCCTCAACAGACAAATCTGCAAATGGCAGCCACGTAAAATACTCTTCCAGGATTTTGCACCAAGAGAATGAGTGTCCTTATTCCCTGCAACCACCTTTGCCCTGGTTCCTCAGCCTCAAGCTTGCTCTGCTAAACTATATACCATCTATGAAATTATTTTAACAAGACCATATACGTAAAAGCAAAGTCTCTATCTGAATAATGCTTAGGGAGAGTGGGGGGGGGGGGAATTAAACTCCTCTCTAAACTAATTAAACTGTACTATGTGTCCTTGTGTAGTTCCGGGTGCTTTTCTGGTTCACTCAGTTTCAATAGCTACATAAAAATTGGAGCCAGGGCTCCTGAATGACTAACTCAGAACAAAAGCAGGTCCCCTGAGTATTCTTGAGCAGCCAGCAAACTGAGAGAAAGTTATTTCGGGTTAATCAATGTACTTCAGTTACAATCACATTTAACCCTAACGGTAAAGAGGTCTGCAAACAAGGAATTACTGTTCCAGGCTTAACCAGACAGCTCTGCTCAGATGCTTTTAGGCTTCGCGCACATACGTAGCATGAGTTTTCAAGGCATTTTCAGGACAAGGGGGAACTGGTGGCTCAAGATCTAAGGGGGGAAAGGCCATGGATATTTGGAAAACCTTTAGCAGACAGGTTTCACTTTCATGTCCAGAGATCCCACCTGATCACAATGTTTGGGATAAACGAACGAAGAATCAGAGCGCTCAGCAACACAAAGGCTGTTTAGAAACTATGTAGTACATGTTGATTCAGTACATGAGGAAGGACAGTGTTGCCCCCATGCCACCATCTATCCATCACTCGCTCTGGCACAATCTGCAAGTCGGAGAAGTTGAAGACACCTAACTGATGCAAACAATTCCAACTATTTACCAAACTTAATGTTTAATTGTATTATTTGCATTAAATATGCATGGAATGCTTGTTGGAGGAGGTATATGAGATTGATTGTATTTTTAGAAAGTGAAAAGTAACCTGAAGAAGACAAGGAAATGTTAAGTTATTTACATACTTGCATATAGATAGACATCTTTTCAGTGACACACCAAGACACCCTGAAGCAAAACCTTGGTTGCTACACCCCCGCCCTGCCAAACCCAGCTAGAGCCAACACTTTAAAAATCTTGCTGCACCATTCAAACAGCATTCTTTGCCTTTCTGTATTCTCTTCCTCCATGATCTAAAGCAGGCTGCTTTTTTCCTGCTCCATTGTATTTATGCCATTTATATTCTGCCTTTCCTCCGTGGAGCCAGCACTGCATATGTCTCACCCCCAACCCTCAAAATAGATTAGACAGACCTTCAAGTTACCCAGTGAGTGTTACACCTGAGTGGGGATGTGAACTTGGGTCTTCCCATTCCAAGCTGAAAACTCTACCGTTACATCATGCTCACACAAACACCCCCTTTTTGCGTCTGGCTCCAAGTGGACTAATAAGCAGGTTTGGCAGCTGCCCTGGATGACGTAGTTCAAAGGGAGCATGCTCTTCTGTGTCAATGCTGCTGCTGGTGTAGCTTTTTCCCTATTTCAGAAGCAGAAAACCTGTGGTCCTGCAGATGTTGTTGGACTCCAGCTCCCACCAGGCCCAGCCAGCATGGCCAGTGGTCAAGGAATGATGGGAGTTTGTGGCCTGGCAACCTAGGAAGGTTCACAGTTTCCCCATCTCTGTGCTGTGCCATCTGCCCCAGAATCCTCTCCAATGCAGGCTCCCAGTTCACAGGAGGAGCTGCCTACTCCAAGAGCGGCCCGTGAGTCTGTGTGCAGCTACTGAATGCGCCTTATCTGTGTTGATACAGGGAGTGCTCCCAGCACGTTTCTGAGCACAATTCAAAGTGTTGGTGGGTGCTGAGCTTTAAAGCCCTAAACGGCCTTGGCCCAGTATACCTGAAGGAGTGTCTCCATCCCCATTGTTCTGCTGGGACACTGAGGTCCAGCTCCGAGGGCCTTCTGGCAGTTCCCTCCCTGTGAGAAGCGAGGTTACAGGGAACCAGGCAGAGGGCCTTCTCCATCCAGTGGTGTCCATCCAGTGGAACACTCTCCAATCAGATGTCAAGGAAATAAACAACTATCTGACATCTGAAGGCAGCCCTGTTTAGGGACGTTTTTAATGTTTGATGTTTTATCATGTTTTAATATTCTGTTGTGAGCCGCCCAGAGTGGCTGGGGAAACCCAGCGGATAGGCAGTGTATAAAATTATTATTATTATTATTATTATTATTATTATTATTATTATTCTGCTTGCAGAGGAAACCTACTGCACAGGGAGGGGGGGAACCAGCACTGAGCCACCCCTGAGCTGTGAGCTGATAAGTACTGCTAAGGCGTTCTAGGCTTATGCTCAAAAAGGAGGCTAGTCCATCCAAAGCTGTCTCCAAAGCAATGATTAATCTGCTTTAATAGATACTTTCCTCTCAGTCAGTATCAGGAGACTCAGTTGTGACTGCAGCTGCTGCTGTTGCAGTGAACCACACCCAACCAAAGGTGCTGAGTCACGACCCTTGAGTCATCAGCAGCTGAACTCTCCCTCACCAGCCTGGTGTCTGCCTCCAATGCTGCTTCTTGGGAGATGCCCTTCTGCAGACCTGATAACAGCTCTGCAGAATACCAGCTTTGCTGTTGAACTTGTCTCTGCCAACCTAGCAAGCTAGCCCAGTTCCATGTCCCCACCCGGCCAGCCCACTGTTGCACAGAGTTTCTATCTAGCCCTATATTTATTCATTTCCACTCTTGACCTTCTCTCCTTAAACGTAGCTTGTAACCATGCCTAGGCAGCTCTCACAGCCAGGTTGCAGAAGATCTTGGCAAAACATGTGTGTCGTATCTGATAATAATTAAAAAAACTACACCAACCTAGCCAGACCTGTGGTATGCTGACATGTGTTTCAATCTCATTTTCTTGCTGCTGATTTTTCATTATCTTTTGAATGTTTTAAACACCTGTTTTTAGCAGTCTTTTATTGATAATTTTAATGTGGTTTTTGTGTGTAATCTGCTTGGAGACTGTATTACAATCAAATGGTATATAAATGTTGTGAAATTAATGAAAATGAATAAACTGCAGTCGGTAACACTTTGATTCAAATGTTTGTATGCATGCATGTAGCACACCTCCTCTTTGGGTGGGAATTGATGATGAAAACATACAGTCACACCTCGGGTTACAGACACTTAAGGTTGTGTTTTTTTGGGTTACAGACCGCCGAAACCCGGAAGTACTGGAACAGGATACTTCCGGGTTTCAGCGGTCATGCATGCACAGAAGCGCTAAATCACACTTTGTGCATGTGCAGAAGCACAAAATCACAACCCACGTGTGTGCAGATGCGCCGCTGCGGGTTGCGGGCGGATGCTGCGGGTTGCGAACGTGCATCCTGCATGGATCATTTTCGCAGCCCAAGCGTCCACTGTATTTTTAAAATGAAATGAAATGCGTACATTAGTAGAGCTGAAAACGTCAGCAGTTAGAGTAATATATTGCCTGTTCAGAGAGGGGGAGAGAGGAAGAGAGAAGAAAACTACTGGGAAGGATACAAAAAGAACGTCTTTACCACCTCTGCTGCCCAAGAGTGCAAGAACCAAGTCAAGCCAAGTGATGGGTGCATTGGCGGTCTTCAAACACAGGTTGGGGAGGCAGCTGTTGTGTATCTTCTGGCCCCAGATTTCCTGCCCTGAGTGGGAAATTGCACTAGACGGCCAACAAGTTTTTCTCCAGCTCCATCACCCCCTTTAATAGCAAACTCAGGTGGGGAGGATTTGCTGCTTCTTTCACTTTACAATACAATGTGTGTTGCATTTTGGATTCATTGTGGAAATATGAGGAGTTGACAATTGTGTCATTAAGGAACTGGCTTCCATGGCTTTTGATTGCACAGCATGCTCCCAGAGATGCTGCAGACATTGCTACATCGTTGTGAGCTGTGCCAGCTGGAGGCTTTTTTCTGGTTTTCTCATAGTAAGAATCTCCACTGATTATGGCCGGTGGGGGTGGCATTTGTCAGTGGGAGGGTTAGTTTAACGTCACAAAAGCCCACATACAAGAACACGGCATCCCAGGAAAATATTGGGAGAGAAGGAAATCTGTGGTTGCTGGTCAAGCTCATTGTGTACAAAGCAGCCTTTGTTCCTCTTTCAGTGAGAATGTTCCTTGGAGGACAATTCTACACTATAAATGTAACCTAGTTTCAAACTTGATCAGTGCTTATGATCCCTGCCCTGTGGGAAGCTAGGAACTGTGTTGATAGTATTACTTGCCAGGAATCCCTATGAAATGTGACAAAAGGTGGAATCCTCAAAGGTGGATGACTGGAAAGAGGCATAACACTTGAAACATCAGCTTGTTTAGGGGAGTGCCAAGGTTTGCAAAAGTTCAATAAGTTATTAGGGGGGGTCTTAAGGAAGCCCCACCCAGCCAAACAGGGGCTATGTGGCCAGGGAATGTCTTTCAGAGGAGACCTAAAAAACAAGCGGGGAGAGGGAATGAAATGAAGTATCCTAGAGGAATTCCAGATTGGCTGTCTGTCTGGAACACCGACTTTAAGAAAGCCGACTTCATAAAACTTAGGGAAGTGCTGGGTGAGATCCCATGGACAGTAATACTAAAAGGAAAGGGAGTTCATGATGGCTGGGAGTTTGTTAAGAGGGAGATAGTAAAAGCACAACTTCAGGCAATACCAATGAGACGGAAACATGGAAGGTGCCTAAAGAAGCCAGGGTGGCTATCTAAAGAACTTTTAACTGAGTTAAGATTAAAAAAGGATGTGTACAAAAAATGGAAAAGGGGGGAAACCACCAAAGAGGAATTCAAACAAATAGCCAGCACGTGTAGACACAAAGTCAGAAAAGCTAAAGCACAGAATGAACTCAGGCTTGCTAGAGAGGTTAAAAGCAACAAAAAAGGCTTCTATGGGTATGTTCGTAGCAAAAGGAAGAACAAAGAAACAGTGGGGTCACTCAGAGGAGAAGATGGTGAAATGCAAACAGGGGACACAGAAAGGGCTGAACTCCTCAATGCCTTCTTTGCCTCAGTCTTCCCCGATAAAGAAAACAATGCCCGACCTGAAGAATTTGGAGGAAATGATTCAGCAGAGGAAACACAGCCCAGAATAACTAAGGAGATAGTACAAGAATACTTGGCTAGTTTAGATGTATTCAAGTCTCCAGGGCCAGATGAACTGCATCCAAGAGTATTAAAAGAACTGGCAGATGTGATCTCAGAACCACTGGCAGTCATCTTTGAGAATTCCTGGAGAACAGGCGAAGTCCCGGCAGACTGGAGGAGGGCAAATGTTGTCCCTATTTTCAAAAAGGGGAAAAGAGAGGACCCAAATAATTACCGCCCAGTCAGTCTAACATCAATACCAGGGAAGATTCTGGAGCAGATCATTAAGCAAACAATCTGTGAGCACCTAGAAAGGAATGCTGTGATCACCAATAGTCAGCATGGATTTCTGAAAAATAAGTCATGTCAGACTAACCTGATCTCATTTTTTGACAGAATTACAAGCCTGGTAGATGAAGGGAACGCAGTGGATGTAGTCTACCTTGATTTCAGCAAGGCATTTGACAAGGTGCCCCATGATATTCTTGTAAAGAAGCTGGTAAAATGCGGTCTTGACTATGCTACCACTCAGTGGATTTGTAACTGGCTGACTGACCGGACCCAAAGGGTGCTCATCAATGGTTCCTCTTCATCCTGGAGAAGAGTGACTAGTGGGGTGCCACAGGGTTCTGTCTTGGGCCCGGTCTTATTCAACATCTTTATCAACGACTTGGATGATGGACTCAAGGGCATCCTGATCAAATTTGCAGATGACACCAAACTGGGAGGGGTGGCTAACACCCCAGAAGACAGGATCACACTTCAAAACGACCTTAACAGATTAGAGAACTGGGCCAAAACAAACAAGATGAATTTTAACAGGGAGAAATGTAAAGTATTGCACTTGGGCAAAAAAAATGAGAGGCACAAATACAAGATGGGTGACACCTGGCTTGAGAGCAGTACATGTGAAAAGGATCTAGGAGTCTTGGTTGACCACAAACTTAACATGAGCCAACAGTGTGACGCGGCAGCTAAAAAAGCCAATGCAATTCTGGGCTGCATCAATAGGAGTATAGCATCTAGATCAAGGGAAGTTATAGTGCCACTGTATTCTGCTCTGGTCAGACCTCACCTGGAGTACTGTGTCCAGTTCTGGGCACCACAGTTCAAGAAGGACACTGACAAACTAGAATGTGTACAGAGGAGGGCAACCAAAATGGTCAAAGGCCTGGAAACAATGCCTTATGAGGATCGGCTAAGGGAGCTGGGCATGTTTAGCCTGGAGAAGAGGAGGTTAAGGGGTGATATGATAGCCATGTTCAAATATATAAAAGGATGTCACATAGAGGAGGGAGAAAGGTTGTTTTCTGCTGCTCCAGAGAAGCGGACACGGAGCAATGGATACAAACTACAAGAAAGAAGATTCCACCTAAACATTAGGAAGAACTTCCTGACAGTAAGAGCTGTTCGACAGTGGAATTTGCTGCCAAGGAGTGTGGTGGAGTCTCCTTCTTTGGAGGTCTTTAAGCAGAGGCTTGACAACCATATGTCACGAGTGCTCTGATGGTGTTTCCTGCTTGGCAGGGGGTTGGACTCGATGACCCTTGTGGTCTCTTCCAACTCTATGATTCTATGATTCTATGATTCTATGATTCTATGATAACAGGAGCAGGCCACAGTGCAATGCTTTGTTGCAAGCCCCCCTTGTGAACCATTTTGAGAGAGCACTGAGACCACGAAAATATGCAAGGAGCACATTTTCTGTAACCTCCTCTGACCCTACGTGCCATCTTCCTTCTTTGAAAACCCGTATCAGAACAGATAACTATCCAAGCAATTTTGGCAATTGCTTTTGGGGAAGCAATGGAAGCATGGCTGAGCAAACTCAAATGAAATTTGACAGTGGCAAGCCCGGCTCTGTCCCGGTCACATTTAAATGGAGGGGTGGAGATCGAGAATCCATTTTTAGAGCGAAAGGGTGAGAGTGCAAGAAAAGAAAAGAAAAGTGGTAGAGCACATGATCTGCACACTAAAGCAACCTGAGTTAGATGGGCCAGCAGTCAGACTTGGTAGCTTGCTCTGTTCCTTCTTATATGTGACTTGGTTTGAAACAAGAGGAGCTGCTGCTGTCCAATGTCGCTTGAGTCCCGGTTAACATATATGATGAGCATGTATTCACACACATTCTAAAGAGGCCGACAGCATTTTCATATTGTTAGCAGTGCATTTCTTTCTTCTCCTGGGCTCCCATGTAACTGAGCTCGATGGTTGTAAGACTAAACCAAAAGGTAATGTTTCAATGCAGGGTTCACAAACATAGTAACGGATTAAATTTCTGCTCCAAAGTGCTCTGCATCTCAAGTAGTATCAGTGACCAGACAGACCTGTGCTCCCCTCTCCCTGCCCACACTCACTGTTGGTGTGGTCTCCATCCCAGACAGTAATATCAGTGTGGAAAGCTTGAAAATATATATGTGTGTGTGTCCATTTGTTTCAGGCTTATGCCTTTAAAGAACACAGAATCATAGAATTGTAGAGTTGGAGGGGACCCTGAGGACCATCTATTCCAACTCCCCACAATGCAGGAATATGCAGCTATCCCACACAACAGTGGTTTTTGACCAGGGTGCCCTGGTCACGGGTGCCGCAGACAACACTGGCCTCTGTCCCTCTTTCTTTCCCTCCCTTCTCTGATGCCCTTTCGCATCACTGCCTCCCAAAAGCTTGCACAGCTGTTTGTTGCAGCAGCCCTTGCTACAGGCTTCGCAGGTAAATGGTGCCTCTGGGGCTGGCCAGGGTGTGCTTCCGGGGGGGGGGGGGCAGTGTGAGGAGGCACCTCTCTTTGGGGCAGCTCAGAAACCAGGGGTGGCAGCTGCAGCCGCCCAGAGGTCTCCCAAGGAGAGAGGAGAAGAGAGGAGGCTGAAGGAACACTCCCCAAGGGAGGGTGTTCGAAAAGAGGTGAGGAAGAATGCAGTCAGCCAAGGGACCCATGGACCAATAAAAGTTGAAAACCTCTGCCATCCATACAAGGATCGAGCCTGCAACCTTGGCCTTATCAACACCACACGCTAACCTGCTGAGCTATCAATGACAATTTTTATCAACAAAGTCATCAAATATAAATAAATCATAGGCCCTTTGAGAGTATGTAAACTCCAGGCATTGTACATTTGACCACTGGCTACAGTTCCTGGAGCACTGCTTGTTTCAATGCATTAAGGATGTGTGGGTAACGCACAGTTTGTCCTCAGCAGGGATGTTGCTGGTAGCAGTATTCAGCTGCAACCTGGACTGGGGGAGAAGAATAGCTGAGCATTTAATAGAATGGCAAATGTTCATTGCAGTGCCATACAAAGTGGTAGGCAGGGTTCAACTGGGTGGTGCAAACTCGAAAGGTCTGAATTTTACTGAATTAAATGTAAGCTGAATCATGTTCTTCGTGGAACAGGAAGCATAAATTCTACAAACTCTGTAACTGAGAGGCATTGCATGTGAAAAACAAGTGTGTGGTATCTGTCAGTGCAAGGATTTTTTCATGCACAATGGGCCTCCCCCCTCTCCCCTGTGCCCTTCCCAAATCTGCTCCAGAGGTGTTGGGAGAACAGATTTAGGAGCCACATGGTGAGAGGGGAGGAGAGAAGTTCTGCTCTGTAAGTGGAGATACTTGCACTGATGGACAGACTGAATTGGCTACCATCTGTGTATATTAATTTGGAAAATATTTCACATTTAAAGCTAACTGAAGTTGCACCAATGTGTATTTTAGTGGTAATGTAAGCTGAATAGTTAATGTATATAACAACTGACCACTGTGCATGTTCTCCATATAATCTGTTTAAGAAGGGAAATTGTACACATAATCTCCAACAGGCCTTGGAGAATTTGCATATTGACCGCATTTAGTACATTCTCCAGGCAATATGAACATTCCCTGGTTACTTTTTGTTTTTATCACATTTCAGGTTGCTTATGCAACGGTCCGGCAATAGGGATGCCTCTTTTTTGCTGAAGATGAAGATACAATACAAGAATGCTATGAGGTTTATAATTTTTAAAAAATCAAAGTCCATAGCAGTGCTTATTTAAAGAAGCTTCCAGGGCATTACAAAGTGCATAATAATAGAATTATCAGGCAACATTTTGGTAATTCAGATCAGGCTTCCCTCTCTTTTTTCTTTCTCCCTCTGATTTTTAAAACAATGAGCACTTTATCCCATAATAAGCTCTAATTAGATTAATCTGTTTCTCTAACTGACAAGTCAGATGTCTTCATTGAAATATATGTCTGCGTTCTTATTGTGTCTTTATTATTGGATTAAATTTTGATCCAGGCAGGGAAATTCTTCCCTGGCTCATGTGTGTATGTGTGTGTAGGGGGGGTTCACTGTATGTGAATGTGAATTATAGTGCTGGTCCACATTTGAGCATTGTTTAGCTGTTAATCCGCTTCCTCCACATTTGAATTATACCACATTGTACATATCCACAAATATTTGAATCTGTATATGAGGAGCAACTTTGGTCTTTTCCATTGATAGTAGTAGGAATTCCCTTTTGTGTCTGTCCCCAGCTTCTAATTTGTTGGTTCTATTATGCCAGTTAAGTACCAGCCGGGCATGTGAACAGATAGCTTCGTGTGCATCTTGGTTTTGTTTGTTTGTTTAATGAATCCCAGCCCAGGAAGTATGCAAAAGCAAAGAGACAACTATAAATTCTCAACACATACTTTTGCAGTCTCCCAGTGTGGACAAGCCCATGGAGTCACTGGCCACATTTACACAACATGCCAACCCAACCCATGGCTTAGCATGAATGTGTGGACATGCTGGCACCCATGGAGGAGATCACAGCTCCCCCCTGGGCTTTCTAGGGCAGTGCAGCAAGGGGTGGTTTAGTGTGACATCTTAAATTGGGATTGTGGTTGAAGTCTCTTCTCTTTAACCATGATCTGTGGCCAAGGTTTGCCTTCTGGTTATTATAGTTCTGTGCTGGGCTTGGGGGTTAACCCGAGCAACGCGGTCCAGGTCCGGTCCCAAATCCAAGGGTTCCGTGAGGAGTCAGTCCCACAGGGCCAAGGCAGAACACGAGGCAGGAAACCAGACAAGGTCTGGCACCGGGTCTCAGTCAGGTTCAAGCAAACAGCAATGCTGCTCCCGCAACCTGGGGTGGGGTCCAACAGCCTTTTATCTTTGTCGGGCTAACGGCCAGTCCTGATCCCCTGGTGACTCACTTCCCTGTCTCACCCGAAGCCCTTAGTCTTTGCAGCTCAGGAGTTGTTGGTGGGTTACTAGACCCAGAGGCCGCCCCAGCCTCTCCTGACCCAACTGGTAGTGGAGCAGCTGTAAGTGATTGCCCAGCTGAAGGCAACGAAGCAATACCCGCATCTGGAGCCAGGGCAGGCTCAGGCCCCTGACTCGGCTCAGCTGGTGCTTGTTGCAGGGGAACCTGTGCAGACTGGGGCTCTTCAGAATCAGGCCCCAGACTAGGTTCAGATGCCGCCTGAGGCAAAGGATGTGGACTGAGACTTCTCTGGTTCCGAGTCTGAGTCCAAGCCCAAGTCCCAGGCCATCACAAGTTCATGGTTTAAGAGGAGAAACCTTAACCTTGATCATGGGTTCAGACAACGTGCTAAGCCAAATCTTGGTTTAGCTGCTATCGTGTGCTGACTTGGGGAGGAAGCAAGCACAACGTGGGCACAAACTCACCAAAAGCCAGCACATCTGCACAGTCACAGCAAGCTATACTCTGGTTTACCATGATGTGCAAACCAGGCCAGTGTGGAATAATGGATAGAGCATCGACTTGATCAGTGGGAAGATGGGGGAATAAATGCAGAATGAATGCTTATGGTCCTATAACCGCCCCACAAACAAATCCGAATGAATGCTCAGTAAAGATCAGGTGTAAACTAACCTCTGCATAAGCCTTGTTCTGCAAGCAAATCAGAATGAATGATCATTAAACAGGTCAGCTGGAGGAGGCACCCTCAAGAGTGCAGTAATTGCAGAAAAAGGGGAATATAAATAAATAAAGCTTGACTGACTTGTTTAGAGACTGTGATGCTTATTTTTTGTGTGCGTTTGTGTGTGTGCGTCCTAGTGCAATGTAAGGAATGTTAGAATATGACCCACAAACTAACGTATACCTGCAAGCATAATTGTTAGCAAACAACCATAACATCATTGTCTGCCAGAATAAGTGCCAGATAGGGATGATTGCTGATCCATCCTGTACAGCAGTTGGTCTAATGACATGTTATTTCTGATTAGAATCCTTAACAAAAAGCTACACTAACTGAACTTTAGCACAATAGAAGGAGAATGAATCACAGCTATTACTGGAAATAAGAGGTTCTGTGACTGCAGTTGCAGAGAACACAAATGTAACTTCTCGGTACAAAACATGAGCAGGAGGCCGACCAGACAGGAGACGTCACTTTTTCCTGCTCATGATTAGAGTTGCCAATGTGCCAGAAAAAATTAAAAAATACAACCCAAAAAATTGCCTGTTTTTGTTTTTAAATCAGACTAGTTTCCAGAAATGCAAGAGGCAAGGCATTTGCCCCTGCCCAAACACTTCCCTTGCTCAGGAATGGCTGTTGCATTCTCCACTGGCTCTAAGCTCTAGCTTGCTGCTGCAAACCTGGAGTAAAGACCTACCAATGAATGCTCTGGACCCAAAATAAGGGCCGGGACCTCCTTTATAAGTTTCCAGGGACAAGCCTCTCAAGGAGCTCCTGTGAAAGAAAAGGTCTGCTCTGCTTCTTCTCAGTCCCTTTGTTCTGGCCCTTTGCTCTCCTCTTTCCTCCATTTATAGGTTTCCCTCTATTTCTCTGCAGCCTTCTTTTTTTTCCTGAATTGGTTTTGGTACGTATGTGTGTAAGTGTGCAGGACAGGTATGAAGAATCTGTGCCCTCCTAGTTGTTGGTGGACTCCAGGTTTTTCAAAGTACATTTTCCAACTGCACAAATTTCCCATTGGACACAACACTACAGCTGAAAGGACACAAAGTGTGCTCTAGTCCATGCTTACCCCCTGTATCAGTGGCAGTAACCATTAATTACGACTTTGCCTTAGCTCAGTAACTAACAGGGACACAGGTTATTTACAAGGGCATGGCAAAGAGTTACCAGCCTGAAAATTAAGATATAGAAGAGGAGGTACTCTGGGGGCTCGTCCGGGATTCAGCCCCTCCCCAATACCTGGAGGCCAGGCTTGACCGCGGTGAACAGCTCCGAACGCCGTTGGCGAATTCCAAGCGCGCACTCCACCAGATTCGTGGGGGGAGTCCGCCAGACCGCTTCGGAGTGGAGACACTCGGTCGAGAGAGAGAAAGCACCGGCCGGAGAAGGAAAGGAGAAGGAGAAGGAAGGGGGTCTAGACGGAAAAAGGTAAGCCCAAGGGAAAGGGGCACGAGACCTGATCAGTCTCACCTGGCAGTGGCAATAAGGTGCCGCCGGGAAGAGGAGGTGGTTGGGGAACGGGGAAAGGGAGGTTTTGGGGGAAGAAAGTGTGTGAAGTGTGCCAAAGTAATCCAGTGAAAGGATGAATGTCTGAGTGGTCGGGGCTTAGCGCTCCCCTTGGCTAAGCGTATGTGGCTCCTGACTGCGCGAGCACGTTCAAGTCACAGTCTGGAGTGAGAGTTGCTTGCCTGAATAAAATTGTCTCTAGGAGCGGATTACTTTTACTTTGTTGAGGAAAATCAAGATGGGGTCGGGAGAAAGTAAATGCACCTCCCCGGGGGAAGATAAATGTACCCCTCTGGAATGTTTCTTAAACAATTGGAAGGCGGCTACTAAAAATGATGACTGGGGACTCAAGTTGAAAAAAGAGAGATTCAGAACACTTTGTGCAATTGACTGGCCGACACAGGGGACCAGGTGGCCCTCCGAGGGAACCTTTGACTTGCAATTAATCAACCCCCTCTGGAGAAATATTATCAATGTCCACCCAGACCAAATCCCCTACATTTCTACTTGGAAGACCAATGTAGAAAAGGATCCCCCGTGGCTAAGGGCGTGCCGCCCCAAAGAGCAAGCCACAAGACTCTGTTCTGTGAGCCAGACGTCACGGCCTCCGGTCTTACAAGACCCAGAACGAGAGGAAGATAAAATTATACCACCTCCTCCCTATGTGCCCCGGCCAGTGGCCCCTACGGCACCCCCTCCAGGTAATAATAATACCAAGGAAGATGAGGATTCAAAAGAAGAGGAGGGAGAGGAATTTTTACAAAAACTGGAGGATTTAACCCAGACCCAAACCAAGTGGACCCAGTCTCAGTTTAGGAGGCTGCAGGATTATGTGACACCCTTTCAGGATGAAATAGACGTTTGCGGTCATTTGGTGGAAGCCGCAGGCTGTGTGAACAAAGAGAGCAAAAAGTTCCAGGATGCATGGACAAGGGCGGGACGGAGGGCCCTCCTCCACCGGGAACGCAGCCAGGCGAAACAGGGAGGGGCAGGCTTGATGCCACTACGTAGAGTGTATGACCCGCCTGGCCCCCCCGGCGCGGGAGGAGCCGTGCCAGCACGTACCTACACAGTGCAACATGTGCCCTTTTCAAGCGCTGATGTATGTAATTGGAAGAACCAAAACCCCTCCTTTGAAGAGAACCCTGCCAAAATTATTAAACTCTTTGAAGGGATTTTTAAAACCTACAATCCCACATTTGATGATGTGCACTACCTCATGGATTCTCTGCTGACCACTGAGGAGGCAAGAAGGATTCATGCAGAAGCCAGGGCCCATTTGAGAAGTCAAAATATAGGCCAACCAGCTATTGATGCCGCTTACCCTGAGACTACACCAAATTGGGATTATCAGGATGTGGGAGGGCAAAATAGCCTGAATACATACCGCCAGCATGTTTTAACTGGAATGAGACGGGCCTCTCGGAAACCCACCAACCTGATGAAGGTCCGTGAGGTGATGCAGAACCCTGAAGAACCACCGGGGGCGTATTTACAAAGACTGAAGGAAGCCTACAGGCAATATACCCCCTTGGATCCAGATGATGATGTCAATGCCCCTATTGTAAAGGCAGCCTTTGTGGCCCAAGCAGCTGCTGACATCCGCCGAAAAATCCAAAAAAATGAGGGGTTCATGGGCCATAATTTGGAATGGATGTTAGAGGTCGCCCAAATTACTTATAACCAGAGAGATGAGGAGGCTCAGAAGAAAAAAGAGAAGTACCAAGCTAAGAAGTTAATGGCTCTACAGGCGGCTGCGCCCGGCCTACAGCAGGGAGGCAGTGCCCGAGGAAGAGGGAGAGGCCGCTTGGGAAGAAGCCAGTGCGCCATCTGCCGGCAAGAGGGACACTGGAAGAGGGAGTGCCCCCAGGCCCAACCCGGAGAAGGAAGAGGAAGAGGAAACAGGATCCCGGGGACAACCCCTGCCGGGTCTGGACAGGAATTGAGACCCTGGGCACCAGAGCACACCCCCAGAGGAAGAGGAAGAGGTCAAGGACCCCCATGGTATCCCCCAGCGGCAGGACAACCAGGCGCTATGAGCCTGAGAGAGGAGGAAGAATATTAGGACAGACCGGGCCCAACTGAATTAGGTTCCCGTGAGCCCATGGTCAAAGTACAAGCAGGGAACCAAATTATACCCTTTATGGTAGATACAGGAGCCGCCCACTCGGTCTTACCTATACCCATGACTAAGCCTACCAACCAAGTTATTAACATAATTGGAGCCACTGGGAAATCGAGAGAGGTACCCTTTCTGCAGCCGGTCACTTGCCGCTTGGGAGGCCAAGTAGTTCAACATAAATTCCTGTATATACCTGAATGCCCTATTCCCTTGTTGGGCCGGGACATGCTGACTAAATTACAAGCCCAGATCTCCTTCCAACCAACGGGAGAAGTAATGATGACAACTGGCCCAGTGGGTGAACTATCAATGGAAATGCCCCTGAGAGAATATTGGCGCCTGATGATGATGAAAGAAGAGGAGGGCACCTTGCCAGAAGACCTATTATGTGATGTCAACCCTGAAGTGTGGGCAGAAGGCAACCCTCCTGGAATGGCAAAGAATATACCACCGATAATTGTGAAGCCCAAACCATTTGCCAACCCGGTTGCTATAAATCAATACCCCATTCCCCGACGGGCAGCTGAGGGGGTATGGGTGCATTTGCAGCGCCTACTCCGGCATGGAATTTTGAAGCAATGTCAATCACAATGGAACACTCCACTGCTGCCGGTGAAGAAGGAAGATGGAGGATACCGCCCAGTTCAGGATCTCCGACTAGTAAACCAAGCCGTGGAGACCCTGCACCCCAACGTGCCAAACCCATATACCTTACTGAGCCTGATCCCTCCCACGGCTAGGAGTTTTACAGTTCTGGACTTAAAAGACGCATTCTTCTGTTGCCGTTTAGCAAAGGAAAGTCAGCCCTTGTTTGCTTTCCAATGGACTGATCCAGGGACGGGAACAAAGGTTCAATATACCTGGACTCGACTTCCACAGGGGTTCAAGAATTCCCCCACCCTTTTTGGAGTTGCACTGGCCTCGGACCTAGCCAGCTTCCCCACCTCTCCACACAGAGCCTTACTGCAGTACGTGGATGACCTTTTGATTGCATGTACAGACGAAACAGAGTGCATGAATGCCACCAGAGACCTGCTAAATCATCTGGCAAGGGCCGGTTACCGGGTGTCCAAGAAAAAGGCCCAAATTTGCCAGCCAACCGTGAAGTATTTGGGGTTTAACATATCCCACCAACAGCGGACTCTGAGGAAGGAAAGGAAGCAGGCCATCACCCAGATACCTGAACCCCGAAACCGCAGAGAACTTCGAGGCTTCCTGGGATCCGCAGGATTTTGCAGAATTTGGATACCCAACTACAGCATTATTGCCAAGCCTCTGCATGAATCCACCAGAGGAACCGAAAAAGACTCTTTTGTTTGGGGAGAAGAACAGCAGCAAGCCTTTGAGGATTTGAAAAAGGCATTGCAGCAGGCTCCAGCACTTGGCATCCCAAACCCCGAGAAGCCCTTCACCTTGTTTGTGGATGAGGATCAAGGTACAGCAAAGGGGGTCCTGTGTCAAAAGTTGGGAAGCTGGCAGCAACCTGTGGCATATTTATCTGAACGGCTGACGCCCACCGAACAAGGACTGCCGCCGTGTATGAGAGCGGTAGTGGCAGTAGCCACCCTGTTAACCAAAGCAGACAAATTTACTTTTGGACAAGACACCACCTGCGTTACCCCACATGCTGTCCCAGCCTTATTGGACATGAAAGGCACTTATTTCCTCTCCCAAGCAAAGATGAGGAAGTGCCAAATGTTGCTGCTCCATCCTCGCTTGAAGTTCCAGGTTACCCAGGCTCTTAACCCGGCTACCTTGCTACCGGTAGGAGAAGGTGAAGAGCCCACACATGACTGCATTGAAGTCATGGATGAAGTATACTCCAGTAGACCTGACCTGAAGGATGAGGCGGACCCTCGATGGCCCTCGTGGTTTGTGGATGGGAGCAGCTTCGTTGAAGCAGGACAGCGAAAGGCAGGCTATGCAGTGGTAGCCCTAGAGGACCAGGTAATAGAAGCACAGCCTCTCCCACCCGGAACATCGGCCCAGTTGGCGGAGATCACAGCGCTCACCAGAGCTTTGTGCCTAGCAAAAGGGAAGAAGGTAAACCTTCACACTGATTCCAAGTATGCCTTTTTAACCCTGCATGCACATGGAGCCCTCTGGAAAGAGAGAGGATTGCTCACCTCAAGAGGCAGTCAAGTGGCACATCCACAAGCACTATTGGATCTCCTAGATGCTGTATGGGAACCAGAGGAAGTGGCAGTTGTGCACTGCTATGGGCACAGGACTGGCCCAGGAGAAGTGGCGAGAGGGAATAGACTGGCCGATAAAATAGCAAAGGAGGCAGCCCGAGGGCAACCTGAAGCCCCACTGCTCGGAGCATTGATCCCAGAGGAAGTTGTGGATCTTACCCACCCCCCAATATACACCAAACGGGAAGTGGAAATGGCTGAATCTCAGGAGCTTGCCCAGACCAAGGAAGGATGGTACCTTACCCCAGATGACAGGGTGTGGGTGCCAGAATCCCTTTCCCGCCAAGTAATCCAGAAATACCATGAGTCTACTCATGTGGGACCTGATGCCACCACCAAACAATTGGAGAAATGTTTCTACGTGACTCACCTTTACCAAATGGCCAGCCAGATTTCCAGGGGATGCCAACTGTGCCAAAGGAACAATCCCCGGACCGGACCATTGGTCCCTCCAGGAATCCAGCGCAGTGGGACCGCACCCATGGAGGACCTCGTTGTGGACTTCACTGAGCTACCCCGTTGTGGATTTTACCGTTATTTGCTTGTGACTGTTTGTACTTATACTGGATGGGTAGAAGCCTGGCCTACAAAGACTGAAAAGGCCTCAGAGGTGACCAGATGCCTCTTGCGGGAAATCATTCCCCGCTATGGACTGCCCCGGACTATTGGGTCCGATAATGGACCGGCATTTGTTCACCAGGTCCTGCAGGGCCTAGCTAAGGGGTTGCAGATCACGTGGAATTTGCATACCGCCTATAGACCCCAGAGTTCGGGAAAGGTGGAAAGGATGAATAGAACTTTGAAGAATCAATTGGCCAAACTGACCCAGGAGACAGGATCTAATTGGGTAACCATGCTACCCCTGGCCCTGTTGAGGGTCCGCAGTCTCCCCTCAAAGCGAACCCACTTGTCACCTTTCGAGGTGATGTTTGGAAGGCCAGTCCCATACGTGCGATTGCTGTCCCCCCATGTCAGTAGGGATGTGGAATTGAATAATTATGTGCAGTCGCTCGCCCGAATTCTTCTCTCTCTCAACAGGTGGACCCAGGCTCGTACCCCTTGTGTACTGACTGAATCGCTCCACCAGTTCGAGCCAGGTGATGAGGTGTGGGTGAAAGACTGGGCCAAGGAACCGCTACAACCGTGCTGGAAGGGCCCCTATACCGTTCTGCTTTCCACCCCCACCGCTGTGAAGGTTGCAGGCATCACCCCTTGGGTCCACCACACTCGAGTGAAGAAAGCTGTCTCTGATTGGACTGTTTCATCTGATCCTGACGCACCCCTTCGGTTGACCATCACTCGACGCCGGGTAGACGACCGCCCTGCTGGTGTCACTCCGGACGCTGACACCTCCACGCACGGCTGAAAATTGGATGGATGGGAGGGGCGCCCGCGGGCAGCGTCCCCAACATAGAGACTTGTTCCCCTGATAACGCCCCAGAGGCACCACCTGGAGTTCTGGTACTGGGACCAGAGCCCCTAGACATAGTTTCCCCCTGGGACAGGCCAGTACAGGGGTGGATCTATTCCTGTGGGTGCAAATTGATATATGAAGAGGGAGGGGCTCCCTTTGGGTATTGTGTTCTCTTAAGAAATCACGTAAGCACCAAACACCCCCTGGGAATAGTGGGCAAATTGCTCAAGGTAGTGGGAGCCTCCTCCTCCTACTGGTGGCGTGGGGAAAACCCCGAAGCCTTAAGGTTTATTGAGGAGCAGTATCAGTGGGCCCTCCAGTATGACCCTTGAATATTGGTGGGAGGAGCCCTGGAACCACTGGTTCTGGTGGCTGGGAGTAGTGTGTACAGCCCTTGTTATTTGGATGGTGGGATATTTTTGTTGGCATGAACGTGACCGAATCTTCGGAAGACGACGGCCACGTGTCCCTATTCCCCCGATGATACTTATATTGCTCTTTATGGGATTAGCTTTTGGGAAGAGGGATGTAGAAGAAGGTCCAAGTGAAGCATGGACTCTCGGTCTCGCTAGTCAGATGCGCGAATGGGGGGCCCACCACCCGTATAACCACTGGTTGCAGATGGCCGAAATGATGGCCAAGAGTACGAACCAAACACGCTGTCTTGTTTGCACCCTTGGCCCCCAGGACGCTACTGGGGGACTGCCTATGCTCCCCTTACCCCTCAATCGCACGCTAGTCCAATATACTGCTAACTTTAGCTTTAAATTTGCTTTCCCCTCATATTGGAACAAATTTACCCCTTTTCGGGTCTATAGGACCCCTGGGTGGTTTTGTGCTAATCAAACCCGAGATCCCACTATGAGCCGCACCACCTTTGTGGGCCGCTCCACCAACTGTAACTGTACGTGTGCTCCCTTCGATGACACCGGATGTGATGGGGCTTGCTCTACTATAGGTCTCTTGAGTAATATCGGTCTAACTGGCACCTCCCAGGTGGGGCAGAAAATTTATTGGGTTTGTGGGACCACGGCCTATCACATCCTTCCGACCGGATGGTATGGCATTTGCTTCCCAGCTTTTCTCTTACCTCCCATGTGGATACCTTCCACCTCGCCCCGGCGACTCCGTAAAAGTGTAGACATCTCAGGGATAGCAGGTGGAAGCACCCAAAAGTGGGGAGATAATGAATGGCCCCCAGAGCGGATAATATCACATTATGACCCTGCTTCATGGAACCCTGATGAGTGGGTAACTGGTGCTAGAGAACCCATTTATAATTTGAATCGCATTATTCGCCTCCAAGCAGTGGTTGAACTAGTGGCTAATGCCACAGCCACGGCCCTCCGCTTGGTTGCTACCCAATTAACTGAGACCCGCACCGCTGTCCTTCAGCTGCGCCTCGGAATGGATTTCATCCTGGCCAAACAAGGTGGTTTTTGTGCAGCCCTCAACCTAACTGGCGGAGCATGTTGTTTTAATATTTCAGATCATGGTGAAGCCATCCGTGATTTGGCTGCCAGCATAGAAAAGGTGGCACACGTTCCGGTACAAACTTGGGAAGGCTGGAATATGTCCTGGTTAGACAAATTCCTACCAAGTGGTTGGCTTCGAGGACTCTTTGCTGTGATGATGGGACCACTGCTAATTTTGCTTCTTCTTTGCTTCTGTATCCCCTGCTTAATGCAATGCTTGCAAAATATGATGCACAGGATGGTATCCCGTATGATGGGACCTCGTGTGCTTGCTTTAATGCAAGAATACCGTCCCCTCCCGTTGGACGAACCTAGGAGTTAGGTTGTCCCAAAAGAAGAGGTGGGATTGAAGGGAGTGGGACGTGTATCTTATTGAAGGGAGTGGGACGTGTATCTCTTAAGCTGGTTAAACAAGTTTGGCTGGAGAGCTCTAGCGATGATATTATCTTCTGATAGTATCTTAGGCAAGTCAAACAGTATCTTAGGCAAGTCAAACCTGTTAGGTTAGAATGGCCCCTAGTAAGAATGGACACGTATATGGAGAGCGTATATGGAGAGAATAGGACACGTAGTAAGTCACCAAACTGAGCATGCGTAGGAATGTAAGGTTGCCTTTCTCCCCCCATGCTCCAAGAAGGTGGGGTGCATAGGTGGATGCATATGATTGGCGTAAGGGGAGGAACAGCATAGGTGGATGCATATGATTGGGTGTAAAGGGGGGGCAGGAGGAGAACTGAGGGTGATAAAAGCTGAATGCTCCTTTGTTTCAATGCGCCAGTCTTGGGAAACTATTCCACTGGTGCCATTCTGCGCAGACGAAAATAAAAACCTTTCTCTCTGAAGAAACTGGTCCCTGGTGCCTTTGTCTCCTCCGAGGTAGGGAGTGCGTGCTAAATGGGCTCAGGCCCTGGATCCCCGTGGTAAATAAGGCTTCAGATCCAGGCAAAAAGAAGTAGGAGTTTTAATACATATAGCTTGGGCAGTCTATGTACAGAAACCAAGCACATTCTATCTTTACATAATTTGGGTGCACACTATCCCTGACATTGCCTGACATTTAAGTGCTTAATCAGGGGTCAGCAAACTATGGCCCCCAAGCTGGATCAGGCCCACCAGGGTTCTAAATCCAGCCTGCCCGGCTATATAAGAACCTGCCGCAAAGCCAAGACTCCCGGCGACAGGAGGAAGAGGCCGAGCAGCAGCGGCTCTGCCAATCAAACGCCCCGCCTGGTTTACCTCAGCGCAGTGCGGTGTTTGATTTGCAGAGTCATCCCTGCGCCGTGCTGAGGTAAACCAGGCATAGCGTTTGATTGGCGGAGCTGCCGCTGCTCGGCCTCTTCCTCCCGCCCCCGCCCTAGTGCTCCTGTGGCTGCTGCCGCTCTGCGTCCCCATGAGGCGGGTGGCAGTGGTGTTCCTGGAGGAGGACAGCTGGCCTAGGCTAGGACTCGGCGGGACTGCTGCCGCCGCATTCCCATTAGCAGCCGATGTGACGGTGGAGGATGATGAGGCTGGTGATGAAGTGGCCCAGGTGGTGGCCTTCACCTCCAGGGAGCAGGAAGGTGAAGGGCGGAAACACCCGCATGGGGCGGCAGCTGCAAGTGAGGCACCAGCTCGTCCTTGTCTCTGTCTCCGTGCTCCTTGAAGAGGAGCATCGGACAGTGCGTGCCACTCTCGGTCAGCTCCTGCAGGCTCCCGGTTTCCAAGGCGCCCAGCTGCCACGAGCGCACCAACCCACTCTCCAAAACTTCCCATCCGGCCCCCGACAGTATCTGAGGGACATTGAACCGGCCCCTTGTTTAAAAAGTTTGAAGACCCCTGTGCTTAATCAACTTATGCAGCTAATATGTCTAATTCCCTTTTTTTTTTCCAAATTAAACAATATCAGCTTTCCAACTGCATTCCCCACTCAAATCCACTTTTTGCATCCAAGGTTGGTGGATATTGGTGGATTCCAGCTCCCATCAGCCCTGCCAGCATGGCCAAAGGTGAGGGAAAATGAGAGCAGGAGTGCAACAGCATGTGGAGGGCTTGGCCAGCCCTGGCACAGGCAGTTCTGGATGAATCACAAGTACACAGCCCTTCATAAGTGCTAATATATATTAGCTAATATATCTTCATTTCTTTTTAGGTTAAAAGGCTGAGGCTATCTCCAGAAAGCTCTGAAGGCAAAAGGTTTGGTGGGAGGAGTTGCTTCTTCTTTCACTTCCCAATACATTGTGCGTTGCATTTTGGATTCACTGTGGACACAATTGTGTCATTAAGGAACTGGCTTCCATGGCTTTTGATTGCACGGCCTGATCCTGGGAATGCTGCAGACGTTGCTACATCTTTGTGTGCTGTGCCAACTGGAGGCGTTTTTGTGTTGTGTCATAATAAGGATCACCACTGGTGTGTGTGTGTGTGTGTGTGTGTCAGTGGGAGGGTTAGTTTAACATCACAAAAGCCTATATACGAGAACATGGCATCTCAGGAAAATATTGGGAGAGAGGGAAATCTGTGGTCATGCTCATTGTGTACAAAGCAGGCTTTGTTCCTCTTTCAGTGACAATGTTTCTTGAGTTGGAGGACAATCCTACGCTATAAATGTAAGCTGGTTTCAAACCTGATCAATGCTTATCACTGTCTTCTGGAAAGCTAGTAACTGTAGTTCGTCAATAGGCTAGGGATTTCTAACAAAGAGCATTTGACAAAACGATGGTCCTCAGAGGTGCTTGATTTGAAGGATGCATAACACTCAAAACTGTTTCTTACTAGTTTTGATTTGTAGTGAAAATGCCATGGTTGTACCTGGATGATGTGCTGGTGTAATTTTACATTTTTGGTTGTGTACACAATTTAAAAAAATTGGGAAAGGGAACTCTAGTGTGTATGTATGTGTGTGCATGTGTATAAAATTCACTTATTTTGGGAAGTTTATAAACTGCCAAACATTACATAAAACAACGATAAAGCAACAGAAATGCAACAGATAAAAATAGACAAAACATTTCTCAAAAACGAAATCAGATACTGTCTGTGAGTCAACCCATTCTGCTGGGAAAGCCTGTAAAAATAAGAAATAAAGTGCAGAATAAAGGCTTTAAGCTTCCATTGTGCTCCACAATTTCTGGTCCATGCTGAGCTCTAGAGAGCAAAATGAAGTTCACTACTTCTGCCTACTGGTTTTCTGAACTGGCCCTGGGTGAGGTAATGTGGGATGTTTTGCTTATAGGGAAATGTGAGATGTGAGAAAACATGCCACTCTTTGATACAGGCTCTAACATAGGAAATGATACCCTGGTAAAGTTTGCTTTATCTGTAAATAAAATCAAAGCTACGCTGGTGCTGAAAGGGCCTTCATTACCTCAAACGGCTATTCTAGTTAGTTTGGAGCTAATCAGTGTTTTCCTCAAATGGTGAGCACTGTTGTGACTTTGCATAATGATGTCTGGGCCAGTGCTCTGTAATTTTAGCGGCAGCAAAGCAGGATGAGTTCTACCACACCTCAGTCTTTTCCTTGTGTCAACGTGGATGGTTTAAAGATAACCTGTGTTTGCTTCCATGCCTGTCCTGCCACTTTCATGAGCATCCATACAGAGCTGAAAAGCCGTCATAACAGAAACTCAAACACGACGTGCCCCCAGCATCCATTCATGTGCTAGCTCCTCTCTCAATGGTTAGAAACCCCCTCGTGATTGGGGATTCTGCACAGTCAGGGCTGCTGATTAAAGGAAGGATATCATCTACCAATGAATGGTTAGAACAGGCATAGGCAAACTCAGCTCACCAGATGTTTTGGGACTACAACTCCCATGATCCCTAGCTAACAGGACCAGTGGTCAGGGATGATGGGAACTGTAGTCCCAAAATATCTGGAGGGCCGAGTTTGCCTATGCCTGGGTTAGAACCTCTCTATGGATCTTTACACTGGGATGCAAAGGTCCAAAGAGGAATGCACATGTACATGTGTTGGGTGAAGGCGGCATGTATATCTTTGCACCTCTTGCCAAGTTTGGGCCCCCATGGGTCTGTTTGACCACTTGAAGCTTCTTACTGAAGCTAAGCATGTTTGGATCGAGTCAGCATCTGGCTGAGATGACTGCAACCGCCACGTTACCCACCTTAGCTTCTATGTTTTTTTTAATGAAGTGAAGAGCCACAGATAGATTGGGAATACTTTTCCTTAGCAGATGCCAACACTACATTTGGTAGACAGGTGCTTGAAATCCTAGACTACATTTTTTTGGAAGCAACTTCCACTGACATCAAAAGAAATTATTTCCATCTAAAGGTTTTGGACTGGAATGTTTCTCCGTGGTGCTCCTGTTCCAAAATTATTACTCTCACATCTCAAAAATGTGTGTCATCTGTTTCTTTGACAAGTCTGCATATATGAAATACACAGAACAATAACTTTCAGTTTCTTTTCATGTGTTTCCAGCCATTTGATTAGCACTTTGTCAATCACTTTTGAATGTATCTCTGCAGTGATGGAACTTACTGTTGCCTTTGTGGCCTCCATAACCCATATGTCATCCTTTAGAAGGTAAAGTCCAGAACTATGTCAATATATAAGGCTAAAGGGGGTAGGGTGTTTGCCTCCCACCCCTTTAATTCTATTTTTTTACTAAATAAATGTTGTGCCATTGGTAGAAGCAGAATAGGCCTTTTGCTATCCAGGAAATGAGTGTCAGTTGTCAGCTTGAGGAGAAACAAAGGATCCATTGAAATACTTTGATGGGTCGAAAGAGGTAAAGTATTAGATATGAGGTGTCTGAAGATTTTTTATTAGTTCATTCTGACCCAGCATTTCAAAAGAACCCCCTGTTTAATTAAATGATCGCCCACCTTGTGACAGTCAAGGTCTTCCTGGGAGGACAATGTTGGCATTGTTGCTGTTGTGCTGATTGTGTAGCTGGTTTGGCTGTCGTTACGGAAGCCTCCCTTTCTCTAAGACTGAGCAGGTCTTCAAACTGGCTGTGTAGATGGGACTTTTTAAAAGAATGAGAAAACATGCCTCCTATCGCAAGGGGCTTACAATTTAAAATTCAAGAGATGGAGGACAAAAGAAGGGAAAAGAAGTAAATAGGGGAAGATCCTTTTTTTCATCTTCTTTGACTCAGTAGAATAGTGGGTATGGAGTCTAGAGGTGAGTTACTCCAAAGGCTTCAACGAAAAGATGGCATTTAAAGGAAATAACAGAGGTAGCGTCATGCAGTTGTTCCAGGAGACAGCTCCAAGCATAAGGGGAAGCAAGGGAGACAGAGTAGAGTTTTTTGAGAAACCTGGAGACCTTCAGGTGCTTGAGGGTGACAGTACTGGAGATGTACTGGCTCTCACCAAAGGATGCAGTACTCAAAGACTGTTTTAATGCATAGATTACTATGGTACATCGAGGTCTCCATGGCTCTCAGGACAGAAGGAGGGATGGTCATGGCTAGGAATGTATTGGGATTTAAGAGTGGAGTGATTATTTAGCTGTGATTCCTGTAGGGGGTTGGACTTGATGGCCCTTTGGGTCCTTCCAACTCTACAACTATGACTGGTCTATCCCAAAGTCATCACTCTCTGCCCTTCCAACTTCATGGATATGGGTGGGGGAATTTGGGCACAAGTGTCCTCAGTCCTACTCTGACATTCACCATACCACCTCACACAAAAGGTGCACAGTCACAAATTATACCGAGAGTTTAGCTTCCTTTACACACTATACCTAGCTTGGTTGGTTTTAAAAATAGAATTTGCACACATACACAGAAGAGGTCTATCGTATGGGCAGCTTGTTGCCAGAAAAACTGAAGGGACCACCCAGCCACAAATTGGGGTAACCAGGCAAGTGGGAACCTTAGCCTTGCAGAGGTAATAAAAGCCTCTGCTATTCTTTTCATTGCTGGAAAGGATGAGGGATAGGGGGGAAGCACTCTATTTAATGTAAATCTGTTACATAACAACAAACCCATTTGTTTGCCTAGCCATTGTCAAGCTCAGTTATACTGGGTGAAGATTTAGAATACTGTGATTTCTATTTTATCAAAAACTAGCAAAATGCCCTGCTTCATGATGGCTGGTGAGCTTATACCAAGGAAACTGCCTGGCCCCATCCCCTTGACATCCATGCATGGAGAATGAGACAAACCTTTAGATCAGGCATAGGCAAACTCGGCCCTCCAGATGTTTTGGGACTACAACTTCCATCATCCCTGACCACTGGTCCTGTTAGCTAGGGATGATGGGAGTTGTAGTCCCAAAACATCTGGAGGGCTGAGTTTGCCTATGCCTGCTTTAGATCTTAACACTTAGCATCCCATCAGTACCAAATACCGTATTTTTTGCTCTATAAGACTCACTTTTTCCCTCCTAAAAAGTAAGGGGAACTGTGTGTGCATCTTATGGAGCGAATGCAGGCTGTGCAGCTATCCCAGAAGCCAGAACAGCAAGAGGGATTGCTGCTTTCGCAGTGATCCCTCTTGCTGTTCTGGCTTCTGGGATTCAGAATTTTTTGTTTCTTGTTTTCCTCCTCCAAAAACTAGGTGCATCTTTTGGTCTGGTGCGTCTTATAGAGCAAAAAATACAGTAGCTCTCCCTCCAGTGGTCATGCAGGCAGCATAAATGCCTGAAGGGAGGAATTGCACCCAAAGTGATGATAGTTCCACATCAAGTGAAAGATTATGCACACCCTTTAATCAGGGGCGGAGGAAGGGGGTGCAGTGGGGGCGGACCGCCCTGGGTGTCTTTGCTGAGGGAGTGACATTTGGTGCGCTGGCCACCCGGGACTCCCAAGCCTACCTCAAGCCATCGGGGGAAGGGGGGAGCTGTGCTGCTTTGCCAGTGGCATTCCCCCTTTGTTTTGACAGCTGAGGGAGGCTTGGGAGTCACGGGCGGTGCGCCGAATGTCCGCCATTGGCGGAAGGGCTTGCATGCCGCTCCATGCACCCGAGCAGCTGTCCCACGCTTGGGAGGGCACCCTCTGCACCCTGCCCCCCTCGGGAGCACACTCCGCCCTGGGTTATATGCACCATATGCCCTGCCGCTGCTTTCAATAATTGTGCTGCATGCCAGGAGAGGAGTTGCTGACCAGGAGCAGAATCATCTGATTGGAGCTAAGGCCTGTCAACTATGTTGGCCTGGCATGGGCTAATGAAGCCTGGGGAAAAAATTGCAGACCTGCCTGTCTGCATTTCTGTTAGCAGGCACTTTTCCTCCTGACCTTCCCTTCTTCCTATTCCCCCCACCCCACCCCTTTATTTTTAAAAGCATCCTTTAGTTATCGGACTGCGGCTGCAGAAGTTTGAAATTTTGCAATAAAGGAAGTCTGGAAAACAAAATGAAACAAGGAAAGCCAGAACTGCAAAAGGGGGATTTATAGTTTCTAGCTATTTATATTGTTAATGACAAAAGAAGGGGAGGGAACTATGGCAGGTGTTTTTGTTTCAAAAGGTGCTTGCTATTATTTAACCGTCACTCAGAGGACATATGTAAAATAAAGCCTTTCTTTTTAACTGAAAGCCTGCTAAACCTCCACCGGCCTGTTTCTCCTGCTCTCCCTCCCTCCCCCATTGCAATTGTGCTGAGTCACATCCTGGTTCTTGTTCCCTTATTTCAGTCTCTGTTTTTTCTCTGTGCCTCTGAGTTAGTCTTCCTGCCTGCTTTCCTGACTCTCATGTTAAGTTCCACATCTAAAGCTACCTTAATCAAAATTAAATTAAATTAGAAAGAACTGCCTGCTCAGATAACACAAAGAAAATGTTGCTGGCTGGATTGGGCTCTCTCCTCTGCCATTCATGTGGTCTGAAGCAGAGAGGAAAGTCACAACTGTGAGGGCAGAGTGAAGATTTGGGTTGTGAATTCAACTGGCAAGTCTGAATCACTATTTCTTTTTTCCAGTTTCAGCCCACTAATTGCCCAAGCCGTGAATTCAGGAGCGAAGGAGCCATTTTGTAGAAAAATATGATTCCCTGTTTTAACTATAGCCCAGAGGGCACGCTATAAATATTAACTGGAATACTGCATGTAGATGAGAAACTGAATATAGCCTTTCCTTAATAACCACATTTTGATGGGAGGTCATTACTAGCATCATTATGTTTCACTGTTATGTACCCTGTAGAATAATGTGCATGTATGCTATTAAACTCGGATATGATCGTGGCAAAAGCATGTGTTTATATATGGATCTGCCCCAGTCATAGAGGCAGGGGTCCATTTTAAGAAGAAAAGTGGATTCATGGTTTAGGAGTGCTAAACTCTGCATCTTAACAAAGACTTCACAACAAAGACCGTTGGTTTCCCCAAAAAGAATTCTCCTTAGCTGAGCCTGGGCTCCAATGCTGGAAGGATGCTTAGCTGGAAAAAATGCTCTTGAAGAGAGGTGTAAGCTATGAGCAGCAGAAGGGTTCTACACTTCTCATCTGCACCCCAATTAAAACCAGTCTCCTCCATTTCCTACATATTTGGGGCAGATACACATTTAAACCTCATATGCTACTATCATGTCTTGCTTGCCTTCTAAGCAATATGCCTTCTGCTCTAGGAGGCTGCCTTATACTGAGTCATATCTAAGGCTGGGCAGCTCAGGACCGCAATACTGCAAGGACCGCCTCTTTCCATATGAACCTCCCCAGACCCCGAGATATCTTCTGAGGCCCTTCTTCATGTGTCTCCTTGAGAGGTCTGGAGGGTGGCAACATGAGAACGGGCCTTCTCTGTAGTGGCTCCCCATCTGTGGAATGCTCTCCCCGGGAAAGTTCCCCTGGCGCCTTCATTATACACCTTTAGGCACCAGGCAAAAATGTTACTTTTTAACCAGGTCTTTGGTTGATCCAATTACATCCTATGCCCTTTTAAAATGTGTTTTCTTTGGGGGGGGGGGAATGTACCCTGGGTATAGAGTGGTATATAAATAATAATAATTGTTATGTACTGAGTTGAATAGAATCCAAACTGTAGCAGTCTGATTGGTCCTAGAACAATAGGATCCAAAAAGCAGCAGTCTGAATGGTCCTAGAACAATAGGATTCAGAATGCAGCAGTATGATTGGTCCTAGAACAATGCAGCAGTATGATTGGTTGGCAGGAACCACCCAATCATGCTCCAGATAGAAGTGAATCCACAACCTGATTGGCTTACAGTAGAATTCCGGAATTAGCCAATCATGTGCAGCCCATTGTGTAAATAATGTATATAAAGCAGATACTTTGAGGGGACTTTCATTCATTCCTCCTCACCACTATGAGCTGAATAAAGAGCATGAAATCACTTTGCAACTCTGAGTATATTTCAATAATAATAATAATAATAATAATAAATATCTGGTTTTCAACATTATGACCTATCACCAGCTAAACATCATGATATACCAGTATTTCACCATGTCTGAAATAAGGATGGAGCTATGCATAGGCATTGACTGGCTTCACAGTTTTCCTGCATTGTGATTATTGCATAGCCCACCTCTCTCATGCACATCATGATTCGTGATGCATTGCCAGGTCAAAACTTATGAAACCGATATCGCAGCATGGACTTCAAACCGGTTTTGGACTATATATCTATATATCGCCCAGCCCTAGTCACATCATTGGTCCATCTAGTTTGCGCCGCTGTCTTGCAGAGGTTCTCCATAATTTTCAGGCCTACATGGACATGTTGGGACTTGAAGCTGGGACCTTCTGCATGCAAAACAGGTGCTCCCCCCACCCCTCAGGCTACTTTATCTGCCCTTGATTTCCATTCTTTTTCTCTGTTCACTTCTATTCCTACTTCCATTTCCAGAAGACCATGCAGAGGTGAGACAGTTCCACAGCAGGGATAGAAGTGGCAGATAAACAAAGAAATGGGAAGATGGAGAACTGGTTGATGGAAAGGCCAACCTACGTAAATAAGATATCTGCAGGTCACCTTGACACATACGGCTACAAGTGGGAAAGTGAGAGCCACGTGGAAGCAGCAGGCAATCTGGGGGAAAGCTTCATGAAGGCAGAAAAGGTAGGAAGGGGGATAAGACAGCCCTACAAAAGGAATAGGGAGTAAGCAGAAATGCAAAGCAGGAAACAATAAGCAAGTAGTAAGTAGCAGCATTCTAGGTGTATCAAGGAAGGTATTTTATACAGGAAAGGAGGTTGCTGCAGACTAGAGCCTGTGAGTGCTTGTTGATGCTTTGCTTTGTAGGAATTGGCTAGAGGCAGAATTAAAACCTAGGCTTGATGTAATGCTATATTATCCAGCAATACCTTCCCCCGTGAGCAAAATCTTTCTGTAATATTTAATGTTTTGCTATGAAAAATTAACAGAAAAACAGAGAACGAGTGAGAACAGAAACTGGGACTGGAACAATTGAGCTGCTTTTAATCCCCTTCCCCCCCCCCCCACCCGCTGCCGCTGCCGCTGCCGCTTAATCAGCAAGAAACAACCAAAAGGGCAGGGCTTATAAACAGGAAACTTTTAATTAAAAGCACAGAAACCCTGAAAAGCTTCAATAATGTTTTGTCCATCCATGCTGGATGGACTCATGTAATTGGATTCTATTGCCGTTTTTAAAAAACTGAAAAACTGTGAGTGGACAACACAGAAAACACAGATTGTAGTACTTTCACAACAGTTCCATCTGATTTCTCCATACATAGTGGGTCATCAAAGGATGGAACATCAAGGGGAAAAGGTCCGTGTGGCAGCTTCCTTGGTTTGGGATGTACCCAAGCAAAGTCAGTTTCCCTTCTCATAGGCAGTAAATAGCTGAAAACAGAAGCTTGGTTTCAAAATCTTATGAATGCCTATGAAAAGCTTATCCATAAAAGAATCAATCTTGTAAATGGGTACTTATACTGAAATATAATGGTGACTAATTAAATATTAACTCGGTCAATGTGGTTAGGCTTTGATACTTCCTACAAGTTGGCACATACTTGTGGCCTAATTATAACTTGACACACACAAAAAGATTAAGCACAAACTACAGGATATTTTTTCCTACGGATCCTTTGTAAGCCACAGAGCAACAAAATAAAACAGTTTGCTAAGGACAGAGTGATTTGGATATACAAAAGCTGAGAGGATTGAAATTGCCACCAGGCCTGAAACAAAATAATGTCGGGTATAAAGGCAGCCTGGAGAGGATATTGTGAAAAAGCACGAGATATTACAATTGTCAGGCACTCCTAGCAAGACTGAAACAACCTTGCCCCTCCCTCTGGATCACAGGCAGTAGGAGGACATCAGTATGTGTTCTGGATCTCAGATCCAGATGTGGTTCCTGCCTCAGATCAGCCACTCCTTTAGGAATGAACAAACACATCAATATGGCTTCCATATAACCTCTCTTCTCTTGACTGCATCACTACACAAGCCTCTGTTTTTGTACTGGCTGCAGAATTTAGGCCACGGCTGCTTTCATGTGTGGCAGCACGGAGGCAGGATGCTCTGCAGCAGATGCAGCAGAATCACAGCCTTTGGGCACATGACGCCTGCAGCATAGAGTAATGGCTCCACAAAACCTTGTGGAACAGCAGCCTTTCCTGGAACAGCACCATATCAGTTCAGTGCTGCTGCTTGGCTCAGGCTGCAGTGTCTCCTTTCCTGGAAAAGCTGTTCCATTATTAATCAGGGTCCTACCGCTGTCACCAGTGGACAATGGAAGATTTTGCTTCCTTTTATTTACTCCTCTTATTCAGCAGTTCTCTCTCTCTCTCTCCCCTCTCTTTTTTACAGCTCAGCAGATTCATCAATGCAGAGGCATCAGCTGATAACACAACACGCATGCCACAGAGAGATAAAAGGGAAACATGGCCTCGTCGCTGTGTGCTGAAATATTGAAGTGAAAATGAGTGCACATTTTATTGCTTTCTTTCCGTTCATTCCATCACATCAAGGTTTCCTCTGCTGCTAAAAACAGATTGGGGATTGGCAAGTGGAGCTGCCACAAAATGCTGTTCCTTAGATTGCCACTGTATTTGCAGGAGGGGAATTGGGGGCGGGATTTGCATCAGTTTTCAGGGGTGGCCAATTGTGTGTGTTTTTTTCTCTCTCTCTGTGTGTGTGTGTTTACCTTAGGTGTATATGGTGTGGCAAGCAGTGGCAGGTGGCAGCTTTCTACTTCCCCAGTGTGGTCCAACGTTACAGAGGACAGTCCTCTGTTAGAGGGCTGTCCAGTCCAAGTCTGAGTTAATGACAAAGAACTCAAAGTAGCGAGACCAGGGGCCTTGGAGTTCTCTGTCAGCAGTTAGCACCTGGGTAGTAGACTGAGAAGGCACACGTTATGTAGTGCCTTCCCCACTATGGTGGGATGTACTGTATTTCTGTTTGTATTATAGTAAGCACATTTTATGCAAATTGGTGTCCTCTTTTATCCTCTTTGGTAATGCAAATCCTTGCTTTAGGCAATCCATGACTCACCACCCTAATCTGCCACCCCGGTTCCTTGTCTTGGCAGAGCATTGGGAGGTGGCAAAGTGATGTATCTTAGCCAGACAGGAAGAGGAGCAAGAGCTCTTTTGGCTGCCAGCCACCATTTCCCATGCCCAGAAAGCCACTCGACATCAGGCTTAATAGTTGGGACATGGAAACCTCACTCCCTTGCATCTCCTCAGGTGGCATCCTTGTATCCAAGCAGAACAAAAGCAAATGGCTGAATCGGATGTGATATCAGAAGAACAGCCTTCTGCTACAGAGGCCTATGAAGAAGTCAGAGACTCTAGACTTGGGTCAAAAGTGGATGCTTCTGTCCTGGAGCTGTGCATTGTACAGGAGGAGATGAGTGTCATCCAGTAGTGGCTGGTGCCCATTGGTAGGGAGAAAGGCAGGAAGGCCACCAGTAGGTGGCACTGGAGCAAATGGCAGGTGGAACCAACTGCAGTATTCTAGTTTTGTCACCATCGCCCTCCCTGTTGTGTTCTAAAAAGGCAACATAGACACCGAGGAGGAAGTTGAGAGCCAGAGCCACCCTGTGAACTAGTTGTAAGCAAGAAGGAAGGCAGACATAGGATGCTGGAGGACAAACTGAGGTTTGTGGAACAGTGGCCCATTCACCCTAATAGACCAGCTTTTGCTGCTGCCACCTCCCAATGTCCTCTGTGACCAGCATGCTCTTATCTATTATATTTATATCCTGCCTTCTGTCCAAGGATCTCAAGCTAGTGCACATGGTCCTTGGAATAGGGGAATAGGAATGACTGGATTCCTTGGAAGAAAGCAAAAGCTTCCCTAGAACAGTGGCAGATCCTTTGGCACGTAGCTGTCACCAGCCAGCTGATTCCCAGCCCTATCAAACACGGTTTCTCCTGCCTTGGACAAATCTGCTGTAGCCTGAACCAGCCAAATAAAAGTCTTCAGGTGGCTCTTGCTGACAGCCTTCAATGGCTGGCCTCCTGAGCCAAGCCCCACGTGACCAAGGCGCCTAGGCTAGAGTCACGCAAGTGGAAGAATGTGTGTCTTTAAGGGATTTGTTTACTATTCAAATAGTAAAGAGAAACACTTTCCCCTTAAGCTGTTGCACCACTTGTAAAGTTGGAGGTAAATAGAAGGTTGCCATTACTACTGGGGTCACGGATGCATAGGCTGTTGCAGGACATTAATGGCACTCGCATTGTGTCCTGGAAGCGGCAACCCCAGAGTGCTGTCACTTTGCCTTTTTGCAATTAGCAACAAGCAAGTGCAAACGCAACCAGGGCCAATTACACGCCAAGTGGTTTCGGAGGTTTGTAGGTAGCAACACCTTTGTTCTGCTTAACGTACTGACTGTCAAGAAAGAGGAGCAGAAATCCTTCTAGGTTTATGACACGAACTTGGCAAAATCGCCTTCTTCTACCACCCTCAATGAAACTGCAGATTTCGTAACAAGCAAGCCTGGTTTTCTTTGTCCTGTGATTTCACTCCTTAATGGCTTGCACATTCTTAATTTGGCTACTACAAAAATCCATTCAAAAGCACATCCCCACCCCAAAAAAGAAATATATGGTAGAGTGACCTGGAAGAGTCTCCGGACAGCGCTGGCCCCCGGCCTCTTAAGTGAGATGGGCGCACAACCCTAGAGTCGGACACGACTGGCCCGTACGGGCAGGGGTACCTTTACCTTTTGGGACACTCTTGGTCCCAGCATGCTCTTATCAGTTGCACTTATATCCTGCCTTCTCCCCAAGGATATCAAGATAGTGCACATGGTCCTTCACTGTGATGGAGAGATACTGATCGGACTACATGGTCAAGTGGGGATCTAAACGTGGGTACCTTCCATCATAGTTTACCATTCTACCACCTGCCCATTAGCTTACTTCATGACTGAGCTGAATTTCCACCCTTCCAGGTATTTGACACCTCTCCCTTCAGCATTACCCAAGACCACAGAACTCCATATTTCCCCCACAAACATTTAGGCTACAATCCTTTGTACACTCATTTCGGAGCTGAACACAGTGGGACTTGCTTTTCGGTAAACATGCAATGATCAAATAGGTTAACCCCTTAGTTCATTCCTCTTTTCCACACTGATTTCCACATTTTCTTGATTCTTCTCTTTAGTTCTACCTTTTATTCACAGCCCCAGCTATCTTGAGCTGCATTCCTTCTTGACAGTTCTGGATCCCTGATAACTCCCTCCTGCCTGCCATATCTTTGGTACACAGTTGCTCTATTTCTGGACTTGATGCTCCTTCATGATGACTCCCAGCTATTGTGCCTCTCTGGCCCTGCACCACTCTCCTCACAAATACACACACTCATCACAAATACACACTCCTCCTCATGCCACCTTGTTCCATCCCCCAGGTTCTCCCCCCTTAGCTGCCACACCCAGACATGACTCAGATATTTTGCCCATTCTCACACAATCTGTAAAGTCCTTGATGAGTTACCTGCCCCATGAAGAAGGTTAGGCTGAGACCTATTGGCTCAATTCAGATGCCATAGCCAAGGCTGTCAGAAATTTGCTCTCAGGTCTTCCTCCACCCCTCAGATGTGCCAATTCCATCCTCTGCTTCTTGGTTACCAAAGTGTGCCTCCATCATAAAATCCAAAGCCATGGTTTTTGAAGTGGATTCCCAATTTGGACAATTTTTGTTATGAGTTGGGAGGGGGTGTCAGTTTGGATGATGCCCGGAGTCCCTTCCAATTCTTGGCATCCTGTGTCTGTGGTATTAGCAAGCTTGCCAAACCAGTTCCTTAATTAAGAAAATGGCTTTGGCTGGCTCATTAAGTACCATGATTAGGATAACCCAAAAAGTTGTCCTGTGCCATGGAACAAATGGGTGGGCCTTCAACCCTGTTCACCTGCTAGATAGGAGAATAACAGCAGAGGTGTGTGCGTGTGAATTGGAAGCTGAGGACACAGAGACATGTTTAATCTAAAGCTGTGACTATTGGAGGAGCAAGATATGTTGGGCTGTTAATGCTGTGAGCCCCTCCATCCTATGTTCAGGTTGTATTTATGTGTAAATAAAAACTATATATCCTAAAGACACCACAACCTCCACTCACCTTCATTCTGAGGAAACCAATCTCTGGGCAAGTGCTTCGAACCCCTGGAATCTCTCACTGCTCAGAGATTGGGGTGGCATGTAACAGTATGGTTAGCAATAACCATAGTTTGTGTTTGGATGCCGCAGCAAACTATGGTTACAGCAAGCCAGGAAGGGGAGGAGAAATGTAGAGTGGGGAGTCGTGAGTCCATAACACATCCCAAACAACCAAACAACGATTGTCCCCATAACCACCCAGTGTGCTTTCATCTGGCTGGTTCAGCCCACAGAGGATTTGTCAGTGACGGCAAGAGCTTCTTTAGAGGACAGGTATAAATGTCATAATATGTAAAGTAAAAAACAGGGCCACGGATACATTTACACCTAAAAGCATTATGCATTCACCTGGCACTGTATCTCTAAAGAGGCATAAGCCAGTAGCAACCCCTTTCCCTTGAACTCTGATCTCTCCAGATGTATTGACAGAATCCTTTCTTTTAAAGACCATAAGAATGGCATGCAGCATAGGCATAATTCTGATGAAAACCAATCCCACCAATAATCATCTACAGACAGATGAAGTATGCGTGAAGTCATTTAAAGATGGAAAACCTAGCGTGATATGCTCCAAAGTACGCAGTAATGGCTGCAGGAGAAGACAGCAGATTTAGAGCTCTGCTAAAATAGCCACTTCTGGCATTAGTGGAGGTGGTGCTGCAGATAATTGCATATGGCATTCATTACAGATGTGCGTTATTGTTTGCCTGTGCTGCTATGTGTGAGAATATAAAACTGAAGGAAGGGCAAACTGGTGCTTTTTGTGCAAATACAATCACTCTAACAGATAATTTGTTTTTGCTTTTAAATCAGCAGGTTTGGTATTATTGCCCAATAATGCCAAGGAAACTAGATTAATAAACCCAAGGGCTTCCAGGAGTCTGTTAGCCTTTTACGCCGGAAGGTGACAATTCCCTCATCCTATGTTAAAGCTGTGTAACATGATACTTCCTTGCAAGTAACTCCTGTTGTCAAAATTCTCATTTTTTATCATTTTAGTTACCATTACATTTATACCCCACTTTTCCTCCAAAGCATACATGGGTCTCCCCCTCTCCCTTTTCACCCCCACAAGAACTCTGTGAGGTAATGTGCTGTAAAATGTACTTCGGCAAAGGAGAGATGTAAGGTGTCTTCCTGAAATGGATACACAGTCAAAAGGCTGTGTAGGTTGCATTTGCACAATGGGAGGGTGGAGCTGATACAGTGTGCATGTACCACCATCACCCCCCCTTCTGCCATCCTTCTCATTTCCCCCTTAGATCGGGGGGTGGGGTACCTGGGACCCTCAAAATGTTGCTGGGTGGGTAGGCAGGGGCTGGTGGGAGCTGGAATCCTACAACCAGTTTGTGGGAGGCTGCCCTTTAACAACCGGACAAATTTTCCTTATCTGGAATGGTCAAGACAAGACTGAAGGCTGAGATCTGACAAATCTAGAGGGAAGACACTGAAGAGGAACAACCACCATAGGACTTGTGACATTCTTTGTTGACACATCATGACAGTCACCAGAAACCTTCTAGTGTTCCCCCTACTCCCCTCTTTTCTTCATAATGTTTTACAGTAAACCAAGTGTAGAGAATATTTCTTTTGTCATTTGAGCAAATGCAGAGCTGAGCTGGATGGAAACGGGCAGTTCTAACTCACCTAATGTAATCTGCTCCATCAGAGATTTGGAAGGCAAGGTGTAGGCAGAGTCTGAAAGACATAAGGCTGTGGCAAACCAGCAGGACAAGTTGATATATTCAACAGGGAAGCTAACACCTACTTGCTGTTGTTGCTGCTGTTGTTGTTTCTCCTCACATTGTTTATAGACTCACACCCATAGATATGCACATTATCTTAATCATTGCAGAAGGGCAAGTAAAGCTGCATTCTGATCGAGTGTAGCAGCTAAGCAACCTCACTGAGTTTGATGTTCAAAACAAGCCTTTTCACACCCGGCCCTTTTCATATGTGTGTAGGAAAATACATCTATGAACATGGCCTCCATCATGGAAAAATCATGAATGCTGTCATTACGTGTCTGGTCACTGTCTTGTGTGGCTTCAGAATAAATGTAACAACTACAGCACAATTAGCATTTGCACACCCTTTTCATATTCCCATGGCTCTTTCCCCCTTGGTGAGAGGTGCGTTGCCTCGTTTTTTGTATGGTTAATTTCAAAGGTGGGGTGAGAGATGTGGGAGGAACATTATGGGAATTATATAAAACATCTATTGTTTGCCTCACTAATAAAACAGGATCCAAACCAGTTTCCAGCCTCTGGCAACAGTGCTGTTGGTGTAACAAATAATGTTGCTTTTCAAGTACATCTGGTCTGGTGATTTCAGCAACACTTTGCTTCCCACATCTGACCTGTATACTATTTGCACTTTAAACTGATTTGTTTCTTATACTCATTGAGCATCTGACAGTAGCCTTTTGATCCTTTGACCTCCCAAGACACACAGACTCCCTCAGATTTACTCGACTTCAATTTACTTAAGTATTTTATCACTTTTTCTCTCCCGCCCCCGCTTTTTAAAGAACTTTGTGTTCAAGATAATCAAGGGATGGGAGTAAGGTCTGATTTTAATACATACTAGGCTTGTCTCATTTAAAACTTTTTTTGCCATCCTCAATGCTTTAGCAATAGAGCAGTAAAAAAATGTAATTGTTATCACTGACATTTTTGAAAAATATTTCCAAAGGTGGTGTAGCTTATTACTACTTTTGAAAAAGAAAAGCAAGATAGAAATGTTAAAGTAAATGAGGGACCATCGCTCCAGGGCCAGATTAATACCTTTAAAGGCCATAAGCACTGAAAAAATTATGGTGTCCACCATATATAATTCAAAATAAAAGCAATACTAAATGGTAAAATAAATTTATATTTTTCAAATGACACAAAACTTACACGTATGCTGAAATCTACATGCATGTATCTCATGTGCAACACATTGCAGTACAGGATCTGATTTTCTCAGATTATATTAATCTATGTTAGTAGGATCTTTCCTGGTTTAGGTGAGGATAAGTAACAATAAAAGAACAGAAAAATGGGGGGAATTGTGTAATGGAGTGTAAGGAAGTCTAAGAAAGTTCAGGTTTTCCCCCTAATGTTTGCTTTGATGCTTCAGTGCTTTCTCTGAAATATCAAATGTCAAATTCTTTCCAAAAATTATCTCTTTGTGTGTGTGTGTGTGTGTGTGTGTGTGTGTGTTTGTGTATACCACTGCTTTGCTGGTGCCTAAGCACGTCCTTCATTTGCCTCTTGGGTAATCCAGCACTGCATAACTCAATGGTAGAGAGAGCATTTTTCAAGAAAAAGAAATGCCTCTCTCTAAAACCCTGGACAGCTGCTGCCAAGTTCAGTGTAGAGCAGTGGTCTTTAACTGGTGGGTTGGGACCAACTAGTAGGCTGTGGCATGATCCAAGTTGGGTCACAACAGGATCACGACCACTTTGCAAATATATGGTAAAAGAAGGGGTCCCCAAATGCTTGTTGGGGGTAAAAGTAGGTCCTGAGTATGAAAAGTATGAAGATATCTGGTGTAGACAATACTGAGCTAAATTATCTAGCCCAGTGGAAGACAGCTTCCTGTGTTCCTAAATAAAGGAATGAAACAATGGAGGTGAGTGAACGACTTATCATTAAATCCAAAGGCATTGCACCCATGTTACAGGCAAAAGTATCTAAAACCAAGGTGGTGTGCAGGCACACAACCAGGAACTGAGTAGATCCATACCTGCTTAGCTTCAGCAAGGAAGAGGCCTCATGTGTCTCTTCACACCATTCCCTGAAATTTTTATATTCCTTATCTGCCTCTCTTGATTTGAACAATAATTTCCTTACTCGTCTTTTGGACACTGGAAGAAAACTGGAGAGGGCAGTTAGGATAGTTAAAGAACTAAGAAAATGGTGGTGCAGTGGGAAGAATATTAAAACTCTCTTTCACATGCAAGGACTTTCTTTCAAATGCAAGGACTGTAGTTTGCTTCAAACATGTCTGCATCTAATAATAAGTAGAAAACACAAGTGTTTTGTTTACTTCAGAAATTATGCATACAGCCCCTGAAAACTGAGCATGGTGTTCAGGCAAGTATTTGCCGTAGTTATTATTAGATGCAGACATTTCTGAAACAAACCAGATTATAAACAGCTTGTATGCTTCCCACCTTCTCCTGTGGGGGAAGACTGGAACTAAGCATCTTGATCTGACTCTGTAGGTCCCAAGAAGGGGGTGGAAAATATAATCTAAGGAGTCGAAGATCTGGCTACATCATCTAATATCCTGAGAGTTCTCCAATGATGATGCAGTTATTTCTGATACTGAATCAAAGGTTGTCTTAGGACCACGCTTTACCACCCAATGAATCAACAGTATCTCCAGAACTGATCCCAGTCCTTAAGGGCTGCTGAGAAAAAGGGACCAAATCCTAATTCCTAAAGTTCCACCACATGTGTACGGTCCCTTTAGACAGCTTTAGATGCCCCCTGAAGCCAAAGTGTCTGCTTGGTTGCACTTACGTGTCATGGGTCAGGAGTTGGCCTCACCTGCTGAACAGCAGTCTGAAGGCGGAGAAGGCAGATTGACTCCACCTTCAGCTGTTCAGCCTTCAAGGACTCAGAGGAGAAGGCGCTGATGAGAACCAACTGGCTTCAGCCTTCTTAAGCAGAGCTTTCAGCAGCAGTCAGATGCTGGAAATAGAACATGTAGTTCCTGGACCTACCTTTCTGCTTGTCCATTGCTCATTGGATTCCCTGGCCCCAGGACCATCAGACCATGCGGATTGCGGTTTGCCTGACCCTAGGACTGGATCTGAATTTGGATGCTGACTCTGCCTCCAGACACTTCTGGTTGGTTGGTCTCCCACTCCACTGAACTCTGCAGGTTGTGGTTCAGCAACAAGACTACAACATCACGCTACTGTTTAAAAAGACTCTGTTACTGAAAATTCTGTGTGTGCCTGTTTTTCTGTGTCCAAGGCAGAGTCCTAGCTTGGGAGGGGGAAGGGGAAGTTAGCCAGGTTTTCTGCCCCAGATGAAGCCTCCAGAGGGGCCTCACTGAGGCTCCCAGCCTGTGTGTGTCTGTGTGTACACAAATGTGCATGGGGGTTACCAAACTCGGTAACGCCTCTCTCTAAAACCCTGGGCTTGTTTTGTCGCTCTCCAAGGAAGCCTAGTCATGTCTCCAAACATTTAAGAGCTCAAAAGGGTCTGTCCTTCATTGACACAAGTACATTGCTGGCCACCCTCTGCCTTAAGTTGCTTCAGTTATCTCGGTGGAGCTTCCTTGAGACTGTCAGCCTTAGATAGGATTCCTCTGCTGTCTTTGTCCTGTGATGCAAGACAGTAACCAAGCCTGATCTAGAAGGGCATTGTCTCACTCCTCCAATCCTTTGCTTCTCACATCTTGTGCCCTATCAGACAACATATCTCATTCTATATACCAAGAACCTCCATCTACCAGTTGGCACACAGGATCTACAACCCCTGTAGACTTGTGATCAGTCAGCAGCTTCAGAGGACATGGACAAGACAGAATTGCACTCATTTCCAAGTTTATTTTCTTATCACAGGGACTTCAGCGGTCTTCCAGTTTGACCAACTTACCTGTTGTCAATAATGCACAGTACTCATCATCAGCAATTTTTGTCTGTTTACCAGGCCTAGAATTATTATTTTAATGCCTGGTTTCACGTTTAGCCAGACACAATTTTCACTCTGGGGGGAAACACACAGAGATATATTTGAACAACCAATTAATGCTGAATTGCTATGCATGTTTACTTGGGTGTAAGCTCCACTGTAAGCAATGGAGCCTACTCTTCAGTAAGCATGTTCAGGATTGCAGCATATGGCCCACTGAACTTGGTGATGAAGTAAACCTGATTAGGATCATACTGCAAGAAAATATAACCTTAAGCCCATTATTTCATACATTTAGGTAACAATTCTAACCATGGTTCTCTGGGAGTAAGCCCCTTTGGATTCAGTAGGCCTTACTTCTGAATAGATATGGCTAGGATTGCTCTGTTTCTGAAGTTTAAGCACATGCTTAATTCCCAGTGTTTTGCTGCGAGTTAAGCAAATGTCCTAAACCCATTCATTTATTATGAGAGGCCCTGAAAAAAATGCAGTATCAGATGAAGGGGTGGCCATCTGCATTACACCTACAGTAAGTAGACTCAGAAGATGATTTCACATATACGCAACCACGTGTTTACTCATATCTAGAAAAGCTGCTGAAGCTATGATTTCTTCCTTTCTTCTGAAACCTGTGCTATGTGCTAGCACATCTACACAAATGGCTTACACAACATTCTTGCAATAGTTATGTGCTGTTGTGCTACAACTAGACACGCCCAATTCTAAATGTGCATAAACTGGCATAGCAGGTCCTGGGACCAGGCCACAAACCTGATGGTTTATTTGCTAAATAAGGAAGAAGCAGTAATAGAAAGATCTATTGTCAACCAGCTACCAGTACTGTATTCAATGGGCACATTCCTTTCTCTTTGCTACATTGATATTACATTTGCTCCCTGTCTTATTCTGTTTCCAAGCACATTGCCGTTAGTGTATTTCTGCTATGTTTATATTACCATATAAAAGGAAGACCTGCCGCTATGTAGATCTGCTTCATTTTACCAGGTTCTAAAAGTAACATTGAATTTAAGCTCAAACAGTAAAGAGGCGTGTGGGGAAGGGGAATCCCATGACGCTCTCACTTGTCTCTCTAGATCATTTTGATGCTTGTGTGTTCCATTTAAAAGAATAATCGGCAAATGGCTTATTATCAAGAAAAAGTTATTTGTTTGCACTAATCAAGCCTTAAACTTGGAAGCGTAATGCAGAACTAATTCCTTTTAACTAACTAATCAACATGTTTCATTCATAAGTTGGGATTTATCAATATAGCACATGAAAGGAGAGAACATATTATTATTTCAATTTAGATAATATGCAAAAAGCACTGTGTTTGTAATGACCTGCTTTCACTGAATATAATCAAGCTGCAAAGCTCTATTACAGGCTGGAAATAGCAGCAGCTTACTTTAATGAGATTGCTGGCTCTGGGCCCCAGCTGTTCTGTGCAGGGCTGTCCCCTTGCTCTATGACCTACCAATATGTGCTGTCACCAGTAATGAGACAGACCTGGTTCCCTAACATGGGGGGAGAAAACTACTAAGCATGTGCTCTTTCTACCATCCCAGCAGACACCCCAGATTCTTTTTCTCCCCAATGAAGGGAAAAGTGGAATATTAAACATGCAACCACTCTCTTCCACAAGCCGGCCTTTGTTGCCTGAAATAAACCCTGCAAGCCAGAAGATTCAGATTCTTAAGCCTAAGATTTTCATTTTGCTGCTCCAAAGTGCATTTAAGAATTGCTACTTACTGGGTATTATGTGCCGTTATATGCCAATAGGGCACAGTTCAATATGACTTTGTCCCCAAAGGCTCCCGAACCCTCTGGTATTTTGCAGTGTATGGCAAAACGTGTGATTATACACATTTTAGAGTGGGGTGTGAATTCTATGGATTTTGTGGGTTTATGATAGATCAAAAGCTGCAATGGAAATGTGCCAGGAGTTGAAAAATCTGCACCTGATCTGCATAAAACACAGCAGATCGCAGATGCTCTGGTTGTTAATACAGAGAATACAGCCTAGAGACTACCAGTCCCATCAAGCAATTATCCATCTTCATCAGAGAAGCCGCCTCAGTATGATCAAGAGAGAATCTAGGATTTTCAGGCATGTAGCCTCTGAATGCTCCAGTGTTGAAATCTGACATTAGAGACTCTTTAAAGGCTTTGTTGTAAAACATCGAGATAAACAGGCCATAATGTATATGCAACTCACAAAACCTTCATGCCTATGTTACATTGGGGTGCATTCTGAAAAAAACCTAATGCAACACTATTTTAGTTTGCTGTTTCATTTGCTTTGTATCTGCAGAAAGTTGTACCCTCCCACCACACACTTAGTTGCAAGCTTATATCCGCTTACTTGGGAGTAAGTGCCATTTAACTCAACACAGCTTACCTCTGTGAGTAGACATACAGTGCTGGACATCACTGGTACATAAGATCAAAACAGTAATCTGTAGTTTTATCCCAGATATATTTGCTAAGGCTGATTGGGATAGGAAGCTTCCATGGAATTAATTGCCAGACTTTATGTACATCGATGTGAGTACCACCACTCTTAAAATGCTACCTATTTCTGGGTCTAAATTATTTATGCATTTGTTATATATTACATGAGCTGTTAAACCTGGGGCATTTTTGCCGCGTCAGGCCATTCTCAAGAAGCACATTACATACAATGAATCTCTTCCACTACATTAAAGAATGGGCAAATACAACTGCATGTGATACCATTCATTAATATTACATAATTACTACATCTGAAATAGTTCTTTGGGCACTGATGTCTTTAAAAGAGAGGGGGGGAGGGAGGGAGGAAGGGAGAGAAAGAGACTGAAGGCTGCAAGGCAGTGAATTCTATTAAACGCTTGTTTAACATATGAGGGTATATAAATACATAGTACCTTAATGCAATCATAGAAAAATAGCAAAGATGGCTTTATTAAATGATGCTATTAGCACATATAATGTGCCCTATGCAGAATTTAAATGGTTTGCTGAGCTTATAGAACAAGTCTTTGCTGTTGCAGTGGATGTTCAGGGACACAACATAATGCAGGAATCCAGATCTGCAATTCCAGTTTGCCTAAGACAAAAGGCTGTGAGTGTTTAAGAGAGATCACTTATAGCGTTGCTGTGGTCTAAGGCGGCAATCCTACACACCCATTCATAAACACCCACAGACACTTCGCTAGGAGGTAGATCACCATGAACAAAATGGGATGGCCCCCACCAACCAGCAAGTAAAACATGCATAGGACTGCACTGGAAAATATGCAATTTGGAAACAAAAGATTTTCCTTCAATTTGGTCTATTCTATATTAGCTACTGCTTGGTTGCCTGGAGATAACTCAATCAGAGATAGCTGAGGGAGGAGAAAGTGAATGGTGCTGAGTCTTTTCTTCTGTCAGATGTCCTTTCTACCATTGTACACAAAGACTACTTGTCATACGTGGCATATTAGAGATGCCACTCAGAAATATGAATGATGAACATAGTGGCCTCCCAGCCCAAGCTGCACTTGACCACCCCAAAAAATGGCTACAGAGTTCCAGCCACCAAATAATTACTACTTCAAGCATTGGAAACTTCAAATATAGAAAACTGATTTGGTCTACAAAAGAAATGGATGCTTAGTTTATACAAACAGATGCCCTCGTTCCAATATGGCACTCCTTTATTTCTAGGCTAAGAAGATTGGATCCTTTCATATTTGTAGAATAGGAGTCTGTATTTTAAAACAAACAAAATGATAAAATCAGCAAAAGAAGTTAAAGAAGAATATGTGGCCACTATCAGCAACTGAGAAGTCATGTGGTTGTTTTATCTGCACTATGCTGACTGACAAGGCCAAGGGCTCGGCTTTCCTCAAGCCAGATGATACTCTGACAGTTGTAATCCACAAAGGTAACTCAAGTCGCCTTCCCCCTTGGCTTGAAAGGAAAGGCGCCTTTTGAGAGACCATCTTTATTCAAAGAGTCTCCATCTTGAAGGGAGATGATATTAGAAGTTTATGATGGAAGTGGTATGGCTGTTAACAGAACACTAGCAGTCATGGATATTGTAACAGAGGTCTGAGAAAGGCCTAGGTAGCAAATATATCTGCAAGGTAGATTTTTGAGGACATACTTTATAATTTATTTTGTTTTCAACCTTCTGAAGCAACATAGTGATGGCTGTGTTTGCAAGGAAAAAACCCTTGTCTTGCATTGACACCAGGTGGCTCCTGGCAGTAGCCATGTGTCCTAGCTCCTGAGCCCAAGTCTAGTTTGTCAGGTCAGGGGGTTAAGGTGCTGGGCATTTTTCTGGGGAAATACATTGAATGGAGCGTGCTATGTGACTTCAGTAAGGAAGTTAGTTGGTGCAGCATAATATAGGATTCTTACAAAACCTGCTGTTGTGCAACATTCCAAAGAGAACCAAAAAAAGGATTTTACTCTAAGAAAACCTGCCTGATGGCATGTTAGGCCCAGTCGCAAGGCAACTTCACTGGACATTTTTGCACTGCAAACAGGTAAGTGTAGACACAGTCCTGAAGTGACTTCCTGTGAATATATCCTGATATGTGGGAGGTTACCACAGCATGTGCACACAGTGAACTATGCACATTTGTTAACGGTAAGGGATGGTTATAGCATGTCCTACGTAGAAGTGAATCCCATATAAGAATTTAGTTATATATTATATGAACCTGAGAGTTCTAAGGCAGGATTCTGGCAGGAAAGAGGAACTCGGGTGGCTGAAACCAGTCCCAAACTTGACCCAGGAGCATAGGAACAGAAAATTGCTCCATCTAACCTAGTTTCACTATGTTAACAAGCCATGCGTCTTCATGGTCTTAGGTGGAGGTCTTTCATATTTCCTGCTACCTGGTCAGGTTTTGCAACAATCTCAACCATAGAGATTTCAGCAGAAATTGATAAATGGACCCCTATTGGCATTCTTCCCAACCCTGAAATGGAGAACAAGGTGGAAAACTGTAAAGATCTATCTCAACTCCAAAGTTCTTTCTAGCCCTTTCTCTCTGTTACTGCCTTGTGTCTGCACAAAACCTCATTGGACAGGTGTGGATCCACTCCCCATTCTCAATAATGCCTACATCTGTTTTCAAACAGAGACATGTGGAGCAATGCAGAATCAATCGGCAATGAGCTTTTATTTTCAGAATGAAACCACTTGGTCAAGAAGTGATTTTCAGGGGAGAGAGATACATCTAGTGAACATTGGATGAACACGGCTGCAACAGTGAACATGGACATTTGTGCACAATTTCCTACAAGAAACCGATAGCTATGTATGAAATTTGTCATGTATAAAAACGGCACTCAAAGTTTTGCTTGGAGGTTTGCATCAGAGGGGAGAAAATACAAATACAGAAAAGATGTTAACACTGTTAAATGAATATTGAATTACTGAATATTCATAGCGGACACTGCATTTCCCCAGGTACATGATCCATCTTTTTCACTGCCGTGCTTTAAAAAACATGGAATGTCTGGTTTGAATAAACATTCAAGAATTGGCTCTAGCATTCCTGGCAAGAAAATGGGGTGTGTGTGCAAGGAATGCGTGAACATCCACATGCACACTTTATTTGTGTGATTTTTCTAACAGAATTTTTACAGAGTATTTGTGGAATAGTTTGAGGGATTTTGTGATATGTACACAGGTGTTGGTGGGAACAGAGAATAAAAGAAGGGAAGTTGAAGTGGGCAGGAGCAGATAGGAATGACGAGAAGTGGAACAGGGTAGTACGTCATGGGGGATAAAGATGCATCTGGCACAGTGTCAAGGTACAAAGGTTTGCTCCAGCTTTGCAAAGTCACTTTGCATAATAGAACTCTGGTTTACTAATCTTCCTGGCATATTGCAATATGCATCTACACTTGCAAGCTCTTTGGGATGGGCTGAGAAAAGGCTTTAAGGATTATTGGTTGTGGTTGTGGATTTTTTTTCCTTTTGCAGTTGTCATGCAAACAGCTTCTCCTCCTCGTCTTCCTCTCAGTTGTATTCAAGGGCTACTGATTTCTGCGCTAAGCACATGAACACATCAACAACCGAATCTGAAAGCAGAAAATCCAAATGCCCGTGTTTTGTGTTACTAAATTTAGTCTAGTTACAATATCTGGGGATTTGCACAGCACTGCTCTATATTCTTCCCCAAATGATGAGTGGTTCCAGGGGCAATGCTACAAGGTTTAGCTTCCATTGGAAGTTTCCACTGGAAACTTATGGCACAGTTGTAATATCTGCCTTGTTTATACAGTGGCTGTACAAGCACAGTATAAGTGGAGGTGAGCAGGCTAAGATGGTGTAACTGAAGTTATGAAATGAGCAAAGGAGTTGTGAACTTTCCATTTGGATTGGCATGTGAAGGAGGATGGAGAATTGTAGGAGCTACAGGTGACCTCGGGGAGACTAAACACACACTGAGATTCACACCTATCCAATATTGCACTTCCCTGCTGTCACCTGTGATTTATCTTCTGAAAATATGGTGAAAACGAGACGTAAAAGCCAAATCAAAATATGATTTACTACTTATGCGGTGGTATTTAGTAATGGCCCTTCCAGTTTGTCAATTATTTTCGGGTGGGATTTAATCACATACCAGCAAATTCAGGTTGTACTAATATAGCAGTGTGCAATAAGGAAAGTGATGGGAAAATGCACTGGATGTGGATTACATCTGCTTTCACATCACTGTGAGCAAATCAGAATGAATGCTCATCAAATAGCCAATGTCACCTAATCTTTCCACTAACAAATCAAGCTGAATGCTCAACAAACGGGTCATCTGGAAGCACCCTAACTGTACCAAGTCAGGTAAGAACCTTTGAAAATTGAACAGTAATAAATTGCATATTGTTGGTGAAGCAGGGGGGTGCAGGAGCAGGTCAAGGATTTTAGGGTAAGCAAGTGCTACTGCTAGTGCAAAATGGCTGCTTGTAAAACATGCTATAGATGTGGAATGCTCTGAGTGATCGGTATGATTCCTTATAGTTTTATCTGATGCTTTTAAAGAACCTTTAGAGTTGCTTTTGCTGGACAACAGTGGGCGGGTCCTGCCATTGATGGCAACAATGTACATGTTTTCTTGAAAGTAAGTCTTGATGAGGTCAATGGGATTTACTCTGAAGTAATTGTGTATAGGATAGCAGTGCAAGGATCCTTGTTGTAGGAAAAGCAAGAGTGTGCTGCAGTCTGGTTTTACCATTTTTAGAAACCAGAACATATGAGAATTACTTTCTTACACAAAACTCCTACACAACATACTGCTTGGAACTCGGCTTTCTGCTGCAACAAGAGGATGAAAACTCCATTGTATATTTGTTAATTTTTGTGTGCAAGCCTTGCTCCTTTATGTAAGAACTGTTATTTAAATAAATCTGAATGTATTGCCACTTTTTGAATGTGGGAATTATTTCTGGGCGAAAAATACCAGGTCACAAAATGCAGCAAGATGAATAAATTTGGTACCAGAATATTCGGTTTTTGAATCTCCAAAAATGGAAGACTTTTTCAGAATTGCTTGAAGATCATGTGTTTAATTTTATCTTTTGCATATACACAACGTTTAAATTTGCAATTTATAGGGTGGGGGGGAATCCACTGCTCTACTTATTCAATGCAGCTTACATCCAAATAACAGCATAGGAAGCTGTAGGTCAGACTATTTGGCCCAGTATTGGCAAGTATTAGCTTTGTAGGTACGATTGCAGGCAGAACTCTGGACCATCATCGGCTGTTTGGTCCTTTGGAGATAAGAGATTGAACTTGGAACCTACAGCATGCAAAACATAAATTATACCACTTAAAGTCCCTGCTGCCCTTAGAACTGCAACCTTAAATGCTCCACTTTGTTTATGCAGTGCAAAGAGATCCCTGCTCTCAACGTTTTTATTTTTGTCATTATAATCAGCGTGACAGCACAGACATAGCATAGCCAGGATTTATGGGGGGAGGGAGGATCAATGTTTTGGGGGCAGAACTGAGCTATCTTAGATGTGTTTGGTCAGTTAGTTAAGCATTTTTATTTATTTACTTTATTGGGGGCGGTGCTGCCCACCTTGCCCACCCTTCACAACGCCCATGGGTGACAGCTTCCTTGTGGCCTACTAAATGCCCATCATTGAAGACTCTTCTAATTTCTCTTAAGGCTAGGATTACTGTCCATGCAGTCAGAGGTAGCGTGTAAAGTCACATTTCTTTGCACTCAACCTCCCTTGAGTGACAACGACATACTTCGTCCTTGTGATCGGGTCAGGGGGATCCACCCATGCACCTCACTCAACAGAAGCACTAGCTAGCGATGCCTTAGTCAAATGTGTTTTTGCCCCCTTTACATTCCCCGGATGGCTTCCCTTGTTGAGCCACCCTCGCCCTCCTGCACCTTAGCTGTCTGCACTAGGAGGGGTCCCTACTCTCTTCTTCCGAGCAGATGGTGCCTTGGCTGAGATCGGTCCCTCACTCCCTGCCCCGAGAGCTGCCAGGAGCCGGCTCCTCCTCTCTCTGGGCTAGCAGGTGTGTCTTCCGGCAACCCTCGGAGGGGCTTGCCACGGAGGCCATGCTCCCCCGCCACCTCCTCGGTCCCACTGGTCTCTTTCGCAAGAGCCAGTAGGTAAGGCACGAACTGCCCTTTCAAGGGTCTCTTCCCTCCCTCTCCCCTCCCCCCTCCTTTCCACTTTCGTGCTGCCGTTCCTGCTTCCTCCTTTCTTTCGGGTCAGAAGGAGAGTTTCTCCCGCTAGCTCTCCTAACGACAAGGTAGCATTGCCCTCCAACTCCTCCGAGGGGAGGAGAGGAGCAGAGGCAAGGCTTGTACCCCCAAACAGACGGCCCTCGTCTCCTCTTCTTGCCACCTTCAGGCTGCCTCTCCCCCTCCTCATCTTGCAACCCCAGCCTAGTGGTGGGCGCTCTCTCCCGGCTCCCTTTTGCGGATCCCAGCCCCGCCGCCTTCCTGCTTGCATCCGGGGTTGCCGGCGCTGCAGATGCGCTCAGAGGCAGAAGCAGCCCGGGTTTTCTGCCAGATCCGGCGAGGAGGGCGCAGCCCGGCCCTGCGGTTGGCAAAAGCCACGTATAAGTTTGAAAGTCATGCCGCCCGTCGCCATGGCTAATCTTTGATCACCCTAACGCACCGACAAAGGCGTGCTGGCATTTAAAGGAACCCTGGCCCTCGCAAGTTTCAAGCCGTCTGTTCAGCCACAGCACAGAGAGGCGTTAACCCTGGATAGGATTCATAAGTAAATTGTTACGCTGCCAACGGCGATTTCCGTCTTTGGTACGTATGTGTAAACATGTGCCTTTTCGTGTTGCGGAAATAGAGACATGCGGGGGGCATGAGAGGTCGGTCCATAAGGTTATCACCAAGTGGGACCAAACACACCCACACAGCAAAGGTGGTGCCCTTTGGTTTTCTGTTGATGCAACATCCATAAGGACGTAGTTGGGTCTGGCCTGTTCTGTGGGTTCACGGAGCGCTCGCTGGTGCTTAGCCAAATCCTTTCTGTCTCATTTGGTTTGCACCTTCTTGCAGTAAAAATTGGCACATGGAAGAGATCGACAGTCTCTCCCCGCAACGAGTCTTTTCTTTTTCACCCTTTCTGCACTCTCCCCAAAGTCGCCGCAGGAGAGGAAGCTTAGTATTTCCAGCAAAATGGTTTTTATCGAGGTATTCGCAAGATCCTTGCAGTTTAAACTTCCTCATTGCCTCGAGCAGAGGCCGAAGGAGGAGAAACATGAACTGTCATGGAAGGCGAAACGTACAACATTCTCCTGTGGGGTGACCTGAAATGAAAACTGTTCTTTAAAAAAGCATTTTTAAAAAGCATTTTCTACCTGTCTCACGACTTAAACTAGGGTCAACCTCTCTCTTAACTTCGATGCAGAGTTCTTCTTCGAATTCGTGGTCGCCTATATATGTTTAAGCGACCTATTCGAATAAAAACTGCATCTATATGTGCTGGTAAGTAAACCTGCACCTGTCTCTTTCTCTCTCTCACACATACTTAATACATATATAAATATATATATATAAATGCATATATGTGTGTGTGATGCAGCTTTAATTTCCAGCACATAAAACAAGCCAATCTTCAGTGAGCCCTTTAACCAATGATAAAACCTTAACATCTGCCATATTCAAAAATGGCTGTTTAAGCGAGGCCAACTATAATTTCACCTGTCACGGGAGTTTCCCCGACCTAAACCAACATGTCCGCCTTGGTTCGCTCTGAGGAAAAGAAAACTGCCCAAAACAAAGATGGCCACCGCGCCGAACAATTTCTGCCCTCATCCAAAAGGGCTGCCGACTCCCGCAGTCCCTCTTTTGGCTTAGGGAGAGGCGGCCTAGCGGCTGAGGAGGAGAGGGAGGGGCGTGGCCGCTGCCAGAGAAGGGAGAGAGAAGGAGAGACGGGGGGGGGGAAGAGGCGTGGCTTCTCTGAACCGGAAGTGCCGCGCTGCCTGTCTCCAGCTGGTTGTCATTTCGATCGGAGGCTCGGTCCTGTGGAGACGACGACGACGGCGGCGGCGGCGGCTGAGGCGGCCGGGCCGGAGTGGCGAACCGGCGGATCGACAGAGTAGCCCAGCGCCTCGTGACTAAACAGGAGCCCCCCCCCGGTCCTCCCGCCCGAGAAACAGTTGTGTTACATGAGGGGAAAAGAACGACGCCGGGAGGAGCCGAGGCGGAGGAGAAGCAGCCGCAGCCTCAGCAGCAGCCGCCGCAGCCCCGGAGCATCAGCAGCGGGAGGAAAGGCAGGACCCCTGGGAGCCGCCACCGCCACCGCCGCCTCCCTCGCCGCCTCCTCCTCCTCCAACCTCCGGAGCCAGGCTTGATATCGCCCCTCCCTGCTCTTTCGCCACCCAGCGATCCTCGTGACCCTCCCTCCCTTGAGAAACCGGCTCCCATGGGGGAGAGAGGAGCCCGGCCCCCCGCCAGCGCCATCCCCTCCCCGCCGGAGACTGCGCCCCTCCTGAGGTAAAAGTCCTTCTGCGGGGGTGGGGGTGAAATCCCTGCTCCGTTTCATTCTCCCCCCCCCCCTTCCGAGGGAGCAAGGGCGGCATCAGCCCTATATTTCCCTCCTCACCTTCCCCCACCTTCGAAAGAGGTTCGTCTCTCTTCTCTCCAACCCTCCCCACCCCACCCCCCGCTTTCTAAATATTCTCAGTCCAAGGATCTGAGCCCGATCTCCCCCCCCCCCCCGCTGTCGCACAATAAATTATTCTGCTGATGGCTTTAAAATGTCTAAACTCTGCTCGCCAGATATACTTATTCCCATCCCCTCCCCCCGCCCCCCTCCAAACACTTGACTGCTGATTTTTCTGAGGTGAAAATTTTCCTCTGCAGGCAGCCAGGATTCATCTGAAGGACACACAAATATCGGATCATAATAGGAAGCGAGCTCGGAAAAGCAGCAACCAGGAACCCACCCAACCAGCGGCAGCAACAACAAGAATCCACCCTCCTCCTGCACAACTCAGTCCGTACACATACACACAACACGCAGTGAATGCAGATATCTAGAGATTAAAACAGGAACAAATCCTCGCACCCTCCCCTGCTTTATATGGAAAGGACTTGTCAGAAGGGCATCTGCATAGAGCATATTATACATATAGTCCTACAAGGCAAAGGCAGTAGCAGCACAGGTTGGGGGGGTGGGGAAAGCTCTCCTGTACAACTTGCTCCACCATTGAAATCTTGAGGTAAAAATTTCAGATTTTTAGCAGCAAAGACTGTTAGAATAGAACACAGATATATATTAGATTATATAGAATTTATTAAATTATTCCAGATTTAAATATATTTTTGGAGCTGTGAAGGAGTGAGGAGCACCAGATGTCATGGTATTGTTTCCATTAACGTGTACATGGGCAGGTTGAAGCGGCTGTTAAGGCAAAAAAGTTTTTTAAAAATCTTTTTAAAAAAGAATTCCCAGGAGCTTTCTTTCATCCCCACTTCATTCTTGTGCATTTCCTTTTAGAAAAAAAGGAAACCTCTTATTTTGTTAACCAAAGATTTACTTTCTATTCCTTCTGGATATTTGAAGGAAGTGAACACAAGTCTATCCATGTCAATATTTTAAGTGATCTCATTAATAAGATTCCAGGAATAATATCCAAATCAGATATCTCAAGTGGGTAGGTGGGAAAGAAGGGGGAGGTGAAAGATCTGTAGTAATTTTCAATTATCTTGCTTTAGTAGAAGAACAAAAACATTTTAAAGTTTTGTTTTGTTTTTTCTTTCCAGGCGGAATTAAAATCCTAAATAAAATAAATGGGGGATTACGGGTTTGGCGTGTTAGTGCAAAACAACACCGGGAATAAGTCAGCTTTTCCAGTCAGATTTCATCCACATCTGCAGCCTCCGCACCACCATCAAAATGCAACCCCCAGCCCCGCTGCTTTTATAAATAACACAGCTGCCAATGGCAGTAGTGCTGGGTCAGCTTGGCTCTTTCCTGCTCCAGCTGCCCATAACATTCAGGATGAGATTCTGGGGTCTGAAAAATCTAAAACTCAGCAACAGGAAAAGCAAGACTCCCTAGAAAAACAGCAGCTTTCCCCTAGTCAAAGTCAGGAAGCAGGCATGCTGCCTGAATCAGAGAAATCTAAATCTGAAGAAAACCAGGGGGATAATTCTTCCGAGAACGGCAATGGGAAGGAGAAAATAAGAATAGAATCGCCAGTGTTAACAGGATTTGATTATCAAGAGGCTACAGGGCTGGGTACTTCAAGCCAGCCCTTGACATCTACAGCATCTTCTCTGACTGGTTTCAGTAACTGGTCAGCAGCTATAGCTCCTTCTTCTTCAACAATAATCAATGAAGATGCGAGTTTCTTCCATCAGGGAGGGGTTCCTCCTGCTTCAGCTAATAATGGTGCTCTGCTGTTTCAGAATTTTCCACATCATGTCAGTCCTGGCTTTGGGGGTAGTTTTTCCCCTCAGATTGGACCCCTCTCTCAGCACCACCCTCATCACCCCCATTTTCAGCATCATCACAATCAGCATCAACAACAGAGAAGGTCTCCTGCAAGCCCTCATCCACCTCCATTTACGCATAGAAATGCTGCTTTTAATCAACTGCCTCATCTTGCTAATAATCTTAACAAACCACCTTCTCCATGGAGCAGCTACCAAAGCCCATCACCTACACCGTCTTCTTCATGGAGTCCCGGTGGCGGTGGTGGATATGGTGGGTGGGGAGGGTCCCAAGGCCGAGACCACCGCAGGGGACTGAATGGAGGAATCACACCCCTGAACTCCATCTCACCCCTGAAGAAGAATTTCCCAAGTAATCATATCCAGTTGCAGAAGTATGCACGGCCCAGCTCCGCTTTTGCTCCAAAATCTTGGATGGAAGACAGTTTGAACAGAGCTGACAATATCTTTCCTTTTCAGGTGAGATTATTCTACTAATACTAAATAGAATATTCATAAATGTGTTAAATGGTTGCAGAAATAGCAAGACTCTGTTGTTTTTGCATGGTTTCTATTATTAGAGCTGAGGACTTAATTTAAAAATACACCTCTTGTATATAGTTTATCCTTTGACATTTCAGGCTTCATGATTGCTCATCTCTGAATCATGAATGTTCCGTATAGTGTTTGTCAGAGAAGTAACTATAGCCTAAGAGTGCATCTGTTATATAGGTAGTTTGCTGTCAAGTTAATGCACCTGATCAATAAAACAGTTGCAAGAGTGATTATTGAAATAATTCTTTTGTGGGGTGGATAAGTCCTAAAAAAACCGAGCAGCTGAAATGGAATCCCCCCCCTTTTTTTTTACCATATGGCAATAGCATTATGTTTTCAGTACACAAGTACTGGAGCCTAAAACTGGACTATTGGAAAATATGCCTATGGCTTTGTGAAATTTCTCCGTTCAATAGGAATGCATCTGTTAAAAAAAAAAAAATAGTCCACTGGGATTTACAGTTTTCTTACAAAATGTTGAGCTGATCTCCTCCAGCAAGGGCAATAGATTTTGGTAGATTATAAGTCATTACTAAAAATAGATATAGACTCGCTTCAGACATTGGCCTATGCTGTTCAAATGAGGCCATATGTTATCAGGAAAGAGGCTGTGTGCTTAAAATGTATTGGGAATTTGTCTCCAGTTTCTGAAGGTTAATTACTATTAAAAACAGCCAGCCATGTAATCAGTGAAAATCTGGACAATGGCAATTTTATTTTTTTATTTTGGAATTTGTGATTAAGCTTGGTGGGTTTAATTTTTTTTATAAAGAGGATTTTGAAACCTAAGGATTCATGGGTAGTATGTGAAAAAGCAAAAATTGCAAAATTTTTGTTGCATTTCTAGGCATGGTATAAGCAAAAAACATGGTGTGACCTAGTTTTGTTGTAATTTGGGATAGGAAAACCGGTAGATCAGAAGAAACCTATACTTGACTTAAATACAGTCTTAAAGATCTAAATATATTTTATAATCTAGTTATACTGCACAGAGAAGTGGAAGTTCTTGTATTATCTTGCATGCAGTTCTCTGGTAAAAGTACTATCATTAATGAGACTTTTTAGTTCATGCTGTATAGCCAGAAGTCTTGAAATAATTTTTCAGACTGGAAGTGTATAAAAGGCTCGTGTAGAAGACCAAATTTAACCTTGGAAACCATTAGCACTAGCACTGTCACTGCAGCAAGCTCTGACTTCCTGTTTAATTCATTCTGTACTGTGACAACGTAGCTACACTGTGACAGAATAAGACGGTGTCCTTACTCCTGTAGTTAAGGCCTCAAATCTATGAATGTCAGAGATGGAAATTTTCTGTTGGTGTACTGGCACACCATTTTTGGGTTGCTACTCTTGGGGCTATGGTCTGTATCTTGACACATGCTTTTCTTATATTGTATTGTGGTCAAAAATAATTTGTGGCAGTAAGTTGTTATCTGTTTACTTAAGCAGTAAGCAGAAGGCCATGGCAAGACCAAATCTGATGTTTTCTTGTGCCTAGCAAAAGAAAGGTATTTTAATGAAATGGTTTCCAGTTTGTCACTGCTTGAATTCTGTGATGAGCAAGACAAGAGCAGGACTTCAAAAGAAGAACCTAGCACTCAAGCAAATCCTCTTATGAATTTTAAAATAATCTTGGACATTTGCCTTCTCTAGTATAAAATCCATAATGCTTTTTTTCTTTGCACAAATAACTAAAAAATAAATGAGTTGGCCCACATTGTTCAAGTAAGCATGCAAGGTATATGCAATTCAAAACAAAATGTGCAATATGAAGTGTGCTTGCAAAGGCCCTAAATACATCAAATCAGGGCTGTCTCTGGACCTATAATTGCCAGAATCTTCTTGGGCCCATGTTTAGTATCACTACACACAAACTATCTTGGCAGCTATAACAAAATGGCTTAAATAGATGGCAGTGTTACTTGATCGTGACTAACCCATTCACTGGGTGACCTCTTGCTATTTTAACATATCCATACACAAGTCGCTTCCTAATATAAGTCGGCTCTTCTATAAAGAGGGGTTTTGCAGTGTTTATATAAATATAATAAGTGCAGAATCTCTTTTTAGTCTCATCTGAATGCCTTTTGAAATACAGAATCCATATCCTTGAGGGATTTTCTCTTATAGCGAAAGATCCTCTGTTAGAAGTACAGAGCTGGCTTTCTTTCTGAAGGATGTTGGCTTTAATGTTTATGTAGATATTTTACAGGAGCGTAGTTTAATTATATATATTCACCTATGCTGCAGTTCATCATGACATTATGTATAATCTAGGGTACTGTAAACAGAAGGATGGTAACTGGCTGTTAGCATGCACTCTGGATAATAGTCCAGTGGTCAGAGTGTTAGAGTCGGGTCTCTTAATTATAAGCACATAGGCCTAAATTCTTCTGTCACAAATTAGGAATAAGGATTTGATGCTTTAAGGGCACTTGAGAACAAATCAAATTCTACCCACCTTGAACAGTATAGCAGTACATAAGGACCAAGTGCTTGACTGTTGATATTAATGTGATGCCAAAATGTATGTCCGGTGACATAATCCAGTCCTGCCCCTAGTAACAGCTGTTGGCACTGCTGCATCACTGTTTTCCTGGATGGGATGCTGCATTGCTGTATGAGAGTTCCCGTACTGTGCTGCTGGGGAGGGGATCGGAACACAACCAGTTCCACAATGCAGCATTTTTGAACTTAGGAGGGATTCCTGGAAGTGTGAAAGCTCATACAGTGTATGCAACTAATTATGATTCTTGGGGATATCCCTGGTTGGATATCGAGGATATCCCTAGTGCCATCTTATTAGGGTAGGACGCCATTATGTCTGCAGCAGTGTAAAGCAACGTTTGGTCTGCTTCAACTGAAGCAGACCTATAGACCCGGGTTGCAAATAAATGTGCTCAGACACTTTAAAGCAGATATGCAGGTTATTTCTCAGCTGTAGCCAGTACCAATTCTGCCCTAATGAATAGATATGCAGGCCGGGGGGCGGGGGAGGGCGGGTAGCAGCTGGACGTGGATGGGCTGGCTTTCCTGCTTGTCTGTCTGCCCACATGGTGGTGGTTAAAGGTCTGTAAAATAGTGTGAATTGTCCTTCTGTGGTTTCTCAACCAAAAAATACAACACAGAGCAATATGAGCTGTGCTTGTGGCTCACTGTTATCTTAGTTCTGGTCTCTAAAGACACAAAGGGAGAAGAAAGCTGCACACAGAGCCAGTGTAACCTGCAGTGCAGTTTGAATCCAGAAATGCAGCACGGAGCAATGGAGTGAGTGCATGTGGCTCACTCTCCCTTTTGCCAGTAGTCTTTTAAAGTATAAAGGGTATGCATGCATTTGACATGCCAGTGCATAGTATTTCTGGCCTGGTAGAATGGGAGATTACTTGTGGCAATGGGAGATTACTTACGTTGTTAGGCCTGCTTCAAATGCTGGAGCTTGGTCTTGCAAAAACACAGTGGTGGATAATAGACAGAAAGGTAAGTGATCGCTCCGTATTTGTTTGTAAGCATGCTGTAAAAGCAAAAACATCATTATGGTTGTAGAAATAATGTCCTGGCTAGAATAATGTTGACTAGATTCTGTAATATGACCTGCTTGTAATTTTCAAAATACAATGCAGCTGTCAATGCAATATACTTTTACTGAGAAAATGTATGCAAAGCACTTTGAACATTTGAAAATGCTAGATAAACTATGTGAGAAAGCAGGATATTCTTAATAATATAATACTACATGCCATCTCTTTGCGATATTTCCTTTTTTAAGAAAGGCACACAAGATCATACCATTTAGCAGAAAATGGAGGCTGAGTGATTCAGCTAAAGATTAATTTAATTTTCACATTGATTTAAAAACTTTTTAAAATCCTGTGAGTGTAGTGTTAGCTTATTATTCATTGAAGAATAATAAGTTATTTTTAAATAGAACTTTATCTTGTACAATAAGGCAACTATTTGGACATCTGCGGAGAAAGTTGGCAATGATGCGTTATTTTTGTGGATGTTCCACTGAACTAAGTGGAGCTTATTTCTGAGTATAAGATTGCACTCCTGGTGTCTTATTGTCTTTTAAAGATCTCATTGTCTTATTTTCCATTGTGTCACTGTTTGAAGTCAGCAGTATAATAGACTTGGTCATAGCAACTGCTTTTTGCTGATGCTCTGCCCTCATGTTTACAAAGATTTTCTTCTGTGTACTTCTTCATAAAAGTGGGACACCTTTCCTGTTTAGCAATAAAGAAAGTTAAGGTTGAGATAGGAAGATATATTATTGATGATGAAAAGAATGCAATTCTATATGCTTAGCTTACATTAGAGCAGATTATGAAATATCTTGAATCTATTAACTGAAAATACATCTGTTAAACATACTCACAGACTTCTTGCTGTTAAGACATTTCAAACAAAAGTTCAGATTCTGATCTTTTCCCTGGGTAACTCCACTAAAATCTGTAGGGCTGCTTTCACACAAGTGGTTTCTCAATAGCTAGCAAAGTGTTGATGGTTTTCTCCTGCTGTGGCTATATGATAAAATCTCATAATTTGAATCAAGAGTTGTGAAAACAGATTTAGAATTTTTATCTCATTTGTTCTTAATTTTCCTATCCTTGAATCACTTCCTGGCACCAGGGTTTTCAAGTGGCCTTTATAAGGAAGTTTTGGAATGATTCTCATATTCATGTAAATAAACCAGTTACTCTGATGGACAGCAAGGAGCTAGAAGGACAACAGGGGACAGCATTTGTTTTCTGCACTTCCCAAACAGGCCCAAATTGGATTCAGTGCATTAAAAAACAAAAAAAGAAACCACAACTGGCTATACATGTGCAAGATTTACCTAGAACCAGTCTGGGAGAACGTGTACAAGTCACTCCAACTCATAAAACTCAAAAGTTGTTCAGCAAGAGTTAGACGGTTTTTGCTTAAGCAATAAAGGCTTTTGCAATATTTCCCCTCCCTCTTCTTTAATATAGCCAAAACTTCAGTGCATTTAAGAACCTCTATTTAAAATCATGTCATTGAAAGAGCTGTAGAAGGAAGGTAGAACATAATGGTAAAGACAATGTACCAACCATGGCGAGAGGGGCTGAAGCAGTCTTTCTGCTCTGTAAAACGAAATATTTATATTCCTTTTGCTCCTCTCCTTTGCCTGCATTTTTCAGAGTGGTAGACATGAGTGAGGAAGAACCACTTATCTAGGATACCTCTTAGGTGATAAGGATTATTTAAATAATAGTTTTTAGATATGTTTCAGAAACCCAAGACTTGTTTTTAAATTCAGGTGTGTTTATATGTACAGGAGCAGTGCATAAAATATGATGAGTTAACATATGCTTATTCTTTAAACAATGCTTCAATTAAATTGCTTACATCATCAGCAAACATGGTTACTGAAGCCTTAATCTTCAAAGAACTCTCACTTTAAAAGACACACCACAGCCTTTGCTACAAGCAAGTTTGTCACACCCAGACAGGCTTTTGATTCTACAGTGTTTGGCATTCATGTTGGCAATTTATGGATTAGATTGCCTCACCCTGGGAAACACAATATAGAAACATTCAGCAGTAACTATCAGGTGATATGGGTGCAAACTGTGACACATCGTGACCCTTACTCTGTGTGTATGCATGTTCTACCTAGTAAGAGTAGAATGAAATCGTACAAGCATAGGGACGCCATATGGTGCAAGAGGTTACACAAAAAGTAGATGTCATAATTTTATGTTCTTTTTGCACCACTGAATTTTTATACAACTGCAGAACCTAGTGCCACTGCTTGAATTACAGGGGTCCAGAATCCTTACCATATGTGACATCTTAAGAGTGACTATTTTCAAAAACTTTTGGAGGCGTTATTTGTCTATTTGGCTAAAAGTGGAGCCTGTGGATTTCATTAAGGGCCACCCAACCCTCCCATCAAATGAGCACTGGAAGGGATCTCCCATTTTAAGTATTGCTGTGCTTGTGGAACACAGATGATGACAGGTTTAGTTTTGGAAGTGCAAGCACTCTGCCTGAATCCAGAACAAGATTTCACTGCCTGCTGCAGGAAAAATTGCTGAAGTTCTAAAGTTGTGTTTGCACCAAAGCTTCTTGAAAGCAGAGATGTGCCATAATTATTTGTGACTCTTATTTCTAATATGTTCAAGAGTATCACAATGCATGCTCTGTATGCGGCAAACCTCAGGAGTATGCAGTCTTTAATAGTGCTTTCAGGTTTTTTCTCTTTTAAAGAGAGCCTTTCTGTTATCTGAAGTATGATTCAAGCTGGTGTGTGTGTGTGTGTGTGTGTGTGTGTGTATGCACATGCGTGCGCACATCCACAGAATTTTAAAATGGAAATTATGGATTGGTACCAGTGTGTGGAGCAAGAACTCCTGCAAATTTGGCTCAGTTGTGCAATCTCTGCATTAAAATATGTCCCCTTGTCCTTTTGGAGGCTGATAAGCAATGGCACATGTTTCAAAATGATTTCAACCTTGAGGAAAGACACCAACCATTTTTTTCTCTTTCAAATGAAGTTATAGCACAGTGCAGAATATTAACTGACATCCTTTAGTGTATATTAAGCAAATATCTGATGATTACTACCATCAGTGTTTAGTTTTACAAAAATCTTTTTTAAACCGTGAGGTTTAATTAATTACTTAGAAGTGTCTTGCATCTTGACTAAATGTACAAAATGCATGATGATACTGGTATGTCTCTGAGAAACAGCTGCTATTTCCTTATCGGTTGACAGCCTTCTATTCTTTAGTGGTAGAAAGCAGTTATTTAGTAATGTAATCTTTATTAGTCAGGCTCTTATTAGCACAATTACTTGCTTGTTCTTTGTAGACTTTCCAATTCAGTATCCTTTGAACCACCTGTTAAAGTAAAACTACAGATACATTATAGCAAACTGCGGTAAATAAACACAAGTGCTCATGCTTTATTGTGCTGCTGGTCATCTGTTTACTTATTTATTATGCCCATATAGTCATCAGACTTGATTAATTCATTCATATAGGTATTTTGAGGTTAGCACAGTGATTTGATGTGGTGTCCAATGGGATATTGGCGGAGGGCAATGGCCATTGTTTTCATTCCCCCCAATAGAGCCAATTTGTGTTTATTTTAAAGGGAAGCTATGCAACCACTCCTCATATTTGACAAACATTGCATCTGTTTTTGTACTTCCCCATCCACACCAGAATACAAACAACCCCAGAAGAAATTGTCCTTTGGCTGGAGAAAACTGGCTCAATTTCCAGGGGACCTGGGCAAGAGCACACTGTTCCTATTATATAGAAAAAGAAGTAAGAGCCATGTTGTATGGTAGTCCTCTTGTACTGTACCACTTCAGAATGAACACGCGAAGCTCTGCATTGGCATATTAAGCCCTATCTACTCCAGCTAGCAGCAGCTCTCCTAGGGTTAAAAAAATTGGTGCCCTACCCCTGAGCACCCCTCCCGCAATGAAGCAAACATTTTCTTCACAGAGATAAATGGATTTTGTTTTTGAGTGTTAAAACGTGAGACAGAAAGTAGAATTGCAACTGACTTGCACATCTCCTTTTAACTGCATATTGCAGTGGGGGAAACCACTCCCAAAATGAAAACCTACTTCTGTTTAAGAGTTGGGGTTGATTCTTTGTTTCTTCTTTGTACCCTTAGTGGTTGATTTTTTTAGTTATTATTATTCCTTACTTGTACCTCTAGTGAAACTGCTTGATAGCCTGTTAACATGATTAAGCATGGTTTTGCCAAAGCACAAATCATTTTCTGAGCTAGGCATGGGACAAGTGGAAGTGTGGACAAGGCTTTAGGCTCCTAGTTGCATGCTTATCAGATGTCTTCAGACATACTCCTTCTTAACTAGCAGAAAGCATGACCACCCACTCTGCATATGGATGGACCCATCCTTTGCAAATGTGAAGCAACTTTTCTTGAATTGGGTAGCAGGGACATACTGTATTCTATTTCTTCTTGGCCATAATGCATGTTTTATTTCAGAACTGTGCATATAGCAGCTTAATACATTTTTCCTATAAAGCTATCCTGGCTTAAATTTCAAGATATTGATTAAATATGAAGAATCCTCCTGGAAAGATGTGAAGTGATCCGTCTATACAGAATGTTAAGAAAGTGTTTTGGAAGAATACCAGTAACTATAGACATGTCAGCCTCCCTTTGACAAGAAAAGAAAATAGGTTGAGATCTTCCTAGAGGTGGGAGGTGGCAGAATAGTTCAGAATATGATGAGATTATGTGCTTTAAATTAAATAAGAATGAACAGTGTGAAGTCAAAAGTCTGTAAAAATAGACATTAGTTCCTGTAAGTCATGTAGAGGGAACCTGCACAGCACCTATCTTCTTACCCAGTCATTGTATCCATATGTAAGTTAGGTTTGGTGAAAGGCTGCTGAGTTCATCTCATAGGAATTTCTTGTATCTCATAAGAATGGTCAGACTCTCATTGGTTTTTAAGTATATGTCTGCTGAAACAGGATGTAAGAGATGCTCACTTGTCAAAGCTATGCTTTCCTGGATCTCCCTGTGTTTTTTACACAGTGACTTGAATGTCTTCATAACTTTTCTTGATACATGAATGCAGATACTGTTGCAAGATGTGGCAGGTCTCAAACTGGCATCACACCTACTTGATGCTCACAACTCATTAATTATGACAACTGGATGACTAATTCCAAAGAGCTTCAAACTTTTCCTTAATGTTCTGTTCTAATGTTTGATGTTCAAAATTAAATAGGTATTTTTTTGCTCAATCGCGTGAGTTTTGGCTGGTGCAGAAACTTGCAAGTGCTGTCAGTTTGAATAGTATTGTCAGTACCCTGCTTATATTAAATGGGAGGATAATGTCTGTCTCAGCCATGAGCTCTGCTGACCCATAGCAGAACCCATGAGTGCTCCACCGTACTTAGCATATATGATAAGAGTACGGTAAGTAGCGTTCTAACTAAAATGGAAAATGAGCATTTTAAAAATGTTCTTAAAAATTATGCATTGCCTTGGAACATGGACCATTCTTTTATAGTCTCTCTTTGTTGTTTTGTGAGATAACTTGTTGCCCCCCCCTTTTTTTTTTTTTACCATGGGTGAACTAAGGTTATCTTTCCTGGTTGAGAAGATGGAACCAGTGTAGGCTCCTCCATTTGAGTGACAGGTATTAGGGACCAATAGAGCTCTCCTCTGTTTTTCACAAGTTTTTGACTTCTTTCTGTTTCTTCTTTCTGACTTTAGAACATGCTGATCACAATCTAGTCAAAGTCCAAAATTGTACACTAAGCCACATTACCTTCTCTAATGGGAATATAAGCGTTGATGTTCCATTGGCTGGCTTTCCAGCTATGAATTCACTTTTAAGTATGAACATATCTAAAGGAAATGACCTCCTTCTAGGTCTGTTAGGATCCTGTAATGCTAAAAATATGTTTAGCTCTATTCACCATTGGACTTTCCCAAAACTTTCCTTATATGCAATTGCAGTATATTGTCCCTTGTGCATGTTTCTTCTATGGCTTTAAAAAAAAACTTTGGCATCATTGAACTTGCCCATAAAGGGCCCAGTGATTAACTTGCAAAACACAAGTTAATCTCTCTAGATAACCTGAAATATTGTATTACTTCTGGAAGTTTTTTCGATGAGACGAGAGCAAAAGAATGTGTGTATAAAATAAGATAAATTCTTATTACTTAAGGTAAGCTATTTCAATCTGGGGTTTCAGCCTGCTTTGGGACTGGAAACAGCCATTATCACTTTTGTGGATTATTTACATCAGAAGGTGGACTGTGTTCCTGTTGGTTTCTCTGGACTTTTCAGTCACAATCAGTACCATTGACCAAGGGGGTAGGGCTTGGGTGCACTGTTAAGTAGGCTCTGCTTATTCCTTCTGAGGCAAGGCTCAGAAAATGATGCTGGGGCAGCTACTGTTCCTCCCTGTGGCGAGTTGCCTGCAGGGTTCTTTCCTTGTTCTGCTTAAGCATCTACATAAAAGCTCTGGGTGAACGGACACAGTTGAAGCTGAAGCTTGAAATCTCCAAGTTTGAGATCTGGGCTATATAGTCATCAGTGTGCAGATACATAAACCTTTCTCATTTTCATCTGATCCTAGGGAGACATTAAGGAAATAAGGTGGTAAAAAATTGAGAAGGATATACATTTTAAACTCAAAAACTGTGTATACCAGCAAAGCTCAGCATCAACAAGGTCTGTTGCTTCAAGCATTGACTTAACAATTTACTTTTCACCTTTTCCCTTGTTGGGGAGTAAAGCAAATTCTGATGGAGAATTGTATTTTAAAAATATAATTCTACTATTGGATTGCCATGCTTTTATTACTTACCTGGCCTCTTGAAAATGGGTGTAAGAGATGAGCTGGTATTTAACTTGGCATTTCTCTACTGATTTTGGAAAATTACAGCTTGACCTCAAGGTTAGGGAGCAAAGAACTGCAAGCAGGGCTCGTGTGCATAGTTAAACAAAGCCTTGTTGCTAATCCCATGTCCAGAGTAAGTTCACAATACTTTCCTATAGGGCAGAAACATTTTTTATTTTATTTTTTTAGGTAGGTGAGTTTAAGTAGACTACCTGGGACTAATGTTATACCCATTAAAACAACAATGAGAAATTTGCAATATAAAACAGTGGGCACATCTTAGCAGGCATGCCAACTCGGGGGGGGGGGTCTTCACCCCTCCGAATATTTGTTGGATATTGTTGAGGGGGTCTGGTGCATGTCGCATGCATGTGACGTATGTCATGTATGCTGCACTTTGCAGCATCAGCGGGTGGCTCCTCCAGAGTGCTCTACCTCCTCCAGATGACACAACGTTGAACTTTCTGTTTAGTTGGGTATTTGTTGTTTCGGTCAAGAGTGAACTATGAAAGTACGTGCTAAGTGATGGTTTTGGCTATTGTATGTGAGAAATACTTGGGAGGTGTGTTACAGATGACAACATGGTAATGCCTTCACTGCAAGTCATTGTGCCTCAGTTAAATATCTATGTACCGTAAATTCCAATGTTGGTCTCACTACACTGAATGGAATTTCAATGTATGCAGTGTACTCTTGTTATCTGTAACACTGGGTAATGTGGAATACCAATATTTGAATTCCAAGACTTGCAGTTTTTATTGAACTACTGATAACTGTATAGCACAGAGCAAATGACATGTACTGCACTGCTGCATTTCAAGTAAACAGATGAGCTCTTTGGGCTTTAAATGCTAAGAGGATGGTTTTGAGATCATGGTCATAAAAGGTTGTTTGTAATATTTAAAGATGCTTCAGATTTAAAAAGAATTATTTATACCTTTGTATAACACAGGGGTGGGAATACAAGCCTCAATATATCCTATCAGTAGAGTAAAAAAATAAAAGAAAAAGATAAGAAATGTAGGAGAGTAAAAATTCAGCTCAGTAAGGATGTTTCCTACTTGGACTATTTCACCACTTCGTTTATATCAATATGAGTGTTTAGAAATGTATATCTAGTTATGTTTTACTCTAATTGAATAAGAACTAAATATAATTGTTTTAAGAAACTGCTTTTACTGAGGCTTGAAGTCTGTGGTTTTAAATCAGCATTTGACGTGTCAAGCTGATGAAATTTGGCAAGCATGGCCTTGCATCAGACAGGGTTATATTTTTAATATTTTGTTTATTATTCGCATATTGTGATTCTACTTTCCAAACAGGACTGGTGGTAGCTCTTGACTGTCTTAAATTTGCTTCAATATATTTTGGATATTTAAACTGCATTTCCATCCTGAATGTGCTTAAGGTAGTTTACAACAACCTAACAAAACACACAGCAAAAAATCAATGCAAAATATCAATATAATTACATACAGTGACAGCAAAACTATCCATGTTGCGACTTGAGAACTAAAATATATTCTAAAATAAGTAAGTGTTCAGTTGACAGCTAACACCATATGATGTAGCCTTGGAGGCCTCCCAAAAAAAGTATTCCAGAGCTGCCATGCTACACTGGAAAATCTCCATTTTGAGTACACGTATCTAATTATCCATGGAAAGGTAGCCTATTGGAGATCCCTAAAAGTTGTGGGATTTTATATGAGAGAAAGTGTTGTCTAAAACACACAACATATTTAAGGTCATCATTTAGTGACAGTGAATTCTGAAATGCTTTTCACTAGGTCTTGTTTTGCCTTAAATACTGAAAAAAAATCTTTTTGGATTTTTTTAAAATACGCGGTTGTTTTGAACTGCATTATTTGTAGAACTGATTTTGCCTTACTTATTGTGTATTTGATATGATTGCATTGATCAAAATGCTGTTCACTTGTTTTTAATGCTTCTTTATTGTGAGCCATTTTGAGCTCAACTTTGTTGCAAAAGTGGCATGCAAATATTAAATCAAACTAAATTGCGTTAAAGCAATTTTTATGCCACATAAGAAAAATATTTACTCAAATGATGCAGACATTATGTATTCTGTACAGTATCTCGTTTCTTGGTAGGAGTACCTCTGAATTAGGTTCAGATAACCTTGACTTCCTAACTTGAAGTAACAGTACTTTTGTTTCAAAATTATTGTGCTCCAAGGGACTGATCCGGTGTATACCCACTTAACTTCAGTAAATGCTGCAGCCTCCAGTGCTTACAAACTGTTCCCCAAACCATTAATAGTTTGCTTTACTCTAATCAATATAAGCTGATTCGGAGTATTTTATTAAATTGCTGCTTTAAAAAAATCTGATTTGAAAAGGTTTCTGGGTAGTTCTTAGTAGCATTCTCTTTAAACTGGTATTTGTGTTTTACTTGCAGGATCGCACGAGAACTTTTGACATGCATTCACTGGAGAACTCGCTAATTGACATAATGAGAGCTGAAAGTGATTCACTGAAAGGTAAACTTGGATTACTCTTTTCCTGCAATAAATAATTAGGCTGACATACTTGCACAAAGTATGAAGTTCAAGTATTTATAGAATAGCTAAAGCAGTTACTTCCCCCTCGTATTTGTTAGTTTGTCCAGACTCTGGACCTCCTTTTTCTTTTGCTTCAAGTGGAAGCAGTCAGTAAAACATTTGTGTGTGCTTAATGGCCTCCTTGGCATAATACCTCTTAAAAACACAGGCCATGTTTTCCAACATTGCTTTCTGAAGTGGCTTCAGATTAGTAACACTTTTAAAATGTGATTTAAAATTGAAGGCTTATCTGAAGATATGTAAAATGCACCTACCCTGTTGGCCTATTTTCCTCAGTATGATATTTTACAGTCTTGGACAATCCTATTATACCATAGATATAATGTACAAGAGTCCTTTGAATATTAGGGGTTTTGTTGGAGTACAAGGTAACCAACTGACCTAGCCCTAGAGCTGTGTGTGTACTGTCTGTCTGGTAAGCTGGTGGAAAAAGTGAGCTAAGCATATAAGTTATAGAAGTGATGAATTTTGGTTTGGATGAAGATGCCACTCAGTGTTGTTTCATTGTGGTTCCTCTATATTGTGATACACCTACAAAACAAGATGGTGCAGAATTTGCCCCTGAATTGAAGTTTAAGGTCCATTTAACTTGGGACAGGCCAAATGCACTGGTTCCACTCCATAATTAACTTCTTTTCAATGACTCTTGGAATTATGGGAAAGGTAGTTCCCATGTTCCATCTCTGCTCCTAGGCCTGGTGATATGGTAGCCTCTTTGACCGTGGTAGCTATATTTCCCATTACATGGATTGGCTCAAGTGTTCCTAGGAACAACCCAAGAGCAGGCTGAGGCCCCAACAATGGGGAACTATACTACTAGTAATTAGGGATATAGAAGTGGCCTGACTCCCCATTGTTCAGACTTGGAGCTGATTCGAAATCTTTTAAACTCTGGCATATGTGATGACAAAATTATCTGTTGTCATTGAGCATTTTGTGTTCCTGCAGACTCCAGTTAATCTGTGCATTATGCAGAATGGATGATACTCCTAGTCCAAATTCACTGCTGAAATCTTGTAAATTCTGACAATGACACTTTGACATTGAAAACTTTGTCAGAAACATCTTAGTGGGTACACATACTGCCTACTCTGGATGTAGAGAATAAATTAATAAATGTCTGCTGCCTGACAAAATGAACAATGCTTTTATCAACTGAAAATGGTACAGCTTGAGGAATTGATGAGGTCACATAAATAACCATTCTTCTGTTCTGAAAATGATTTGAATCAAAACATACCTGAAATATATTAACGTACAACCTCCTAGAAGCAGCATGTTAAGCAATACATTTGTCTTGTTTAGGGTCAGTGCTTAAGCAATAATCTTAACTTACATGTCTCGGGGTTTTATGTGTCAGACTCCCTTATTTATCTACTTTGTCCAAGGCTTTTGCTTTAGTTCATCACTGGCCTTGGCATGGCTAGAGCAGATTTATGGCCTTCCTGGAAAGTAAATTTCTTCTATTGTCTAGGTTTCTGGTAGTAATGGAATTAACTTACCCTTTAATAGTTCTTCTTGTCACAAAGAATCCCAAAATGCTTGACACAGTGGCTACCCAGAGTTGCTTCTACCCACTTCTGGGGTGAAAGCAGTAGCTACCACTGTCACCAAACCTAAATACTATTCAGGGTGGAGAATAAATTATCCAGGTGAAACATATGGGGGACCTGAGCAGCAGGTATGGTCTTTCCTCAAAGAGAAGAGAGCCAAATCCAGTTTCATTTAGCTTCCTGCGCCATGGCCTTAAACTATGTGAAATAGAATCTTAATATATAACCATGTTGCCTCATGTGCAAGTACAAAAATGTCCTATCTTTGTAATTAATTTCCTTGCAGGCTTATACTGATATCAAGTATATAACTTACATTATGCTGGGTGGAACCAGCTTATAGAAAACGCAATTTAGCAAGTGGTGTGGTGTAACTAGGCAACTCCCATGCCTTGAACAGTAGCAACGAACATGCATTATTGTTTGATTTCAGTTACATAATACTGCTGTTGGGTTTCAGAGACTTTCCAAGTACTATATCTTCTGTACCTTGCTTCTTGGGAGGAGTACCTCTGAATTTGGTTCAGATAACTTTCGCTTCCTCATTTGAGTATCCACAGCTGGCTAATGGCCTGGTTTGCAAATAACACTAAGCCAAACCATGAATGTGTGATCCTGTGACTACTTGTAGCAAAAATTGCATCTGCTTCATACCTCCCCTGCTCCTCCTGCTTCCAGGGGCAGCCCAAAGCATTTTGGTGATTGAGACTAAATGCCCTGCTGCCGCCCCCTTGGTGGGATGTAGGAAGGGATTTCCCCCCTTGCTGAGACTCCCTGCCCTGCAGTGAACTTTTCCGCGGCCCTCCTTCTGCCCCCAGGGGCAGAGCGAGACCAGCAGCAAAGCAGAGTGGTGGAACGCCCCACTCTCGCCGAAACTAGGTGAGAGTGGGGCGTTCCAGTGGTGGCAGAAGTAGTGGGGTAGGCTGGGTGCTGCCTCTTGCATTTCTGCCACCTGAGGCAGCTGCTTCACCCTGCCTCATTTGTGTGCCTGCTTTGCCTGCTGCCACACTGCCTGGAGCTTAACCATGGTTTGGCTTAGCATTACATCTGAACCTGGGCTTGTGATTTGTCTTGCTCCAGACAAACCATAAGCTGTAGCTAATGGTTTGTTTGGGTGTGTGGGGGGGATGGGACTTACAGCTCATGGTTTGTCTGGGGAACGCAAACCACCATGAGCCCTGATTTGGATGTGATGCCATGCCAGACCATGGCTTTGCTCCAGGAAGCATGGCAGTAGGATGACCAGTGGAGTGAAGTTGCTGCCATCTTTGCTGTGAATACATATATGCTTACACATTCGTCTTTAGCCATGGGTTGGCTTAGCATTACATGCAAACTGTGTCAGTGTCTTACTTAACTGAGTCTGTGGTCACCTTGTCATAGCAATCAGAACTGCTTGGTCTGGGAAATATTCTGTGTACTTTTAGGTGCTTCATCCTGATAAGAACTGCAGAAAAGGGACATGGTTTCCTTTCATAAATAAGTAATCTAGGTTAATTGGCTTCCAAATAGACATAATCTAAAATAGAATTGCTGTCAAGGTTCTTAACTTTCCATGTATGCATTTTAGCTATTTAATGTGAAATATTTATTATAGTTCAGTTGTGCTATTTTGTCATTGCACGCTTTTAAGAGGCTATTTACTGTAACTCTTCATAGGTTGTTTTTTTTAATAAGCATCCCAAAAAGATGTAAGATGTGACTCTGTAAAGCTATTCATCAACTCATTACTGGGTAAATGGGGATATAAATATTTCTGTATACTACAAGTTATTTTTCAAGGTGGCATTTCCTTTCAAATGTGAGATAATTGGCAGAAGCCTTTGTTGCTTGTGAAGTTTTAAAATTAGGCTCACACTATAACTCTAGAAAACATTCTGAATCCCATGAAATTGGATTGGCACACCGGATAATGGTAGCACAGATAGCTCAATTAATATCTGACTGAGTGCTTGGCTGCATGTTACATTCATCACATAAGAAGTAATCATGCATAATGTCAGACTTTGACCACTGAAAAATTTGAAGTACTCCTTGAAACAAGCAAAGAAAGCTAGAGTTGATTGTAGGCAGGCTGGAGACACGATAATCATTCTTTTCCTCAGTGGCTATTGCCTTAAGGTCAGGGATAGAGAATCCCAGGCCCTAATAGTGGACTGTGGGACTCTCCCAAGCCACAGCCCCTTTTTGGGTGGTTCTGGTTAGCAGGAGTATGTCATTGAACTGTGATCATGCCTCTTCCTGGCTAACTGGAATGTAGAAGCCTCTGACTTTTGTGTGGCTGGAATGCAGCCCACCATACTCAGGTCACATCCATTGTTCTTCCCACCATTGCCTCTGGATCCAAGCACCACTGACTTGCAGGAGCTGAAAGCCTGTAAACGTTGAGAGGGAAATGGTTACTAACGAACTAGCAACTAAAGAAGAACTTTTTAAAAAAAATATTTAAAGTATTTTTGTCACATATACTACCCAATTAATCATGTCCCTTAGGCAGTTCACAGATTTCAGATAAATAAAATATGAATACAGTCAACCAAATCAATTAATATAAAAGTTGCACCAGGAGAAAAATTAGCATAAAACCATATAATAACATGGAATAAATGGTTGGTGGATGAATTAAGTTGGCCAGTAGTTCCTGGGAATGGGCCACAGAATTGTGAGCTGCCTTCTCTCTCGTGAGAATTATCTCTTTTCCTGCCTCTATCATTATGGTTAATAACTACATCGGCACTGACCTTAACACTGTTTCATGTTAACCAAGGTTCCCATTGTGCCTATGGTTTGCAGAACTGCTTCAAAATGTTGATTGTGGTAGAAACACTGGTTAGGTTGATGCAATTTAATACCTAGCCATGATAATGGGTTATGAGAAAGGGTTGGAGAAATTACTGTATGACAGGGATGGGGACTGCTAACCCTCCAGATGTCAGCCCCACCCATGGTTGGGATGATGGGAGTTGTAATCCAACAACCACTTGGAGGCTGCCGATTTCTCATCCCTGCTGTATGAAATGTAGATCTTGGAAAAGAGTGTGTGATTCTGTGACCTGTTCAAATCTCTTGGCTAAGATTAGAAATCAGGATTGTTACCCAAAGTTCTCGTGAGCTCTCATACATACACTCCTCTTCTCTCAAATGTGTTTGCCTAGCAAGAAGAGACAGTAGCCTACGTTCAGCTTTTAAAATGTATACCCAATTGAATAATTAAAAGCTGAAGAAAACAAAACATGTGTGTAGGAAGCTGTGGTGTCGGTTCACCTTGGGGTAAGTCACTATTAAGTGATAGCTGCAAAAGGGTATGTTTTTCTGGTTATCGTAGGTGAATTTTGAAGAGCAATGAGACTGCTTCCCTCTTAATGTTTTTGAGACATTGTAAGCACAATAACCCCAGAAGACTGCAGTCTTTTTTTGTCTGTATAGGGAAGGACCATAGCTTTGAGGCTGAGAATGTTTTGTGTGTAGAGGGTCCAGATTCAATTCATAGCAGGTAGGGAGTACTCCCTGTCTCTTAAACCCTGGAGAGGTGCTGCCAATTGGTGTAGACAGCACTGAGTTAGATGGGTCAATAGTATGTTTTGGTATAGGGCAGCTTCCTGTATATAGAGGGGATTTTTGTTTGGGGGTAAATGTGTATCAATAGCCTCCTAAAGAAGCATATTTGCTTGGTTTGTCTTCCTGGAATTTTTGTTTTTGTTTTTGTTTTTTTTAAGTACTGCACTTTTGTATTTTAGCAGAGACAGTGAGTTATACTACCCAAACAATTGTCCTCTAATCTATTGTCAAATGTTAGGGAACTTTGTTTTTGTTGACCACCTTCCTGAATCCTCCATTATTTGCTTGCCTTGAGCAGCTGTCATTTTCAGTATGATATTTATATCCACAAGAGTGTCTGCAGAAGTCTTTCTCTAGAGACTTAATTGCATTTCCTTTATGAGAGATTTGACTTTCATGGACTGAACTTGACACAGAGAGACATGCTTCTCCTCCTCCTCACTACAGTTATTTGAGATGGCAATATTAATGAATCAGACTATACTTTCTTCCCTATAATAAAATATACTGCGTAGTCTCAAATGGTCATCAGTTGCCTGGAAGTAGGGCAGGAAGAAGCTGATTAACTGAAGGAGGATAGTGGTATAATAAAAACATACGAAGAGCCCTGCTGGATCAGATCAAGCCTTCATTTAGTTTAGCATCCTGTTTTCCAGAGTGATCAACCAGATGCCTCCAGCAAGTCATCAAACAAGGCGTGGATGCAATAGGCCTCCCATGTGTCCATCCCTCTTAATGGGTATTCAGTGGAATATTGTTTACGAAAATGAGTATCAGTAGCTATCAGTAGCCACCCTGGCTGATAGCTACTGATAGATCTATCCTGAATGATTTTACAAAATCCTCATTTAAAGTAATCTAAAGCTAGTGTTGGTAACCACATCTTGTGGTAGTGAATCCATCAATTATGCATTGTGTAAAGATGTGCTTTATCTTGTCTGTCCTGAATCTACTGCCAGTTTCATTGGGTGACTCCCAATTTCTAGCATTATGAGAGTGGGAGGACACGTTTTCAATATACACCACCCTCATGCCATAGACTCATTGAATTGTAGAGCAGGGAAGGAACCACAAGTGTCATCTAGTGCAACATCCTGTAATGCAGGAATCTTTTGCCAAACATGGGGCTTGATTCCATGACCCTGAGATTAAAGGTCTAATGTTTATAAACCTGTTTCAAAAAAACCCCCAAAACCCTTTAGGTGTTACTAAACTGAAAAGTCCCAAGTGTGTCAGTCATTCCTTGTAGGGAAAGTGCCTTAACCCACTTGATCACTTTGGTTGCCCATTTTGCATTGAATCCATTTCTGTACTATGGGGTACTATGGATTTCAAATCCAGCCACACCAGAGATTTTATAGAATGACATTATGATACTGATAGTCGTCTTGTCAATGCTTTGCCTGGAATTTTCCTCTTTTTTAACACTACACACTGAGTTAATGTTTTTGTCGAGCTATCCATAATAATCTTTTTTATCTACCATAACCCTATTTTTTTTATTAAACTCTTTTAAATATTGTACTGTATTTTATATTGTTGTACCCTGCCCTGAGACCTTAGGGTGATGTATGAGTAATAAATCAAACTGTTATTATTCATTAATAATGAATAATAATAACCCCACAATCTTTCCAAGTTACTAACCGTCAGTTGATTAATATACCTGTGAATTTGGGATTAAGTATTCAGCTCTGCTAAGCTTTCACACCGTTGTGTGAGGTTAGTTAAAAGTAACCAAAGCAAAGTCATGAAGTGGTCTTAAAATGGTGAAATACTTAGGTTAATGATGTTGAGGAAGAATAAAAAATGATCTCCCTTTTAGATGAAGTCATTCCATATATATATATATATATATATATATATATATGTTTTCCTGTTCCATTCTTAAAATCTATGAAGATAAAGTGGTGATAGTATTAATGAGAGTAGATTAGGTTATTGTAGGAGGTACATTAAATGTATCAAGCCCAGCTGGTTGCATCATATTAAACTGCTAAGACAACTACTGTACAGTGTTTTTATGTAAGTTGATCATTGAGGATAAGATTTCTATAACACCTCACTTTTCTCTTCCAGTGTTAAAATAAAATGGTGCCACTTACAACTAGAATAGTGAACTAATGGCAAACTATGGGAAAGCCCCAATATAATATGTTAAATAATAGTGGAAGCTTTCTTGAAGCAGCAAGCAAAATCTATAAATAGGAGGATGCAGAAACATTCTGCTTGTGTTTTCTTAGTCCACCTCTTATATGCAAGAAAAAGAAATTTTGGTGACAAGAAGACTGTGTCACAAAGAAGTTCAGAGCTTCAACGTGCCTTATGTCTTCTTAGTCTGTCTTTTTCAAGTTGCAAAATGCTGACTCAAAAGCTAGTTGGGTGACATTAAGTGCTGTGTGCAGCAAGCTACAGCACATTACTTTCTGCATTAATTAGAGAGGCTGTTGCATGTATTGCAACACAGCTGCCTTGTAATAATTTTGTAATATGAAGAAATTCTAGATTTTTATGCAAACCCCATGGTTTTCTAATGTATGGAACATTGCTTTATCTGAATGTTGATAGAGTATAGTCTGTATAGTCTGGGGCAAAACCAAATTGAACAGTTTTGATGCAGCCTAGTGTCCATTTTTATATTATCTAAATTGGGAGCACCGTATAAGTACCCCTCCCATGACTCACTCCTTGATGTGGTTGGTTGATATAGACTCAGCTTCAAGACTTGGTTATATGTAACTGCACCTCTGTTTTTATACTGAATCTGCTCCATGTATGGTTTCATTATTGCTTGTATGGTTATGCGTTAATTTGCCCATATGTTTTTGATAAATCAATACAAATTTTCAAAAGGAAAAAAAGCCCCTGTTTAGATAGAGTATGAGGAGGGAAGTAAAGGAATGATTTAAACTCTCCCTTCATTTATTTCTATGATGGGCCCACTATTTTTTCTGTAGATTTGCTGATTTTTCTGAAGTGCCTATTATGCTTGTAACACTTTCTGTGTGAAGGTTTTGTGGTTTGACGACTTCTCTTGAGGTTGCAGTCACATGTGTCCATTTGCAGTAAAACGGCAACCACTGACTTGTTGAACATCCTTTGGCGCAGCTTTCAGAAAGCCACAGCCACTAGTGTGCAAGATCAAAGGCAAATGAGTGACTTATTCAGTATTTTGGACAACTAATAAACAGCTCACTGAAACCATGCTTAAAATAAAGCCTTATTCAAGGAAGTTATTCTAAAGTAAGCTGCCTCCTTCAAATAAGACATAATGCTAACTAATCACTATTTGAGCTTGTTTTTAGAGAGATGAGTAGAGCCAAGTGACCCCTTGGCTTGAAGACGCTGTAAACCTCCCAGTGGCTTACTTAAGGTGGTAATGCCTAATAAGAAGCCAAGTTTTTAAAATTCAAAACATAACCCGACTGGTTACCAGCTTTGTACATTCTCAGGAGATAGGGGAGTGTCAAAATCTTTATATTGGTGCTTTCTCCCCCTTAATTGATGATATTTGAAGGATCTGTAAGGAACTCGAGCCCTCTTAAGGCATATTTTAACTTATAAGGCATATAGGTTAAGTAAACATGCAAGGGGGGGGGGCATGGAAGCAGGCATAGTAATTCCACCACCACCAAACCTGCCATTCTTCTGATTTCCCTCCACAAATTGGAAAATCAGGGTTTTAAAATGTGTGGGATCCTCAGTGAGTGCAGATTTCCAGCTTCAGAAGACTGCCTCCAACCCAGAAGAACTTGTGGGGATGGGGACATGTGCTTGTCCCCATGGCCGCCTCTTGTATGTTTACTTAACATTTATAGAGAACACCTGAAGAAACTTTTGTGTCCTCTGTCATTGTTGTCCATTTTCATCCGTTTTAGTAGTAGGTGGGTTTTCTTAGAAAGCAAAGAGAAAGTGGGGCACTTGTGTAAAAATGCATGTAGGAGGTGCTTGTGTGGTATGGGATAAGATGAGTGCTGGACTTTCAGCAGAACAAGCTTCTGCAAAGTATGAGTAGAGAAACAAGAAAATGACTTTGGCAATAACAGAACTGTAAATATGTTAAGTGTGGAAGGTGGGGTGGGGTGGGGTGGACTGGGAAGGGAGGGGAGCCTAGAACACGTGTTTGATGGGGTTAACTTTCAAAAGGTTTAAGAGAATGAAGAAGTTGTCTGATTGGGAAGTTGATACTTTTGATCAGGCACAGGCAAACTCGGCCCTCCAGATGTTTTGAGACTACAACTCCCATCATCTCTGACCACTGGTCCTGTTAGCTAGGGATGATGGGAGTTGTAGTCCCAAAAATATCTGCGGGCCGAGTTGGCCTATGCCTGCTTTTGATTCTAGCTGTTGGAAAGTAGAGGTGTAACATTTCTGGAATTTTTGAAGCCATTTAGCCTGCCTTCTAGGGGGAAAGAGAAATATATGCAATATGTTCTTCTCATACCTAAACTTAGATTGCCACCTTGAGATCATGACATGTATTGTGCGTAATTTAGCAAATAATACTACATTGTTTGCTATGAATGTCTTTAAAGTTTTATTCAAACAACAATTATATACTGTAGTCAGTGCTTAAGAAGGACCTGCAAGTTGCTGGACCTAAAAGTGAAAAAATGTATTTTGGATTTTGCTAGTTGGCAAAATAATAATAATAAAAAAATTGACAATGGGAATGCTTGACACTGTAGTAAACAAAAGGGAGGCTTTATTATCTGGACTTAGTGAGGGTGGCTTGTATCCAGAGAACTGTGCGATTAGCTTTGCATACCAAGGAAGCTTTGGAATTGTTTTTCTCAAATAGCAGTTCCCCTTTCTCATTTATGGCAAACCTCTTTTGAACCAGAAGAATTTTATAAGCCGTCTGTGCTATGGAGTGCAGTTTCCAACTTTAAAGGAAAAGGGCCTAAGATCCCCCACCCTTGAGGTTGCAGAAGACTGGTCTGAGGCAAAGTGCTCATTCAGCCCTTTCAATGAATCCTATGTCTTCTAGGCGAGGCATCACTTTTAACTCTTAAGGTAGCATTTATGAAATGGCAGTTGGCTTTTATAATGCATTTGCTACCTGACAGTAGCATACCCCTCAGTATTTTGGACAACTTCTTAATGAATGTTGCTATTGAATTGTCATTTGGCTCCAATCTACTTTGTGGGAGTTCAGTTAAATGTGCCTTACCTAGAGACCTCTGCATGAGAGGACATTGGAGGTGCTCTCCTTCACTTCAGTGAAACCAACAAATGTAAGCCTCATTTTTGAAAAATGACACATCAAAAGAATGAATAGACCCAAAATAGCAGCAAGAATCCGCCAAGGTCATTGAGCAATAACCACGGTACAATAGCTTGTGAAGAAAGAAACTGCTTCTATGATGAAACCTACTTTTCCCTTCTGGTGTCTGAAGAATTTCAAAGTCTGTGCCAGAGGATGCCACTGTCACAAAGAAGAGAATTGACTGTGTAACAAACTTCATTTTGAGGTCATTAGAAATGACATAGTTAATAGATCCTTTTTTCTTAGTGTCTCTTTTTCAAAATTAATTTCTTTCATGTTTTCATGCTGGTCTGATTTACCTTTTTGGATTGTATGAAAACTAACTGAAAAAAATACACTGATTGTGTTTCTGGTGCTGGTTTCCTTATTTGGCTTGATGTCCATGTGGTGGTTGCAAGCTCCAGACTGCTCCTTTCTTATAAAACAGCTTACAAAGAAACATAGGAGGCCAACTTGTACTGAGTCATACACTGATCCACCTAGCTCAGTATTGCCTAGACTAACTGGCAGAAGCTTTCCATGGTTTCAGGCATAGGGCATTCACAGCTGTACCTGGAGATGCTGAGGATAAAGCCTGAGACCTTTTGCATGCAAGGCAGATACTTTACCAGTTAGCCATTTCACTTCCCAAAGGTCTGCTGAAAAGTTCCAAAAAAAGGGGCAAGGGAGTTCTAAGTTGAAACTGAGTGAATTAGACAAAGTCATCTCAATGAGAAATACAATTTACAGAGAGCTCACAAACCTCCCTTTATCTCAAGCTAATTCTTTCTTCCCCAGTGCTGGATATAGGCAGAAACAGGACTCTTGAGGGCCTCCCTTCATGTGAAGTTATTAGAGCAATGATTGTGCAGTTCTTATCTATTTGTTGCTCAATAGCTGCAATACTTTCTTCATGGAAAGACTTCGGTTTCAGAAGTTGTTTCCTTTTCTCGGAACGTACTCTCAATGTGATATATCAGCCTTCATCAATCACACCACAGAACTGCAATTGCAATGGCCAAATGTTGCTATTGCAATGGCTGTTGCTAGTGACATCATAAGTGACAAAGCAATAAAGGCCTACTTACATGCCAATGCCATTTTGTGGGCATTTATTTTTACAGTTTCTTATGGCTGCCGGCTGCACTGCTGTGCAACATCAGTGCTTGATTGCTTATACAGCAGTATTTGAAGCTATTAGGCGGTTCCGTCTTTCCACAGAGTCATTTGAGGAACTATTAAAGTTTCTATCCCACCTAACCTGGTATTTAGTTAGCATTCAGCTGGACAGGGCAAATTTCAGCTGCTGTATTTAATTCTGTGATTACACTCTTCAATCTTTGGGGTCTGCCCTCCTGGGAGCGTTTGTAGATCTGTTCTAATTAAGCTGATAACTTGTAGATAAAGACACAGTCTCTCTCATTTTCTTACAATGGAATTATCCGTGTCACTTCATTTTACAGCGAACCAAGTTCAAACTTGGAAACTCAAGAATTTTTATTTCTGAGTTGTAAGCTTACCTCCCCACCCTCCTTTAAACCAAGTGTTGGATGACTATTGACATTCAAAGCTTTAAATAAATTTCAGTTCCTGCTACAAAGTTGTCTGGTTTTTTTTTTAATTAAATAGGTATTAAGTAAAATAAAAAATATTAAATAAGCATTAGTTTATTGCACAATCATAGTATAAGCTGATTACTTGTAAAGCTGTATATTGAACATTCCATCTGAAGTTTAGTTTTGCATATAGTGAGGCTTGTTATTTAAATAAGCAAAGGATGAAGCGATTCTGAAGAGACTTGTTTGGAATATGTTCTGGGATGTATAGACATACAGGTACATTCAGAACAGACCCTTGATGGAGCTGTGACAGTGTTGGGTGAGCACAGGGCCAGTAGTGGCAACTGCACCAGAGTGAGCAAAAAGATGGAGATGACAGGTAGGGAACTGCCGAAGTTCTGAAGCAGGGAACTTGTGAGATAAGAACCTCCCATCCCCTTAGCCTACTGTGGTTGTCCTTTGGATTTGCTGCCACTCACCTTGTGACTCCACCTTGGTTCTCACCTGCCACATTATGCCCAGGAATTAGTGTAGGTTTGGTTGTGTACAGTGGTGACAGCGGGAACTGAAGTAGGAACAGTGAGAACTAACCTGAGGAGGGGATGAGAGCACCAACCTCTTTCATGGCCAGTGCCTTGGCCTGCTTTGTGAGGAAAAGACAAAGTGTTCAACATGTTTTTAAAGAGTTCACGTTACTATACACCCTTGCATCATTATTTATCTTTTAGCACTATACAATACACCACATGATGCAGTATTTCAGACAGGAGGAGTTTACAGGAACACTGCCTAAGGTGTTGGAACTTAGTGCTGAAGTACTGGATTATCCTGCAAACACCCACCAAAGAAACAATATATGCAACAAAGCTCACTGGCAGCTCTGTCCATCTGTTTATTATGGCAACACTATTGCTGGACAGTCATGTTGACTATTCTACCATATCTAGTGCCATACTATATATCCTCTTCCATCATTGCCCTGCAGTGGTCTTTTAGGTTGTGGTGGGGTGGGGATGAGCAAAGAAAACTGTAAATGAAACATTAATTAATATATATTTCAGTTCTTCTAGATGCCCTATTTCTGGCCAGTGTTTCAATATTCACAGCTCCTAAGTCAGAAATAACATTTTAAAGAGTTTGGGGGTGTTTCTTCTGCTCAGGCAGTGGACAAATGACCTCCCCCCCTTTTGTTAAGCAGCCCTTAAACATGTTGCTCACTGCATCACTATAATGCGCAGTTAACCTTTGTTTCACCTTAAGCTCAGTTTCCAACCTGTATATATATACCTCAGCTCTTCAAAACTTAGCTCATCTTTATTGGAATAGGACAGCCTTCCCCAGTGTGGTACCCTCCAAATATTTTTGAGTACTAACCACATTATCACAGATCACTGGTTGGAGCTGATAGGAATTGGATTCCAAACTGGAGTTGTTTCCTTTGAAAGGAGATACTCTCTTAATTTGAGAGCCATAAGAAAAGGGTTGACCAATTTGCAGCTAAAGTCTAATGAATTTGAGTTACTGTATCATGATGGGAAACCATATTAAAAAAAGAGCATGCACCTGTCTAATTCAAAGACAAAGAGCTAAAATTTCTAGATACTTTAAATGACAGTGCTGTAGAATAGTTGGTTATGGCAGCAAATCTAGACCTGTTATTGAGTGGCTCCCAGGACCTGGTATAAGAGATAAAATTAAATTTAAAATACCCTACATGTTTTTATTTATAATTTTAACAATAATTACATTTATAATCTACCCTATCCTGTTGATTTAGTGTTCCATATACAGTATACACGTTTAATCTGGTTGTTAAATGTCAGCCCAAAGAAGAGAATTCTACAATTGTTTTGCAAGTATTTTATTTTGCCATTCAACATTTCTTGGCTCATTTAATTTAATTTTATTTTTTAAAAAAGAAAAGTGACTTTTCTTATTTTTATTTCCTGAGAATCGGCCATCTTAGAAATAAACCATTCCATAATGTCTGTCTGATATTGTGAACGCCTATGCAAGTTTGTATGGTGCATATGCATATAAGACTTAATACTTTTGGTAATCTGAACAGTGTGTTTACAGCCACCCTGAATAAAGTTACTGATTTTATAAGTAAAGTTCCCTAATCAGACTGCTACCCAGAGAAATTACAAACAGGTTGTTACTTAAAGGTTGTAACTGTGGCTGGATTTATTGTTTTTTTCTTTTATAAATAATTTGGGTTCTGTTTTGTAATATACCTCAAACTTCAGGTATTTTACAATCTAGCCCTTCCAACCGCTTTGTCATTGCTATTTCTTACATTAACTTCATGTGAGCTAATCTCATTCACATTACCTGCACATGAGCCACTTTCTCACATTAGTGTCCCATGCATGAATTGATCTTTCTCTTCTGATGCTGTAAATGTAAGAACGGTTTTGGACAATTTGTCATGAATGAATTTGAGGGATCAGAACTTTATTTGCTGTTCTTAAATGCTGGACCGGGTTAAGCAAAATTTGTGTTGGATATTTTATGTTGTAGCATGTAGGTTTCTTTCACTCAGATCAGAGCAATACAGTGATGCTAGCAAATTCCTTACTGCTTGAGTTATTCTTTGCTGTCTCTAATTGTAGCTGCCCCAGGAACAATTTTGCCTACAATTGACTACAAAGTACAGACGCTAATTCAATACCATCAAGATTCTCAGTATTTATGGTTGATAGTGGGCTTAATTTGTAACTGGGTGATTTTCGAGTACTGTACTCAAAATTTAGAGTATAGAAGCACATTGAAAATTTTAGGTCAATATGCAACATCAGCCACCAGGAACACACACCAATTTGAATCACCTGTTGGATCCCAGTAGTTTCCTGAGCTTTAGTAAAGTGCTAATGACCTTTAGAGGCTTGGCTTTTGATACCTCTCTGCACCTGGCCTGGGGCGGGGCCTGACAGGCCTCATAAGGACTGCTCCTGTGACTGCTGCCCAGCAAGCACTGGGGTATTTCAGCTGAAGTTTGGAAGAAAAAGTTTGCTGGTAGGTTCAGAGAAACTGTTTCTTAGCACACATTTCAGCTTGGAGCATTCATTGTTTCAATATGTGATGAAGGCTCCTAGCTTAGATGGTTCTCTTGCTCTCTCTCTCTTTTAAAGGTCTAGACAAGTTAATGGAGATTAGATACATCAATGACTATTAGCAGTAGTAACTAATGAAAAATGGGTATTCTATCTGCTTAACAAATACGGGGTAGTTGTCGTCTTCATGATCTGCTTGTGAACTTTCCTATGGCATCTGACCAGTTGCAAAGTGCTGGATTAGATGGATTATTGTTGCTGTGATCCACTTAGGCCATTCTTTTCTTGCATTCTAGTAGATCAGGTTAAGCATTTTAGCTTATGTTCCCTAGTTTACAAAATTTATGAAAGTAATTACAGAATAAACTGTACAGGAATGTTTGGTTTAACAACAAATGTGTTGCCACTTTGGTATGTAAATAGTGTTGAAAAATGGAAACTTAATGGGAATCATTAAACTGTTAGCAGGTAAATATGAGATCCTATAGATTTTTGCTTGATTGAATGGTTCTTGGTGGTTTTATAATTTCTTTTGTCAGTTTAATCATCATTCCCTTGATCTCAAAAACTTCATATCACAAGCAGCTCCACACTTTACAGAGCAATCATCTTTTCTTGGGATACACAAGGGTTTCCCATAGGCATCTGGTTGGTCACCTTGAGAATAGAATGCCAGAGTACAAAAGCTTTTGTTCTGACCTGGCAAGGCTCTTCTTTTGTTCTTACAGTGTGGCCAGCACACATCCTTAACAGTTTGTGAACAAATGAAGCTGCTTTATAGAAGCAGACCATTGGTCAACCTCATTTGTATTTATCCAGCAGCACTGGCTTACTGATGTCTGAGGCAAACAGTTTTCCCCACCTCTTGATATCTGGAATTCTTTTGAATTGTGTATGGTAGGGATCAAACTTGGGGACTTATGCAAGCAAAACACTTCCTCCAAATATACTGGGGAGATGTGGCCCAGTTGGGGCTCCCTGGCATGTTTAGGCAGGTGTTGTATGCCACACGTCTTTCCTCCCCCCCCCCCCCCATGTCCTTCCTTTTTACACTTTGTTTGCAGCAGGAAATATTGGTGTAACAGCATTGATGGGTGTAGTATTACATAATGTTTCAGGTAACATTTTGGGGAAGTGAGCTCCAACTGCCTTTGACAGTCATCCTTGCCTTCTATCAAAGTTCTCCTTTCCGCAGAACCTGCTTCTCCTGCAAAGCAGGACCATCCTACCCTCATGTTTTCCTGTACTGTACTGTCTGCTGCCACAACTTTATCTCCCCCCACCCCCCCATGTGTTGGTCAAACTATTATCTTTCATCTCTCGCCTGTCTGTTGTATCCAGAGCCAGCCCTACAAACAGGGATCGTGTCAGTTCTTCCTTCCATACAGGCCTTTAATTGTTGGTCCTAGATAAATGAAGAGTAGAAGCTGGAATGGGAGTTATCACTACTTTTGGAATGGTTAGCAGAAACATCAGTTTCTCAAATTCTATTCTAGAACTCTGTACCCATTACAGTTAATACCTGGATGCAGCGATGATGACTTTCTTTTGGAAAGGCGGCTACCTTCAGATACTAACAAATATATGTCTATAAATATTCTTATAATGGTTCTGCTTCCACAGTGGGCAGATAATAAAGTGTTCTTCATTACAGAGATTCAGAGAGGTAAATGAATTTTTTAACAATGAGTATAACAGGATTGCAGTTTTCTGGCACAGTGAATGGGGTTGGGGATGAGGTTCAGACTATTTCCCAGCTGTGAGCTATTCGTGTAGTTTCAAATTAGGATTGAGGGAAATCTAGCAATGAAAGTTAGGCTTGTCAACAAAGGAAGCTGTGAAAATTGGCACTAAAATCACTTGATTTTCATCCAGACAAAATTTTTCTATAAAGGTTTTAGAAGCAATCTTTCTCTGCTTTTAGGCTCCTTTGATGAAAGGCATATTTTATGTGAAGTGAACTGGGGCACTTAGTAGATTTCTCTCAAGCATGTAACAAAAATACTGGAAAATGCTTCAGAAAATAGGGTGGCTGTAGAATCATAGAACTGTAGAGTTGGAAGGGACCACAAGGATCATCCAGCGCAACAGTGCGGGGATCTTTTGCTAGGCTAGATCCAGAAGTGGCCCACCCACTGCTTATTACTTTTGACAGGTAGGTGGGACCACCTGTGACACTTAGATGACATTGGGTAATATCAGGTGTGTGATATCACTTTCAAATGAAGAATTTGGCAAATACTTTTAAGTGCCCTCTTAATTCTTCCTTTGGAGCCATGGCTTGAATTTCAAGGCACAGTTTAGTTTAAATTCAGTGCTGAATACAAGTCCCACTTTCAGCAGGGACTTCAGCAGCTGCTCTGCTCAGGGACTCTGATATGGAGCTCCTGAGTGGATCTGATTAAAGCAGGGCTTGCTTTTGGTGCTGAGTTTAAATTCAGTGCTCAATGCAAGCCCCACTTTCGGCAGGGATGGCTCCACTCAGGAGCTTCCAAATGGAACTAATCCCATTAGGGCTTTCCTTTGGCATCAAATTTAAAGGCACTGAATGCAAACCCCTTTTACAGAAGAACAATTGGGAGCACATTATGCGCCACAGCCCATTCAAATGGGTCTTGTGGGCTGAATTAGGACCACAGCAGGCCTAATTTGCCCTGCAGCCTGAGCTTTCCCACCCCTGTCTTAATCTGTCAAACATAAGCACTCTGTGAAGATTACCACTGGGACAGTGCACTTGAGCTCTGCCTTTAGCTGAAACTTCAGTCTGTACTTGAGTCAGAAACATCTAAAACTTTTTGAAATATATGATACAGGGATAACATCATCTTCATCTCTGGAATGTTTTGAGAATCACTATAGCGTTGTCTAGATAATATAAATGTGGATGACACAAATGTCACTGTATTTCAATACATACATGAATAGGTCTACATATATTTAAAGGAGTTTTTAAAGTTGTAGTGTTTGGCTGTGGTTTCCGTGAGAAATCTGTGTTAGAGACAGCTTGGAAATCTGCAGCAGGAAAGCCTACTGCAAGTCTGTATTATTTTCTTGGTACCATTTATGTCAAAACCAGACTCCTTGTGACACATAAGTGACAGAACAGGGAGTCTGCCAATTCAGCATCACTCTCATGGGCCTCACTAGGAATTGCAGCTATGTTGACCAGCTTGTCAGTGTACCAAACAAGGAAAGTTGTGTTGTATATTTGGTTTTGTTAGCCAGTTATAGACCACAAGCAGAATTTTATAGCTTTTTAGGCAGGGAATGCTCTGAAAACACTTGAGGCTCTGTCAGGCAAACACAAGGCAGAGTAGTGTAGCTAGATTTTTTACTTCAGTAATTACAGAAACACCCTAGGCCTTTCTGGTTTTATAAACAATGAAATACTTGATGTTTAGCAGGAATTATTGTCAAGACCTTCCTTTCCAGTATGTTGTTACTGAGTGTTGAATTATCCTGTCCACTGTACAGTTATCACCCCTTTCTAGCTCCAGCCCCTCTGAACATGCTGCCAGTTTTGCCTCATCAGACCCTGTGTGACTGAGGGGTATTTTAATTTGTTTGAAAGGAGTGAAGAGAGGATATAGGCGAGAAGAGCCACTGGCAAAAGCTCTGTTCTGTGGAGAGAGTTGGTCAAGTAAACGTGTTGGGAGTGGAGATATCGGGAACAAAAGTAACAAATCTTTTAGGGAAACAAAATGTTTTGCAGGGTTCATATTTTCTATTTTTGGTTGATGAAATGCCTGAACCCTCAGGGTCAATGCAAGTGGTTCTTAAATAGTGGGTTGTAAGCTTTGCTGTATGTTCCTAATACTGAGTGTTGAATACGATATAATGTGACATATGATGATCTCTGCCTAATGGACTATCCCTTGTTTTGGAAATTAGGGGGATGTAATCTTGTTTCTGGGTTTAATAGGTAAAAAAGAACGTTGCTGGTTGCCGTTCTGTGCATGAGGTGTTTGTTGATGTGTGAAGCTTTTTAACTCGAAAAGCTATAGCATAGCTGTATTTTTCTTCTTCACTGGCAGCATTGAGAAGCTAGAGTATTGGAGCAATTTATTCTCGATGGCCAAAGCTGACAAATAACAGAGGGAGTGCAATAGATGTAGGTAGAAAGCAACCAGTTTTGATGCCTCATACCTAATCTATGGAGTCCTGCACTGGTTTATCCCAATTGATCATGTGCTTACAAGTGACTTGCTAGATGTGGGGCTAAACTGGGAGTTGTAGGCCCTTAGACATTGACCTTCCTGTGTTGGATGTCATGGTGTTTGTATGGTCCTGTCAGTTTTTCCTGTGTAAATTTTTCACTGGGGAGGGTGGTACCTTGTAATCAAATGTCATGATATTGAGGAAACACACAGAATGCTAGAACTGAAGTCGAAAGATGCAGTGTCCTAGCAACATGAGAGAAACAGTCACTACTAATAAAGTTGCAGATCTGCAGGGTGCCCTAGTGAGCACAAAGCAGCTAAAGAGTGAGTTTTCAAAATGAGATCTCTTTGCTAGCTTCTGTCATGTTGTTGTGTACCCAGTGACAAAAGATGTGGGCATGGGTGGAAGGTTTCTTAAGTGGTCTGCAGCGCATTAAAGCCTAAGAACCACTGAACAATCATAAGGGAAGTGAAACAATATATATATATATTTAACAATGTTTGAAAGGCTGTTTTTCTTCTCATTTGACATGCAGCAAGGACATATGGGAGAAGGCGAGGTAACAACATTCCTCTTTAATTTTCTGATGTTTAAAATGTCTCATGGCACAGCTAATGCACAATCTGCTTCTGTAAGGAGGACTGGAAGCAGTTTTTTTTAAAAAAGCCAGGCTTCCTCAATTTGCATGCTGTGGTAACCTTTAGTAACTTAATGTAGTGGCTCCCAAAATTAAGACTACCTAGGCAGAATTAGGATAGTTATACTGAGGCATGGGGACGAGGAGGCGTCAATCAGTGTTACTACAGTGTAGACTATATAATATATATGTAGGTCTGACCTTATGTGTGGGTGGTTGTTGCTTAGAAAAGCACCTAAGTGACTTGGGCTCCAGGTCTATTTTTCAAAGGTGACTTTGGCCACGATGCACTGTAATAGGAAAAAGACAATGGTTATCATATGCACTCTGACATGGGTGATTTAATACTGCTTCTTAAATAGTGTGCCCTTGTGGAATCAGATTTCTTTTCTGGTTCTCTCCTGTGAATAAGCTAAAAATCTTTGTGTCTGAGAGGTGCCTGGAGCCTTGGAACTGTAATTGTGTGTTTTGAAGAGCTCCTCAGCTGCTGCTGCTTTAATAATAATAATAATAATAATAATAATAATATAATAATAATATATGCCATCCATCTGACTGGATTGCCCCCAATTTGAAGTTGGGGGGGGGTTCATGTCATTTGTGAAAATGGATCCTGGCAATTAAGTCACTTAGGTGCTTTGTGGAATGAGGGAACTGCATTGCTCGGACTTCATCCTCTGAACTTGCATGTTGAGTAAATAACCATGAATACATGCCACTTTGCTTAGCTTCTTCAACACTTTCTTGCTTGGGGTGAGGGAAGCATTTCTGCAATAAGAATAGAGTAGTAAGGAGAGTTAATACTAAAGAAAAGGAAGAGTGGCTATATGTAGTCCAGGAAAAGGGTCTGCAAATTTAGTTTTCAAAGAGAATTCATCCCTTTCAGTGGGTTTCAGATCATTACATTAGAAAGCAAATGTTCTAGAATGCTGGTAATGATAATGGGATTAATATTGTTGTGCTCATCTTCTAAACAGGAGTTGTTTTTTTTTGATAGGTTGTGGTAAACTGGTTCACTGTTTATTAGTGACTCAGATTTTATTGACATGTTTGACTTCTGGGGGCACCCCTTGATCAGAGAGGTGAGGCGTTTGAGAGGAGGAGGCAGATCTTCTTACACCGATCTGCCCTTTAGCCCTTCAGCCAAGAACCTTAGAGTTGCCACTTCCCATATCAAAAGGAACCTATGACATTCCTGTTGCTGCCCTTGTTGAATGATCACATAGAGGAAAGCATGACAGTGCCATTGACAATATGTGTAGCTTGCCATATTCAGTATATAAGGAACAATGTTTTCAACCATCTTGGTGTACTCTAAATAAAACTGCACTGTGATGTTTCATCAAAAAGGGATTGTAACACATTTTTTCCTTCCGTGTGAATGTTAATTTAAAAGAAACTGGAACACTAGCCAGAAACACAAGTTTCCAGCCTGTCTTGAAATGATGCAGGAAGTCAGGTGCTAAAGTGATCAGTTTTGTCTATATGAATGTTAAGCGGTATGAAACAAAGTACCACTTTCACAGTAACATATACAGTAAGTACCATAGCAAGGAGACCCCTACATAATTAATAGCAGAATGATTCTTGAAACATGGCTTTCCTAGATAATCCATTAATCTTGTATAACATCAAGGTACTGGTTACTATTAGGAAACAAAACCACCTAGAGTCTACATCTGTCTGTGGTGATACATCTGTACCTGGACTATATCACTTCAGTCTGAAAGAGTGAAGAGTCACAGAACCAAATGTTTCCTCTACAAAAACATCATTGTACATTGAAAGCTGTCATATTAGGGGTAAGGCTAGGCTATAACCTTTCCCCCTGACATGCTAATCTTATATGTGTGGGGACTTTTCTTATATGGAAAAACACACAATTGCTTAAGTTCTTACTTCTCGTATGTAGTGGCACAGCCAAGACTGATGGATGAGCCTCAGCTTGTTTCATCTTGGCTAGGAAATAAGCTGAGAAGTAGCCAGTTTATTTCTAAGCCAACTACCCTTTGTTTACTGGATTTTACTCATCTACTAGTGGTGTTCTGGCTCAGGCAGTAGTGGTAGCAAGCTGCAGGGAAAAGCAAAGGAGGGGCGTCTCACTCTTCCTTTCCCTCCTTCTCATAACAAAATCAGGGAAATGTAGTTTTCCCAACAACAATGTTGGTAGGCACTGGAAAAAATGATTTTCCAGGGGTTAATTGTGGCGCAGGTACCTACGAAGGTAGAAGAAGGAAATCTTCTTTCCTTGCTGATACCACCATTGGGGATGAAGGGAAGGACTTCAATAACGTTTGAGGTCAATATTCATTTTGGTGGTATATTTCTATGCTTTTGTGATGACCAGTGATTTTTGCAAATAAATTTGGCTGGCTGCTCACAGGAGGAAGTTTGGGAATAGGCTAGTGGGTAAGAAGGGAATGGGTGGGTAGAAGTTTGGGAGTCTGATTGGATGGAAGAGGAATTATTCTATAGATCAGAATAAAACCTGAGCTGAAGAAGAATTCAGGGGTGACAGTAATACTTGCTTCAAGGTTGAGGGCAAGTATTAAGTTTTTATTCTGCCTTTCCTCCTGAAGTTAAATGAGGCGTGCATTGTTATTCCTTCCCCATTTTATCCTCAAAGCAGCCTTGTGAGGTAGGTTAGGCTAAGAGAGAGAGACTGCTCCAAGGTCTTCCCAGCACTAGTCTAATAACCTAACAATTATGTGATGCTGTATGCCAAGCATTATGAGACCTATGAAACTCATACTTCCAGGAAGAGTTACAGCATTAGTTGGTTTACTGTGTCAGTAAAAACTAGGGCTAAAGAATTTCAGATTTGGGGAGGGGAGTATTTGTTTGGTAGGATATTTTACTACTACTGTCACATTGTGACTGTTCATGATTTCAAGTCTCTGAGATTAAAGTGTAAATTAGATGTGGGATATTTCACTTCATCTGAACTATGCAGTTATATGGGGTTAGCTGAAATCTTGCAACTTGCAATGCCACAGCATTCTTCATACGATATTGAGGAAAGGCACCAAAATTATTCTTAATATATTTGATAAAGCATTTTTTTGTAGCATATGTTTGAAAAATATTCAGTTTGGTGTGTGTTGAGAAGAGAATTGGGAGATAAATTGACGGTAGAGATTAGCCATTTAATGATTTTGATTGTGGTTGTATTATATTATCGTACATTACCTTGAGCTGCCTGCATAACAGTTGACAGAAAAAAATATTGAATTATTAAAATGAAGTTTTCCTATTTTGTTTCATAGATAGCATTAACAGGGCATCTTCGTATACCAAGAGGTCAGGCTGTAGGAGTAAGAAAGACATGTAGTTAATGTTACTGTTAATTATGTACGCAGAAGGGAAAATGCACTGACATGTCTGATGTAGCAGTTGATATTAATGAAATAATTGTATCTATCCAAATAGAATTTTCTTCTGTTAGTATGTTTTGCATTTCCCCCCTCTTTTCCACTGTAGGTCAGTCTTCACTGTTCCCAATGGAAGATGGGTTTTTGGATGATGGACGTGGGGATCAGACGCTCCATAGTGGCTTGGGATCACCACACTGCTTTTCCCACCAGAATGGCGAGCGAGTGGAACGGTACTCCCGCAAGGTGTTTGTAGGTGGTTTGCCACCTGATATTGATGAAGGTATACTTGGACATCAGTATAGCCAAGAATACCCACATTAACCATAAGGGCCAAGGCTTAATTGTGACACATGGGAGGGGTGGACCCTCATGTCTTGGCTATGTGCAATTTTTGGGGGGGCTGTAAAAATAATTACCTAAGCTATGAGCTGCCAAATATGCAAGCTGCTGGGTTATGAACTGTGAGGATAAGGAGTTATGAGCTGGACAGCTCATGCGATAGGTTTTCTTTCCATCTAGTTCCGTTAGTTGCATATTATGTTGAATGACATCATAAAACTCTTTATGAAGGTCTTTTATTTTGGAGATGGCTGTGCTTAAGACTTTATGTTAAAGCCATTAATACAGGCACAAATTTAGATCAGTGTCTGACTTAGAAGTGGAGTGCAGTGCTTCAATTGTTTTAGGGAGCAATACACAAGGCACTGCCTTTTTGTAACCACTGTATATTTCATAGGGGGAATGAATTATTCCTACACCTCAAATCTGTTTTAAGCATAATAAACACTGTTGGGGGTGTGCCTAATAGGGTGAGAGTTACTGCAGTATAGGCTTTCATTTGAAAACAGGGTTTAAGTAGATGGACAACCATGGATGAGTTTCTTTAGCTGAATGGGTCTCTGCCATGGGTATCGCTTTTGTATTGTTCATGGTTGGTTTTGGTTTATAAAATATATATGTTGTTTTTAAATGCTTTTTGCTATTTTTATTGTGCATTGCCTTGAAACATTTGTGTAGAAGGCAGTAAGTTGATAATAAATAAATAATAGATCCCTCTAGGTAATTAGTTATAAGAACAAAATAATGCCTCATTTTAAACAATAATTTACATTACTTTCTTTGGGATAGCTAACTCTAAAATACTACGGTGGTACCTTGCAAGACGAATGCCTCGCAAGACGAAAAACTCGCAGGACGAAAGAGTCTTTCATTTTTTGAGTTGCTGCGCAAAACGAATTTCCCTATGGGCTTGATTCGCAAGACGAAAACGTCTTGCGCCTTTTTTAAAAAACCGGCAATGCATTCCTATGGGAAACCGTCAATACACAGTGGTGCTTCGCAAGACGAAAAAATTCACAAGACGAAAAAACTCGCAGAACGAATTAATTTCGTCTTGCGAGGCACCACTGTATTTTCAAATTCTGTTAATTTGGAAAAACAGTTCTTAGTAAGCTGCAAGCAATGTCCCAATATCTCTTTAGCACTTCTGTTGCTTGCATGTGCATTAAAGTATCTGGGAGGCTTGTGACTGGGTCAGAGATCATTTGCTTTTGGGGAAAGAAATCCTGACACATGTTGAAATCCAGAGGATAGTTTGAGAGGGATTTAAGGAAAATAGTAAATGAATGGAAGTGGGTAGATCACATATATTTTATTTATTCAGATACTGTGTTATAGAGAAACACTAAATTTTCTTCCTTTAAATAGCTTTAATTATGAGTTTGTTTTAAAATTAGACTGACTTTAAGAATTCTCTATCTGCTGTTGTTAACATGAGCTGCACAGTAGTTAGATTTGTGTAATATTAGCCAGTATGTAAGTCACCTGATCTGAATTTTGAAATGGAAGGAGGCTTTGAAATGGCTGCAGCAATTGCTTTCTGTTAATGTGTTCTGTGCATACTGTCTGCATCCTCGTCTCTATGGCTATTACATAACTGCTTTCTAGAAGCCCTGCCGAAGTTAGTCGGAGGTCAAGCTCAGATAATGTGCACAGATGTGGCATAAGCATGTGATGTGAGCAGGCATGACTAGACCGTGTGATATTCTTTTCTCTTTCTCCCAGCGTTTTGCAAAGCAGCTTGCAGAGCAGACTGCTCTGCACTCTGATTCAGACTCTGCACGCTAGCTGTGGGAGAATGCCTGAAGCTAGGATCTGGTAGCTGTTTAGGTTCAGTGATTTCGCTCCTTTGAGTGGCTTGCTGCAAATCTTTATTTGTAATCTAAAACACACAGCTTCAGTATCTGAACTGTTTTCTTCATTATTAGACATATGTTTTGACTTGTCAAGCCTTCCTTTTAAACAATAAAAATATCATCAGCTCTCTGTCTGTTAGCATTACAGAAAATACTTGTGGGCTAGACCAACTTACCTGAAATCACTGTATGATGTGGTGTTTTAATACTTGCTTTTCCCTCTGACCTGCAGATGAGATCACCGCTAGCTTTCGCCGCTTTGGCCCTTTGATTGTGGATTGGCCTCACAAGGCTGAAAGCAAGTCCTATTTTCCTCCTAAAGGTAACACTTAGTATTTTATATGTTACATTTTGTGTCCCGTCCTTCCTCAGAAGAGCGCAGGTTAACTGTGATCTGGTGACATCTTGTTTCACCTATTGAACATCACAACTGAGCTGGGATTTGAACCCAGCTCTCTTGGTTCAAGCCCAACACAATCCACTAAGATACACAATATTTTCCTATTATGTGGGCACAGTAAGGTTGCAGATTATGGATTTTTTTTTAGTATTATTCTCTGTACCTTTAGTTTGTTTGAAATTGTTCTTCATTGCTGCTATTGCTCTAAGACCCTGTTGTACTTTGAATACTTTAGTTGGGCTGTAGATAAGAGTGCTCTATTTAGTCATAGTTTAAGATTATTTTTATTTCTGCTCCCATTCAGTAAATTACTTGCTTTATTTAATCCAGAAACAGGGAATCTGTGGCCCTCCAAATGTTACTGGACTCTAGCTGTCATTAGCCCCCCGATGGCATAGCCACTGGTCAGGGATAATAGAAGCTGTAGCCCAACATCTGGGGGGGGGGTGTTCAGCTACATTTTACTCAAAGTAGATTCACTGAAATTAATCAACTTGACTAAGTTATGCCCATTTATTTTATCATGCCCAATTTGAATTAAACTTAGTTGAATACCATTCTTAGAGAGCCATAGGTTCTCCATCTTTGCTTTAACTTCTCTCCCCTCACCCCCTGTTCCTTGTTCCACTTAAATCTTTCACTTTGAATGACAAAAGGTTATGTGTTACAACATATACTGTATGGGGAGTTTGCCATTGAAGTTGTGGCCAAGAAATGTAGGAAACTTTGGCTCTTGTAGCCTGCTCCCACACTTATTAATAAAGGCAATTTGTTTTGATCAGAGCTTTTCCAACTGCTTCTCCAAAAAATCTTCATATTCCCCAAATATGAGCTAAGGTTCGTTCATCTTGGTTATGTAGAGCCTAAGTAGATAACTTCAATGCTCAGAATCTCACAGAATTTTTGCAATGCTTGCCTCTGTTTCTTTATCTGCATAGGATATGCATTTTTGCTGTTCCAAGATGAAAGCTCTGTGCAGGCTTTGATTGATGCATGTATTGAAGAGGATGGAAAACTCTATCTGTGTGTTTCCAGTCCCACAATTAAAGACAAACCGGTAGGTGGAATTGTCAGGTATGTGTAATTTGGAAGAAGATGTACACGGAAATTGGGTGCATAAGTGCTATATTTTCACAAGGCATAAGTTGGCAATACATGCTTTTTTTTCTACGTGAGCACATACTACCATTATTTTTCAATAAATATGCACTTTTCTTTGGGTTAGGGTCGAGATAATTATTCCAGAATATAGAATAGCAGGCATTAGGCCAAACTTGGCTAGTCTTTACTAACCTGATTTGGGGCCAAATCCCACGTTTCATATCTGATCTCCAGCATAGCCCCATCCCCAAAGAGACCCTCCTATACTATGACCCACTTAATCTGTTTTCTCACAAGCGGAGATCTAACTCCCACTTCAGTATGAATCCAACCATGTCTGCAAATAGACTTCAATAGGCCTTGCTATAACTATCAACCAGCTGACTGGAGGTTACAGCAAGATGCTTTATAGTTGCCATAATTATGTCAGGTGATTGATGGGTGGGCAGCCCCACCCACCTATAATCATTGGTCTGCATGGCAGGAGCATGGGCCACTGGCTGGATGTGGCTGTTTATCTGTTCAAGGGTAATGCTGAGGACTAGCCCATTTGTCACAAGTAATGCACTCGTGTGTGCGTGCGTGTGTGTGCGCACGCACGCACACACACACGCATATACACTGTACATCCCCCTCCCCATAGTCCTTCACTTCTGAATAATTTAATGTGTGGACAGAGGTTTGTTGTGATGACTGAGCCGTATCTGAGTAAAGGACATGGTGGTTCATCTTTCTTAGACAGACATGTGGACTGTGCAAGCTGCTTCCTTGAGGAGTGCCCTCTCTCCACCCTGGTAGCCTATTATGCTCCTGCTTCAGAAATTCCATATGTGAAACCTGGCTTTGTTATTGCTTGGCTAGATTAGAATGATTGCTAGGAAAGTAGCCTCTAAAATCCCATGGATGTGACATGCAGGAAACACTGTTGTTGTAACATCTTAATGATGTGCATGCTCCAGGGCAGGGTGGTGGTGGGATAATTCGACTGTCAACTTGAATTGTGAGTGGTAAAGTCTCATCTTCTGCTTGTAGGTTCAAATCCGGCCTTGGAATCTTAGCGATAGTGACTTTGTGATGGATGGCTCACAGCCTCTAGACCCGCGGAAAACCATTTTTGTAGGAGGAGTTCCACGACCCTTACGGGCAGGTATGGTATGCAAAAACAAGTGCAGTGGCTCGTTGATTCTATCCAAGCTGCCTTACTGCTGTGAGAGAACATTGTGTCCTTATTTCTATTGTAGAAGTATGCCAGTGCTTGCTAAATTTAACTTTTGCTGACACTCCAATTATTTCCAGATACAAGAGTACAAATAAACATGCTTTTGCCCAGGGTCTAGAAAGAGAAGTATGTATATAAAATATCTGGGTAAATCATTTGTTACTACTTTATTTTAGTGGAGCTTGCAATGATAATGGACCGGCTGTATGGAGGAGTTTGCTATGCTGGAATTGACACAGATCCTGAGCTGAAGTACCCAAAAGGAGCTGGGCGTGTTGCATTTTCTAATCAACAGAGTTACATAGCTGCTATCAGTGCCCGCTTTGTTCAGCTGCAACATGGAGAGATAGATAAACGGGTAAGGGCTAGAGCACATTCTGTGTATTACTCAGCATTTTTTCATGGGTTTATTTCCATATAAGTGCCCGTGTGTGGCAGGAGAAAATGTTGTATTAAATGGAAAATATTATCTTCCCTGTATTCCTAGCATACATGCATAAAAAAGCCATACCACACACAAAAAAGCTATACCACAAAGCCCCTCCACCATCCCAGAGATCCGGAGGTGGGGGGATCTAGTTTAACATTGGCTTTTTAATGCCTTCTGGCACCTTCTAAAACTGTTGTTCCCTTCAGAGAAATTTCCTGTAGCACAGCATAAGCCTGTGTTCCTAATGTTATCCTGTTACCTCTGCATGACTTGCTTTGCTGTTGGCCTCTTTTTCACCCCTGCCTATGTGCTGGAAGTAGAATGGTCAATTGGTTTATGACAGTAGAATGCAAACTGCTGCACTATTTGCATTCATTTCTACAGAATTTGTGTGAGTCTCTCCGAGTCCTGTTTTAATTCAGTGCAGGTTACACAGCAACAATATGCAATCATCATTTTATGTTGATGTTAGTGCTGACTTCTTAATAACATATGTTCACAGCACATGCCAACAAAAGCAAAAATAGCTTTGCCACAAATGTCCATATTTCCCTGTATGTAGCTCATTGTCATCCTTCCTTCATTCGCCAAACCTTTATTAGGCATTACAAATATAGGCCATCATAAAACATCCACATATAAAATTTTAAAATATATACAAATAAACAGCCATGTAAAAATATGTAATAATGAGAATTTTTGTTGGAGTTTCTTCCTGCTAAATAGTGCTATTCACCACCCTGAGAGATAATATTGATAAAAACTCAGCCACCCTTGCAGTTACTTCCGAGTTAATGTCGGACAGATATTTTCTGATGTTTTCATTGTGCTGTGTCATTCACATGGTGAGGAAGAAAGAGTTAGGATTAAGGAACAGGCAGTATTTTGTTGTGGTGTAAGATCTTGTGAGCCAGCTCTGTCACTGTTGTATTGTTTTACTGTTTCTTAGCCATTTTACATGTTTTCTCCCGGGGTTTTGTGACTCAGCAATTTGAAAACCATGATTTACTTGATTGGATTTTTAGGGAGAAAAAGAAAATTTTGCATATTGTGCATATTGATTTGTGGTGGCTGGTCCTTCTCCGAGTTTAGAAGAGCTGTCATGTTTCAATTTCTCATACACAGTAATGGCATACAGGTTAGATTTACTGTTGCTAGCAAAAGGTACCTGAAATCTGAGCAGGAAATGAAAACATTCCTGTCCATGTCCTCCAGCAGATTTAGGCATATGCAGATCCTTTCTAGACTGAGTCCCCTTTGCAGAAAAGCCGTCCCCCTTGCTGGATTTCCATGTCCAGAATCTGCATCTGTGTGTGCACTTTCCCCTTGGGGAATGGAGCCACAGATGCAAGTCAAACTCGCCACTTTTGCACAATCAGATCCCAGTTTAATAAACTAGGATATGTCCTTTGCTGTCACTTTGTTCTACTCTTCACATGAGTGGCAAAAACAGACCATGGTTTCCTGTTACATGTGAAGCAGGGACTATGACTAATGACTTCCAAACAAGCCAGATTTGCAAGACAGCTTCCGATGCAGCCACTGTCAGTTTTAACAGCACCAGTCATCTAAGAGGAGTCCCCCCCCCGAGGGAGGAAATCTAAATTTAGACCCCTTCAGTAGGGCATTCAGTAGGGGCTACCACAGTTGGTGATAGCAGTGACACCCATTTGTTTGGCAAATCCAGACAATCAGTGTGTACTGTAGTCAGGGAAGATATCTGGATCATGTTGTGCCTCTCTTTTTGTGTGAAAATCTAGACTTTGACATTTGTAAGCATTTAATGCTCTCTCAACCACACACACACACACACACACGTTTTTATAAAACTCAATTTAAAGCAAATATCACTACAGCCTCTGAAATATATTTCTGTCTAAAACATATTCAATGAAATAAGGAGTTGTTTATTCACACTTCTTAACATTGGTTAGGAAACAGTGCTGTTCAACATTCAAATATTTTTAAAATCCTTGAAACGGTGCAAAAAGACAAGATGACACAAGATCCATGATTGGACTGACCCCCTTTTTAATAGTAAATTTAGTTCATGGAAGGAACTGAATCAGGCAGTGGAGGGAACATTGGTTTTTTTAAGCATCTCTTCCCCTCCCTATTTGCATGAGTGGACTGGCGGACGTTCGTTAACTAGAGGAATTAACCTGTTAACCGAATGTCTGCCAGTCCACTCTTCAAACAGAAATTCATGGTAAGACCAATTTCCTTCCTTTTCCCACTTCAGATTGTCCCCCTAATACTACCATCAGCCTGACATATGGTTACTGTATGCTTTGCTCTGCATGGCAAATAATCCAAATTGCTCCCCCCCACTCTACCCCATAGCTATTAAGAAAATGGGGGTGGGGGTGGGGAGAGAATTAAAGCCTTTTTCCCCTGTGCTGTATTTCAGATCCAAATCAGGCCTTTTAAAATAAAACCAACAATCCTGAAGAGATCCAATCACAGATATCCCTTCTTGTGTTGTTTCCATGGTCTCTTCCCAGTAGTGAGGCTTAAGCAAATATTAAATGGTTTTATTTCAGCAAAACTCCTCAATCACTTGTTCTTATGGGGCACCTCAGTAACTTTAATTAAAAAATACTTTCACATGTTCAAAATTGACTTGACATGCTGCCAGTTAGGAACAAATACTTTTTTAAACCAGCAACACAGAACTCCCCCAATATGATACTTCGATCAAACATTTCAGCACAATCAAAATCCCCTTTCCTTTCTCCCTTGCCAAATTATTGCCTTACACATCACTTACATAATGGTGTGTCTTGTATAAAACGAAACAAATTCTTAACATGTGCAAGCATCCTAAGAATTACCGGGGGGGGGGGGACTTCTGTAGGTTTACATGGTGTCTCTTAGCATGCTGCCAAAGATATGGTGATGACCACTAGCCTGGATTGCTTTAAAAGAGGGTTCGGCAAATTGATAGATAACTTTAAGCATCAATTAGTAAAATATTTTTTATTAATAATAATAATAGCAGTAGCAGTTGTATTTTCATCCTGCTCTTCCTCCAAGGATCTCAGGGCAGCATATATGCTTCCTCTCTCGCACCCTCAATTTTATCCTCACAGCATCCCTGTGAGCTAGGTTAGACTCAAAGAAGATGACTTGTGCACAATTACTCAGTAAGCTTTATGCCTCAGTGGAAATTTGAAACCATCTCTCTGAGGATCTAGTCTAGAACTCTGACCACTGTGTCACACTCCACATTCAGAGACCTACAGGTATAGGACAGTATACAAATTTTAATAATAGTAATAAAATAACCTTCATAATTAATAAACAACTTATGAAAACCAAATTACTAGTGGACATATAACAAGGGAAAGCTATAGCTTTCCTGTCCTGTTTGTAGGTTTCTTGGAGGTATCTGGTTATCCATTGCTGGCAACAGGATGCCCGGCTAGTTGGATCCTTGCTCTGCTCCAATTGAGGTTTTCTGAAGGCACAGTGGAATATTCATTGAGGCATCTGTATTAACAGTTAGATTGCAGTAATCTACACAGGAGACACTCTAGCAGTGTAAACTTTCTCTCTCCTTCTTTTAACACAGGTGGAAGTTAAGCCATATGTCTTGGATGATCAGCTGTGTGATGAATGTCAGGGGGCCCGTTGTGGTGGAAAATTCGCTCCATTTTTCTGTGCTAACGTTACCTGTCTGCAGTATTACTGTGAATATTGCTGGGCTGCTATCCATTCACGTGCTGGCAGGGAATTCCACAAGCCCCTGGTGAAAGAGGGAGGAGATCGCCCGAGACATATTTCATTCCGCTGGAATTAAGTGATTCCTGCAGCGTGTTCATATGCAGGCCTCAAAATAAGTGCACTCTTCTGTTAACCTGATTCCCATGCCCTCCCTTCCTCTTCCCTCTTATTCAAGATAGCATGTCCTACTGTTGTAGTCTGTAACTTAACAATAGTGTAACAAAAGAATGACCTATAATCATATAGGTATTTTGTAGAATCTTGTCATTAAACTGTATTGGGAACTGCTATTCATATGGATAACACAGTGCATGGAAACCAGGTTCTCTTACCTTTAGTTACCCAGGGGGACACTGCTTTCCTGCTATCTTTTCTTGAAGGAAGAGAGAACAATATTAAGAGAAGAGAAATGAAACAATAGAGTATTTTGTTTTTTAATTAAATTATTGCTAATAACAAAATCAATAGAATACTTTTATGAAAAGTAATCATGAGATAGGAACACTATGAATCTATTCTGACACTTTGTCCAACCCACCCTTCCTTCTCCCCTTCCCTGCCCAAACCTCTGGGAAGCCTGTTTTCTTGCCGCCTATGATTTTATAGCAATGGAAACAGTTAGCCGTTAACCTAGTAACAGGAAAGAGCATGTTTAAAGCAACAAAAATGCATGAGCAAGGTTTAAAGCAGCATTAAGTTAAATGTTTTATTTAAGGGTTCCGAAGCTATTTTTTTAGCACAGTACGTGTTTCTCACCGTGCCTCCGACTTCCCACCACATTCAAACTTTTACTAATTGAGTAGGCAGAGCTTAGATCTGTGTTCTTCATCCAAGCAATCACATTTTAAAAGTTCCTGAATGTAAATCCTGGGTCAATTTACTACTGGGGGTGGGTGGGGAGTGCACTTATTCTTTGTTGTTGTTGTTGTTTGTTGTTGTTATATTATTATTATTATTATTTTTAAAGAAGAAACTTCATTATCAGAATACAGCCCTAGAAATCCTACCAAAGCTAAAGTAATGACAACTAGTGAACTGGCATGTCCTCTCCTGAAGAACAAATGTATAGATTTTATTTTTGATGGTTATATAGAACTCTATATCCTAATTTACTAATGTTAATCAGGGGCCAGCCTTTGCTCTCCATTTTGACGTGAAATACAAGAACCTAAAGATATACCTCAAGATTATGATTTTGATTCCCACCTCCCCCGCCCGCCTCTAAGACACTAGTAATTCATTCTAACCACACAGATCAAAATTTGGCTACTTACTGGGCTTACTCTGGGATGTAAATGTGTTTTAATCTCCGAATGAAATTGGATCATCAAAAGCATAAGAGGGACAAAGTGAAGTTTGTTTCCAGGGATGTTATGCACTGTTGGTTGAATGAATATGCATTGCATATTGGCAAAGAAGAATATGCTTGTCTTTCAGCAGAGAGCAAGTAAGAAAATCTCAATAAATAATTCTTTTTGGAACTTAGCACAGAAAATAAAGAATTCCAGGGCTCTAATGTACCAACTTGCTGAGAAATGCATGGGTTGTTTGAACCATATAAGTGAGAACACAGTAGATGTTAAAGCTAAAGCACAGGGTGGTGTTGGTTAGTTTGATATAGTCACTTGAGCTCTGTAAAGCTGAGAAAATTGATAGGAGTGAATGAGTTCAGTTCTTAAGAAATGATTTTGTAGCAGTGTGCAAAACAACCCAGTCCATTGGCAATCTGAACTGGCATGGTTACCACCATAGACTCTTAAACCAAAGACTTGCCTTAGCACAGCTACAGACAAAAAAAAGCAAATCTCTTCTGTAAGCCCTCCCCCTCCCCTTTCCTTCCCCCTCCCCAATTATCTTTGAGAAGCAGTTTTGATTTTCAACACATAAAACATACCTTGTTATTTTCCAAAGGTCAAAATGGAGACATTTGCTGTCTACTCGTCAAGTAGAGAAAGGGAGCTGCTTTTAATGAAATCCCTGCAAATATTGACAACAGTAAATGCAAATGGAGAGTGCTCTTTTGTAGACTGTCAGGGACCTTTTTCTCTGAAGTACATAATTATAGTTGGAATATTCGTTTTAATTTTTTTAAATGCTTGTAGGTGGCTTGGGGTGTCTTATTGTGCCGATCCTACCCAGTGAACAGGTGAGATGGGTTACCATTACAAGAAATAACACTGTTTGAGAAGTAGCTTTGAATAATAATTTTTTCCCTTTGTACATGACCTGCTGAATTTCGGTACAGTGTTTTTGTAGCTAACTTATTTTGTCATGCACATAATGTATATTTGTTATGCACTACTTTTGTATATCTTGTTTTTCCAACAGTGAGCATTTTTAGGCACACTTTTCACTGACGGGATATCTCTTTATGCAATACCTCAATTTTTCATATTGCAAAGAGTAGCTTTTTGTACTTTTATTACTGAGAGATCTTCATATACTTCATTTTTTAATATAAATAATTTTAATAAATTTTATTTTCTTATATTCTGCTTTTTATACATTTCAGTGCTCTGCATACATTTTGAATTATGGATGTTGTGCACTGGCAATGCTATTTTAGAATTTGCAGAGAAAAGAAAGCATGTTGCTTAAACATCTTTAGCCCAGCACCAGGTATTTGGTGTACATATAATTTAAAAAAAAAAAATACTTATATGTAAAGTTGAGACTTAAAAAGAAATTTTTAAAAAGCATGAAAGTGACAAATGAGAGAGTTTGTCTTTAGACCCTTGAAATTTAATGCATAAGCATAGAGTAGAAGTTTAAAAGTAACATCCCAAATTGTCTACCGCTTCTTAATAGGTTTTTAAAAGTAATACACAAATGCAGATGTTTTTTGGTGAATGTTTAGCCATTTTTAATCTTAACAAATTGATGTTAGGTGTTTGCAGAGATGTGTCTGCTCTTTTAAATCATATGTAAGGAAATAAACCCAAGCCTGCCCAGTGGTGGGCATGTAATGTTAGTATGCATGACTAATATTAAAAGAAAAATGTTATTCTACTAATATTCACTTGTGGTGATTGTGTGAAAAGCGTGTTTACAGATTATTTGGTTACACTTCAATTTACAGGGCATAAATGATTATCTATATTACTCTGTACTCTAGATAGTGCTAATATAATATGTCCTTCTGATTACATGGGAGGGTGGAGTTGCCATGTCACTCCAAGCATAACTAACATGTAATTAGTTTTAAAATCTTAGGGTATCACTTTATTTAAAGGGGTGTAAACAAGCATGTCATTTTCTCTCACAAGCATGGCACTGGCCATGTACTTACAATGTAGTTACAGAGTAATTACATGGTTATTTTTGCAATGTAAAATAAAGTGTTTCTGATTATTTTATATGTAAAGGAACCCCCACTGCCCCGTGCTTTTTTGGTATATAGTATCTACTTCTCCATACACAGACCTCTGCAGAAAGCAAATCTAAAACTTGCAGTGAATGACTTTAGTGTTTTATAAGGATGCTGTTGGAAAGACTTGATAATTCACCCCTTTTTTGTTTCTTGAAGAGTTAAAGCCTTCTGTTTTAAAAGGTGATTTAAAACTTGAATGTGATGAATTGTGGCAAGTTAACTTCAAGTTATGTGCAATACTTATTTCAGACTTCTGGAAGATCTTTGCAGTGTAATTCTTTGTTTTTAATTGCAGACATTTAAAAATGTCATTTTCTACTGTTCTAGTAAATCCTCTTTCTTGCTGGTGTTTCTAAAGAAAAGAATCAGAAATCAATCTTTCTACTAATGTAAATTTGAGATTATTTTTTAAAAAAAGGAATAAAAGAGGTTTTGGTCATTTGCTTTATTTTATTATCTTATTTTAAAGCTACTGTGATTGATAGCATTGTAAGAATTGGGACAATATTGTATTCAACTGTTTTATTTTTTATATTTTTAAAATTTAAAGTATAATTAGTTTTTATAATTTTCATCAGATTCTTTTGTTATATTTTTTGGAAGTGAAACTTTTAGCAAGTGGGTGTCTAGTTTTTACTAATCCCTAATATGTTTCCCCCCGATGTAATGCTCATATTATCAGAAGGAAAAGTTATTTAAGTATGTCAGTTACTTGTACTACTTGGCTGAATTTCCATATAGTTTTTACTGTGTATGGGGAGGTTGTAGTATTTATTATAGCATTTTAAATAAGGGTAATTCATTTTTTATTAAAGTCATTTTCACATTAAGTTCATATTTTTGTATGTTCTACTCTAAGTTATAACACAAGTTTCTTTTTTAAGAGAGTTCATTTGTTGAAGTGCTAGTGGAAAATTAATGTTATTAAATAGTTTGCAAATGACTATTTATACCAGTATGCATATAATTTTTAAATATTTGTAATGTGAGATGTTGAATGAATAAAAATTTTAACTCAATGACTACTCAAGCTGTTATTTTGAACTCTTCAGCATTGTGACATAACCACTATTCCTTTTTGACTTCATTATTTTATGAAGGAACAATGTGGCAGAGTGGAAATCATTTTGCTACATGAGTCTCTAATTCAAATCACTGGCCAGCCATGAAATGCAGTTGTTGACCTGAAGGACAGTCATATCCCAATATTGCTCAGATTTATGTGATTGCTGTTAGTGATAACAGTTGCAAACCACTATGTTCTAGAAACAACTAACATCTGACCTGCAGTAGTGTTTTATTCTCTGCTTCAAAAGAAGTACTAAAAATTAGACAATGATTCTTTTATTCTTTCTACTTTGGACCTTGTGAATTGAAGAGCCAGTATAAGGACAGAGTTTTGGACTTTGACCAAGGTGGCTAAGATCTAAATAGCTGCTCAAGGAAGGAAAGGAGGGAGACACAAGAAGAGAGGAGACTTGAAAGGTGCACTGGTTTTTCTTCAGCCCAATGAGTTTCACATCTTATGACTCCTGTAATGTTCTCCGTATAATCATAAGCCAGGAAATAGTTTTAGTAAAGAACTATCTACAACTGATCTTCTCTCCTTTTGCTACTTTCTCTCCCTGGCATCTGGTCCTGCTTCTTGCTTGGGTCAAACCTGCTAAATAAGAAATAAGCTAAAATGTTCACATTTATCCTTACAGCTCCTGAAGGAGCCCTAGTTAACCAGAACAGTCTTCTGTACTACGTTAGATTAACATGCTTAACATGCGATGATGATGATTATTATTATTATCATCTGTGAATTTTCTGAGTCATTCTTGAATTCCATAATACAATTGGCCATTTTCCTTGGATACTTGAGATGCAGCTTCCATGGCGTTGATATTGATATATTTAATAAGCAAATCTGCCATCTTCAGTCAGGTCAGAACCCTTCTAGTATTTTGTCATGTTGTCCTGAGATGGTTTTGAGAGTTTGGCCTCCCAGTGGTGTCAGCTTCGATGTCTCAGTCCTAGGCATAATCAAGCCCAACAATAGGGGATACTCCTAAAGAACTTTGTTTTCAGACATCACTAATCACAGAGAGTGTGCTGTTAGGATAAGCCTTCAGCTGCTGCTCAAATGTCACCCTGGGGGTCGAGCCAAATCCTGACTATTTATATTTTGTAAATTTGGTACTTGGGGAAGATCTGCTGTCTCTGGCAGGAGTCTCATGTGACTTTGGCATGAATCTTCAGCAAACTCAGCATCTTCGCATCTATTTTTAAACATCCAGCCTTCGGTATGTCAGCTAGGCCAAAAACAAACAGCCAAGTGTTCGGTCACCTGCTTCCACTTACTGGTCTTCTGCTACTTAATCATCAGGACAAAGGGAAGCCCAGTGTGTGATGCCGAAATAATGGAATGTTGGATGAGCGGTGAGACAATTGGGGTGGCAACGTGTCCGAGGAGAAGAATGCAAAGCATCAGAAACTGGAGTGACTTGGCAGGCGGGGCAGAAAAAAGCTCAGCCAGCTCTGCCAAGTCTGGGTGAGGCCGGCCTGGGTTCTTGTGGTTTTCTCCTTCATCCCCCAAGCACACTTGGAAGCTGCTCTAGGGAGAAAGTGGAAAGCTTTTATGGAATGTTCACAGCTGAGGCTTTGAGCTACGTGGTATTCTATATTACAATGCCAAGCCATCTGTGTTTTTATAGCCAATGCCCCTTTACAATCTAAATCCCATACATGATACATGTAAACAAAGCAACCCAAAATTTCAAAATTCAGATCACTAAAGCTAATGTTGCAAATGTCACGTGTTTGCCAAGGCATTGAAAACAAAATCAATCACTGTTTTGAATTAGAAAGATGGCTCTTGATTTTCTTGCTGCTTCTTAATAGAGCTACCCTTACAGGTAATCAGCATGTTTACAGCAACATATTTAGTTCTAAAATAATCTGATTTACCTTCTAGGAAACTAAAAAGGAAAACAAAAACCCTATCCCTATGTTTTGTTATGTGAGTTACAGAAATAGCAATACAAAATATAGTGATATTGTCAACCTGGTGTTCATACACAAAGATTATTCTTCGCCTGGTTTCTTTTTTTTAAAGGCTAGTCAGATATTATTTGGCCATTGTTTGAAATGTGAAGTGAGTACATCCCCCCCTTGCAATTTCTTTTCATTTATGAAACATCCCAAAGCAAAATGTAAAAACCATTTCAAATCCAGTATGGATACAGACTAAGATAATAATCTCCCCTTCAAAGACTTGTTTAAAAAGGAAGGCCTTGAATGTATTCCAAAAAGACAACCGAGATGGTGCTTGTCTAATACAGAAAGTTGCAAAGGGTAGGTGTCATTACAATAAGTGCCTGACTTTTACATCATGTGGAAGATGCCTCCTGATGGTATCTGCAAGAGGCATATGAAACTGCAGACTTTGAATTCTTTGTGTATTCACAATCTATTTGGGCATCTTCTTCACAGATCTTGTGAGCAGACACATCCTGATATTATTTTACAAGAGAATTTAAATAGCATCAAACAGTTCCCAAATTATGCCCAGCCTTCTTAATGCTGCAGATCTAAAAATTGTATTTTTAAAATAGGCATTGACATGATACTACTGGAAGTCCCCCCCTCCCACCTAGTTTAGGATGAATTATTTATGTGTCCTTTTACAGAAGGAAGAGCTGCTTCTAGGTAATGCGCCAAGTACACTACTGTATATGAGACCACAATATGCACAAAACCAATGTGAATTGTATCAAATTTATCTCTTTTAGGACTACCGTAGATTGCTGCCCAGATGAGATACCATTTTATCAACAAAAACTTGGTTGTAGCAAACTATGACCCTTGCTGAATTAAAGTGACTTTATAGCCCCCAATGAATGGGCCGATGAAACTTTTAATTGTGTCTAAATGGGTATGCTGTAATTTCCCCCCCCCCAAAAAAAGCCCTAAAGTTTTAATTTAATAATGTTTGCTTATATGACCAAGAATCATTTATGCTGCTTATGCCTTTTGGCAAACTGTGCATCACTTTGGCCTTACTATAATTGATTGAAGTTTCCAAACTTGGAAAGTAGCCTTGCCATACTTGAGATAATGAGCTGTATCAGCTGCAAAAAGAAGCACTGGGGTTTTTTGATCACCAGTGGGGGGGGGGGGAGATAAAAGCTCCTGAACTGTATCGTTTGTGCAAAGTTTAAACAACAGGTGTTAAAATACAACCTTGCTTTACTCTCTTGATAGAAACGTTGGCAGATAGCCCATAAACCAGTTCAAGTTTTCCCATCATTATTAGAATAGAGTTGCTGTATAAGAAACAATCTAGCAAGGTCTTTCATTTTTGCAACCTCCATTTCCCGGAGTTTTGGAAGATATTACTGAGACACAGCATTTTGGATTCTGAAGTTGAAATAATGTAAACTGGTTGACACGAGACCAGCCTTTCGTTTTCTGCAATAAAAAATGTTTCCCCAAATAGCTGAATTAAGTATAATAAACATGTTAGTGTGGGTGGGTGTCAAATCCCCACTTTACATATTTCGACATACATTTAAAAGAATCGTAGGTGTACACATTTGAAACATAATGGTGAAACGGCCTTTATCCTGTCACAGCAGGAAGCAGTCATTTGCTATTTTAAATGCATCTATTTTCTGCATACCTACTTCTAGTGTATAGTGAATATATCTCTTCTGAGCTGCCCGCAACCCTGTCCCTTCACAATGAGGATGAGGACCAGTCCTGGAAAGGGCCACACCCTTTTAGTAGGTTATTGCGGGTTTTGCAACTTTATTGGCAACAGAAATTGCTCGGACATTTACTGAAACACATGGAATTGCTGATTTGCAACATACTAGCCATCTCCCAACGGGGTTCTCACCTCACAACCTGTTATAAATATGCACCATATGCACATCCCAGATTTAATTCTGAAGATACGGTTGCCATCTCTCATCTTGGCCACAGTCCCCCTGATGTAGCAGGCAACGCTATGAGCCTGGCCCACTCCTCCTGGTTGTGGGGAGCAGGGTTCTGGATGTACAGCACGGCTAGTGAGGGAGGGGGCAGGATGACAGGATGAGGGAGGGCAGGAATAGGGTGGGCCACTGTTTTCATCTGCATCAGGGGAGTTTAGAGCTACATGCCCTGGTTGAGAGATGGGAACTGTCTCCCAAGTTAAATGTGAGGTATGAATCTACTTGCTTTCTGAAGTCATCTGATGAGTCCTCTTTTTTTGTACTACAGTTACATATGCTTCAGGTTACATACGCTTCAGGTTACAGACTCCGCTAACCCAGAAATAGTACCTCGGGTTAAGAACTTTGCTTCAGGATGAGAACAGAAATCGTGCTCCGGCGACACGGCAGCAGCAGGAGGCCCCATTAGCTAAAGTGGTGCTTCAAGTTAAGAACAGTTTCAGGTTAAGAACGGACCTCCGGAACGAATTAAGTACTTAACCCGAGGTACCACTGTATTTCTATGTGTACTATTAAGTAGCCTGGTGGCTCCTTAGTGATGCCTGGAAACAAGGATGCTGGAAGTGGTTGTGTGGCATGACTCCAGAGTACGATCCGAAGGCACATGCTGAAGCTAAGCAAATCTGGATATGGTCAACACTTTGAGGGGAGACTGTTCTCAAACTCGGGGAATATAATTAACGATAATAAGAATGGTGGTTCCTACTTTTATTTTTGTACCAAAACTGCATTTGCTTTTATTTGGTCTCCAAAGCTGATTACCGGGTGGGGTGGAGCCCCTGTTGGTGTGTTTGGACTGCTCTAACATCCCTGCCCCTTTCCCTCTTGGTAAGCAACAGAAACTCACCAGCCAGGGACCTAGCCCAGCCGCTCTGCCCCAGCCGGCCAATTAATTCTGTATCCCCTCCTAAGGGAACTTTGGGGGAAAGGAAAGTATGTCAGAAAGAGAGTGCATCAGATGGCTCTTGTTACCCTGTGAAGTATCAGGACTGGGTTGAATATGTGCAAACGCTTTCAGCAGGAGCTGTTTTTCCTGCAGGTTAAAGCTTGTCCTTTTCGTCAGCTTTGGAATGGAAGCTGAAAACTGAATTTGTTTAGACTGCCTTCCTAAAGCTAGAGTTTAGATAGCGAGGAGGCATGTGCAGCATAATGGGTTAGAACACTGCACATTTCTCTGCACAGCACATCCCATGCTGAAAATTTTCCATCCCTTACAAACTGTTAGAACGCAAGAAAACCACCCTCTTGTGATTTTTAGGTGACAAAATGTCCATTTTATTCCTGATTGTGTGTGCCTGCTCTCATTTTGGGAATGGAAGCAGAATAGATCTCCCCATTGCTTCAAAACGGATTGGTTGATAGAAAATTGGCTGCCCAGCAAATGCCTATGAGGCGATTCCTCAGCTGTTCTTTATTCAGTGTCATGAAAGCCAGCTCAGACAACAGTCCAAAAGGCCCATTGCCTGCCTACAGGAAATTGGGAGACAAATAATGGCCTCAGAAGGGAGAGCAGAGCAGAAAACATTGACATCTCTTCTTCTCAGTAAAATAAGCCAATTCAGTCCGTCAGTATGAAAAACGTCTGCAATGAAGCTCTGTATGCAGCTGCCTTTTGCAATATATATAAACATTCAAGTGGCTTAGTTGTAAATACCTTTCATCTTATACCACTGCAATATGATAGAATTATCATCTGTGGGTAACCAAGGTAGTATTAACATTTATTTCATGTTAAGCACGTTGTGGAAGTGGCCGTTTTTTGCCCTTCACATAAGTGTGTTGTGTTCTCTGGCTTTTAGTACTCAAAGGAAACCACCCACCATCTCTGCGCATGAAATTAACAGTATTGCACTCCCTCTGCTGGGCCTTCTGAATAATTATGTTACTGCTTTTTTCAGAGGTACGTGCAGCTGCCTTACACCAGGTGACTCTTGTACATCTAGCAGATGATTGTCAACTCTGAGTTGCGGTGCTTTTCTCATCATTTTTGCTCAATCCTTTTTAACTGGAGCTCCCAGGTGATGAAAGGGCTGTGCCCTGCAAGGCTCTCTGCTGTTCATAGGCAATGTCTGCATAGCAAGCTTTTAGAAAGATTTAGTGGTCATAGAAGGAGGGTGAGGAGCTTCTTAATAACCAATGCATTTTAGTTTTGGACATTCCCATGCTCTTTTGAAATCTACCACCTTTTGGGGGAAAGGTCTGCAGTTTCAAAAAGCAAAAAGCAGGTAAACGGCAGGACTCCCCCATCATCCATGTCATTTACATAACAGTACTTGTGGGTCCCGGTGGGTCATCTGGTGGGTCATCTGCTTCACAGGACTGTTGTACAATGAAGTTTCACAAGCGATTTGTGTCCTGATGATCAGGTCCATATTATATACAAGAGCTATAAGCAAGCAAGCAGCAGACATGGGGGCATAATCAGGGAAGAGAAACAATTCTGTGGAGGGCAAGTTTACACATCAAATTCTTCCGCATGACTACATGTGTCGGTGCAAGACCGCAGAAGGTCAGTGTGAACTCGGCTGTACATGCTGATAATTGTGGTTGCATTTCCTCCAAAATCTGTGATCACAGAAACACTTGCCAAGAACCTTGCATGCACATTCTGATAAGTTCACACTCATCCTTTTTTAATCAAGTACTTGTGAATTGGCCCTTAGTCCCAAGCCCTAATTACAAACGCTTCTGGAACAGCATGTGCTGGATAAATTCCAGTTGCAGATGTAAGCATTATGTCCCTTCTGGACTCATTGTGAATCTTGCTTTGCAAGGATATATATTCTCTTTGAGAGTGACACACATAACCTTTGCTGGAAATAAAACATACCTTGCTGACATGCCTGGGGCATATCCAGATGGCCCTTAAATGGGTAGTTAGTCTTTCACAACCTGGAGAATCGCCTTCTCCAAAAGTCCTCTGGAGTCTGGATCCAAGGAGCCTTTCGGGATGACCGCTCATGTGTGCACGAGTGCAATCTTGATTTCCTGCTCTGGTTCCAGCATCTCACACCACATTAAAGGCTACTCCCATATATATCCTACATTTTGGGAACAGCTTGTTGAACAAGGTGGGGGGCCACAGTGAGAGCAACAGGGGCTCTGAAAGTTTCCTGGAGAAGTAGGCACTCCTGTTGTGGCACTTTATTCTTGATCGACACCTCTCAAAGATGTGCGGGAGTTTCGTCACTGCAAAGGGTAGCCTCAGTTGCCATCAAGGTGTCTCCAGATACTAGCTCTGAAGGTGGATAATCTGTTCTGTCTTTGTATTATAGCTGACTGAAGTAATTCTGCTATGACTCAACAGCAGATTTTCCTTCCTACGCGTCACAAATATCATAAACTTGAGAGCTTCGCTTGTAACTGGGTTTGAGCCATGCTTAAAAACAACAACCCAATAACCTTCACTAAGGGAATATAAAAGTTCCATGGTGGTTATGCAGGCTGAAATCACAACTTGGCTCCTGCATGCTTATTAAATACTGGATGTTGCTAGAATTCTATCAAAGCAGACAAGGCAAGTGTGCTTGTTCCAAGGCTGTTGGATTCTTAGGAGAATCTCACAGGACAATAGCATCACTTGAGAGCTTGCAAATTAATCAGTAAATTTGCAAGTGATAGTATTTCCATACTGTTTGGTACCTATATAATAGTACTTGCATCTTTTGGTAGCAAGCTGGTGTTTGATCTGAGTTGCTTTGGGCACAGCACATAAACTAAAACACACATTTCATTGTTCCCTCCCATTGCTATGAATGCATCACTCATCTCCTTGAAAACCTGCACTGGCTTCTTGCCACAGTCTGCATCAACCTTAAGCTTTAGTCTTTATTCTAAAGCAGAGATGGGGAAATTGTGGCCCTCCAGATGTTTCTGGACTACAGCTCCCATCATCCCTGATCATTGGCTGTGCTGGTTGAGGGAGGGGGTGGGGCTGATGGGAATATCTGAAGTGTCACGCATCCTTGTTTTAAAGCAGGCATGTCCAACAAGTAGATCACTGGTAGATCATTGGCTCCCTCCAGAGAAGCTGAACAACTGTGGCTCCCCTAAAAAAAGCTCAACATTTTACCTGAAAAAAACTCAACAACAACTTTGACCTGAACACCAAAAAAGGGGTAGATCACTGCTAGTTTTTAACTCTGTGAGTAGATCGCAGTCTCTTGGGAGTTGGCCACCCCTGTTTTAAAGCATTTCTTCGTTCTGCAAGCAGATGCTAACATTTGCAGTGCTTTTCACATTCTACACTAACTCATCTGATATCACCCCCTTTTCTCATTCTATTGGTTCCAGTTGTAGGGAGCAGCTTGACAGAAACCTTTCTGCCATTAATTGTCAAGGCAAATCTCTCTGTAAATAATTTCCAAGCTCTTTAAGAAATGCTTTACGAAGTCTACTGCTGACTTGACCCCACACCCAGGCCAATGCTCATTTTCCAGCTGATTTGTTTCTTGTCCCGCACATTTTGCCTACCTAACGTACACTCTGAACCCTCCAGGATGCTGTTGTCAGCACAGTTCTTAGGGCATACCGTATGCTTGGCATTAAGCACTGTAGTGGCCAAGCAGTATCAGTCTTGTAAAATGTAAAATGTTAGGTAACTCTTTTTTCCTCTTAGGGGGCTAAAAGGGTGTGGCTAATGTGAAATTTGGTTCAGTGGCCAGTTACTGGAGGCAAGAGCACCTGGAATGCAGAAGTCAACCAGGACTATAGTTTCTAGGATTGTGGTACCTCTTCCATTCATTCAGTATAATAGTCAATAAAAGAACATCCTGTAATCAGACTCACTGGTGTCTTCTCACCAGAGTGCTAAGTTTGTATTGCATAAGAAAAAATATGGGCAACTGGTTTCTTCTCTCACTTGAACTGAATTTTCATTTTGTTAATGTGCAGGCCAGTTTGCATGTCCTACCTGTTTTGTATCACATACATTTTCCTTGGAATGGCTGTTTTGAACAGACTTAAAAATACTGAGAAGTAATTTTATTCTCATTCATTCATTGGTCATTATTTTCTTTTTATGGGCTCTCATTTTTGTCGAATAGGTATCTTGAGATTGTGATAGGCTTTTCTTGCTCTGTGGGGAAGCAAATTATCTATCACTCATGGCAAATCATTTTGCTTTGTGTCTGCAAGTTGTGCTTATGCCAGCATGACATTTTACCTGCAACATAAAAATACACTACTGTTCTGGAATACCTAAGGGATGGGCTTGTTACAATAATCCCCACTCTCTCACCAGATTCTCTCCCCCCCCCCCTCTTTCTCCCTCTATCTTTGTGTATATGTGTTTTGATAGCTAAGCCTGCCATCTTATGGTTTGTCTCTGAACAACAGTTTGCATCCTTTAATGGAGTTGCATTTTGTTATAGTGAAAACTCCACTGTATTTAAAGGAGGTCTTTAACCTGAAGAAAACCTCACACAAATATATGCAGATGCTGTAATTTTTTTTAAAAAAACAGTTAAATAAATAAGACATGCCCCTAGTTCCAGGAAATGTTGTGATAGAGCCCATTATCACCTCGTGAAATGCTCCATGTGAAAAGCAATAAATATGGCTTTACAAATAGTCAAAATTGCTTAGCTGAATTCACTGCTGTAAAACACTACCTTTTACCCAACTGGCACATTTCCCCACCTTGCTCCTTTTTAACTGTCTTTCTCAGAGTACCTTTCTGTAGCCAGTGCAAGACTGACACAAAATCCAGATGAAATACTGCATAGTATTTCATTTTATTTCTTGCATAGTGAGTATTAAGGAGATGTCTGATGACTTGTGTGTTACAAGCACACAATTTGTAGAAGGCAGCAAACTGCAATGTGCTCAAGCAAGAATGTTTTCCGTGTGATTATTAACCGGCCTCCTCCCGCCAGTCTTTTGTGGCAATTTAATAGTCATGTTGTGATTCCTCTATGGCTCAGTGCAATGATCATTCCATTCCTGGTAATCCTCAATCATCATGTGCTTGAAGGGCAAACTAGACAGTTATAGAGAGCTGCATATAACCCTCTGCAGTTCAGGGCCCTTCACAAATTGTATGGTCTCAGCACCCTTGCTAATTCTAAAGCTCACAGGGAGCAGCTTCATTAGAGTAGGAAAACTAACATGGCAGTGCAAGCCTGTTAGTTGGTAGAGTGGGTGTGAATGAGAAGACTGCAGTTATGTTTCTGCAAGGAAGATGTGGGTTTTTAAAAAAATAGTGGGCTGTTCTATATAGAAAGTTTGTTTGAAGCAGTGTATGTGAAGCCCCTGTCTGACATGTGGGTTTGGTGAATTATGTAATCTCTGGAGAATGAGATCCTATTTGTGTCAAGCCCCTCCTGCTTCTGCAGCAGCCATTACAGGTCCATTACTGAAGTCCAGCTCTGAGGGCCTTCTGGTGGTTCCCTCACTGTGAGATGTGAGGTTACAGGGAACCAGGCAGAGGACCTTCTCAGTGGTGGAGCCTGCCCTGTTGAACGCACTCCCATCAGATGTCAAGGAAATGAACTTTTGTCATTTTCATTTCCAGATGTCAAGGAAATCTGAATTTTAGAAGACACCTGAAGGCAGCCCTGATTCCCAGTGCCAACCTGTCTCCCCTTTCCTGTAATAAATCTCAGCCCCCTGAGTACCTACAGAGGTGCTAAGGTGATTCTTATGCTGTTGTTTGCAAATTGTGCTTATCATACTGGACTGCTTAGAAAAGCAAAAGAGAAACACATTTACTGCAGTCTGGATGCTTCTACCCTAATGGACTTGGTGCAGAGCCTCTATGTTGCTCGCTCAGATAGCTTCTTCTTAACACCCTGGCTGTCAGATAATGATGAGCTATATATAAATACGCACTTTCTTCACTGCAAGAAGCTGGAATATTTTGACGTTCAATCCCCTCCGTGGAAACAAGTTGCTTACTCACTGCTGCTGCTGCAGTATGAGTCACCCAGGAATATTCTTAGCGCAGCCAGATGACAATGGGCTCCCAACAGCCAACCATCCCTGCCAGCTAGCCTGCCCAGTGGCAAGGCATGATGGGAGTTGTAGTCCAAAAATGTTTGGAGGCTAGCTTGGGAAAAGCTGTCTTTAATATGAATATGTGTGTTCTCATTTTGTGTTCCAACGCTTAAGGCTGTGCAATTTTCAGGAAACACACACCCCATTCCAGACACATTCCCTCCACCCTCAAAGAATTCTGGGCAATGTAGTTTCCCCTTCACAGAGTTACTCTTCCCAACAACCCTGTACAAACCACAGGGCCCAGGATTCTCTGAGGGGACAGTGCGGGCGCCCCGCTTCTCCTCATTGGCTCACAGCACAACTCCTCCCCGTTTGTATTCCTGACAGGAGAAAGCCCCTTATCCGAGGCTCCGCTTCCCTCGGGATGAAGGCCAGCTCTGTCCTGGGAAGGGGCAGGTCGCGGCGGGTGGTGTATGTGAACAGTTTCGGCAGCCACCGCTGCAGCAACGTGATTCGTTATGGCGGCGGCGGCGGCCACCTGAGGGACCCGGAGGCCTCCTGCCTCTCGGGCGCGTCTCCCGCTGCCGCGCTCTCGGGCAGAAGAGGCTCTCGGGGTGCAGCCGGTCCTCCCTCCGGGGAACGAGGAAGCCCCTGCTTGGGGCTGAAAGCCCCTGGCGAGGCGAGAGCGAAGGGGGTCGGGAGAGGCTGGGAGGAAGGAGGCGAGGCGAAGAGGCCCAGAGCCGAGAGGCTGGTTGGGGTCAAGCCACCGCCGTCGCCACGCGAAGGGCGGAGCAGCAAGGCGGAGGCGGCGGCTGCCAACTCCACAGACTCCGACGGCCAGGAAGAAGCGGGTACGAGCAGAGCGCAGGGCAGGAGGCCGCGTGTCCTCGCCAGTATCCTCTCGTGGTGTTAATGAGGGTTTGGCAATCAGTGCCGGATTTACGTATAAGCTAAACAAGCTATAGCTTACAGTCACACTCTTGCCCCTCCCCCCCAATTTCACTATTAACATACTTCTTAATTGTATTTAAGTTCAACAATTACTTTGATAAAATACATATTTGGTTATGGGCAAATGGCTTTAGATACCTATTAGGTGCATAAATTACCATATACTGTAGCATATATTCAACACAAAAAACAGCGACAATTTGTAGTTGACAAAGGACAGCTGGACATATAAAGGACCCCATTACCTTCAATAGCTTAGGGCCTCATTAAACCGAAATCTGGCCCTGTTTACAATACTTGCATATCCCCTACCATGGTGGTTCTGCCTTGGGGTGGTGAGGGTCTCGCAATAATCCGGATGAAGGAACTGGTGGGCAGAATCATTTCTTGTCCATTTTGAATGTGGGATTTCCCCTTGCATAGGATTGTGCTCCCTTGAGGAGTGGGAAATAGTTCTGCTGACTAAGAAGCTTGGCCTGCCTTTTCATCTAACAGCTTGCAATACCAAGCCTTGCCCCGTTAAAATAAATAGACAGCAACCTCCTGGCCCTCAGGATTTCTTCTTTTTTTAAAAGTTTCTTCATGTGTCAATGCAAGACTGGTTGCCAGTTTGTTGCCAGGCCCGATTCAAGATGCATTTAAACACATTAGTGTCTAAATGACTTCGGCCCCAAATATCCAAAAGAACGCCCCATTCCTGCCAACCTGAGTTGTTAAGATCTGCAGAGGGGGCTCCTTTGGTAGTTTTACTAGCCTGTGGGTAACAAGATTTCTCTGTGACAGTCCTTAACTTGTGGAACTCACTGCAGAGGTTTTTCTCCAACATCTTCATTTTACTGCTATGAAGCGTTCTCTGTATGTTGAAGATCCACCCCCTACTCTGGCCTTTGACAGGGTTTTTTTTTTTTTTTGGTGGGGGCGGATCTGCCTGATTTTATAGATTTCTATTTGGAATGGCTTTACATAAATGTAATTTTAATGGTTTTATCTGTTTTTATAACTATATTATATTATTATAGCCTGCCTTTGGACCTTTAAGGTGAAAGAAGGGGAAAAAGTTTTTATAAATAAATGAACAGACAAACAAACAAACAAACAAACAAACACAAGGGCCAGAAACTAGTACGATTTTTCTTGTTTACACAAGTTTTTTCAACAGGACTTTTGTCTCCATTTGGTGCACTTAATATGTTCCTCTTGTCACAGTAACACTAGTAGGAGAACCTGCACCTGCTGAAATTCTCCCTGAGAAATACATGTATTCAATCTTACTGACTCTACACACTCCAATTCAGTTTGGTTTAAATTTATTTCTAAAATCATGGATGGCATTCAGCATCAAGCTATGACGTCACTGCAAGCGTATCTGCTTGCCAGATGGAACAGTCTCCCATCTCTTTGCCCGTGCATTGTTCTGAGGGTTTTTCCCGACCCTCCAGAACAGATTTGGAGAAGGCGTGATGTACTAGGCTAGTAGTCTTAGTCAATCATTTCACTATTAAGGAGTATTTCGTGATTTAAATTAATTATTTTTCAGAATGTAATACAATGTCTATAAATGCTGGGAAACCATTCACTTATAAAAAGTTAATTGTTTGATATATATGTCCCCTCAGAAATAGTTTCCATTAAGTTCATTGGGGCTTGCTCCAATGGATATTGGATTGCAGCAACTTTATTTGCATACAGGGGCATCTTGCCCATAGAGGCAAGTAGTGCGGGGTGCCAGGATGCCAAGTTCTGGAGGGCGCCAGGGAAGAGGCGGAGGTTGGACACAGCGCCTCCCGGCATCAGCTCGCCGCCCTTGCCCGCCTCGCTGAAGCGGTGCCGCGCCCAGAGCCTCCGCTTCTTCCCCGCTTGAGGAGTCACTCTCCAGCCGCTTCCTGCCACCTCCAGCCCCGCAAAGCTGCTGGCAGCGCAGTAAAAGGTTGGCGCTGGATATACTTAAGTTGGCCCTGTTTGTGTAGTCCTGCAGGTAGGAGGGCAAACCCACCGAAAGATCCCCTCTATCCCCTGAAGAAAAATAACCTTAACGGTAGTTCTAATGATATTTTTCGGCACATCTAAAGACATTAGAAACCCTCCCCCCATTTGTACTGCAGTAAAAAGCCTTTCTCACAGCAGCAGCAGGAAACATATTGAATTCTTCCCCCTGCCCCCAATTCTGATTGCCATCTTGCCTTCGTTTCCAGCTACTATCTGAAGAACAAGATGAGCTTTGTAATGCAGCATTATGCTGTACCCTCTGCAAGGCTGACATTCATGCTTTGAAGTGATATGAAATATTGATCTTTCAAAGTGGTTTGTGAGAGATTGGCTCCTAAACTTGCACCATGATTGCAAGGGAAGGTGGGGGGAAATAAGATTTTAATTAGAGCTAAATGATCTGATTTAAATCTGTGATGTCTCACAGCCACAGTTTGAAACAAACACAGTGGCAAATAAAATCCAACTCTTTTAATAGGTGGCTGCAAGGAAACTCAAGGAGATGCATTTGAATTTCCTCCTTCCCGGGAAGTTGATAACAATGAGATCAGGCATCAAAAGAAAGAGGTAGAACATCAGCACAATGGCACTAGAAATAAAAAACGAAGATGCTTTGCAGTCCGTTCCAGAACTGGTTAGCCATTACAGCATTATTTGAAGCTGTCCCCTACCAAATTGGGCCCTGCTAAGGTGTAATATGAGAGTGGTTCTCTATGGCGGAGGAGGCTTTATTGTTCTATACACTGAGTGTTGCTTAAGAAGAGGATAATATGTTAAGAAAGCAGATTATGTTCTAGTTGTGGGCGAATTTAAAATACTGCCAGGTATGAAGAAAAGAGTGATAGGATGTCAGGGTTTAAACTTGCCTAGAAGTTATTTTGGTGAATTGAAAGTGCCTTTCTCTAATCCCAGATGTGATTAATTAGCAGTGAAGGGAAAGTACTCTGCCCATGCTCAACAGCACTCACGTCCCATTTCTCATGTTGCAGAATTACGCCCAGGCACTAAAAACAGTTGGGTGGGTGGGACTAAGATCAGGCTCAAATTAAGCACATGTTTTACTTGTCCTATTGTAGCATATTTCTTTGTGGGGTGGAATGAAGGGGTGGGGTCGGGTAGAAACACTCATGATTTTATATGCCTGTTTGACTTGTTTTTTCCCTGTCCACCACTACCATGTGGCCCCTTGAAGGTTGATCTTGTGGGAATGTGACTCTTGGGTTGAAAAATGTTCCCCACCTCTGGAATAAAGTGGGGGGGTGGTGGAATGTGAAAGTTGGATTAAATGACAATTAAATGCAAAATGTACAGTCTGACATTTTGGTTGAGTCTAACTGTATACCAAATAAGCACAGCGACTATTCACAGCAGCTGTAACGGCTGATTACACAATCAGTTTTATATCCATTCACCCTGACCCACAGATTCTCACATGTAGCAGTGGGATGCCTGTCATTATGCATGATAATCTCCATATGATCATCTGATACGGTGATAGTTGGTGCAGTTTTGCTGAGGAGGGCAAAATTCTAGAAGGGCAAGTATGTTTAGAAAAGAAGGATCAGCTTTAAAAGTTTGGAAAATACAATGGTCATCCAATTTTTTAATTATAAATTTATATCCCACCTTTCCTCCCAAAGGATGGGAAGCAATATATAAGGATATATTGATTGGAAAAGAGACTAGAGTCTATATTAGTAGAAAGCCACATTTCATTCTGTATCATAAATGCGATTCTGTGCTCTCTGAAAAGTTCACCTAGTGCCTGAGGATAAAACCAGACATGTTTGTTAAATTGACAACTGATTAATAGTTTTATTATGTGTAAAGTAATCAACTCAGATTTAATTTATTCAAATGTCACTGATCCATGATTTAAAATAATGAGGAAAACTACTTCCTTCAAAGGAATATTTTAACATCTTGTTATATGGTTTATCTATTCAATATTTTGCAAGAAGGACAAGGATTTTGCCTTATAATTCACCATTAGAAGTAAGGCTAACTCATAGTCTCTTATTATCATTAGGCTTCTGCCACTTTCATTGATGTGATTCAAATTGTGTAATTGAATGTATCACAGAGTAGTAATTTTAACTGTGTTAGCATCATGTTTTTGAATGTACATGAATTACATTTTCAGCTTGATGTCAGTGCCAGTTTCTACTTTAGTTGTATTGGTTATAAGAAGTGTTGTGTTTTACCACTATGGGCTGATTTATGAGCATTATTCTTAACATGTACACACAATGCACATGTTAAACTGTGAAGGAGGCAAACACATTTCATTTGGAACATATACCCATGTGCCTAGAAGCACCAGGGGCTCTTTGTGAAATATACACATATGTATGAAATAATGTGTGTGACTGTGAGACTATATATCTATATCTGTCTATGCCTGTGGCTGCTTGTTAAACAGTCTGCTGCTTCATGTGAGAAGGTGCTGCACAGTCCATACCACCTTCTGTGATCTGTATGCACAAACTTTTTTCATGCAAAATTTTCCATCTCATTAAATTAAAAAAAAAAACCCCCACTGTTAAATAAATACAAGTTCTGGCATGATTTGTCTACATACAATATTTTTGTTGACTGCTTCCCCCTGGTATGGCACATACCATTGATTATGGATCCTTTCTCTCTTATTCCTTTGCTGCTCTGCAGCTTGACACAGATAATTTTGTGTGACATTTTAGTAGAAGCCAAACTATGCTATGTCATTCGGTCTGTGTATTTGCTGCCTCCAGAGAGTTCAAGGTGGTGTAAATGGGATTCTCTCTTTGTCCTTGCTACAACCTGGTAGGCTTGGTTAGTGAGAGAGTGACTAGCCCAAGTTTCTTTCCTCAATAGGGAGCTGAACTTGAATCTCATCCTCCTAGTCAAAACTTACAGCCCAATATTACACTCTCTTTTTACAGTCCTGGAGCCCTGCTATTCAAGAATTCTGTTTCGTGGTTCCCTTTCCTCTCTCTCTCTCTCTCTCTCTCTCTCTCTCTCTCTCTCTCTCTTTTGCAAACAGCATCACATGTACATGCATGCAAGGGATGCAATTGAACAACTCCAACATTTACTAAGGGGAAAAACCTTTCTGTTGAAATTCTGAAAGAGGAAGCAAATATAAATAGGAAATATGCAAAGATTGGTACTGGGGCGAAAAAGGAAGTGGGAGTGAAATGCAAGCAAGAATACTGACCTGGAAGGTTAGCAGACAGCACAGATACAGTCAATATTGAAATGTCAATACTGTCTGTGTTATTGCTAATCCATGATGTAAAAGCTGGTTCTAAATAGCTCTGGAAAATACTGTTAGGAAAGAGGTTTGCTTCATGGAGGGACAAAGTTGAGTCTTTTATCACTCAGATACTAGACTTATAACAACACCACACCAGAAGATACAATTCTTAATGATCAGCATCTAGCTTTGACTATACCTACTGGGGGGTGGGGAACCGGATTTGGAGGTGCTAGCTCATAAGTAACACCAAAAAGTGAAATAATGCATTTTTAGGGTTAGACCTTTTAAAATAAAAGACAATAATGTTTAAGGCCAGTCATTTAACAATGTAAATAAACAGGCACTTGTGTTATCTCTTCTCACATTTTAAAAACACTTATCAATAGGTAAGGCAATGTGGTTCTGTTGACATACCTCACATATCTCTATTTCTAGTCCACAGTCTGGCTTGGAGTGTGTAAAGTAATTTCTAAAATGATAGAAGAAAATGGACACTTTAGAAGCAGATTGCTGTCGTGTAGCAAACTTCCAAGTGAAGGTAGGTAAGAAGTAAGCTTCTTGTGGTACTCTTGACTCCATTACTATGCCCAGAGTGGAAAGTTCTGGTGATATCCAGACATACATTTCACCAGTATCATCTGGTAAGATGGACTTTACATTCTGTCATGCTAAATAACATCCACTCCTTTGTTTCCTTGGGATCTGAAAAGTGTAGCCCTAATCTAACTAAAGTTAGTTGGGCTTAATGCCCCTGATATAAAAAGGAGAAGGTGGTCATGAATGATTGAGTTTCCACTGATTTGACTGAGACTTGAAGCAGAGATAAGTTTAGTTGGATAGGGTTCTAATTTGAATTGCTGTGATGCTGCAGTGAGCTAATACAGAACACAGTGGCTTTCTTGTAAGAAGGAGAGCTCACAATGAAGTACTTTGGGAGCAGATTGCACACGTGCTTCAGAATATTTCCAGGCTTCCTCTAATCTTGCACGCAGAACTCAAACCAACAGTTTGGACAGAGAAAGCCTTAACTGCCTCAGGCTTGTATAGGCACTAGTGCCCCAATACCATCCATAAATTATATTTGAATATAAGAGATAGATACCACTTATTCTCAGTACTTATTCCACATTTATAAAACACTTCTGGATATTTATCAGAATAATTGTCTGGAAGTAGTATTTTACGTGTGTTCTGACATGTGGTGACTGAGGTTTACCTTCTGTATTCATTTTATATTGCTTTAAATAACAATGTCACTCCTTTTCTCTGGAGCCTCTGGGATGGTGTTGAGGGCAGAATTTACAGTTAAACTTCCCTAGCAAAAGAGATACTTGCTACTTTTCCAGGATTAAACTAGCTATCACAGCTGACACCATCTACCTCTCCTTTCCATACTTTCATTTTACAATGCTATGAATGAGAGTTGAACAAACTTCAAGAAGGAATGGGAAAATTTTATTTAGGAGACCACTGTAAGCAGATGAAAACATTAGCAGGATTTTAACAACACTTGTAATGTAACAAATACTATGGACAATATGGAAAGATACAAAATATGGATGATGAAATATTATGCAGTTGAAAATGTTGACAATAGGACCTGTGGAGGGGAGGGTGGGAAGTCTGGAGATTCAGAGAAATCTCTATATATGGTTATGTATTTGGCATTGTTATAACCTTTCACTTGTAAAATCAAATAAAAATATTTTTTTTAAAAGAGAGATGCACAAAGATGCTGCCATACTTGTTTGATACAAAATCTATCATGAAAATGAGTTTCTTCTGTAAAATTAGAAGATGACTGCCTATAATATATGAGTATTACATAAATAAGTGAGTTTCCAATGAATGCTGGCTATGACTTACACTAATATAATATTAGAATATTTGCGGCCTAATTGAGGCCTGGATGCAAATGAATGATGAATGGATGGATGGAAATGAAGCATGAATTAAAACTGACATTCTATTGATGCAGTTTCCATTAGAGCTTTGTAGCTGCTGCACAATTCAAAGTAACACAATATTATGCTTACAATCATAATTGGAATTTCTGGCTTCACAGTTTAATTAGTTTTAGGAAACAGATTAACCAATCCATTAAGTGTTATGTGTTAAATTTAAAGTGACATATTCTCAGTTTGTCTGCTGAGCTTACATTAATGTCAATAGAGGTCTGCAAACTATGTGAGTATAGAATATGCATTGGTATTTGGAAATAACCATTGGTAGTTTCTGTTAGCAATGTTCGCATTCCATATAACTCCAAATAGCCAAACGTAAATTAGCTAGAATTTCTAATTATCTATTTGGAAAATCCAATATTGTAGACTGGTTTCAGCTATAGTAGCATGGTTTCAATTACAGTAGCATAAACATTGACAGTACCATGACAGTGATTTTGTGCTAATGCAGACACTTACTTCCAAGTAAAAATGCATAAATTTCACTGTAAGTCACTCTGTGTTCAATGGGGCTTTCTCCAGATAAGTGTGTATAGGATTGCTGCTTCACTATAGAATTAGGGTATTAAACCAGTATCTTAATTTCCTCCAATGAGCTCAGGTAAGTAGTCAAAATTCAACAAGCCGTTTAGAATATTAGTAATAGGTACTTGTTCCCCACTCCTAGACTGAAAGCAAATCCCATGGTTTTGAGTGGCACTTCCAATTCCTATGTGTGTTTACAACTCATTGAACTCCACAGAGTTCACTTCTAAGTAATCAACCAATTTTACTCAGAGTAGGCCTGCTGAAATGAATGGATCCAACTTAATCATGTTCATTAATTACAGTGGGTCTATTCAAAGTAAAACTTAGTTGAATACCACCCAGTGGAATTTACTCCAGGTAAGTGTGTATCAAATTAAACTATGTCCAGTGGGGCTTTTTGGTGGATTTCACTCTCTGAATGTCATATTATTTATATGTCCCCTCTCTGTTCCTGTATTCCCAAACCACTGCAATACCTGTATGCAAGCAGAAGAACTAATTTGTGGTCTTTGTGACTGAGGTTCTGTTTGCCCGGTTTACAGCTGCTGCAGCAGCTGTGATTCATAATACTTGAGGTTCCCCTACAGCCTTTTTCTGTCTTGCTCTCTCACTAAATTACAAAAAAGAGTTATAGGGTTTCCCAGAGCATTTGTGTTTTATTTAAAAACAAAAGAAAGCCCAAAGCTAACATTCTGTCTTGACAGATATGAATCACTTAAAAATGCATCCCTCTTCCACTGGCTTTGACAGTAGTAAGCGTGCCCTAGTTGAGAGCTTTGATTGTACACCAGGAGGAAGCAATGGACATTGGTTTTTCCCCCCCTTACTTGTGTTTTCTGATGCCCATTGTTGTTATCATCCATTAGAAATTACATAGTGGCAATAATCTTTGGCTATAATTTGCTTCTTTTTGAAAGGCACCATTATGTTACCCTCAGTGCTAATTGTAGTTCATTTTTGCAGAGCTTTAATAGTGGCTCACTTATTAAACTCTATTTAGCTGAAAGCACTTGATTCGAATGCCTTCTTTCTAATTAGCAGATTTTGCACAATATTGCACTAAGGAGATAAGTCTCCTATTGATCTGAATTCTTTATCAGATAAGTAGTAAAAATACATTGGAGTAATCACAGTAGGACTGCAAATGCAGAACAACATGTCTGAATCAAGAAGCCTCTGTTTTGCACCAAACAGTTATTGTTTTGCACTTTTGTTTATATAGTAAAAGCAAGATTATTAATGCCACATTTTGCTATTTCTGTAAATTGTTTTCTTTAAAGGTGATTATTGCAATTTTAATACCATAGATTGCTTCAGATGAAATGTAATGAGAGTTCCAATACAAATGAAAGCAATATATTTGTTCTCATGAAATTCTTCCACAGGCAGAGATGTAAATGGGAATGTACAAAATGAGACTTCTTGCATTGACACTGTAAGTAAAACTCTGCTTCAGTTACATTATGGTGATAGAAAATTATTTAATAAAGGCTACACTTTCACAGAGGTAAGCAAAAGTTGTAGAATCAGGGATGACAATGGACCGTACACTTCATATATTTAGCATTGCAAATGTTGATGCTCTTTTTGGAATGCTTCAGTTAACTGTGGTAAAATTCTGTGAGAGTTAATTTATCATTCCAAGTGACATGCATATCATCAACTTATCTCAGGTATATATATATATGAGAGGCATTTTGATGGTGAATTGTCTAGAGGTGGCCCATGAGAAGCTTTGCTTATTGGTAGGAAGGGCATATTTATGTTTTGTAAACTATCTTAGTCATGGATATATCTTACTGTGCAATGGCAAAAGCCATACAGAATTTACATTGTTTACTATATTTCTTTGGTCTACTGCCAAGACAATTTTTTTTCCACCTAGATACTTTGCAGGTTTTGGAGCTAAATATTTTCAAATGTTTGTAAACTGTGGTATCAACATGATTTAAAAACAATAGAATTAAGTCTAAGGGCAGTATTCAGCTATGTTTTACTCAGAGTAGACCCATGTAAACTAATGAGCATGAATAAGTTAGATCCTAGTTGAATACCACCCCAAGAAATATTGAGTGGAATTCAACATATTGCTAAGGTGATTGTTCTTTCAGAACAAGGATTTGTACTTGCCCGGAGGAATGCTCTTCTGGGGAATCTTGTAACCCTCAACAGCAGGTGTGGGGAGGTGACGGGGGAAACCTCCATTGCACTAACGGCATCCTTGTGTTGGCTTCTGCTAATGGAATGAGGTGTTTGATTTTAGTCCAAATTTTGGGGTTGATATGGGATCCAAACCAGGAGAATAGTCCCTGCTCATAGAATAATGTGGAAGGAAAATGTTTCTGGTAGGATCCAACTCTTAACATGTAGGAAATATTGGATATGATATTTCCCACACCTCATCTATGGATGCACTATGGTTTGACTATGCCGAAGTTCTTCCTTAATTTGCTCTATATTGTAATTTCATCAGGAACCATCCTAAGAGCTGATGGTTGACAGAACAAATGAGCCTTCTGTCTATTTGCCCATCTCATCTGGTCAGGCAAACTTAACTAGAAACGGCAGTACAGAAACTCCTGAAGTTGTCTAGGCATTGAGCAATTAAGCAGCTGCTTTGCAAAGCAGGCTTCTTCCAAAGATAACTATTCCATAAGCCTGTTTATTGTAAACAAGAGATTCATAACCAAAGGTTTCTTTAATCTCCCTTTTCCATTAGGATGAAACCATTTTTGGATGGGTGTAGGAAACAAAGCAACAAGGAAATGAAGATTTACTTCAGGTTTTGCATTTTAGCTGTTTTCCAGTAATCCTTTAACTATACTGGAGAAACAGATTCTTGGTGTCAGAGGTACTGGAATACAAATACTAGACATGTTATGTGGAACAATTTATGTGTTTTTCATGTAATAGGTTAATTGTAATGTAAGTTTGATTTTGTTTAAATGTGATTAAGCAAATCAGCTTTGCACTTGGGTTTAGGTATTCATAAAGGAATACAATGCAGTATGATTACAATACAATATAATATTTTTAATGTTGATTTTATGTGTGTGTACTGTACTAATCAGCTTCTCAAAATAAAGTATGGATCTATGAAGTAAATGTACAGGTCTGGGAGTTTGTATCTCAAAACTGAGTTTTAATTCCTGCTTCCATTACACTGTAATGGTGCGCTTGAATATTACCTGAATCTCATAATGTATTTCAAAAATATACAGGGTAGTCATCCTCCAGGACAGTGGACTGTGGGTAATACTACAGGGTCATAAGAACAACACATTATGAATTGATGGTGTAGAAGTTGGGATGCAGTGTCAGTGTCTCATTAGCGCAAGCAGGAGTCCAAGAACTATTCAGCTTAATGAAGTCTACTGGGAGTTAGAGGAAGGTTTCACTTCCTTCCAGCTTTCATTCTCCTGGTACATACCAACTCATTTCCTTCTATGTGGAATTGCCTGGAAGTCCCAAGACTCATAGCAGAGGATCATAGTTCAAGAGTCATACAGTTTCTGAGGCCATAATAATAATAATAGTAATAATAAGAAATAAAAATAAATAAATAAATTTTGGTCTGATCCAGCAGGGCTCTTCTTTTATTTATATTGCCAACTCATTAATTATCTCCAAGACCTCTCATTCTCCCCTGTCAGATTTTGATACATTTCTCAGCTCCTTACAGTCTGTCCTCTGCAAGGGTATGGGGAGAGACAGGGTGTCATCTTTAAAAATTTAAATGACAATTTAAAAAGAAATGGAAGGAGGGATTCATTGTAGCTCTCTGGAGATCATTCCATAGGCAGAAGCATCTCAGCTTGCTGGATGAAGAGTTTGGATTTGGATTTGATATCCCACTTTATCACTACCCGAAGGAGTCTCAAAGTGGCTAACATTCCCCTTTCCCTTCCTCCCCCACAACAAGCACTCTGTGAGGTGAGTGGGGCTGAGAGACTTCAAAGAAGTGTGACTAGCCCAAGGTCACAAAGCAGCTGCATGTGGAGGAGCGGAGACGCGAACCCGGTTCCCCAGATTATGAGTCTACCGCTCTTAACCACTACACCACACTGGCTCCCCCAGTGGATGAACGATCCCCTGTCTTCTCCCCCCATGTGCTTTATCGGTGTGTGTGTGTTTCTCCCTAAGTGACTTGACGCCTGATTACTTCATTGACCATCTTCCACCAAATGTTCCCACCAAGTCTTAATATTCACATAGGAAGCTTCAAATTTCCCCACCTATTTTGAGTGGTTACTAGGAATTTGGCCTTTTTGTTGGTGATATCCTGTCTACAGAATGCCCTTCCCAGAGGGGCTCACCTGGTGCCTATGTTATTCTCTTGGGTGCTAGGTTAAGTCTCACAGGCCTTTTAATACGCTTTTAACTGTACCCCCCCAAAAGACTTTGGATCTTGAATTAGAATTGTCCTTGTACGTGGGCTTATGCTGCTGCAAAACTTCCAGCTGCTGTTTTCATACTGTTTTAAATGTTTTGTATGGTTGGTTTTTCATGATGGGGATTTATTGTTTTTAACATGCTCTGAACTGCCTAGGGAACACAGCTGGATAGGTGGAATGAACAAATAAATAAATAATCAATGTTCCAGCAGGGATAATTACCAACAATTCCTTAGAAAAGAGAAATATATTGTAGAAACTGGGTTAGTAAGTCAGTTATGTGAAATTTTGATTTAAAATGTTGACTGGTGTATAAACAGTACTAAAGTACAAACGAATAGAATCCGAGGGTCATACTTCAGTGCACTCAAATGAGCAAAACAACCTTTGATATTAATACAGAAAGCCAACAACATAGGAAGTATAGGTGTATTTATTTAAAATGGTAACAGTGAGTGGTGTTTTAAAATCTTAGGTTTATTTTGCCTTTTGAAAAATTTCTGGCTCAGTTCCTTGTGCTCTCTCTCTTTGTACATTCCCTCATGTGGAACCTTCCAGAGACCACATGCCTGAGGTGATTGGGGCCAGAGCCAGAAGTCAGTAAAGCAATAGGCATGACTCTTACTTTTATACAATAGGCTGCATTCCACCCCTGCAAAACTCAGAGGTTTTTGCTTCCCCCCATCTCTCCATTCTCCAGCCAAGAAAGAAGCATTGTCTCCTTGCAAAGGCACATTCCAGACTGACAAAACCCCTTGAGGAGGATGTGGAGTGTGGCCAGTGAGGGGTATGGCCTGGGGAGGCAAGGGGGATAGTGGCAGTCCCAAGGGTCAGATAGGGAAAACTTGAGAGCTGTATTCAACCCCCAGGCACTTGCGTGTAGACAATATTGATTAAGTTAGACCGATGGTTTGACTAGTACTAGTTGATAGAGTGAATATAGGTCTGTGGGTAGACACTGTGTGCAAGCCAAAGCCTGTGGTGAGTATAACCAACTAGCTTATGGCTTTGGTGACTACATGCATCTCCAGCCTGTTATGGAGAGTTAGCTTCCAGTATCACATTCCCTTTTGAAGCAGTAGTGCTGGCATGGGAACTCATTATAGCCACAGCAAGACTGAGCCGTCTTGTAGAACAAGGATGTGGAATCACCAGCTTGTAGGCCAAAGTGTCCCTATCCTCATAGTCCTAGAATAGTGGTGTAGCAGAAAAAAATACTGTAGTCGTGAATGCAATAATTAGTGGTTCCAGAGAGGACATAGACCCGCAGAATTCTGTCAAGATGTAGCACACCTGACCTGCTACTGATTTTGCTGGCATATGTACATGTGTAGCCATTGTAGATATACAATGTGTAATTTAAATAATGGTTTGTTTTCTGTGATGTGCACGATAAGGAAAAGAGCTATTTGGAGTCCAAGACGAGAGAGAATACGCTTGCTTATTCATGTTTCAAACATGGCTGGGAAAGTTAAGGAAATAAATATTAGCAAGGTAATATATGTGTTACCAGTGCTATTTCCAGACTTTAAAAAGCAGGCAGAAGAGATGACTTTGTTGTTTTTTCTGCCCAGACCCTTAAGCATATGGGATCATCAGAAGTGATAGTGAAAATAGCAATTCTACTATGATTTGTTTATGATTTTGCGGGTAGATATGTCAGATTACATCTAATATGCGATAACATCTTCAAGTTTTGCTTTGATTTGTTGTTTCCAACTTGCTTTGCCTTCTGCTGCCTTAATAGTGTCTCCACTGAGATTTCATTCTAAGTCTTTGGGCAGGGCTGACAGCTTTAAACACGAAGCATCCAGTTTATACCAACTCATTAGTGCTACGTCACATAAATGTGCAAATAATTGATTTGGCAAGTTTCAAAGAGAAGGGTTTTCAACCCTAAAATCAACCTTTAAAACTTCTAAAATTGCTATAGGGGTTTCTACAGCCTTAATAAGAAAAGCCCGAACTATTTCTTCTTCTAGAATTGTCTTGTCTTCCACCACCTCTGAAATTATGGAAATTAGATATTGCTACATGTGTGGCTCGGGCCTCCAAGTAATAATGCCAGTCTTTTTTTTATGTTTTTAACTCATGAGTTGCATTCAGGCATCATGCTGGATGGAATGGTGGTTTTGTCCTGCAATAAGTAGTCAAGAGATGCTTCCTCTGATGTCCAACAAATAATTAAATTCAATCTTGGTCTCATCTTCGCTCATTGTTACCTCTTACATGCTTTCAGATATCATGAAAATAAGAGAAAGAGCCAGGCTCATGTCCTTTTGTCACCTCTTGCTTTGCTTATTCCTTTCTCTCATTGTCCACCTCTTGCCTCTTAATTTCCAAATGTCCATAACAGGCAGGGAACCAAAGGTAGGACCACTGGGGAGTCATGTCTCTTCCAGTGTGTTTCTGGATGTGGGGTCCAGTCTGAAATATCTGGATCTTGTACCTTCAGCATAATAGCTGAAGTTATTTTCCATCAGTAGACATAAATCAGCTCACCTTAAGCTGTGTTTTCACCCCCTCTATTCCTCTCCTAGGGGCTGAATGTAATCCTCCAGGCATCTCTGTCTAACCCCTGTGGCTTGCACCTTACTCATTGGTCCTCCCTCCCAAGTACTTTTACCCAGCTAGAATGTGTTTATACTATGAAAACACTGCTTGCTTGTTTGCCTGGATGGAGGTGTGTATGTTTGTGTTTCATGCTCCTATGTAACAACCCAGTTTTCTCATCAAGTGTATGATCACCAGAGAACCATTACTAATCCAAGCTTTGGATGATGTTACCAGGAGGATATACCAGGACATGCATTTAAATACTTGCCTGCCACATCCACACTTTGCATTGTTAGGTGTGCACTTTAATTAAAACACACACACTTAACCGTGCTATTAAAAATGTAATGTGCAACTGAAGAGGCTTTAAGTAGGGGATGGTAAACTATATTTTTTACAACAAGCTTTAATTGCCTTTTTTCCTTTACAACATACAAATGCAATTATGAAGCATGCACTGACAAAAATGTACATGCTGTTTTTGTTCTATCTTGCATCAAGAACATTCACTCATGGTACAAGTAGCACAGCAGAGGTACAAAGATGTTTGGTGTTTAATGTGAAAACAGCATCAGTTTTGTCAGCACTGGGGAATTCTCTTTTATTTAAAATTACTTCCCACCAGAAGTGGCAAAGTGGATTGGCTCCTTTGTCACATTTTCCTCTCCAATGAAATGAATTTGGGAATCAACACAGGGGTCCAGACCAGTGGCTGAAAGTCACTGTACTAGTCACCATGTTGTTTAGTGATTAAACATAGCTGTACTTGGGGCTAGGCTGAAATGCCTGGTAGTAAGATAGATGAACAGCTGGCTAGGGCAATTAAAGTCAGAGCAGATATAGACCTTGACATCTTCATGTCTGCGGTACTGGATATATTACTGACTTTTCCACTGGGAGGCTGAAAAGAAGCCCTTATCTTCTTCCTCATCTGATGGTTGAGCACGTTCAGTTGGAAGCAAGTCCCCAGAATTCATAGAATTGGAAGGGACTCCAAGGGTCATCAAGTCCAACCCCCTGCAATGCAGGAATCTGAAAACCCGGTTTGAATCAGCACGTACATTGTGCATTGTGTTGCAACTAGCCCCTTGTCCCCCTCCCGCCAGCATACTCTTTCGAAGGCTAAACGTTCTATTTCTTCAGATTTACCCACTGGTTCCCAGTGGCTTTTACTTTTTATATCTCGAGGTTTGCCTCTAGTTCGCCTATTGCTCATGATCAGCAAAATCACAAACTACCCCCCCTCTTCCCTGTTCCATTAATTCGCCAAGGACAATGCTCTGTTCCTGCCTAAGGTTTTTTGTCGACAAGGCTCGTCCTGCTACAGCCACAGATATTGCACGTCGCCCTGTCTAACGCCGGAGCCGTGCCCGTTTGCAAATGACATCATACCAGGCCGACGACGATGCACGCCCACTTGTTGGAGACGCGCATGCGATGCCGGGCCAGAAATCCAGCCGCGCGTTTCTCCGAGCTGCCTGTAGGCGTCGCGGTGGGTAAATGCCTCGCTTTCTGGGCGAGCTCTTGCGGCTCCGCTCTGCGGGCGGCAGGTGGCGCCAGATCCCGCCTAGAAGCCGCCGCCCCAGCTTGCGAGCGTTTGCGTTCCCGCAGGCTCGAGCTCCTTTCTCTTGCGCACTCGGTCCCAGCTTCGCCTTCAGTAGCATTTGCAAGCAGCCGGGCTGAGGAGCGAAGCGCTGTCCGTTCAGCACCACCTAGGCGAGAGCGCGGGGGGAGAGCAGAGCCAGCCCTTTTGCGCAATCCGGACGGAACCTCCTTCTGAGAGCGCGGTGTGCCCTGCAGTAAGTAGCCAGCGCGGGAGACTGGCGGGCTCCGAGGTGGGTGGGCTGGGCTGGGCTGGGGGTCTTGCGTGGGCGTTTGGCTTGATCCTTCCGCTGGTGAAGCGCCCGTTCGCTTGTGTCTCTCCCGCCCAGCACTCCTGGCGCAGATTTATCTCCGGAGAAAACGAGGGCTTTCCGATTCCTTTCCTGTTCAAAACGCAGCCCCAGACGCAAGCGTGTCCATCCTCGAACGGCAGGCTCAGAACAGGGGGGTGGCTAAAAGAATGATTCTGATTAAACACCACACCCCAAGGGGTTAATGCAGCAGTCGTGATTAAAACAACAAGGCACAGCGCAACACACACACACAAAAGCCCCAGGCCAGAACCACCCTTTCCTTGTGCAAGTCTCCTGGTTTCCTTGGATTTCTAACAAAGCAGCAAGGCGGGGTTCGCTCATCTGACATGATCGTGATTTATCGCTTTGCTTATTATGTTTGGATCTAAGCAAGGGGAGGCTTGATCTGGGCTCTCTTGGAAGGTGGCTCAAGAAGCATGCTTGGTAATGATGTTCTGTTGTTTTAAATGGTGCCCAGAGATTGCTACCAAATGTGAGATGCTTCCCCCGCACCCACCAGTAACTTCCCCCAGCGATCTAGCAGAGACATTCAAATGGAAAGGAAGGGGTGAGAGGCAAGGTTGATGGAAGCAAGGCAAAGCAACATCTCTCTTCCTTAATTTCCAGTTTCCTCCCTCCCTCTTAACACTAGTCGTCTCTATATGTTTTTTAGGTCTGGAAAGTGAGGTCTAAGGATGGTGAAACTTGGGAGCAATTTGAATGACAAGAACAAGCAGCAGCCGTCCAATGAGGATGGCTTTCAGACGGTTCCATTGATAACACCCTTGGAAGTAAATCATTTGCAGTTCCCAGCTCCGGAAAAGGTAAATGGAACAGAACAGAACAAAACAGGAGCAGGCAACACTGTCTTCCCACTAGTTTGTTCTGTTGTCCCTTGGAAGCGGTTTTTTTTTTAAAGCACAGCTCTGGTTCCAATTAAATGCTACCTTATAAAAAGGAATTGACTGTTTCCTGTGTGTTTGTGTGTGTGTGAGAGAGATTTAAAGCCCAGCAGACACACCACCTAAACCTGGGAAATGGTTCGTGACTGAAGTCTGCAAAATGGCAGAGTCTGTTCAACAGATTCTTCACTCAAATTTAGTGGGGGAAGAAATAAAGCTGCGTCTGATCCGCTAAAATGATTTTATGAATCACTGGCGTTCTGTGCCTGCTCTGAGATTGTGATGATTTGGGGTGTTTTATTTTACAATTCTCAGGAGTGTGGTTAATATCTGTAATCCATATTGGTTATTCAATATTACACTAACCTTCTATAGATGAGCAGGTAAAATAATGTAGAGGGGGTCATTCAGTGCCTTCATCTCCTCCCTCCCCCATAAATGGGCTTCTGGGAAGTGATCGCTTTTGTGAAACTCATAATCAAACCTCATAGCTTTCGACTGGCATGCTGAAAAGTGGGCATCATTGATTAGCTTTGCATCGACCTGTTATCTTTATATAGCCTGTTTTGTATTCCATACACATTGTTAACTCCCAACTGTACTGTATTTGGAGAGATAATGCAATGCCATCAACACATCTCACCATAATGCTATGTGCCCAGAGCATCTATGTAGCATTAATCCTTATTGGAAAAAGAGAGCCACTGCAGTGCTGCGTCTTTGTATTTTAATGAAGTATATACAATACAAAGAAGGTGTTGCCCTCATGCAGTAACGACAGAGTAAATACATTTGATTCTCAAATTGCACATGTCATAAATGTTCAGAAAAACATGTTGATATGGGTGATGTAATGCTAATATATCTGTTGGCAAATAGAAAAGGGGAAAGGTGCAAGCGACTGGGCTCGATTACTTCAGTAAAATCAGACTTGTGGCAAAAGACTGTAATATGCCTAGTGAATCATTATAACAATATAGAGGAACTCCACTGGGACTATATTATGGTAACTGAGGGAGGACTGAGTTTGGTATAAGCAAGGAGAGATGAAGACAAGCTGAGCACCCACAATTTTGGTTGCAAGAAGGTATAATCCAAACTGATTTCTCAGAAGCAAAGAACACACAGTTTGCAAGATGAGTGTTCGTAGTGTGGTGTTAAACTTCTGGAAGCAGGTCTGACATTGGGGTCTAGAATGGAATATTTCTTTTCTTTTCTTTTCTTATATTTTTCAAAAAAGAAGGAAGAGGGTTACTTCCTAAGTGCTAGTTTTTGGGAGTTGTTCCTTTCCTGTTGTCGCTGCAAAATAAGACTGCAATTCTTTCTCCATCCTCTACCTCCCAAATCGTATAAATCAAGGCACACATTTTGCCAAGTAGATTAAACATTTCAACAAAAATAAAATAAAAATGTGGAAATGCAAATCTGCCCCTCCCCCCCATTCTTTCCTTTTCCAAATGAAAACAGTTCCTCTGAATTCCACAGGAGTAGCCTTGTGACTTACACATCAGTTGTAGCATGTAGGCAAGAGCCTGTCTGCTTCATCAGGGGCATGCAGTGAACTGTCTCCCTGTCCTCTTCAGATATATGATATGAATAAAACCCTTGCCTATGAAATCAATTTGCTGCAGTTTTGCATGAACCTAAATGGTTGGTTCACCAAAAAGCATGTTTTGCCTGGGACTTCAAGGTCCAGTGAGTAGCATTAGCTAATCATTTCATCACCCTCATCACTCCATATCTCAAAATGGGAAGAGGAGGCAACTGCTGCTGGCCTGGCTCTATTTAGGCAAAAGCTCTTGGACCAAGTGGATGAACCAGATCTCAGAACTGCAGCCTCTTGTAGGTTGTGCAGCCCCAAGATCTGGCAGGCAAGCGCTTAAGCAGGTATACACAGGGGGATGGAAAGCTGCAAGGTCAGCATGGACGGCAGCAGCTTAAGTAGAGTCTAGGGAGCTAGGCTAAAATAAGTTGTTGCACAAGCAACTGCTGGGTTCACACTGACCACCTTCATAATGCTGCAGCTCAGCTGTGTGATTGATGACAGTGTGAGTCGAGAGCTGAATCAGAGTCTTCATTTAACATTTGCTGCCTCATGGGTGGGTCAGATTAATTTGGCCTCCAGGGCGTGTAAGGCATAACATCCTGGTTGTTGCTGTTGTGGTGGTGATGCTTTTTGGAGGAGTGAGAAGGATCTCGTGGTTTCGTGATGCAGAACCAGGAGGTTTGGGGCGGGGATGCTGTTCGAGGGAGATGCACTCCACAGTGCAACTAAATCCTTATGGTGTGAGGATTCAGTATCTGTTGAGGAACCAGCAAGCTAAATAGTGTGGAGGGCTGTTTTGGAAACCCGACTAATGTCTCAGATAAAGGCAATTGTTTTATCATTACTTTCCCAAACCCTTTTGTCTCATTCCAACAATTTCTTCCGGTCCTGAACGCATCAACTCATGTAAGGGCAGCTCACCTTCTATTCGATTGGCAAGGTAGACAGCAAAAAAAAATCACACTTGAAGCTGGCCCACCTACTAGGATGGAAAGAGAGCTTAAATTACCTTGAAGCTCCACATGCATCTTTGAACACATGTGGAGCTTTCGACCGAGGACTGAATAATAATGAACAGTCATGATGATGATGCTAATAACAACCAGCATTACGTTGTTGTTATACTTTAAATTTTCATATCAAACAACTAAGAAGCTTTTAGTGAAAAAAAAACTTTCTCTCCTTTAGTGACAGCACAAGGCAAAACAAAGTGTTAGATGTATCACATTTTATTATTTTAAACAAATTAGCAGGTGTTTCTTCTTGAAAATGCAAGAAAACTTTCCATTATGTGCAGCCAGGCCACTGAATTTTTTTATACTGAAAAAGAATACTGTTGTACTGAAGTACTGAAGAAGAATACTACTGAAAAATCATTTGAACAGTATGGATCTGTTGTCTGGTTCCCCACTCAATGTGACTTCTGAGAATAAATGTGCTGTTCTCATGCAACCATTCCATGGATGTGTAGTTAATAAGTAAATATTTCTTACAGCCAGTTGACAGAGCTTTCATATGTAGGAGCTATAAGAAAGAGGTCAGCTCTTAAAAATACTGAGTATTTCAAAGTAGGTTGTGGGGTGCTCTGGCCCACACTATAACTTACTTAAAATGGATTAAATTGATCATAGGCACTTGAATGGTGAATAGCCAAAGAATAGTAACGGAATAAAATGATGATGGAATCACCACTGTACATTCTAATTGTTTCCTTTCCTTTTGATAGATCTGAAATTGGTCAGTGTTGGAAACATGTTAGTAGGTGAGATAGACTTAGCTAAGTGTAGCTCTTATCTATGGGAGCTCTGGAGCTGATTGGAAGCACATTGGTTTGTTTTATATTGAGTGTGGATTGGTATCACTTGCCCAGGAGACAGATCCTTAAGAAGTTCCTATTAATTAAATGAGGCTTTGTTTGAGAAGAGGTTAAGTAAGGAAGGAAATTTCCCCCAACTAGAAAATCAGCATGTCTTCCAGCAACCTGTTGATGCCCATGAGGGTTTTCCTGTAGCTGAACTACAATGGCCTTTCCAAATTCTCCATGCTATTTGTGTGTGGCAAAATTGTATGCATGTGGTTAGGGGTATATTTCCCTCAGAAAACTCTTACAAGAAATTTTGCTCAGGGGTAGTGCACATCTGCTTGGGATGCAGAAGGTTCCAGGTTCAGTGTGTGCCATCTCTCAGGACCAGTGGTGGGAAAACCCTTCTCCCCAGACCCTGAGGAGCCATTCCTAGTCCCAGCAGTACCAGATGGGCTAATTCTTCGACCTGATCATAGTCTTATGTTCTTGCCTCCGTTCCTGTAACCACGCTCCTGTTCTGCAGAACTCATAATTCATCTGTTTTCCAAAATCCACCCCTCTTGTTCTGACACATCATTCTGTACTTTTTAGATAACCTGGGTTTCAAGTACAGAATATGTTAAATAATAATAATAGCAAAGCAGAGATGTGTATGTTTGCTTAATTTCCACAAAGGATAGTAGTGGCTGATGCAAAATGTTTGTATTTTTGAAGGAGCTCTGTGTGCAAGCCAAGGTGGGGTGGGGCCTCTCTCACCAAGGCCTCCCTTTTCTAAGCTGTGTGCTGAGCGCTTCTTTCTCCTACGTGTGTCACTGAGCAGCAGCCTTCGGTGGACATTTTGTGAGCATTTGCACATGAAGATGTGAACAAAAATGTGGCAGCCACAGAAGGAGCAGAGAAGAGAAAATGTGTGCATGAATGTGAGAAAAGAAAAGGGGGTTTGGTAAATGAGAGAAAGGCAGTGGTTTGTTTGGGTTGCAGGGTTTTTGCTTTTGTTTCCCCAGTGATAAGTGTTTTCTCTTTTCAGTTTTCCCAAACAGCCTCCTTAAAATGGTACTTTAAGGTTTCAGTTCTATATCTGCTTTCCTGGGAGTAAGCACCTTTGAACTCAATGGGGTTTACTTCTGAGTAGACTTGTGCTCTTAGAATGTGCTGTTAAAGCACTTGTTGAGGTTTCATAATCTCACTATCTATCCTGACGATGTGCTTTGTAAGCTTTTCTTTCTTAGAAACCCAGTGTTCTCCCAGGCTACTAGTCTATTGTAAATGTGTGCAATAAATTGGGTTGAGCATTATCCCCATGGCATTTCTGAATGTGGATTTTAGCTGATGAATCCATTTTTCATCTTGTCTTAATGGGGATTTTTACTGCATCCTTCTTTAGCTCTCCCAGTGAAATTGTGACAATCCAAAAGGCATTTAAACCACTTCAAGGATTTTGTTGTAGAGCCAGAGCCAGTTGATACCGTTTGTTAGAGGCTGTTATCTAGTGGGTTTGTTTATGGATTTTTCTGCTAGGCTTATTTATGGGTTAATGCAGGTGTGGGAAACCTCCAGTCTGTGGGCCAAATTTGGCTTGACACAGTCCCCAGTTCAGATTGTGAGGCTGATTAATGCAAACCATGCCCACTTGCCCCACACCTGGTGTCATATATGATTGTCAGATGCAGGGCAGGTGGTAGAGACCCAGCTGATCTCAGCAGAAAGCAGGGTTGAAGTCACCACCCATAAGCATCTGGGTTATGAGTTTGAGCCTACTGGCTTGTCTGCATGACTGAGTTTCCTGTAGCTGATTCAACCAGAAAGCAGCTTTGCCAACCCTGTGGGAAGTACTAAGTATCAATCTAGTGAAGGCTTTCGCAAATGGGTCTCCAGCTGTTTTTGGACTACAATTCCCATCATCCCTGACTACTAGGCTTGCTAGTTAGAGATGTTGGGAGTTGTAGTCCAAAAACAGCTGGAGACCCAAGTTTGGGAAACACCAGTCTAGCGGTTCAAGTGTTGGGACCTGGAAGACCAGCGTTAAAATCCCAACTCAATCATGAAACTTCCTGGGTGATATTAGGACTGTCATTTCTTAGCCTAACCTGCCTCATGTGGCCATTGGCAGGATAAAGTGGGGGGGGGGGGGAGAGAAACTATGTATGTCACCCAAAACTCATTGGAGGAAAAGTTGGGATTGAAATGAAATAAATCATAGGGAAAGCTGCCAACTACTGAGTCCACCACAGATTTGTTTTTAATGGAGAATTAATGAGAGCAGTGCTCCATGAATGTTGTGTTCCGGTTGCGTGTCCTTTGCTTTGGTGGCATTAAATGCCAATATATTGTGATGATAAACGACCAATTCCCAGCTGATTTGCAACATACACAGGCAAGCAGTTTTCTGACACTGGTGGGTCACATGTGGAGCATGGGTAAATGCATGACAGATTGGAGAACAGAACAAATGGGCCTGCCCTCAAAAGCTCCGTAGACCTACCAGTGTTCAGTTCCAGGTTTTGATGGATAGGCAATGTGCTCTTACTCATTGGGCCCCATTCCCTGAGTGTCCCCAGCTCCTTATCTTCACCCCTGCTGTTGCGGTGGCACCCATTCACTTGCCTCCCATGTGTGCAGCATGTGTGCTCAGATATTTCCATTCAACTGGAGTTGGTCTGAAGGAGAAGGTGCACAGTGTACTCAGTGTGGCTCTGTGACTGATGGAACATGCAGCACATGACACCAGTTCCTTCTTGAATGTCCTAGGATACGAGGAATATGCACTTTGACTTCAAAGTATTGCTTTTTATATCCCCTGTTTGTTTAAGATATAGGAGCATTATTATTATGTTTTATTCAAAAGGATAGTGCCAATCTGGTGGTGTTCTCTGCAGGTTCAAATGCACTACACCCCATATAGACTTTAGGTTTCATATTGCTTTCTGTCAGATTAGGAAGGCTCTCTGCACATGCCTGGAGGTATTCAGCACTTCATTTCATTTTTAATAGAACCTGGGGCTGGATTCATCTAATGAGATCCACCAGCATAAATGTTCTGCTAGTGAACGAGGGCTTTTTTGCCTCTTCTCTTTGTCTCACATGCCCCCCGCCCCCCAATTGGCTTTGGGGTGTGTGTATCAAGGGAACCCTCAGAAGAGTGCATGGGAGGAGGAGAGGAGAGATAATTCCATCTGGGAAATGAAATGCTTGCATTGATGGAACAATCTCCTTAGTGCTCTGCTGAATTCCTTCTGGTGTTCCTTCACAATGCACAATGGAGCAACATTCTGTTCATGGTCAGAGGAACTTTGCTCTCCTGGTGTGTGTGTGTGTGTGTGTGTGTGTGTGTGTGTGGTGTGTGTGTGTATATATATATATATATATATATATGTATATGCATATATATGTATATGTGTATATATATATACAGTGGTACCTCGGGTTACATACTCTTCAGGTTACAGACGCTTCAGGTTACAGACTCCTCTAACCCAGAAATAGTACCTCGGGTTAAGAACTTTGCTTCAGGATGAGAACAGAAATTGTGCTCTGGCAGTGCGGCAGCAGCAGGAGGCCCCATTAGCTAAAGTGGTGCTTCAGGTTAAGAACAGTTTCAGGTTAAGAACGGACCTCTGGAACGAATTAAGTACTTAACCCGAGGTACCACTATATATATATATGTATTGTTCCCAATGGGGGAAATATTTTGTTTGTGCCCAGAGGCATTCAGCTCGATATACTGAGTTGGCAAACCTATTCATAATAGCAGCCAGAGGCACATGCATACTTATTATGAGAAATAGATGTGTGCTCGGTTCCCTTGAAAGCAAGAAATTGCTTTCTCTGAGGGCCAGGTGAGATGTTAATTAGGTTGGATTCATTCCAACTAGAGAGGGCTCCTTTCCATCCCCTGCCCCAACCCTAGCACACAGTGGCGTAGCGTGGGTTGTCAGCACCCGGGGCAAGGCAAGTAATTTGCGCCCCCTAACCTGTGGATTTGCTCCCCCTAACCCTAACCCCCAGATGTTGCGCCTGGTGCGGCCGGCCCCCCCTGCACCCTCCACGCTACGCCACTGCTAGCACATGCTCCCGAGAGTGTGGGTACTTCAGGACTGCAGTTAATGGAAGAGTAGGCCTCAAAATGGCCAATAATGCCCGTGCTAAAAAGTACACAGTGACGTAACTTGTGAAAAAAAGAAAAAGAAAACCGGTATCCTAGTTACATATCAATGATGACTGCTTATACATGAGTTGCTACCCCTCAAAAAGAAACCTTGAATAACTTACTGAATGTGATAGCTCAATGTGTTGCAGTCGCCAGAAACCTGAACAAGCTGTTAGGAACAACTGGGGGGGGGGGAAATGTCATTAAAATAATCAAAAGATGCTTCTGCTATAAACTGCTAAGGTATCTTTAACATGAAGTAGGAATGGGGGACCCTGGTGTGCTACAGATACTGGACTACAACTCCCATCATCTCTGACCATTGGTCCTGCTGGCTAAGGCTAATGGGAGTTGGAGTCCAACAACATCTGGAGGGACAGAGTTTCCTCATCCCTGACCTAGAGCCATCCAGTTTAAAGAGGAGATAATAAAAATGAGAAATACTGACATACTGGGGGATAAAAGTGAATAGAAACCAGCAGTTTCCTCTTTCACAATACAAGCGTTAGAGGGCCAGTGCTAATAACATACAACAAAAATACTCCCACACAGGTTAATAGCATGCATAGCATGTATAGCTCATTCGCCCAGGGTGCAGTCTATAGCAAACTGGAGCGGGTGGCGGCGGAAATAAGTCTGAATAAATCCATAGGAAAGAGGAATAGTTAGCAAGGGTGGATATTCTTGTGCTTAAAGTATCTCTGCATGTTAGAAAATCCTATCAGAGTGTCCTCCTGTGGTTCCTCTATCCCTTCTTTCTTATGTCTGTCAGCACTTCCTGTCAGACTCTAACAGCCGATTGTGGGCGCAGGCAAAAACGGCTCGCTTGATGTTATAGTGATGGCAGGTGAATGACAAGTGGGTGGCCCTATGGTGTGGTGGGGGAGACAAGGAACCTGCCCACTGGTCCTATCCAGTTCCCTGGCACTGTGTTAGGGAATTGATGGACCAATAGGTGCTTCACCTGACTCTGCGGTGCTGTCTGTACATTGCTGTGCAGACAGAAAACGTTTTCTTTAAAAAATGGAGATCCTCCCCGCAGCAAACAAAGCATGGAGTCATGTTTCAGGATATGGACTGTGGATTTGGAAATTGAAGTACTGCGTGAGGCAATGCCTTTTCATACCAAGAACTTCAAACTAGAGGTGATGGGATTGTCTGCGGCCAGCTTTAGATATGCAGCAGAAGGACTTGGTAGGATGCTGAGATGACAGAGTGGACTGTACCACTTCTGGCTGCAAAAGGTAAAGGTAAAGGGACCCCTGACCATTAGGTCCAGTCGTGGACGACTCTGGAGTTGCAGCACTCATCTCACTTTATTGGCCGAGGAAGCCGGCATACAGCTTCTGGGTCATGTGGCCAGCATGACTAAGCTGCTTCTGGCAAACTAGAGCAGCACACGGAAACACCGTTTACCTTCCCACCAGAGCTGTACCTATTTATCTACTTGCACTTTGACGTGCTTTCGAACTGCTAGGTTGGCAGGAGCAGGGACTGAAGAACGGGAGCTCACCCTGTTGTGGGGATTCAAACTGCCGACCTTCTGATCGGCAAGTCCTATGCTCTGTGGTTTAACCCACAGCGCCACCTGTGTCCCTCTGGCTGCAAAGGGGGTGCAATTTTGTAATACTTCCCTGACATCAAACACATGCGCCCATCCTCCTCCCTGCACATAGCATATCAGGGAGAAAGAGTCTAGCATAGCCACCTCCTTTCTGTGTGTATCTCCTTGCGGGAGTCAAAGCCTTGATTTCAACTCCACTAGCCGTCTGAAAGGAATATGGTCCATCCTCTCAGGACTCCACCACTTCATCCTCTTGTGCATTTAGATCAGGCCTGAGACTCTCTAGGAATAGTAACAGAGCCATTTTGAAAACAACTCCTATGTTCTGCCACTCAGACCTACCTAAGGAAGTTGCCTTGTACGGAATCAGACTATTGGTCCATGCAGCTCAGTATTGTCTATACTGACAAGCAGGCTTTCAGACAATGACATCTCCCAGTCCTACCTGCAGATGCCAGAGACTGAGCTGGGGCTCTTCTGCGTGCAAAGCAGGGGCCATGAAGCTATTTTGGGGCTAATGATGTGGGTAGGACTGCTTTTGTATTAGTCTCCCTTCCCTTGAAGGACAAATGTCTTTCAGTAAAACCATAAGGGAATAATTCAGCATTCCACTAAGGAGATCCTCTACCCGTGCAAGCATTTCAGCTTTCGGCTGTGCTGGAGGTTCTCCCAATCCCCTCAGCGCCAATTCCAGGGGTGCAGGAGGGGTGCAGTGTAGGGAAGCCCCATTGTGCAGGTGGAGGTCCTGGTGCAGGGCTTTTGCTGATGGGGCTCATTAGGTGTGTCCCATCCTAAGGTTGGGTATGTTTAGCCTGTAAAAGAGGAGGCTGAGAGGAGATATGATAGCCATCTTCAAATAGCTTAAGGACCATCTCATGTAAGGTAGAGCAAACTTGTTTTCTCCTGCTCCAGAGGGTTGGACCCAAACCAATGACTTCAAGTTACAAGAAAGGAGATTCTGACTAAACATCAAGCGGAACCTTCTGACCGTAAGAGCTGTTTGACAGTGGAATAGACTCTCACAGGAGGTGGTGGAGTCTCCTTCCTTGGAGGTTTTTAAGCAGAGGTTGGATGGCCGTCTGTCATGGACGCTTCTGCTTTGGAGAGGGTTGGACTAGATGACCCTTGGGTCCCTTCCAACTCTGATTCTTTGCTTCTTCATCAAAAACCAGATGCAGCAAACACATAGCATTCTACTTAATAGAGAGTTTACAGAGTTTAAAAAGCAGCATGGAATTGGGTCCAAAGAAGACCACACTATCTGAAGTCACATATTAGGTCTCACTTCTATTTGCTGCAATGCTAAGCTGCTTATAAGGAGTTTCTATATGTCCACAGGCTCTTTCTAGTGCTGCTGTAATATAATTCGTGTCCCAGGCCCAAAGGGTTGGATTATTCTGAGGCTTCTGCAATTCACGATAATTCGGGGACACGTGGCTTGCCCCATCCCCTGCAATGAGGCAAACCCTGCTAGACCTGAAGATGCAGTGTCTGGAAAATAATGAGTCGTCTTTTTCTGAAATAAGCCTCCTCCAGCAGTGAAGACTGTAGCTTCTGTAGGCACTAGCCAATTGCTGATATCGGTTGTAGTCTTGTGTGCAGTTCAGTCTCTGTCAATCCACTACTTTCATTTTAAACTGAACTTCTTGGTGTGTAGCTCAGTTGCACACTGCAGTCATGGGCCATGAGCAACGGATACATGAGTGTGTGCTTAACTTTCTCCTGTTGAAACTTTGCTGGATCATGCTTATAGTTAGGAAGACACTTCCCTGCAGTTTAAACCCATTGCATCTTGTCCCTGGCAACAGAGAGGACAAAATGATGCCTCCATCCTGCCAAGGAGATCCATGTGTGGAGCAAGCATCTGACTGACTGCCACATCTTGCATTATGATCTGTGGGTGTGAACAAGCTGTGCATCTGATTGTGCATTGGGCATGCATGCTTACTCCCCACATGCCATAGCTTTCAATGGGATGTGCATTTTGAAACTATAGTCCCCCAGTACATATTCAGGTACATATTCAGTCATGTATCAAAATACCCTTTTACCTCATGGTTAGGTCAAAGTTGTTTATTCTATGAGGTTTTCAGTGTTCGCAGATTGTCGATGCTTGACTTAAGAGATAGCAAACATATAACATCATGAAATGGTATTACTTCCCCTACCTCGGAGGGGATGCATTTCTGATAATGTGTTCTGATAACAGTATTTTTCTTACTGGCAGCAACAGTTCAGTTTTTTGTCCAATAGAATCCTCCTCCCCCTCAAAAAATAACACAAAAAGCTATTTTGTTGTGTTATCCCTTTGGTTTGTGGTGGAAAGCTTAATTCACCCTTACCCACCCACACCTGTTCTCTCACAGTCTGTGTTTGCATTTGTTTTTTTGCTGATTTCTATATATTGTTTGGAGCCAAAGTTTCCAGTTTGCCTTCATAAAATCATAGAATTGTAGAGTTGGAAGGGACCCTGAGCGCCATCCAGCCCAGCCCCCTGCAATGCAGGAATCTCGACTGAAGCATCCATGACAGAGGGCCATCCAGCCTCTGCTTAAAAACCTCCAAGGAAGGAGAGTCCACAACCTGTTCTTCAAAACGTCAGTCCATCTTCCCATCACCAGTCCTGATGGGCTTACTTTCTGTGGTTTTTAAAAACGTATGTGGTTCATAAAGATGAGCTGTGCAAGTAAATAGATTGCCTTTTAAATTTACATATAATGACATCCGTTCTTGGGAAGAGTTGTAGCTCGGTGGTAGAGCACTTGCCTTGCAGGCAGAAGGTCCTTGGTTCAATCCTCAGCATCTCTGGGTAGGGCTGGGAAAAAGCCCTTTCTGAAACTCCAGAGAGCTGCTGCCAGTCAACTGTTCAGATCTGGGTGGACCAACAGACCGAGTCACTGGGACGCTGCTTCCTATGTAAGCTGAGTATGTACATGAATCCATGAGGGCATGTTGGTCAGGGGATGTTTGTGCTGTGTGCCTCAATAAATCTGACTTTGGCTCAGATGGAGGATTGATTCATGGACTCACTTTTCTCCCATCATAAGGCTTTTTTTTTTTGGGTAACCACCCCTTCATGACTTCCATGTGGGACTGGGCGTTGTGAAGAGTTCAGCATACACTCGGTTTTTCCAGACATCATGCATTATCAGAGGGATAAGAAACTCCCGTTGCTTCCTGCCGCCGAGGAAATGCATTAATAAAAGGGCTTTGAATTATTTTATTTTGGGGGGTGGGTAAGTGAATTACTTCCGTATGAGAAATGGAAGGGATGAAAGCAGAGCTTTATAAAGTAGTGTCATCTAGGTATTCTAGACGTCAGCATAGCACCAAGCATTGATGGGCTCTTCATAACATGGAAATGTCCCCTGTCTCTGCCTAGTAAGCACATCTGCATTGGATGGAGAAGACTGAAGGCGAGATCAAGGTCAGGGAACATCACATGGCAAAGAGAAGGCAGGCAAGATGAGGCTAGGATAATCCAGGCAGGGATTTGTTGTTAGAGTAGTGGGTTTCTAGAGAAGTAACATGGAGGAGAAAAAGGAGAGTGAGCAAAAGAGATCAAGCCTGATGGAGACAGAAGAAGAAGCTGTTCTAGGCAGAGGAAGTGCAGCCTGGCAGATGACATGGAGACTCAGGGGATCAGAGAAATGACATTGAGAGCAGAGGGGTGACTTAGAAAGGCAGGGCCACCCCAATATATTTTGTTGTCTGAAGTGGAAAAACCCCCACTCCCTCTAATTTAGATACCTAGTACCCAATGTCAGCCAAGATATTCTGGCATCCAACAAGTACCACTCATACTTCCGGACAATAAAAATAAAATAGCAACAACATTATTTGCTGCTCTTTCATGACACCCCAGATTGGTTGTTTGAGATGCCTGTCTCACTCTGTCTAATGATAGGGCTGGCCTGAGAGAAGGGCTGTAAAAAGAAGTGGGAAAAGGGATGCAGAGCTGACCCACAATGCTGATTCAGACTGCAGATAGTCTACTACTATAAATTTGAATGCTCTCTTCTTACAAAAACATACTGCCTGTGCAAAGCTCACATGCCAAGGGTCAAGTCTTTCTACAGGCAAGAACAGCTTGATGTAGGAAAACATTTCAAACACTCTGTGTGAAGTGATGTAGACTCCGGAGGGGCAGTACTGTGTGACACTCTTGAATGTGTAGTTCAGCCCATAGCAAGGGCTTGAGAAGGGGAATGCTATAGGACTCAAACTTTCATGTCAAGTGTTACAAAAAGATAGTGAAAAGACTTAAGGAGCTGGATGACATGGTCATAGTAACTGGAGAGAAAAAAGCCTAATAGTGACTTTCTGAACCAAACGAGTAGACATATTTGGCAGGTGGGAAGGACACTTAGGAAGATACAACCACAGCTTGGACACAGGCTTTATTGGCCAACAGTAAAAGAGAAGTGTAGCTATTGGAGATGCGTGAAACTACAAATTTGGTGACTGAATGGACATGGGAGAAGGAAAGTGGGAGGTCATTCATTGATGAATCTCAGGTTGTTTGACTCAAGTGGTAGATAGATGACTACCTTATTCATTGAGAAGGGGGGGATTGGTTGAGGAAAACCATAAGTCCTGTTTTGACCTTCTTCAACTGTTGACATTGATGGAATATCTAAAAAGAAATCTCTAGAAATTTCTTTGCATACCATGTGAAATATTCTCAGAACTTCCAAATGTTACTCAGAATCAGGGATCCAAATTTCCTGCTGCTTGAGCTTCTGGTGCAGTATGTCACGTTGGACCTCATGCATCTCCCATGCACTCACATCAGATAGGAGATGCAGGAGTTTCACCTTCAGATGTCACACTAGAGGAAGACTGAGACATTTGAGAACATAAAGAGAAGCCACTCAGTTTGGCTAGAGGAAAGTCACTGGAAACAACAAGCAAGTGAGAATGGCAAAAACTAGACAGAAGAGGGTCAAGGTGCACGTTGGAAGATAATATATGATGGCCATGGTTGTGGATAGGATGTACGAAGGATTTAAAGGTGAAACGAAAGATGATGTTGGTTTGTTTGTGTACTTCTTTTCAGCCCAAAGTGGTAAAGATGGGGACAGTATGGCAGCAGCAGAGAGAGTCTGTTGTTTCTTTATTCCAGATGGAGGAAGACAGAAGCATGTTTGAAAGCAGAGAGGAAGGAGCCAGCAAGCAGGAGGAGAGTAAAGATGAGGGCGAGATGGGGGTGGAGACAGAGGCAAAGAGAAAGGACATTGCATTTTAATACAGCATTTTACTATTTTATGCTTCTGAGCTGCCCAGAGAACAATGTCATTGGATGGCTTATATAAATGCCACAAATGAATAAATAATAAATGCAAGCTTCGGGGCAAAACTTAACTATGTATCTAAAAGACGGGTGCAATCCTATACATGCTTTCTCAGAAGTAATTCCCCCTGTGCTCAGCAGAGCTTTTCTTCGGGAAAGTTTGTGTGTAGGATTGCAACCTTGAGGGAAAAGTTATGTAGGCTGTCTCTTGACATCCTTCTGTGGGATTCTGAAGGTGAAATTCAGGTGACCTCTCCCTCACTACCCCCAAGCTGGGCACATTAAAACCTAGAGTCCAGTTTGGCCACAATGACTGTCCTTGCCACAGAGATTGCAGCTGGAGAACAACAGAAACATGCAGCCCTTTGCGAAAGCACCATGAGCTTTGAATATAGAGTTAGATGAGTCAGAATTCACCAACAAAATGTATGAAAACCCTTAGTTTGCTTTTCTCGTTCCTGCTCGGGGAATGCCCTGACCGTGAGCCTTGGAAGAGTGCACAGGCCAATCCTGAACCTGGAAGCAATCAATCTCCTTGGCAGGAACAGTGTGTTTTATTTCTCAGTCTTGCCAATCCCCGGGACTCCTGCAGCGAGCGAGACTTTCTATTATTAATAATCCCGAGGAGCAGTATTTTAAAATTTCATGATCTGCACTTTTTTTGCACCACCTGACCTACAACATATTATATACTCCTTGGCGGCAAAGCGAGAATTACATCAGGGCTACATATCCTTTCCTGAAATGAATAATTTAGGAGCATTCACGATGCCCAGCTCTGTTAAATGTTATCGCTCTATCCTGGGCAAAGAAGGAAAGGAAGAGTTTTAAGTGCAAGTATAAATGATCCTGGATTTCCTCAAGTGATGGAAGGATTCTGAATAATTACAAATCAGAGTGCTGGGTCTTCTTATTCTTCAACATGGAAAGCAAGCTATTGTAATCCTTTTTAAAGGTCTCCTATCTTCTTTCACTCATTTGGGTTTCCATCAAAGGGCTATCAAAGGAACGTCCTTGTTTTGACCTTGTTCATTGGTTCATTAGTACTGTTGCTTTTTAATTGGGAGGCTTCTCCAAGGCCTCAGAGCTCTTTCCAAGCCCTGCTAGCTGAGATCTTTCAAGTGGAGAATATGAGAAAGCCATTTCCCTTCCCCGGGGAAATGGAGTTGCGGGCTGGACACGATCCTGCCCCGTGCGCGGGGGTGTGGCTAGCCCCTGCATCATAGGGAGTCCCTCCCTCCATGACGCATCCTAGGCCAACCAATCTGGTTGGCCAGGGGGCGTGGCGTGCAGCATTTAAAGCAGCCCGCGGGTGGGAACTTGCCCCCTTTTTCTGGTTCGAGTTGGTTTCCATCGACGGGGCTCCCCCTACTGGTGGTTAACCTTTCTGAGACTTCCTGCAGGTGGGCAGGAGTCAGATATAGTCAGTTTGGTTCCAGTGCCTAAGCCAATACCACTCACCTTCTGTACCCAATAAAGTTGCGGCCCTTTTTAGCCCATTAACCTAAAATATTGGTGTCAAGTGTCTTTATTCCAACAGGGGGAGGGTTCGGGGCCTTGCCATGCAATTTGAGCTCATTCCTACAAAGCTGGTGATCTGTTGCTAGTCGTGGGGCAAACTGCCCCCCCAGTCAGAACTAAGCTCAGAAAACTCAAATAACTCCCCTCCACAAAGCTGGAAAATAAAATCTGAGCCAAACACTCTTAACCACCCCCTGCTCCAGACTGCTGTTCTATTGTGGGTGTACAAAGTAATACGTTGTGGTCCTAGTTACAGTGCCCCCCCTACTTCTATGTGAGGTGTGGAAAGCATGTGCTGCCAGCCTTTTAAGCCTTGCTGCCAGACTGGGCAGGGTAACAGCCGATGCTTGGCCAGCCAGCAAGGCACCACCCTCCACTGGGGCACTCCTTTTGGCCCATTCACAATTGCCCTCTTTGGTGAGAAGACCGCTCCTTGCTACCACTGGCCAAGGGGAATTCCCCAACAGTGGCTGGCAAGTGAGCAAGCTCTAGTTGCCGGGGACGAAGGCAGAGCACGAGGAGGCCGCAACTGTTGCCCCCCCGTAGATACGTTGAGCAGCCATTGTTGATGCATTAATAGTTCATTTGAAGTGGATTTATACTGGATTGTCCAGACATCACCCCACTTATCAGTTGTTCTGCGATGCTCCCCCAGTGTTCCCGCATTATTGCAACAACACTTCATTGTCTGTGTTCCCTCCCTGCTACTCCCCCACTTTAAGCTACCGTACTGTCATTTGTGTACTTTTTATGCTTTTATGGCCAGGCTGTGGTTGCCTGTGCTAAAGCATTGCTCATTTCCACAAAAATATCCCCCTCTTCAGGGATGCCAGTATCTGGCATCATCAGGAAGCATGGGTTGGAATGGGTTAGAAGCAGATACACTTTGGCACCTTGCAGAGGTGCTCTTATGCTATGGTGCAGTAAAAGTGGGACTCTATAGAGAGCTGGAACAGTTGTAGCATAAAGAGTTATGGGATTTTAGCAGGAAACCAAGGGGCACACCTCAGTGGAAGCTGAAGCCATATAACCACCCTGATGTTTTTGCAGGTACAATTGGCATTGAAAGTGTGATTGCATACAGCCACCCTGATAGCATCATGAGCACAAATGATAATGCACAATAAAAAGAACATCTGGAGGGGCCCTTAATGTAATCAAAAACACCTTGCATGGTGGAACGTTCTTAGAGCACCATGTTGCACACAATCCATAGTTCTGAGACTATGAAGTAGGTATAATTTAGCAAGTTGTGAAAAGGAGAAAGGAGAGGTTGCTTGTGAAGGATCCAGGGTGGAGTGAGACTTGCCAGACCCTCTGGGATTGTTGGTGGGAAGGGCAGAGGAGTGCAGCTTCAGAATGAGATTGAAGTACATGCCTTTGGACCTCATCACCATCAGCTAGTTAGCGGGGGCTCAGGTGTTACTGGAGATTGGCCTGCAGGTAGGACACAAACTAGCTCTGAGGGAATCCTTCAAAGTATATGGGAGACATGCAAGAATGTGGGACTCCTTTCTGAGCATCACACAGTACTGAGGCCTTTAACCGAGTCAACAGGGAAGTAAGATCTAGAGTTGGAGTCAAGTGATGTGACATTTAAGCCTTATTAACGACCATGATTTTGGAATGACACTAGTTTGGCTCAGTGAGTATTGAAATCAGCCTGAGCTGCAGATCTCTTGGTGACTATAGGCAAGTCACTATCTCAGTCTCCATTCCTTGATATGAAGCATTTCTGTCTCATATTAGTCACCATAGAACCTTCTTGGAGAGGTTATAGCAGAAGTCATTAATGTTCTTACCTTCAAAGAGGAGCAGAAAACCTCTTAGATAATAGTTCTTAATTTAGCCTGGCCTGTTTTTATATCTAGGTCAACCCAAGTTTATTTTTGTGAATGACATGTTCTTGTTCTTTTTACCTACCCCATGGTTCTGTAAAGGGGGTTTAGCAAACATTCCACGTGTTACTCAGCAGCAGGGACCCACACCTGTTCTTGAGCATCTGGTGCAATGTGTCTTGTGGGATCTCCTGCCTAGCGTCAGATGTCACACTAGGAGCATACAAAGAGGAAGCCCAGAACATTTGTCCTACCCTGATCCTGCTTCTGTTGTAACACCCATGACTTCTCCTCCTGTGAGCTGGAGCACTTCGTAGCCTAAGTTCATAATAAAACACTTCCATCATAGGTGAGGTTCTCTCCTTCAAGTCTCATGCTGAAACAATCCCTTATGTTTTGTGGCTCCTTGTGTGCGCGTTAGCTTCAGTTTCTACCCAGCTAGTCATAACTTCATTTTTACTAGGTTCTTTCAGGGAGCATTTTAAGTTCTACCCTTCTGCTTCAAGGGTGTTGGGCAGGTGTTAATTGTTTTGCCTTGTTTGAATAGCCTGGGCAGTATCTAAAGGGAATCAGTAGAGCGAGCACATACACCATTATCTTTTTCCCCCCTTCATAATATTTTATTAAGATTTTCAAATAAAAAAAAGAAAAGGAAAAAAGAAAACACAAAATCAAAAAAGAAAACAGGTAAAAACAAATAAATACAATTCCATTTTCATAATATTACTTACATTCGCTTATTTCCCAGACTTCCCCACACCTCCCCCTCTGTATTCCAATTCGAATATTTAATCAGCAAATCCCTTCCCTCTGTCATGTCCTTATCTTTATCTTAGTGTGTTATACCTTAAGTTCTTCATCTTTTTAACCTTCGAATTTTCTATTCTCCTTCACCACATTATTACTAATAACCCTCTAACCTCCATCCAACATCATTCTAACATTCATTAATTTTATAGTATTTCTGTAAATAGTCTTTAAATTTCTTCCAATCTTCCTCCACCGTCTCTTCTCCCCGGTCTCTGATTCTGCCAGTCATTTCTGCCAGTTCCATATAGTCCATCACCTTCATCTGCCATTCTTCCAGCGTGGGTAGTTCTTGTGTCTTCCAATACTTTGCGACACCATTATCGTCTAACCATTGGGATCTGTCTCTGGAGGGGCACCTGCTGTGAGATTGGAAGAACATAGGGGCTTAGGAAGCTGCCTTACAATGAGCCAGACCCCAGCTCCATCTACTGCAGAGTTGCCTATTTTTATTTATTTCATAAATGTATATGCCGCTAGATCGCAGTTTACAAAAGCGGTTTACACAAAGAATAAAACAATAAAATTATTGGTGAAAACAGCTACTTAAAACATTCAAATCATAATCACAAGAAAGCTAAAAACAGATTAAAACACATGGAGCACATGTCCACACCGACTAGCAGTGGCTCTCCAAGGTTTCAGGAAGCCATAACTGGAGATGCTGGGGACTAAACTGGGTCCCTCCTGCAGGCAAAGCAGATGCTTTAACGCTGAGCTACGGCCTTTCCCTAGGGAGGAGAAATGGAAGTATTGCCTTCTGGATCAAGTTTGGGAAGTGGGAAGACACAATGGGTGGTGGATGAACGGAGTGGGACATAAGAGGATCTCCAGGTTGCAATTTGGCGTGCTCATGCTGGTTACAGATGAGCTACTGAATGTCAGGAATGGAGCCATTGGAATCCATCAGGCATCATCAAGGGTCATATTAGCACCTCTCCCGCCCCCAGGACTAACGGTGGGATGATGAACAGTTTGAATGAAAGGGGGGGGGGGATACAACACTCTGAGATTTATTACATTTGGTTTCCTTAAAGGGAATTCTTCTGGAATGATTAATTAAGTTCCGAGTGAAAGATCTGAAAATAATTTGATTCTGCAAATGTATGTGTGTACATGATATACGAGCTTTGAGAAATCAGGTCTAATAAGACCTTAAGTTATTTATTTAACTTAAAACCGTGCTAGTCCATTTTCTATAAAAATATTCACAGTGTGTCTTTCAAAAGCAGGACATTAACACGGTATGATACAAACAGCAGACAGAAAAAATAAACTACGGTGAATAAAACTCATTAAGATCTTAAAAAGCAGAGAAGCAGAGAGCAGTAAAATCTATAGGAGCGGCAGTAAAATAATTTGTAAAAAAACAATGACCCTGCTAAGAGCCTGGGAGAACAAAGAGGTTTTTATGGGGGCAATGAGCTAAAAGTATTGGGGCTTTCACAATTGGTTGGGGGAGTGGTATTCCGTAGGCAAGGTGCCACCACAGAGAAGCCCCTCTTCCCAGTTTCCACATGGTGCAAGTGCCATGAGGAGGACTTCTGAAGCAAATCTTAGGTATCAGACAGATTCTCATTAAAGGTGGTGTTTTAGATGCCCTGCTCACAAGTAATTTAGGGCTTAAAGGTAAAAACTAATTCTTCTTCAATGATGGTATGATAGTGGTAACAGCATACTATTAAATGTTCTTACATGATCTTTCTTTACTGATGAATATGAGGTTCATGAAACTAGTTTTGGGAGGTTCAAAAGACTGATGATAGCTCATAATCCCTCAAGAACAGAATTCTGCTGGTAACATTTATTCCCCGTCATGAGAACACCTTTAAGATCAGGTACAACTCCATGCATATGTCCTTCTGGTTTATATTGCTTCCCCACCCCCGAGAGGAGTGTATACTTGAGGAAGGCTCCGAACTGTTTGCATGTTGTAGGAAAATTAACTGTGTGAGATGGACCGCCATGTCTGTTCATTGATGGGAATTGGATATAGGTAAGCTGGCAGCTGCTGTAAGTTGAATGTATATAAACCTGCTCACAACAGAAAACATTGTGGGTTATAATGGTAGCAAGGATGGCATGCTAAATACCAATGTACAATACTATAGAGGAATTTTAATGGAGACCAAATGTAACTGAATGGAAGGAAAGTTCAATAATTAAATTCTGTTTAGGCACTTTAATTATAAGGATTATATGAGCATGCAGCACACCTACAGGTCCAGGGTGAGGCAAGTTCCTTGTGCTCTCATGTAAATTACAATGAATCTGGGTTGTGGAATGGATCTGGCTGGCAGGCGGGATCCTGAGCGACCCTTTTGACTGGTGCGCGGGGCATCTGACATTACAGTATAGTGGTTATCAGTCATCTGGTGTCAGATGACACACTGTCAGAAGACCCTTTTCAACACTAGTTTGAATTCAGAAAAAGATGCTGATTTTTCAGTTTGATAAAAATGTGGCTTCTTGATGCAAAGGAAGTATTAATCTCCATAGCTACTTCTTGACATTTCTCACACTTAACATAATATATGATGTCAGCCTGGTAGGCCAAATGACCCACGACCTGGAGGTCCACACCAGTGTGCTAAATGGTAGAAAGTGTGCAAATGGTAATGAAACATTTGGGGAGGGGTGTCAAGGCATAACTCCTTCTTATGGATGCATTTGATGAAGCAGACGCTTTGCCACACACATTTATGCAGTTCAGTTTCTGCTGTAATTAGGCAGTTTCTTCATGCAGGAAATTGAAGCATTAATTAAAGGCCCTGAGTTCAACGACAGTCTATAAAACAAAAGTTCATCTAAACATGTGCAAATGCACCCCCCTCGCTGTTCAACAATCCACACATGTGGTCTGCCTTTCCAAGTCAAAGGCAAGCTTTCAAGCTGCCAACTCCTTCTTGAGAAATTATCTGCTGGCTATATGCTCTCTAAACATACAGCAGTACCTCCGGTTACAGACGCTTCAGGTTACCTACTCCGCTAACCCAGAAATAGTACCTCAGGTTAAGAACTTTGCTTCAGGATGAGAACAGAAATCGCGCGGCGGCAGCGGGAGGCCCCATTAGCTAAAGTGGTACCTCAGGTTAAGAACAGTTTCAGGTTTAGAATGGACCTCCAGAACGAATTAGGTTCTTAACCCGAGGTACCACTGTACTTGCAACGTGTGCAAAATTCAGTCCCGGTGTGACGCATTCCCAGGTAAGTGTGCAGAGGAGCCTTAGTACATCTTGTATCTCCTTGATTTCCAAAGTACATTAATAGATGCTTGATGTCCTTGAGTATGGGAGGGAAGTCCTCCTGTATCGATTCCAATAGGTCATCTACAAACCAGATATAAATTAAACAAGGGAATAAAAGATTTAAAGGGAGACTAAGGGATTAAACCTGGAAAGAAGTCAGGCACTACAGAGGGAAAATGGATGCTCTGGCAGAGCTTCTGCATTGCATTTCATGATGAGATAGTGGGAAATGTGCATCCACACGCTGCAGAGCTGCAAGGGCCTGGGTGATATGCCTGATTGGTTTATAAACAGAACACAGATGCATTTTCTGAAGAACATTACTTAGCAGGTGCTAATGGGACACTTCTATAATTAATGGTCCGGGCTGCACAAAGGGCATGGAGAAAACAAATGGAACGCTGCCTTAGGGCCCAGCTAGGAACAGAAGACACTGCAGCAAGGAACAAAGCATGAGAGAGGGATGTGAACACTGCTTGGTGCCTTTACGGCTGGCATAACCAGCAGGCAAGACTGCAGAGCTCAGAGATCTTAATGGTATTTCAAAAGCTCTATATTTTGGCCATCTGTGGCTTTTTGTTGGGTAGTTTTTGGGTGCAGATTCTGCACAAATAATCTCCACATGCATCGAGCAGTGTGAAATTCTCTTGTTTTGTCAAATCGTTCTTAATAAAAGATAAAGCTCCTCTCATGCTACACTACCAGTCAAACCACAGAGTGTGGTGGTGCTCTCAACAAGCTATTCCCTACTGATGTTAAAAGCAAGACAGGGTTGTTCCTTCAGATATTTGGATCCTCCGCCATTTTGTTTGTTAGCAAATGGCAACATGCCAATTATGTTTCTGCAGCAGTATTTTAGGGCCTGTGGTTCATATGGAAGACACTTAACTATGTTACAGCTGGTTTCAAGTATACGGCTGTCTGATCTACAGTACTGGGAACAGCTTCATGTAAGCTAGGGGAAATGAAGTCGAAAGCATGTCAGCAACACATATAAGGTAACCTGTGTATTCAGGGTCACTCTGATGCATGCTGGAGTCAGGATTATCATGCTCATTCAGAATGCTAAAGTCAAAGGCCAGGGGTTGACTAGACAAATCAGGCAGTACAGGCAGTTACTACTAAAGTGATGCAAGTTGTCAGGATCCACATGAGTACCTGCTTAGTATATGAAGGCTTGGAGTCTGTGATGGATTGGTGGTGGTAGAGGCTTTTTCTTACTGGCAGACTCCCTTTGAGAAGAAGAGGACCCTTTTAAAAGAATGTCAGTAGGCTGCCAGCAGACAGGATAAACATCCAGCCCCAGCCTCTGGTTTGTCTAACTGCTTGGGGGACTTTTTGCTCCCCTACCTCCAGCCCAGCTCTTGGAGGAAAAAAAAAAGCTTTGGATTTGCTCTCCCAAAGGACACAGAACTTAATATGCCCCCCCCCCCAGTCTCTGGGACATTTTTTAATTTTTTTTTTTTTACTTCTAAAAAAAGTTTCTTAAAAAAATAACAACAAAGCAGTGGATCAGTCCTGCTTTGTGGCAATGCAAGGCAGAAATCAGGCTGTGAACAGGGTGAGATTCTGACTGGATACCACGGAAACTAAGGCAATATAGTCATGTTGTTGTTGTTTAGTCGTTTAGTTGTTTCCGACTCTTCGTGACCCCATGGACCAGAGCACACCAGGCACTCCTGTCTTCCACTGCCACCCGCAGTTTGGTCAGACTCATGTTTATAGCTTCGAGAACACTGTCCAAACATCTCGAATACAGTCTTACCTTGGGTTAAAGTCGTTTCAGGTTGAGCATTTTCAGGTTTGCTCTGCAGCGACCTGGAAGTAATGGAACGGGTTACTTTTGTGTTTCACCACCCGCGCATGCGCTCAAATGACATCATGCGCATGTGCAGAAGCGGTGAATCGTGACCCGCAGACACGGGTTGCGTTCTGCTCAGGATGTGAACGGGGCTCCGGAAAGGATCCCGTTTGCATCCAGAGGTACCACTGTACAAAGTAGGGAAGGGCTCAGGCTTTGCTCAGGAAACACAGAATTCCCATGTTGCTTCAGCAAGGACGAAACTGAGACTTAGCCCTAAATAGTAGCAGCCCTATATAGTAGCAGCTGTATCCTGATTGTTAGCCCCCCCCCCCCCCAATATTGGAAGATGCTGCTTTGCTTAAAGGTGCAGTAGTCTCCTAGTATGGCAGACCCTCTGGTCTCACTGCGTCTTCAGTGAAATTCTCTGCATCTACGAATGGCAGTGTCACAGCCTCTCGTGATGTTGCTGTGCTTCTAGGGCTGGCTCTGCATGGCTTTCTGCTTGTGGTTCAGAGTCCCCAGCTCCATCACCCAAAGAGGAATCTGACTCCTGGCCCCTGACAAAACCAACAGATGAATGTACAAACCTTTGCTTGATCCTTTTCATTGTCGTTTTACATGCCTTCTGACATCTGATCTGGATGCTGCCATTAGCGCAGAACGAGTGAGATCCTGCCTGCAAATAACCGCTCTGCTCAGAGGTGTGCCCACCTGCTGCCAGAACAAGTTCAAAATGTTACTGTTAGCATTTCATGGATCAAAACAGAACAGGGCCTACATCTGAGCAGCTGGGCATAGGATTGCACTGCGAATTAAAAAGCAGATAACTTCAGAGTGGCAGGAGGGAGACTAGTTACGAAGGGGCAGGGCAAGGTGAGAATTATTGATTGATGATTTTTAATTATAAGCCACGTTTCATCAAAGAATCACAGGGCGAATTACAAAATATGACAGAGAGGAGATTGCTGTCAGTTCATCCTACTTAAATCTCTCAGCATACTTCTCTCTCTCTCTCCCTCCCTCTCCCATTTGCTATCTCTCTCTTGGCAAGGTGAAACATTGAAAATGACTTCCTTGTTGATAAGTCCTAGTGGTTCACTCCTTATCAGTGCTCACTCTAAGAGCTCCTTTTTCAGAAAAAAATGAAAAGGATCAGCAGTCACTCCTGTGAGTTCTCAGTTGTAGGTGAGAAGGGTGGGCTACTGACGATAAGAGCTTTTCCGGCGCGTGGGTTTTAAAACGATTCAAGTGTTTGGAAAGCAAGTAGCCAGCCATGCTGCTGAGGGAGGTTCTTATGAACAACACCATGTAAATCTAGAACACAAATCCTGGATGGAAAATAAATACTTGCTTAGTTATTCACACAGTGGTGTTCACTGCTGGGGGAAAAAAAGACTTTCTCCTCTCAAATATATTTAATTTTATTTTCCCTTTCAGCAAAAAATGGGCTCCCAAGGTGACCCACTGAAATTAAAATGCAATACAAAACACAATGAAGACCTGGGAAGCATGTGTGTATTGCATAAGTGAACCAAAATGACCAGCATTAAGGCTGGCTGCTCTTTGGGGTGGGGAGTCAAGGAATATGGCAGACAGGACCCAAATTAGTTTTAAACAAGGGTGGATGAAGAAGGATCTACATCAGGGATGGGGAAGCTTTTTGGGGAACCTGAGGACCACATATCCTTCTGGACAACCTTTCAAAAGTCACACGCCAGTGATAGGCAGGGCTAGAGGCAAAAGCGAGATGAGCGAAACATGCAAATTTGCCTTTGAACATTAAGCTAGTATCGCCACACTCTCGTATACCCATCTCTATCTTTCATCTGGACAAGCAAGTTCAGTGACATGCACCAACCAGGCCAAAATGCTTGGGGTATGAAGCAGGGAAGGCTGTTGCCTGTGGAGAGGAGGTGCAGCCTCAGAAGAATTCTGAGGGCCGGACAGAAATGTATGGAGGGCCGCACCTGCTCCCCAAGCCTGCGGTTCCCTACCTCTGGTCTATATGGAGCCTTAAGGCTTAAAATGGAAGATCTCTGTTCTCTGACATCTTTCATCTATGAATTTCTGCACCTCTGGTCTCTATGGAGGCAGGAAAGACACAGTGCAAAGAGGCCAGGATATGGTTTAGTTGCACTGCATGTTATGGAGGGGAAGAAGGGGACTCAGCAAAGAGGCCACCATCTCCACCAGTAGCTCCTTGTAACGTTTGGTTCCAACCTTAATTAGACTGCAAATTTTCAGCACTGTTCTGGATTCAGATTGCTGAAATATCCACAGAGGGCAGAGCAGTAAATGAAAAATATACAATTAGGAAGACAAAGCTGGAGATGACAGATTATTACTACATTTGCACCCCACCTTTCTTCAGAAGAGCAGAAGGTGGCATAGATGATTCTCCCCTCTTCACTTTGTCTTCATAACAACCTTGTGAGTTTGGATGCACTGAGATACAGTAACTGTTCCATGGTCACCCAGTGAGCTTCAGGGAGATAGGTTTTTGAGAGCAGGTCGATGGAAAGAGTCAGTTGGAATGATGCTGGTTAGCATTGCCAAGTGGTTGCAAGGCTAGCGCCACAATCTGGGTCCCAAGTAACTTGAACAGTATCAAGAGTGTGGAGCACCCAGATCTTCCATGCCACAAATTGCCCTGGCATACTGTTTCTGCATAGCTATCTGGGGGAGAGAAGATGCAGGCTTCTGTTGAGCCATAAGCAGATCCTACCACATGTAGGATGCTCATGCACTTGAAACAAACATTCCATCTTTCAGAGTTGTGAGGTTTTAATGATGCACTTAGTTGACCTCCTCCTCCTTGCTTTTTACAAATAAAAATTATGCTGATTGCGGTATACATGAGGTTATCTGAGGAGAGGGTTTGTGAGAAAGTAACATTTCTGCCAACAAAACCGTGCTTGCTTTGTTCTGAAAGCTTAAGATGTCAACATTTGCTCCTAGGTGATTGTGAAAACAAGAACAGAATATCAACCAGACCAGAAGAACAAAGGAAAACTCAGAGTGCCCAAAATTGCTGAATTCACAGTCAGTTTCACTGATGGTGTAACAGAAAGATTAAAGGTAAGAAATGCTAATTGCTAACTGGCTATATTCAGTGCTAATTACCATGGAATAATTAATAGATGACAGTTGCCTTGATTCTGGTTTTAAAATAGCACAACTTGGTCCCATAGTCCATTATGTTGGGGTCATGGGATTAGAATTCTCAACGTGATTTTGTTCTTTGCATTTATTATTATTTTCTTACATTTATATCCCACTTTACTTCCATTGTGGAACCCAAGGCAGTGTACATGGAGGGTTCTCAGGTGGCCACTCTTCCAGACCTGCTCTTCTTTAGCTTCAGCTTCAAGTTGTCAGCCTTCAGCCCCTACTCCAAGACCTAGGCAGGGACTAGGTAAAGGTAAAGGTACCCCTGCCCGTATGGGCCAGTCGTGACCGACTCTTGGGTTGTGTGCTCATCTCGCTTAAGAGGCCGGGAGCCAGCGCTGTCCGAAGACACTTCCGGGTCACGTGGCCAGGCAGGGACTACAGCTGCACAAAAGCAGCTGTGGGGTGGGGAGGAGATTGGATCAGTCATGACATGGGGGAAAGGGGTTCAGCCCACCCCCCACATACTGTGGTCCCAGCTGCTAGCTCCCTCCAGCTGCTGCTAGTCACAGAAGGGGGAGAATATGAGCACAAAAATGTTTTGTATAGGGCAAGGGAGAGGAGAATTGACCCTTCTCCCCCTGTACTGCAACCCTGATCCAGATTACCCCTCCCTTTGGCTGCTTTTAGAAGACCAAACTGACATTGGAAGCAAGCAAGGATCTTGTGGCACATTAAAGACTAGCACATTCGTGATGATATAAGCCTTTGTGGACCACAACTCGCATTAACAGATACATTGCAAGATCCAGTCCCAGAACTCCAACATAACATGACGTGTGGCCCTCAGTGCTGGTCCAAGGTGTTTGATTTTGCTGTCCTTCCCAAACATGGAAAGTGAAAGGTACTTGGCTTTCACAACACACTTCCAGAATTATTTTTTTTCGTGAAAGAGCCAGACATTAGCTCTAATGTCGATCTTACAGATGCTTTTCAGAGCAGGTGGTTGAGTGATCCAGTGAGGAAACTGTGTGTGAAGGTCGGGGTGGGCCTTTTTAAATGGCTAGGGAGCAAAACCAATCAAAGCCTGCAGGCTCAATTGGTCCTGCCCCCTGAGGAGCGCCTGCCCCAGAAGCTGCCTGCCATTGGCCAATTTGGCAGGTGGGATCAATTCTCCTGACTGGCAAAGAAGCCCATTTTTGACCCCTGCCAACCAAGAGAAGAGTCTGCACAACCCTCCTCTGCTGGGTCAGTGTTTGGGGTGGCCAGTGGCCAGCCTGCAATGCTGTTTGTAGCTTTAAAGTGGTAAGCAGACTTCTCTGACTTCCTCTATGCCAGTAATGGCCAAACTCGGCCCTCCAGCTGCTTTGGGAATACAAATCCCATCATCCTTGACCACTGGTCCTGTTAGCTAGGGATGATGGGAGTTGTAGTCCCCAAACAGCCGGAGGGCCAAGTTTTGCCATCACTGCTCTATGCTATGCCATAATCAATACTAAAACTGTAAAGCTGTGCCAGAGCAAAGAAGGTTCCCCAATTATCCTGGTGTTGCTGCAGATGATGTCATAATTCCTGCTCTGGAAAAAAACACCCTGGAATTGCACTTCCTTGCATTCCACCTCCCCTGCACTGCTGCTGAGATCAACGAAGCATCAGATTGACTACAGAAAGGAGTTCTCCCTTTGCTTTTTTATGAGTGCAGTGGTAGAATCAACTCTTTCCCCTCCTCAACCTGACAGTTTCATTTCCAAGCCCTTTCCTTTCTCCATAGTCCATATGATTTCTATTCCATGCCTCTCAGTGTCACTTATTAATCGCCCATCATGGCAACTGCCAGCAGATAAGGTTGTAAGCTTCTCCTGCCTGTTTTTCATAAGGCTCACATGCACCATATTAACTCTGCGGTATTATTTCCTGACCAAAATGAGCTGAGATAATAGATTATATTTTATTGCCTTCTGTACTTCTCCTGTACTGAACCCAGTGCATATTTTAGGCAAGTTATTAAATATACCTCCCTCTGGTTATGTGCACATCTATTATCTAGAGCTGATGAAATCATCTTGCATTTGTGTTTTTGTAGCGGGAAGGAAAAGAGTAAAATGCTTAAGTTTTATTAACTCAGCTTTTGGCGATGGGTAGATAGATATAGTCGTAGAGACATTACAAATGTGATCATCGTATTTTCTGTTGCTGGGTGGATGCTCTCTCAATGGCCCTCCAGTGAGAAATGTACTAGAAATTTCATTTCCCCCTTCCTGTAATATTACAGTAAAATATGAAACGCTTATACATACACAGAGGCCATGCCTTCATCTTCTCTAAATTGGAGTATGATTGGGCTCTATAGATATTTTCTAGGCCAAATGAGCCATCATCCCATTGACTGGAATAGGAGTGACAATAATCCAAGCTTTCTAGAGAGATCCCTGAGTGAAGGGGGGGAGGGAAGAGATTTTTCTCTTAAAGTTCACAATGATATGATTTTGAATTTGATTAGGGGTGCAATTCCGGACATATTTTACTGAGAAACACCCCCCCACCCCATGCTTAATGGAACTTACAAGCAGGAGTGTATAGAATGGCATCCTTAGTTATGCTTACGTGCAGCTCTAAATCATTTCCAGCTCTTGTAAGAGAATCCTGAAAGACAGTGTCAGTAGAAGATAAAAAAGGAAGGGACTTGCTTCTGGCTTTTCCTGCCATGCCATTGCCAAGTGAGCAATACCACTTCAGGGAATCAGTGATGTAGGAATACTGCAAAGTCTGCCTCTTCTCTGTTACCGTGAAGGGAAAGGAGCAGCTGACATTGCTTCACCTCTTCCTGATGAGCTGTTGAAGCCTTTCCCCCTCCCTCTCTTGAGAAAATGGTTGCCAGGGTTCTCTGCACTCTGCAAAATATTCTGCACCAAGAAAAGCTGCATTCAAGCCTGTCTGAAATATGCAAATCAAGACAAATGTTCAAATTTGCTTATTTTGCATAATGTGCTGCGGTGTTGTTATCAGGGCGGAAGGGCAGGAACTCTGGAGGGTATTCATGCTCCCCTGACTCCTGGAGTTCTTTTTCAAGCTCCCTGTGCCTCTGGGCCTTCAGAAATTTCAGCTGATGGTACGTATGCATTGTCAAGCAAATCTCTGCTTTCAGAAGCATGCCATTTTTCAAAAAACCCAAACCTGAGGCTTTGCACTCACTATTGCAGGGTGTGCTTCATGTGCACGTTTCATGGCATAGACACTCCCTTAACCATTGCCTTCAAACAGCCTGACATACAAGATTGGCTATATCTTTTATTTAGAAAGCTCTACCCTTCGCAGAAGTGAAGACAGAAACCCCAAGTAAAGCTCCCAAAGCAATAACGTGAGAACCAAAAGTCTCTGAGAGCCTTTCATGGCTAAGAACGGCAGTTGTAGAAGCGGAAGTAGGTTTCATGCATTCCCAGGATGCAAATTGGCACCTTCGTTATATCTCAGTCTGTTGGCTCTGCTGGAAGAAGAGCTTGAGGAAGCTAGGGAGGCAACGCGAGAGGGTGTTTGCTTTCCAGTTTGTTTTCTTCCAAGTGTTTTGTGTCCAGCTTTTAAAATAAGTTTATATGGTTTAGATAAAAAGAACACCAACAATAAAAACACACTTATTTGTATTAAGGGCATAGCAGCTTTTAAAACCAACATAAACTGATTTTCCAGAAAGAGAGAATTCCATAGCTGTGGTGCTACCCCTGAGAAGGCCCTGCCACTGGTCTTCCCCTCCTTGAATCTCTGCTAAAGATGGGCCAGAGAAAAGGGCCTGTGACCCTAATCTTAAGATTGGCTGGTTCACAGGGGCAAAGCTGGTCCTTAAACTAACCTGACCCCAGGCTATTCAGGCCTCTAATTGTTAAAACTTAAGACCAACATTCACATTGACCCTGGAAACAAACTGATAACCAATGTAATTAGTGCAAGATTGATGTCATGTGCTTCAACTGCCTTTTGCCTACCAGCGTTCTGGAGGCCCCCTTTCATACCACTGTCTTTAAAGGCGGCCCTGCAATGGTCCAGTCTGGATGTCCATGGGCAGAACAAAACATTACAAGAAGTGTGAGATCGCTGCTGAAACTGGCAGCTCTGTGTCAAATTCTTTCCTCCCTGCTCCACAGCACCTAGTGCAACTTGCCTTACGCCATGTGCTTTCTCGTCTCCACATCATTGGTTGCCCCTACTGGGGGCAAGGAAATAAGCAGCAGCATCACGCAAGGACACGGGCTAAATTGCAGTAGAAATTACAAAGAGGGAGAGGAGAGAGACGAGCAAAGGGCTGTTTTCAGTAGCATCCCTTCCCCACCCCTGACTCCTCTTCCAGGACTAGAAAGATAAAATGGCAAGAAGGAAGTTTTGCTTTTCCCGGGAGGGTGGCTTCACCCTTGGAGGAAATTTCAGAACTGTATGTGCTTGGTAGGTAGCGCTGAAGATGACCTCTATTCTATGCCCAGTGGCGATCATTTATTGAACAAGCTAATGAATGATTAGACATCCTTCTATCACGAAGAGGCTGGAGTTTTCCATAGAAGGGAAGCTTACGCAACTGCATCTGTCATCCATCTAGGATAGCACTGATATGATCTCTTTAATTGTGGTAGCATCTGACAGGAGCTGTTGTCCCTAGGCAACTGCTGTTCGCTCACTCTTCCTCTTGCTGAAATCTTGTGTAATTTCTGCTGCTTGTCACTTTTGAAATATGATACTATATTTTTCTTGTAGCTCAGCTCAATTACAGAGCATCCCGGAACTTTGACCAATTACTCTGCAACTGCATGACTCATCTTGTACATACATTATGACAAACATCATTGCTACTCTGCGTAGGTGGAGTACAAGAAAATGATGTTAAAATGACATTAAGGCCCAGCCACCAATGCCCCAAAGTAATTTCTTTCATTGCCGAGTTTGCCCTGCAGAAAGGCATGTCAAATTGTTCTTAATTTAGAATTCTTTACTCCTGCGCTGCAAGAATGCGCTTGAAAAGGCTGTCTAGAACAGAGATGGGGAAGTGAATAAAGAGAAGTTTTTCTCCCTCTCTCATAATACTAAAACCCAGGGCCATCCGATGAATCTGAATGTTGGACAAGTATCATTTTGTCTGGCCTGAATCTCCCTTCTTCACACAGAACATCGTTAAACGAATTCACTCCTGTAAGATGGCTGTCAACTTGGATGGCTTTAAAAGAGGGTTAGAAAATTCATGCAAGACAAAGAACATACCTATGATGGCTGTTTTCTACCTGCACTGTCAGAGAGATAATGCTTCTGAATTCCAGTTGCTGGGAATCACAAGTAGGGAGAGTGCTGTTGTGTTCAGAGTTTGCTTGTATGTTTCCCATAGACATCTGGTTGATTACTGTGATGCTGGATGAATGAGCCTTTCAGGGTTCTTAGTATGTTGGTCTCCAAATCCCATCAGCCTTAGCCACATGGCCAATGGCCAGGGTGCTCAGAATTGTAGTCCAGCACCATCTAGAAGGCCATAGCTTCCCCATCCCTGCTGAACAAGGTTTTTGTTCTTCAAAAATGTTCTACTTTACAAGGAACCCATTGAACAAACCAGGCTGAACACACAGTGAACATACATTGGATACTCTGCAGTTATTCATCTTACTTGAATCACTTTGGAGTTACTTGGTTTGGTTAGGGGTGCTTGAAGGTGTTTTGAGTCATCTGAAAGCAGTTTCCTATGGTTCCCTGACCAACACTCCAAGGGTTTACACAGAAGCCACCAGAAACCTTTGATTCCCTTGACCCTTTGCATTGCAGGGGGTTGGACAAGAAGACCCTCAGGGTCCTTTCCAACTCTAAAATTCTATGATTCTATGAGCCGAACACATAGGCAATTTAGCTGTGCTGTTAAGCATCACCGTTACTAATCACTAAATCCTGTCAGAGCTGTTCTGTCAGCCTTGGTCTGCCCAGCTCCATGGTTTCTTGAATCATTTGAGGTGATGGCCTGCAGATTCCAGCCTTCACAGTATCTATTCTGGCCTTTTCCTCTTCTGGATCTTTCTTTCATAGAAGCCAAATAGTCAGGCCTCTGAACTTGATGTAAACGAAAGCCACAGTCTTGGGACAGATGGCAGCAATGTACTGAGACAGAATCTGGAGACACAGAAAGCTCCCTTGCCTTGAATCAGACCACTGGTGCATATATCTCAGATTTGTCCACACTGACTAGCAAGCAGGGTTCTCTCCCAGCTCTAGCTGGAGATGCCAGAGACTGAAATTGCATGCAGAGCAGGTGCTCCATCACTGAAGGGTTAAAAAGCCCTTCCCTCTTTAGTGTTTGCTGTTCTGACTGGAGAGAAACAGAAATAGAAATAGCCTGGTATGAGTGAATTTTCTAGAGTCTTTTGCTTCAAACCAGGTTTCAAGGGGTGTCCTGAGAAGCATGATAATAGGCAGGCATCTCTCACTTTCATTCTGGTGTATGTTTCTGCCCTCCCATCTCATTTGTTAGGATGTTGAACAATGCCGGTACTCCATTCAGGCATCCTTCAAGGGCGAACAAAATGGATGAGTCAATTATATAAGGAAAATACCCCTGAAGTGCAGGCTTGTGTGTTTTCAATCTGTCTATTCAGTGCAACTCATTTAAACAAATAGTTACAGGCTCAGGCAACAACCGGTTCATGGTAGGAAAATAAGTTGATGCCATGACAACTATCAGGCCTCGTGCCCAATGCATTTGAGGCATAGAGATACTGCTGAAAACTCCTGTTGCTTCCGGAAGAGGGCATAATCAAACGAGCACAGACTGTCCCCTCTTACTTAGGTGAATTGTCAAGCACAGTTGGGTCACTTAAGCACAGGGGTTGTGTATTGTGTTCAGTTTTTCAAAAAATGTTATTCTAGGAAAGTTAGGGGCAAAGGGAAGGGGGGTGAATGGCACAGAAAGGGCAGTGAGGCTACTGAACAGTAAAAAACCTGATCCAGTAATACTTTTCATGTTCTTTTTACTTCCTCATCCAACACATTTGTGGGTGACATTTGTTGTCACAAGGTGTGAGCCACTGGCTTTAAAAGGGGACCAGATACGATGGATAGATCGGCCAATGGCTACCAGTCACGATAACTAAATATAAATTATCCATGTTTAGAGGCAATAATCCACTGAATACCCATTGCTGGGAGCTATGACCTTCATGCCCTACCTATGGAGTTCCCAGGAGCATCTGGGTGGCCACTGTGGGAAATGGAATACTGGTTTTGATGGGAGACATTCCGTGCACATATTTTTTTTGCAAAGCAATGCTCCTAATATAATGCGTTATGTTATTTTCACTAGTAAATATGTTTTTGTACGCATTGCTTGGCTGGCAAACTGCACAACAATATTTGGAGAAGTGAAAATTTTGCAGGATGGCTGCACGTTGGTTTGTGTATTGCTTTGGAAAGTACAAATTAGGTAGATTCACCTTTAAAAGTGAGGTGAATCAAATTTATGCCCCATCCATAAAGCGGAGCCTGTTGCCAGAGTTTCATGGCTTGGACTGGATAGCCTTCAGATGCCCTCCATGCGCTTATAATGATGTGTTCAGTAGAAGGGAAATCGGTGTACCATCTGTGAATTCAGCTTTTTAAGAAGTTCTGCTTCATGACCTACGATGATATACACAGAGCAAAGGTCATTTGATTACATCAGCTTTTTCAAAACAAACAAACAAATCTAAAACATACTTCAGAATATTGCCTTTGATTTCATTTCAAGTGAAAAGATCACTGGCTTTGGGATGGAGGAATGATTCCTCTGCATTTTTGATCTGTGTACAAGTTTCAGGCTTTTCCAGGGCTCTTGATATTGAGGCCCCACTTCTGAGGGATGTCGCACTAAATGTCAGAGGCACATGAACAACTGAAATGTTAAAATGTGATCTGAGGACAAAAACCCCTCAACCTCGGAAAATTCATCTTGGATTCGTATGGTTCTTCGTTGCTCCAAATAGTGAAGTGGCAGGAAGAAGCAATCCATGTTTGGGTAGTTTTATAATCTGCGCAATGTGTATGACATATATAATGAAGGCCAGGTGTAGAGTAATGGAAGAGTCAAGTCAAACATTTGTAAATTAGCAGTCATTCATTTTTGCATTCCTGTTTTAGCTGATTCAGTGGTGTGAAGTCGCACTCTCAACTGTGTTCTAAATGGATCTTTTGATTTCATAGCTGCACTTTATTCTTTTATTGGTGTCATATTTATTCTCACCCTACCTCAGCTGATTTGTCTTGTAATGCACACAATGAACTTGTGTTATCAAGTGCACACACACACACACAATCTGTTGATTCGCCCTTGTTGCAAATATGAACCCCTTTCATGGCCAATGGTCAGAGTTGATGGAAGTTGCAGTCTAGCAACACCTAGAGGGCCACAGGTTCCCCACCCCTGCTGTAAGGTTTCTGAGGCAATGCCCCTATTCTCAAGATGCCACTGAAGGGTGCATACTTGCTACTACACTTGTGCCCCCCCATCTGTGCAGCTGATCTGTGCTGAGGCAAAAGTTCAGTCTTCAAGTTGAGCATGCTCTGCTCAGGCCTCCTACTTGTGAGAGTTGCGAACTGTATGTTTGAGAGCTCCCCTGTTTGATTTTTGCAATTGTATTTCATTTATGTGAGTATGGAGGCACTGGTCTTTGAAAGTTTATGCTATGATTAATGTGTTGGTCTTTAGAAGGTGCCACCAGACACTTTGCTATAGGTCACCCTTGCTGACTGGATTGTGTTGACTGCTGATTATTTCCCCTTCGTTTTATTACTATTATTTTGCAGCAACAAAAGCTTAAAATGGACTCCTTTCAGTAATTAAATCTGAGATTCTGGGAGATTGAGCAGTAATGCACCAGCAGCCAGATGTTGCAACTCATGAGTTTCCCTCGTGGCCACAGAGGATTCTAACTTCCCTAGACGTTTCTTTGCTGAGCTGTAGTCACTGTTGCATCTAAAAAGGCTCCTTGCAGCTCTGAGGCTTCTGTTAATGCAAAATCCCAGATGTAGCCAGGGTGGCAAAGTGCCACATTGCACAAGCTGATGGGAAGTTATGAGATGTCACTAATGAAAGGTCAGCAGCAGGATGATATGCCCCTATGCAGTAATCCCATTAATTGAATCACCTGCTCAAATTAGTGATTTGAAAGGCAAGTCAGCTCCAATTTTTCTCAACACGCTCCCCCCCCTTGCTAATGATCCACTTAAAAAAAAAAAAAAGATAAAGCTTTTCTGCACCTGGGCATTAATTGGGAACATTGGCAGGAAATTCTTAGCAGGAAAAACAACAGATGCTTTTCAGATCCCAAAGACCAGAAACCCTGAATTTAGGGAGCAAACTGCATTGTTCACATATTGAGTTCAAACTACTCATCCACTTGTATTAAATCTAAAGGATATGTAATATTCTTGTCAGCTACATGCATTGTAGACACTTTCCAGAGCCACAATAGCGGTCTTGGAGGAAAGCAGCTGTAATAATGACAACAAAAGACTCTCTGATATTATCTCCTACTAACAGTTATTAATGTTTCTCCTGTTAATAGTTACTAACACTGCCACAGACATGACTGTGAGTAGCAGAAATAACCCTTTGATGCATGACAACAAGTCAGCTTCACAGAGATCCGGCATATTTGCATATTTCACAGCAAAAGTCACATGTCAGGTGGACAGTGTCTGGCTCTGGTATCCGTCACACCAACCGAGTAGATGGGCATGCTGAAACCCTTAAGCCTCCACTCAAAAGACAGGTAATGCAGGGCCGGCTCACCCATGAGGTGGGCTAAGGCAGCTGCATCAAGCACAGAAACACAAGAGGGGGTGCTACCAGCTGAGAAGCAGCACCAGTAGTGGGAGCCATTTCCAGTGAAATCGCACTGAGAGCTCGCAAGAGCTCCACAAGATCTTGTGGGATCTTGCTGGAACCTATTGTTGCTGCTGCTACTTTGTGGGAACCACCACGTGATCTGGGTAAGGGAGGCTTCGGGAGAGCAGGGTCTTCTTTTGTTTGTATGTTCTTATAGCTGCCTTTTTGACTTGGCCAGCAATGGTGCCTCATCCAGCCTGCAAGCCACTCTCTGCTTTTCACTGCCCAGCTGCATTGTGGGAGTAGGAGATGAGACGCTGCAGGAAACAACTATGAGATGCTGCTGCTTTGTAGATATTCTCCTTGCCTCTTCCTAGTCTGTAGTGCTATGATGATAAAAGCATAGCCACTGCACCAGGCCTAATGATGTTGCCTGCTCAGGAGGCATAGGATTGCAGTCTTATTAGAATCATAGAGTTGGAAGGGACCCCAAGGGTTATCCAGTCCAACCCCCTGCAATGCAGGAATCTCAGCTGAAATATCCATAACAGATGGAGTATTATTGGAGTAAATGAGTTCTTAGATTCACCACCACCCAAAATAAATGTTGACTTCTTTCTCTCGACCCTCCATCCACACTATGGATGGAATAGGAATAGCTCAGGAATAGGAAAATCAAATCCATTTCTACACTAAGAAATCAAATTTGCTAAGTAAGTTTAAAATGTGAAACTGTACCTGCACAGAATATTTTTGTGATGTAACCTGGCTGGCTAGATATGTATGATTTATCTCCTATATTTCCCCCCTGTAAAGTATGGACCATGACCATCATCAAAGCATGGAATTGGGGGCAGGGAGAAACCAGTAGCTCGCTTAAGAAAATAATGTGCTCAGCAAAGAATATTTGCAGCCATTCTGACACTGTCAACCTTCTCCTTCAAGCCCACAATACGAGAACAGATTGCAGGAAAGCAAATCCCATTCCATTTTTTAAAATGTGCTAAAACTCAAAATATTTTAGGCTACTTCCCTGCTTGAATGATGGGGAGCAATATTCCAGGCTGTTCAGTGACAAAGTGGGGGGGGGGGAATCAAGCTGTTAACATTAAGGACTTTAAAGCATCTACCTAGAAATCACATTTTAGGACTTCTTTGGTGCTTGCACAGGGAAATTGTAGTTTTTGTTTGTGCCTAGGACTTGGCAGTGCCGTACATCACATGGCTGCAGCTTGGCACTGCAAACATTTTAAGACATCAAATCCATTAGGACTGAAACAGCCTCTAGAAATCATATTATGTGATGGAGATTGGCCAGTCTAATTGAGCCAGCTACTCATTGCCCAGGCAATTTAATGATTTGACAAATTGCTTGGAAACATGGTGTACTTGTTTGTTTTGTGCTTTCACTGTGCCCACGGGACAGCGGGGCAGGGGAATTAGCGGCGGAGATGTCACCTCAGCTGATAAGCTCTTTCTTAATTACAAAATGTGCGGAAGAAGTAGGGCAAGGGTGTTGTGGGATAGCTACGTAGGAGAGAGAAAAGTTTTTTTTGTAAAAGTGGGAGGGAAATGTTTCAGAGAGTAAGAGCTTTATTTTACACATCGAGTGCTTGGCTTGCAACATATTTCAAGTCTGTCCTTAACATTAAGCCTTTGAATTCTATCGATGACCAGTTTAGAAATCATCACAAGATGTAGGCCACCATCTTGGCTGGGATTGGAAAAAACCATGGCTGCTAGTCATAATGGCTATATCTAACCTCCAGTAGCAGAGGTGGTATGCCTTTGAATACCAGGTCCTGGGAAACATGAGCAGGAAGACTGCTATTGTACTCAGGTCCTGCTTCTGGGCTTCCCATAATCCTCTGTGAAAACAGAATGTTGCCCTAGAGAGCCCTTGGTCTGATCCTTCAGAGACCTTCTTATGTTCTTAACTTGCTAGCATAGCGTCAGAATTTCTCAATTTAATTTTTAAAACTATGATACAAACGAAATACCAGAGAAGTTCTAGAGAGTTACCAACTGTCCAATATTAGAGAAATAATGTATCATAATTCTTCCACTCCATCATACATGGATTATGCTTTATAAATTAAATATTTTTCTTTCTTTCTTTTTTTACATTTTCATTTCTGTGAATAATAAATCATCATAAAACTTCTAGCACATTTTTTCATATTTTGATACTTATTTTAAGCTTCCAGTACAGAATGAATTCATCACATTGTTCCAGATAATATTGTTTTGCAACCTACCCTTTCCAGATCAACTTAAAGTATGAAATCTTTTAGTACAGGCTATACATAATTTCCCCACTCTGAATAATTGTATTGTCAGGAGTCAGAAAACAGAAAGGACTGGGACAGATACATGGCTATGTGGAGGGAAATAAGATCATTAGGTATAGAGAGTTAGTTAAAAAAGGTATTTAAGAAGCCATTTTTAATTTTTAAGAATTAAAAACAGCCATTGCAACATAGCTAGAGCTAATTCATGCTCATTGCAAATCAAGCTCAGGTAAGGTTTCCCATCTCTAAGCATTTATTGGGACAAGGGTGGAAGGATCTGCCAGTTTAGTTTCTCGCATTTTTCCATTTTTCCAATCTTAAGTTCAGATTTCTACATTTTGCAGCTGGTTACAATTTTAAAATAAAAATCCTCTTGAAAATTCATCAGCATTTTACTACAAATTTACCCTAATAAACATTTTCTTATATGCTGTTTCAAGACATATGTTTTGCAAACAACTTTGTCCAATAAATTGCATTTCTGTATGTTTTCACTAATATCTTCATTTTTATGCACACTTCCCACTTACACATGCATTTTTGTAAATGTTGTTCGGCCGGAGAACTGCATTACAAAATTCAGATAACTCTGAATTTTGAAGGCTAGCTGTGTGTTGGTTCACATATGGTTTCCGAAAGTGCAAATACAACAGTTTTGACCTTAAATATGTACTGAATAGAATGTCTCCTGGATTCCTAATTGGAACCCCTACCAGTAGCCGTCAACTAAAGTGCCAATCGGATTTTCTGCACCCAGTATGCTGTATTTAGATTGGGCGCCCTGCTGCACTTGCCAAAGGAGACAAATATTAGCATCCATTTTATGTCACTTGCAGAATTGTACCTTCTTTTACAGGTGGGGTGAAACACTCACAAAAATATCAGAGTAATGAGACAGAATATCAAAAGGTGGGAAACTCCCCAACACTACAAAGGATCGTTGTGTTTAGTATCTGCCCTGCTCTCTACCCATGCCAACCCTAAACCAAGTAAAGAACTCAAACTTCCTGAGCTGTAGATGTGTTATGTTACTGTAGGTCTTTCACCTACTGATTTTAGGCTGCAATACTACACTCAGTGCAACATCAGGCGTAGAGGGGCTCAAAAGTGATCTAAGATTTACAGCAGTTCTGTTCAGATGTTCATGCTTGGATAAATTCAAGATTTAATTAGTCAGAAAGCAAGCCGTGTAGTCATTTGTGGTGGCTATTTATTAATACCTCATAATAACAATTTTTTTTCCTTTTTCATTTTTGAGCTAAAACGATTCGAAATCCCCACTCAGCCAAGAAGCTCACTTGGTGCCCCTGAGCCAATCAGTGTCTCTTAGCCTAACCAAAGCCAGGAAAACAGGCATGCCTCCCTCCTTCTTCTCCTTGCTTTGGTTCCTACCATCCAACTCTAATGTTTCTTGCAGCAAAAAACAGTTTGCCAACCCTGATATAAAAAGTACTCTAAATACATACAGTTTTGCAGTATAAATTGATTCCGCTCATCATTGTTTTGCTCACTTGCTGCTCACAACCAGCAGCAAAACCTACCTTACATTACCGTTGTGACTCTATAGAGGGAGGTATAAAATGGCTGTGAAAGGGGACTTAGTGTTTGTATTACAAGCATTAATTTTTGCTTTACTTAACCAGAATGATGCATCTTTGTAAAAGGACATATTTTGTTCTCTCTTTCTCCCTGCCACCTTGCCAAATTAGTACACCTCTGGGGCTTCAACCAATTTGGCCTGATTATTGTGTGTTTAAATGTGTAAGTCCCAATTGTATTCAACTGTGCTGACGCATAAGTCACTTTCTGCCCCTTTCACACAAGAAAGCCTAGGCTGCTGCAATCCTGTACCCACTTACCCTGGAGCAAGCCCTATAAAGCACAAGGAAGCTTCTGAGTGTCCTGTCTAGGAGAATCTGCGGAAAATAATTTATAGGTAACTGCTGATCTCAAATGGGGATTACATACAACGACCAATTTATGCACGGCCAATTGACGTGCAACGCGTACATTGTGGCGACCCAGAAGCGGGTGGAAAAGGGGGAGGAATGGGGGAGGGGCATAATGGGTGGGGCTGGCTTATGTGTGCTCTGCTGTCATGTGCAATGACCTGGAATGCAATCTCCCCGACAAATTGGGGGTTGCCTGTACAAGGAGACAGAAGCCACTAGACAGAAAACAACTGAAGGTGAGAGGGACATTCCTTTTGTTCAAACAGCTCAGCTGTCAGTCACAACCCTGATTTCATTTATTGACTAAAAACGCTGAAAGGTAGGAGCAGCTGGATCATCTCACAGAAATCAGGGGTGTATTCTGGTTAAGACAAGTGCCTGAAAGGAAGCCCATTGGTTTCTGATTGTTTCATATTCAAGTGCTAAAGTCAGGATTTCATGGAATGAGATAAAAGTCATCTTGCAAAGGAACATAGGTTGGATATTGTCAAATAGGAAGATATGGTAATTGGTTGTTTTAAAAGACACCTACTTGTTGTATGAATCAAGAAACGTGTAAAGGAGGTTTCTTTTGAGCTAGAATTCCACAATGCTTTGATCTAATGTAAAACAATAGGAATTAGACAATGGGATGAAGGGGAAGTATCTTGGTTAGCAACATTATCAGGGCTACTTAGTTTAATAAATGTACAGGTCTCATAAATCTACACCATGTATTCATATTTGTTTATTTAGGAGATTCATTTAAACTCCCAGGATGGTTCCCAGGAATGAAATATAGCAAAAAAAAAAAAATCTGGTAAAATACAGCCCATACCCCCAGAGAGCAGCATTATACAATATGCAAGCTAGAACCGTGTGTCACAGCAATCAAGGTTTTATACATAGTTGCAAGCCCATGACAACTGTTTTGGCAAAGAGAGTGATAAAATTAAGGCTGAGTACTTCCCCACCCCAATTGAAGAGACATGGAATGAGGGCATTAGTTTCCATAGCAATCCAGTGCAGCAATTAAGTACCATCTTTGATAAATCTTTGCTGATAGGATAAGTGCAGTGTCTGCCTGCAAAGGATTCCTGTCTATAATGTCTGTGAGTTTTATCTCCCTCCCTAATTTTTTATTTCTCTTTTGTGGGGATTTATACTGCTTTGAGATTTGCCAAGGTTCATACTCTTCTTTAAAAAACACACCCCAACCCTGAGTTTTATTAGGTAATTCAGCTGCCTGATCATGCAGAATCTGAATGCTAATGAAGTCCTGTATTTCCTTGAGTACCCAGAGAGCTGTAACTCACCCTTGTCACCTTCCAGTCCATGTTTCCCCTCCCCAAATTTTTCTTTCTGGTTTTAAATGGCTGCTGACATTTTAATCCAGATCAATTGTGTGCTGTGCATTTTTCAGGTATAATGCAATACCACGGAATATTTCTGTGGGTGTGTAGAAGAGGAAAGAGAGTAACCAAGGATGCGCAGAGGGAGGGGAGGCTAAGAACAGGAGGGAAGAGGGAGGGTTTGAATCTGGGAGATAAAACTGGAGGTTCACAGACAGATGCAACAGTGCTAGAGTCCCTAAAGAGAATGCTTAAAGCCATCGTTATGGCAAGCGTTCTGTGCTGGTAGCCGTGGCACTTTTATCAATAATCAAAAGCTGGTGTGCAGGAAGATGAATGTTGGAGGAAGATGGGGCCTGGTGGGACAGAGAAGCAGGGACTGGAGGTTGGGATGCGCTAGTGAAGGAGGGAAGAATAGCAGACAAGTTGGGAGGGGAGAAAAACGTGGCTCGGTTTTGGAGGGTGTGTTAGGGACTCTTAGGGAGGGAGCAAAGCAATATTGTTGGTGGGGCAGGTTTTGGGGATGGATTGATAGGGGCAGGAGCTGTGGTCCTCAGCTGTTTGAAGCTTTGGCCATGGGATTTGTTGGCTGCCCTCTAGGCAATGCAACCTAATGTTCCCTATGTTTGGATTGTACTGCATCCCATGACACTTCGTCCTTCTGCCACCTTGACTGTCCCACAAGGTCATGCATTCTCCTTGATCAATTCCCAGACCAATTCCTTTTATGCTCTTTCAGGGATCACTTTTCTTGTTTCCAGGTGCTGTAGTGCCCCAGATGCAACCTGGTAATGTTTATCACAACCCAGTAATATTTCAAGTGCTGAATTGCACATTTTCTGCCTACATACTAGATGTCAGCTTGCTCATTTTATATGTGCTAAAGATTCAAGGAGTTCATAACTTCAAAATGTTAATAACTCTGACATTTCTCCTTGAATATTTGCCTGTTATTGTAACCCTTTCCAATTCAGCTTTCTGTCCCAGCAACAACTCTGTATTTCATTGCTAATCTGCATTTTTATGGCAGATTTATACATTCAGAAAAAAGCATGCCGTGCAGTCCTGCTGAGGGTGCACCACTTTGGAATGGAAATGGAGGGATCACATGAGTTAAGAATCTTCCCTAATACAAATAATATCCTCCCTTTCTGTCAAAATGCCAGCCTGCCTCTTCTTCTGAGATGCTATTAGTTAGCATTGTGCAGGGAGGCTTTTACAAATTACTCTCAGACAACAATCGCCAGAAGCATCTTGTAAATATGCTTTTATACATTTGAATATGCTTTTGGTGTATTATTTTCATTGACTGTCTCTCGACTCCCTAAATTTGTCTTGTGTGGGTTAGACTTAGCCAATTCTCTGAGAGTTCCTATTCTTTTTGTGCTCTTGTGAATGCATATTTGAGCAACTGATCCCTTGATTTATGGTGAAGGAGGGTGCAAATGCACAAGCCAACAAGCTCATGACCACATTTCTCTATGTTAGGGTTTGGCTATCCCTGGGTAATGAAAAGTGCTACTGCCTATACATTGTTGGACTACAACTCCCATCATCGCTGACCAGTGGCCATGCTGACTGGGGATGATGAGAGTTGTAGTCCAACAAGATCCGGAGAGTTACTAATTGGCTATTCCTGGATTACATCATCTTTCACAGCTGGCCAGTCCTAGTGTCAGTTACCGCATTGGATTGTGATGGAATCGGGTCACATTGGCCAAATGGGTGCCCCTCAGGAAGCACCACATGGTCCAAATTTGGTCTCAAAGGCATGCAGTGAGTGCAAAGGCCTAAGGCAGGCGTTTTGATATTTATATTTATCAGACTTGTTCAACCTTTCCCGGCATTAGCTCTAGACGGGTGCAGAACGAAAGGTTTCACTATTCTTAGATTGTTGTAGGTGGAAGGAACATACTGACCCTTTACTCATCTCAACTCCCTGTTCTTAGCACAAAAATACATTCAGCCAAAGCAAGGTCTGCATGAGACGCTCCTGCTTATGTGAGAGGGCTCCATAAGAACAAGATATGTTGTGGTTTTTTTAACCTGGTTCTGAAGCTACTAGCAGTGGCCTGGGATTGTGTGCTGAATAAAACAGCACAAAAATGAAGTGTTTAGTTCTGAGTAACTCTTTATTGCCTTTTTGTGTCTGCCAATAGTCAAGCTCACCACAAACCCATCTGCCACCAGCAGTCACTTGCTGCACAATTCAGAGCAGTGTTTATAACATTTAAAGCCCTAATGGTTTAGGACCATAGCTGTCAACGTTTTTCCTTTTTTAAGGGAAATTCCCTTATTCTGAATAGGATTCCTCGCAAGAAAAGGGAAAAGTTGACAGCTATGTTTAGGACCAGGGTATTTAAAGGATGCCGTTTACCTTCCCGCTATAAAGCGGTACCTATTTATCTACTTGCACTTTAAGGGTGCTTTCGAACTGCTAGGTGGGCAGGAGCTGGGACCGAACGACGGGAGCTCACCCCGCTGCGGGGATTCGAACCGCCGACCATACGATCGGCAAGTCCTAGGCACTGTGGTTTTACCCACAGCGCCACCCGCGTCCCTTAAAGTGCAAGTAAATAAATAGGTACCGCTTTATAGCGGGAAGGTAAACGGCGTTCTGTGTGCTGCTCTGGTGCAGGTTTGCCAGAGCAGCGATGTCACACTGGCCACGTGACCCAGAAGTGTCTTCGGACGGCACCGACTCCCGGCCTCTAGAGTGAGATGAGCGCACAACCCTAGAGTCTGTCAAGACTGGCCCATATGGGCAGGGGTACCTTTCCCTTTTTTATTTAAAGGACACACAAATGTGACTACTCATTAAGATTGCCTGGAGAAGTTTCCCCCCACATCCCTTCAGCATCTTTGACATTGGAGATGAACTCTCCACCAAGGGAGGGGCGCCTTGCTCCCACTCCCAATGATCTTCCTCAATCAAAAAGGCTGACCATGTCTTTTTAAAATGCTGCAATGCTTTACTCTTTTAAATGCTGCAAGCCACCACAAAAAACACAAATAAAACGGGAAGGTGGAGGGTCAATATTTTGAGAGGGAGGAAAAGAAACACACCCTCACCGAATTCCAGGGAAAGTCTCCTTTGGCTAAATCTAAAAACACATCATCATTGTGCTTGGTCTGCAACAGAAGACGTAAAAGGAGGTGGTGAAGGCTTACAAGATGCACTTGGCTGCTTTTGAATGAACCGTGCATTGTTTCTCCCTTCCCACAATGCCACTAACAGTTACACGCTTGGTAGCGCACAGGTTCTTACCATCAAGTGCCAAACAAGGCAAAATCTTCAAAATACTCTTCCAGTGTGAAACCAGCAGAAGTCAAAGGAGATGCAGCAGCGATTTTTGTTTTAATAATAAGAAAGCAAGGTGGGAGAGGGACAAACCCAGGTTTTATAGATGATGCATAGAGAAAAATGCACATCATCAGGGCCTCAATTTAGAGGGGAAATCGACATAAAAACCTGGGGATATTGGATGTGGTATTCATTTAATTTCCATGCTTAGTTAAGCACTGCAAAGTGTGATAAAGACTGCAGTCTATTAGGCTGATTGTTAATATAAGTCATTTAACTGTGAGATGCTGCATATGTCAGTAGACTAATATTAGCCCTCTTTTGCAGGTCACTATTCTCATCAGTCTGGCTCTTGCGTTCCTCGCCTGCATAGTATTTCTTGTGGTATACAAAGCTTTTACCTACGACCACAGTTGCCCAGATGGATTTGTTTATAAGGTAAGAAGTCTGAGATGGATGAACTGTCTCTGCTAATGACAGAATCTAATTCACCGCACGGCTACAATTTAGTCCTGCATTTTCGCATCAGGATCAAAGACATCATTTGTCAACAACATGCTGAAAAGCAGTTAGTGATTTAGGAAATAGGGGTTGGTAGCACCCTCTGCCAACCACAATTATTTTGAACTTGACAGGTTTAGATCTGCATGAAGCCAACCCCACATATTTCTAAATGAGCTCACATAAACTGGCCTTTAGAGTTCGCTCACTATGAAGATTAGCCACTGAACATTTTGGGATAGAGACTGTGTGCAGTGCATTTTAGAGGTTTGGTGGCAACTCTCTGTAGATGCTGGATGTGTGCCCTTGGGGAGAAACGTGTGCTTATTCTAGCAGGATATTTGTCTTGAGGGTTGAGGCAACATAGAAAACAAAAGGTGGTGGTTACCATGCCAGTCCTCTAAAATGAGAGGGATTTAGTAGGAAGAGGTGATTTATTTTGCTGGATCAACTTGTGGATGAGGTAAGCTGGAAGAGCAAATTTCAAAGTCTCATCATAAGTGGGAGTGGGGGAGGGATGAGGGAGTGAGGTTGGGGAAGATTAAGTATGGACAGGTGTGAAATGAACACCTGCCACCCAGTGAGTTTTCTGGTTGACTGGAGATCTGAACCTGTTTTCTACATCCTAACAAGACAATCTGGCACACACTATATTTTATTCTAGAATCAATGGAGACTGTGTACACTACTTGCTTTTTCTATGCAGTCCACGCAGAATCAGATCTGTTGCTTTTGGGGGGCGGGGGGGGGCTGATTTCATTGTGAAAATAAAGGCTCAGCTCAGCTGGTTAGAGCATGGTGTTGATAATGCCAAGGTTGCAGGTTCGATCCCCATATAGGACAGCTGCAGGGGGTTGGACTAGATGATCCTCAGAGTCCCGGCCAACTCTATGATCTATTGATTTCAGACTGATTCTGCATTACCCCGCAGAGTGTCCATTTGGCAATGGAGGGTATAGCCACACCTTTCCAATGATGTTGTCAGTGGGCGTTTACCAAGATTTCAACCACCATGTACATGTGAAGGGAGTAAAAGGCATGGATAACCTAACTGAGGGGAGGTTTTCAAACATGTAACAAGTCACCACCCACCCACCCTTGTGGATGGCAGGATCTAGAATCAATCTCAATTGAAAGCATCATGTTGAGGATGAGCATGAACAATTCAGGACATGAAAAACTTCACTTTTTGTGCTACAAACGGGTTAGTGTGTGCAGCCTCTGTCCCTTGCCCTGATACTGAATATATTGGGAGGGAGGGAAATGTCCAGAATTTCCTGGATCAATGCAGGATGAATAATGTTTATTTTTTAAAAAAAGTTTCTGTAAATGAGATTGCTACTTACTGGTCATGTTTCTCTTCCTTCCCTTCAGCATAAGCGGTGCATTCCAGCCTCCCTGGATGCTTACTATTCCGCTCAGGATTCCAACTCCAGGGGCAGATTCTACACCGTCATCAGCCACTACAGCATGGCCAAGCAAACCAGCTCACGGTCCGTCTCTCCCTGGCTTTCCTCCGGATCGGTAAATCACGAAGCCAAGGCCGCCAAGACAGAAGGCCATTAAAGCCAGCTGGTGGCCTAGGGATGGAGGGGAATGGGGAAGAACAACATCATGTCTCTAAAGCATTGCTCTAGTTCAGCGAGGGCACTGGGCAATCAGTGCAGCAAGAATAAAGCAACTCCAAGTGCAGGTGTCATCTTAATGGATATTTCTCTCTCTTTCTTCTCTCTCTCTCTCTCTTGCTCTTTCACTCTTTCTCTCTCCCCCCTCCTTTGTTGCATTGTTCTCGTTGATTTGTAACTAAGTCAAAATCCTGTACAAAGGCATGTTAGGTGTTGACTATATCTTAACAATGTACAAATATTTTTAAAATCATTGCTTAAGATTTGTTAGAAAAATGAAAAAAAATAATGAAAAAACACACAAACAAAAGCAAATCCAGAGAACATTTGCGAGGAAGTAGAAGAAATCACAAGCATAGTTTCTCAGGCCTTCCTTGCCCGCCCCCAAAGGGAAAACAGCAACAACACACAATACTGTGGAATTTGTCTGTCAGATTAAAAGGGAAATTTGTGTTGATGGAGGGACACAATAGAATGTTACACTAGGCTGGGCAAAAGGGCATGAGCCTCTAGCCCAACTTAGTGCTTTACAGATCTGATCCATAAAATGAAAATGGATGTGGAAGCCCTTGATACAAGGTAACTCGTGCGTTCATTGGAGTCCCCTGCATGTGCAATGACCTGGTGGATCATGGCTACCATTTCTTTGGTTTCTCTCTCAGAGGGAAATACTGAGGAAGGGCCATAGCTCAGTGGCAAAGCATTTATTCTGGATGCACAAAATCCCAGGTTCAGCGCCCAGCATCTCCAGATAGGGCTGGAAATGTCCCCTGCCTGAAACCCTGGAAAGCCACTGCCAGTCAGTGTAGACGGTCCAGAACTAGATGGATCAGTTGTCTGACTCAGTAAAAGGAGACTCCTTATGTTTGTGCCAATTCACATGTCTATATTGGCTAACAAACTGAGATTAAAATGTTCACCCCCAACCCCCACCAGGTAAATGCCCCAAAAGAGCAGGCTACAGTTGAGCTGGTCTGATGGCAACCTTCTTGCTTTCTAAAATACCTGTCCTATTAGATGTCGGAAAAGCTGAAACAGGAATATCTGAAATGACCTCTTTCTGCTTCAGATGCCACAGGAGGATTGATTCTCCAGTGCAGTGAGCAGTATTTTGAGGAAGATAAGCCCCTGAAATTAGCTTATTCTGTAGATAATTAGTAGCTTACAAGAAAGATTCTATGAACACAATCCAGAGGTGAGCGCTTCTCAGACTTGCAAACCTAAATGGGTTTTTTTCCTACTCTTTCTGCTTCAGCTGTTCCTCACCTCATTCAACCTCCAATTGTCTTATTTTTCAGACAAAGTGATTATTTTATATGACCCCCCCCCCAATAATCTGCATGTTACTTGGAGCTGTTGTGGAAAGAACAGGTAGACAAACCCCTTGTGTACCAAATGCATGTTTTTCCTTGCTGGATCATAGCTAGATTCCTTAGGATGATACGTTTTAATCCCCCTAGATTCATATTTTCGCCATGAGCTATGCAGCCCAAAGCTAAAATACTCAACTATTACCATGCAGATGGCAAAGAGACATGGGGCCACTTTGCATCTACCATTCCCCACTCACAAAGAAATAGTCTAATTCCTCTAATAGTTGGGGTGGGGGGAAGCTGAGCCTGCATAGCTCAGTTGGTTAGAGCCTGGTGCTGATAATGCCAAGGTTGCAGGTTTGATCCCCACATGGGGCAGCTGTAGATTCCTGCATCGCAGGGGGTTGGAGCAGATGATCTTCAGGGTCCCTTCCAACTCTACAGTTCTATAAGTCTATAGGTGTTTATTTTGCCAAGACTACTTGGCTACTGCATCTAGGCATCTGGTTTATACTGGGTCAGAGCACTGGTCCATCTAGCCCAATGCTCTGACTGGTAGCAGCTTTCTGGGGTTTCAGGCAGAAAGAGAGCGAGCGAGCTCTTTCACATCATCTGCTGCCTGATCCTGTACTTGGAGATGTTAGGGAATGAACCCAGGACCTCTTGCAGGCAGATGATGTGTGCTACCACTGAGCTATGGCCTCACCATTTTCCTGCATAAAAGCCAACCTTTAATTGGTAAGACTTCAGGAAAGGGTGTTCATTTCCCATAAACAAGTCTTGCTAGGCTTGTCATTGGTGGGACGGAGACAAGTATATTTTGACCGCATCAAGAAGAGTGGATTCCATGCCAGTCTCCGTCACCAGCTGACTGCACAAAACCACCTCGTTGTGAAAACAAAGTACTTGTGTGAATTGACCCTTAAGCCCAATATGATTTACATGGTTTGGAGCAGGGGTGCTGCTTCCTTGCAGTGGATAGTGGTCATCAGGGCAGGGTATGGCAGCATTTCTGGCTTCCTAGTGTGGAGGTTGCTGCTGGTAACTGAGAGGGAGAGGGTTGAGGCAGCTGGGAGGTTGGCACGGTGTGGATGCATTGGCAGGAACATCACATCAGCTCTGCTGCTGAACCCACAACCACACTTGACTTCACTGACACCTCCCCTCTCGGTTAGCAGCAGTGATCTCCTCGTTGGGAAGCCTGCTGGGCAAAGCTGCCCCCTGCCACCGGCTGCTCCTGCTTGCATTATCAATTAAACGTCAAGGCTTACTAGCACCACCTTAGGTGCCCAGATCATATGGGCACTTCCATGCAATTTGATGCCGGTGCAGGAAGTCCCAGGGCATAGTTTGAGGGCATGTAATGCAACCTCCTTGTTAAAGCTAAGCAGGTCTGGGTCTGGTCAGTGCCTGAATGGGAAACTGCCTGGGAACTCCATGTACACTGTCTTATGATGGATCACGGAGGGAAAGCAGGTTATAAACATGCTGAAGAAATATTATAACTTCTTTGCGTGAATGATCATTCAATTAGATGTGTTGGAATTTGCTTGGGAGTTGTCAGCGGGAGCAACGTTTCGATGATTATGCCCAAAGTGAACCAAATTAAAACTAAGCAAAGTGGAATTGAATCAAACCCAATCAAAGTGTTATACTGACTGCAAGTGAGAGTCCTAAAAAATGAACTCGGAAGTCAGATATCTTATTTAAGTCAAATATGTATATTTTGTTTGCAAAAAAAAAAAAAAGTCCATTGAGTTGGAGCTGGAGTACAAAAGGAGTTATGATAAATGGTTGTATAATGTAGCCAAAACTGTAGTGCCAAATCTCATTGTCTGACTTTTTATCCTTATCTCTCTACCCCCTTCCTGCTTCATACTTCACCTGTAAATCCATTTCTCACCTGAAATGTACAAATCCATGGGGAGGGGGGGGGGTTAAGCCCCCAGCAACAATGCCCAGAACAACTACTGGACAATTTATAATTTTGTGGTGTATTGTATGTCAGTAGGTAGAAGAGACTGAAGTATTTTTTGGTGTAGTTCTTGACCTTTTCTGACAGGACAAATAAAGCTAGATGTGTCTGAGAGTCTCAGCTACTATGGTATGGTTATTTTTATTTTCTTCACTTAAAAGATAGGTAAAGGTAAAGGTACCCCTGCCCGTACGGGCCAGTCGTGTCCGACTCTAGGGTTGCGTGCTCATCTCACTCTAGAGGCCGTGAGCCAGCGCCATCTGAAAACACTTCTGGGTCACGTGGCCAGCATGACGAAGCTGCAGCTGGCGAGCAGCACCAGCGCAGCACACGGAAACGCCGTTTACCTTCCTGCTATAAAGTGGTCCCTATTTATCTACTTGCACTTAAGAGTGCTTTCAAACTGTTAGGTGGGCAGGAGCTGGGACCGAACGATGGGAGCTCACCCCGCCGCGGGGATTCGAATCGCCAACCATACGATCGGCAAGTCCTAGGCACTGAGGTTTTACCCACAGCACCACCCGCGTCCCAGATGGGGGAGGCAAATAAAATGTGGGTGAATTAGTATGCCTGGAACTGCAAAGCACTGATTGTTCACATTTGTCTTATATCTCTCTCTCTCTTTCTCAAAACATGATGGGCTGGCATAGGGATGTAGGAAGCTGCCTTATATCGAATATTCGGTAGGATTCTTTCCTTGCCCTACCGGGAGATGCCAGAGATTGGACCTAGGACATTCTGCATGCAAAACATGTATTGTCCCACTGAGATATGGGATTCATGAGCAAACATGCATAGGGTAGTACTGCACATTGCAGCAACCAAATATAACTGAGTCCACAATTATTGCTTATCTAGCATGAACCCAGTGGCACTTGTGCCCAGGAGATTTGCTGCCTCTGCTCAATGCATAGGCCAGCCCGTCGTCAAGTAATATGTTGTGAACCACCCTGTAATACTTGGATGTAGAGCAGTATACAAATTGGGGAGGGGGGAGTTGTCACACCATGATGTGACCTTTTCAGTTGACAGCTAGGATTATTTACTGCATCAGGCTGCCTGCTGGTCCTGAAACCTTTCTTTCGTCTGACATGCAAAGTAAGAAGGGCTGCATTCATAAGAAATCATTGCCTTGTGAAGCTGATAAGCTTCAATTACTTTATAGCATCAGAAGTGAATGCCAGAATGGACCTTAGCACAAAAGGTCAGTCACAAAAAGATATCACAGTCTTGCCACAATCTTATCAGTGCTGCTGCTTAATTCCAGGATGATTAACAGACATTTAGAACCAAGCTAAAAGTCTGCAATGCAAGGCAGTTCTGCTTGATGAGTCATCGGCAATGATTGAGAGATGATAAAATTGTCCCTTTGAATCAAACAATCATGTCATGAAAACAGAGTTATATAAACCAAAGAAGTTAGGTTTCAAAATTAAGCATAGTGACAAGGTCTGTGGCAAAACTCTTTCAACTTCCATAGAAGAGATTACTTCCTCAGAACTCTAGAATGATAGAGCTTTAATTTCCCTAGAGATCCAGTAGAATTGACCTAAGGTGGCTACAGGCTTTAAAAAAAGCCTGCCCTCTGGTGACATGAAGGACTCAAAAAATGGAAGAAGGAAACTAAAAACCCATCAACAGGTGCAAATGATTGGGCTGTTTGTCCAGCTGTGCCGCTCTGCTCACAGAAGGCTTTTCAATCCCATGGAGGCGTCTCTGAAAGGAAGGCAGAAGAAGGCCATTTCTGTTGAATTTATTCCAGAAGAACACCTTATGGGAGACAGCACAGAGAAATGGTGGACTTTGTGAGAATCACACACTGTCTTCCATTCGCGGAAGTCCCTGCTGGAGCAAAGAGCCTTTCATGAGTGGAAGAACACATTTGAGAACATTTCTGATTATGGAAAGTTAGAAGGCGTGGCTGCAGCTCCATTAATGATTTTGCAGGCAAAGGACAATAGATTGGAATAGGTGTCAAGCTTAAGGTATGGAGGAGAAATATAGCTGCTTTGAAAAGTACAGTGAATCATCTGTGTGGAAACTAATCAGCCTGTTTGAATGTGGTTGTCATGGAAGCTAGTGGGGGAAACAATCTTTCTGAATCTGAATTGCTGTGTGAATCAACTTTTATAAAGGCTGCTTAGGGCAGAACTATGAGGGGAAGGACTGCAGCTCATTGGCAAAATGCAATGTGAAATCGGCCCCTCAAAAGACAAAGAACAGGTGCCCTCAAGGAGGTGCAGAAGGCCTTTCCCTTATTGCAAAGCAGGGATGGGGAGCCTGTGGCTATTCAGAGGGTGCTGGGCTGCATCAGCTGAACGTACCTCCCAAATAAGGATGCTTCAGATGTCAGCTAACTGATACCTGACTCCCAACAAGTGTTCAGTCTGTGTCTAAAGTTTCTCATATCCCAATGAAAAATATCCCATTCTCATATCCCAGACAAAAGAACATCAAAAAGCATTCTTTGTTATTCTCTGTTTGAAATTCCTTTTAAAATGTAGAACAGCCAACCGTAAGAGAATAGATTATCTTGTCAAAATTGATACAATATCCCAGTTACCTTACCAGTTGCTCAATGAAAGTATAATGTGAACACTTTCCAAAAGGATAATTCTGATTTGCAAGTAATACATGGACGACAATGTAAACGTGTGTTAGAAATGGAGTTTTGTAAGGTTTTCCCCTCCCTAACCCCACTGCAGAATAAATAGGTGGAGGAGGACTGCTTCTAATTTTCATTCTGCTTCATATTTTTATGGACTCCACTTCCCCAGCCACCAGCAGAAAGTCTCTGTGGCTCAGTGGTGTCTCTCTATGACATTATTAAAAGGGAACATTTTTCTATTTTCAGCAACACTTGGGATTCTATAAGTGCCACACTTTTGACTTTCATATTGAGTATTCATAATAACTTGACAAAAAGAAATTGAGACCGTGGAGGGACCCAGACCCTTGAAATAACTGATATTGCTGTCAGGGGCTGTTTCTGTGATAGGTCATGCCCATTTAAAATGTAGAATAATTGGGATCCCTTGACTCAAAGCAGCACTGGCTGAATTTCTCAGCATCTAATTTCTCTGCAACAGCAAACTGCCAGGGCAGCCTGTTCTTCATTGGGTGGTCCTGGGTAAATACTGCAGAATGATGGAACCTTTAACACATCTCTCTCTCTCTCTCTCTCTCTCTCTCTCTCTCTCTCTCTCTCTCACACACACACACACACACACCCACCCTCTTGCATTGTCATTATTTTCCCAAATAATAGAACCAAGCACATGCCTCATTATAGCAAGAGCTTTTTTGTCTCCAAGGTAAGTGAAGAATTCTAATTTGGCTTATGGAGTTAGGAATGGTTGTACCCACCCCATTGCCAAGTGCCAAAGACATTGCATCTTCCTCCCTCCTCCTGGGAAATATTTATTTATTTATTTGTTTGTTTCATAAGTTTTATATAGCACTTATTAGAATAGAAGACCTAACAGTGGTTTACAATACACAACCCCCCAAAATAATTATCAACAAATCAAATATCAAATATCAAAATAAATATCAACAAATCAAGTGATGTTTTAAAGAGTTGTTTAAATTAAAAAACACAGCCAGCAATTATAAAACACCTATGCTTATTACTATCATGTATCAAGATGACAGGTTAAAGTTATGTGGCTGGAATAAAGCTGTTTTTTGCAGGTGCCACAAACAATTGTTTAGCATCATTGGTCAGGAACAAAAACTTTGTTGTCTCTTTTAAACTAGAACAGAACAGCAACAGGAAATTTCTGACCTTGTGCTTACTAGTACCTAAACTACAGAATGGCACTATCCACGCAGCTGCCATGCAATGAAATGTTCAACTGGTAGGTGAACCCTATCTTCATTGAAGGCTTCCTGTCTATCTTCTCATATAGCATATCGTATGAATGTTGTAAAAAGGGGAAATCTGATTTATGACCCAACCTCATACCCTTTAATGCAATGCTACAAATGGAGCTTGGGCAGTAAATTTTGGGTGTAACATTCTTCCTTATATTCCTGGAATCACTTCTCTGCAGTGGGTGGTAGTGATGATTATAAATATAAATATAAATATAAATTTCATGTGGTGTTAATGTCCTCACCAAAGCACCACATATTCTTGCAATAACAGACACCATGTGGACAGTTTTGAACTGGTGTAGCAGATAAACCAGTCTACTTGACTCCTGGGCATTAAAAATAAATTCAAGCTCCCCCTCAATGTGAGACACAAATCCAAAATAGCAGCATATGCAAAAATGCAGCATGGAGGAGTACATTGTCATTGGAGGCTCAGGTTACTAGGAGTGCCTATATCAGGCTCTGGGTGGTTTGCCAGCTCTGGCACCTTTTGGACAGAGATGACTTGGTCATTTAGTCTAGGCTAGGGTAACTTTCAGGCTGGATTATTGCAATACAGTTTAAATGGAACTGCCCTTGAAGATCACTCAGAAACTGCAACTTATCTGAAATGCAGAATGCTGGGGTTCAGTTTAGAGCCCACATAACACCTGATTTTAAACAGATGCATTGGTTACCATTATCTATATCTATATCTATATCTATATCTATATCATCTATATCTATATCTATGTCTATATCTATATCTATATCTATATAAAATAAATACACACACACACACACACACACACACACACACACTGGTATAACTCTCTCTCTCTGTAGAGAGAGAGAAAACTGTGTGAACTGATTTTGTATTTTTAAATTGCTGTTACTCATCCTGGGACCTTATTGGTGAAGGGTGGGTAAGAAATCAAATCAAATCAAATCAAATTCATTCATTCATTCATTCATTCATTTCCCTCCTCTACTGAATGAGCCCAATCCTCTGTCTTTTCTGTAGCAAGCAGAACTTTGGAGGCAATGGATCTGTAATCCTTAAACATTTGCATTTAGAAAGGCAAAGAAGAGGCTGTACAAGACTGCTGCCAAGTACAGAGAGCAAACCCTGATGTGAGCCCTAAAAAAAATGAGAACTTGTTATAACTGAGCGGAACCTCAAGCAGTGAAGGCAAATGATAATAAGAAAGCAGATAACTCGGTCTACTCTCATGGCTTCCTCTTTCCACTATTGCTCAACTCTGTCAAGAGTATGCAGAATGTAATTAACTGTAACAATTTGGCTGTGTTTATGAAAATAAATAAAAAACCAGGGAGCAGCTCAGATAGAGTAGACTGCTAATTGGTTCTGAGTTGCAGGGAATTGGTTTGGACAATGCAATGCAACCTGCATGAAAATGCAGGTCCTTCAGGGTTGGTCCTCACCCTCTGCCCTAAAACCTCAAACTCCACTTCTGCTGCTTCACAAATGAAATCAGAAGGGAAATCTAAACCAACTTATTTATGGTGGTGGTGTTTTTTAATTGATTTGCACTGATGTGTTGGGAAATCAGTCAAAGCAACTGACAAATGACCCCTTGGTTTGATATAGATTCAGCACAGAATCAAATTGATTACAGGCAGTTTCATATGTTTTGCTAGCAGTTTCTACCTAATTAGAAATCTTTAAAGCAGAAAAAACTCCTTTGTAGACTGTAGCCCTGTTCAAGTGTTATGCCATGGGGTGTGGAAATGACATGAGAAGATGGAAACCAGGGTCACACATGCACACAGCACTGCCAATTTGCCCCTGCTATTGAGGGGGCTCAATTTACAACAGCATTTTTTCCTGCTCTGGTACCAACTGGGAGTCAGCGAATGATCTAAAAATTCAGTTTGAGTTCTCTTCAGTGCACTTCCTAAAAAAGCCCTAGATTCAGTGTGTACTAAAAAAGAGATCATTATAATAGAGATGAAATGCTCCTGTGCTTCCCCTCAGAAGGAATGTCTTCATTTTCCTCACTAGCAGCCATTTTGCTTGCTTTTCACGGATACTCTTTCCCCTCACTTTAAATGGAACAGCCACACAGACGTTGTACTCTTTTTTGATGCTGAGATGTATAGAGAAACAAGAGACAAAAGGCTTAGGATATGTGGGTGGGGGGGCAGTGAGGGAAGCCCTCACTACCAAAGATTTGCTTTGTGTTATTCGCTGTAAGAGATTTTCCTAGCAGGTGACTCTCCATGGAAACTTGAGTTTGCTAAGCTGATGGCTAGGCCTAGAAAATTGTGAGAGGAGGAGGAAACCTTCTCTCCAAGCTGCTTCTTGCATGATGACTGAGGTAAACAAATGTGCTACCTTGAGACAAAATCATTGCAACAGTCCTGCAAGTGTGTATATGGTAGATTATATAGTGCTGAAACAATATGTCCCTGCTCCCTTAGCCATCCTGACATCCAGGATGTGATGTTATGGGGGACTTTTCCAGACCCCTCAAGTGTCCTGAATTTACATAAGCTGCCATGGCTTCTGAACACGTTCCGGGATGCCCCAATTTTCCCAGAATCTGCTCCAGGCCGTGCTGTGTTTACTGCAGTGCAGAGTGGGGTGACCTTCCCAGGGCCACTCTAGGACTTGTGGCGTCTCTGGTTGTTGTGGGCAGTGCTTTTTTCTGGGGGTACTCAAGTGTACACAGTACAGACACCTTTTTTCCTATGAGAAAATCTCTGGTTTAAAATGTGGCACTTACTGTAACAACTTCATGGTGAGTACCAGCACCATTTTTTCTAGAAGAAAAGCACTGGTTGTGGGGATTAAATGAACCCTGAATACCACCTAGAACTCATTGGATGAAATTATGGGATATAAATGTAGTAGTGGCAGTAATACCCTGTGCAGCTGAGTCTCCACCCTTGAGTTATTACCATATTTTTTGCTCTATAACACACACCCGACCATAACACGCACATAGTTTTTAGAGGAGGAAAACAAGAAAAAAAATATTCTAAACGAAACAGTGGATGTATGATTTTTGTGGTTCATGCTGTGGCCACAGACATGTGATCTGACAGTGAGTTTGGAGTAGCCCAATGCAAAAATCCTGAGGATCCATGTGGATCCATGCTTTGTAACCACGTTTTTGCACCTGTTGCGGCCCCAGGCAACAGTGGGTGCGTGATTTTTTTGGTGCAAGATGTAGCTATGCTATGAGGATCCATGTGGATCCGTGCTTTGTAACCACGTTTTAAGTGGGGAGGGAAGGAAAAGCACTCAAGGGACAAGGAGCATGCATGGGGTGGGTGGAGAAGGATGCTGCTAATAATGAAGAAGAGGGGTATAAGGGGAGAAGGCTCCTCTCCTCTCCTGCTTTGCTCCTTTAGAGCAAGCAGGCTCTGCTTTTCTCCCTCCTCCCCGCTCATCCCCGGCTTAGCGAGCTGAAAAACTTTGCTGCTATTTAGCGAGCTGAGTGGGGAGGAGAGAGGGGCAGAGAGCCTGCTTGCTTTAAAGGAACCAGCCGGATAGGAGCCCGCTTTGCTCCTTTAAAGAAGCAGGCTCTCTGTCCCTCTCTCCTCCCCACTCTGCGGCTCTTCTCCCGCTTTGCTGTTTCAAAGTGAGCTACGGAGGAGGGAAGGAAGGGGAACCATGGATCCTCTGCTCATGACTGCAGCAGATCCCCCCCACCACCCGTAGGCATTCCCTCCATAACACGCACAGACATTTCCCCTTACTTTCTAGGAGGAAAAAAGTGAGTGTTATGGTGCAAAAAATATGGTAATTTACATTGTTAATTGAGAGCACAACTTTGAAATGATACTTCAAAGAATGAATTGCCCTTGCTCAATCCCACTACTTGTTTATTTCATTGTTTCCATTCTTCATTTCTCCTACTCTGCGATTAAAATGTAGTGGTTGTGATGTCATATAAGCCAACTGGCTGCCCAGTGCTGCCATGTTCTTTTCTTGAACTTGACAGAACTTTCCGTTGCTTGTAGTAATTCTAAGAAGTGTCTGGAAAATGCAAGAGAAGTCACTAAAGGTATTGAAGGAAGTGAGAAGTCAGACCAAGGAAGTAGTGAAATGAGAGTTGAGCCAGGACTGCAGTTGGATAGTGTTCTATCTATCCATTCTTATTTCTTTGTTTTGTGACATTGACTGTGGTTTGTTTTATTTGGGCGTTATTCCAAAACATGTCTTAGTGAATATTTATGAACCACGTTCCACTGAAAGTATAATACAAAACAATATTATGTGCCATGAAGTGAAAAGCAGAAAATTAATTAGAAACAAAAAGTGTTGTTTAATCATGTAATAGAAAAACAAAGGTGACGCAAGTTACTAATTAACACGTTATTATGCATTTAGCTCTGTTGTATTTTCAGACATAGTCATGTTTATTCAAGTGAATTAATAGGGCCCCCAAATGAGCTGTGCACAGGGTTCCATGGACCATAAATCCACCACTGGGTCAGTCTAGAGATGGGTCTGTGCCATGTCTTAAGATTGTTGCCTAAATGGCTGGCTGCGAGCAGTTGCTGACACTTAGCCATTTAAGATATAAAAATCTGTGACTGTCTTATTCCCTTAATGCAGAGTACATAATAGTAACCAACATGGCCGCAGTTATAAATCAGCAGTGAGAGAGGGGCGTGAGTGGTGAAATATCAAGATGAGGATGGTGTTCTAAAAGAGCTAAGAGTTCATGAGACATGAAATGGCCTGTCTGAATGAGGGGCTTTTGGGTCACTTTTCTGCTATTTTGTTAGGACCTGGCAAGTTTCAGGAGTTGAAGATTAAAAGAGAACAGCTTCATGTAGCTGCCCAACGTTTCAGTGGAATGAGCAAAGGCATTCGCTTAAGAAAAAGCCTGCACTGCAGTTCTGTTCTGTCTTCATTTCACACTCTGTAAAATTCTATTTCCACCAGAGCTGCCTTCACGAGTGTTTCTGCAATGAACACACAAGCAGGCATCATTCAAGATAACACCAAAAGGCAGTTTTCCAATGTCCCACGGCTTCAGAAAGCTTATTTTTGAATTCCATTACATACAGTCATTCGAGAATTCAAAACATGTGATCCATTTCTAAAAGGCTCTGCATTCATAAGAGAAGCCAGGTTGGCAATAAATGCCCCTTGCAAATTTTGGACATTGTGTTTACTTCATTCATTTGTGCTCATGTGAGCCAGGCTCACCTGCTTAATAATTCAGCCACTAACAAGAAAGGTCTACGATTGTCAAAGACCTTTTGAAGGATCATTGACCATACCCTTTCCAGATTCTCTCCTGGGTCTTCTTCTGACCAGTTAGAAGATTTCAGATTCTATCCACTCAACCATTTATTTGTTAATTATGTGCATTTAATTTTTCACATGAATAAGTTGCTTTTTTCAGGTTTGCACAAGGAACCTACAGAATTTGAGCATGATTATTAGCTTGTCTCCTAACGCTCCTTCCATACATAAAATAGCGTTAATCATATTCATGCAGAACAGGGGTTTCTTTCCTCCCTGCTGCACTTCCTGGGCCCCTCCCTTGTGCTCTGCACCCTGGGCTCCTATGGGGTGGGAGTACCCTTGGAAATGGTGTGAGACATGATGCATGGGGGCTGCAGATGGAAAAGGCTCTCACCAGAAATCACCCCCTTCCCTACTTGAGTGGAAGGGTTCTGGGATTGCAAACACCTTGCAGTAAAAGACAGGTAATGAAAGTATCACGCAGTGAACAGGGGCTATCAAAAAGTGTAAAATTAAACAGTTCATGCAAATGCTAGTCAACATGGTGACCCCAGAAATTGTTAGACTCCAGTTCCCATCAGCCCCAGTCAATATGGCTTGTGGTCAGGGATGATGGGAGTTGTAGTTGTCTGTCACTTGCTTACTCTGTAACTAGGAAGCCAAAAACCAAAACAGGTGCAGCTTATTTTCACAAAAAATAAATGTTAATCTTTTGTTGCACACCAATACAAAAATGACAAGGGTGCAAACCAGTCAGAGTTAAATATTCCCAGATCTCATTTGTTTTCAGTGGAAGATGTCAGTGATGCTGAGTATACATTCCAGAGAATAAATTACGAGATAACAAGGCAAATGGCTCATGCTTGGGGCACTGAGGAGGCAGAAAGTGTGTCCAGGTTTGGGGGCAGATTTTCTAGTCCTGGAAAGGAAGGGGAAGAGTTGCTGAATCTCCAACAGGTTCCAACAGGGCTATACTTTCTGGGACCTTACTTGATAAGGTGATTTGTCTCCATTCATTCAATGGCATAGAGCCCCCAACATGCATATAATGAGGGAGGTACCAACTGTTACCTTAAGTACTCCAATAACTCTAATTCAGGAGTGACTGCAAAGCTTTCTTGTCAAAATGGGAAGAGAGAAAAGGGCCAAGCCTGCTCCTACTGAAACTCTTGGCAATCTAGATGTCAAACACATTGGTGGCCAGCAACGATGTCCCAGGACATCTTGGCAGCTAGTGTACTGAAACTTCACCAGTATTTGGTATTGCATTGGCAGCCATGGGTAATGTAGTTAGCCTCTCAACAGAAGGAAAGAAGACTGCGACTCCTCTCATCCACCCAAGGTGGACCTCAAGTCTAGGCCCATTTGCCCTCTGCAGGTGGTGAGTCCCACGGGAACTTGGCAAAAGGAGGAAAGCAATGAAAAGAAACGAGGGAACCAAGGAAATAGTTCTTGTTCTCTTTGATGTGCCGCATGGTGATGGATGTCACCCAGCTGCTAATCAAAAGTGATTTATAGGATATTAAAGAACATTTGCACTGTTGCTAACTACAGGAGACTCCAAATGTGCTTGGGCTGTCTGTCTCCCTCAATTAAAGTCAATGGGAACCATGTACATATTTCACTCCTAGCATGGCCAGCTGATGCAGAGGTTATGAGTGCTTTAGAAGGAAGCAGCCCGTTACACTGAAAATGGGGCTGTTTCCTTGGCTCAAGAGAGGATGAAAAGAGGCAGTCAGGCTATGTTATTCTCATCCATTGAAAGCAAAAAGAAGCCTCTCCCAGCACTGATTCTGCCTTTGAGCCATACAAAATTCCCTTTTTAAAAAAAGCGTTTCAATGAGGCCACAAGGTTGGTAGACAAGGACAAAAATGACATTTGAGTACTTTAATTGCCCTTAGTACATCACAACTTCTTGGCTCCACCCTTTGGGCAGGTTAGGCATGTGGACAGTCTGTAGTCTTTTGCACTTGGCAGATTCATGTTCATCACTGAAGTCCAAGCTTGTGACATTTAATATTCTCTGCAGCTGAGAACTTGGTGAGAGGTTCTCCCTGCAGGCATAATGTTGATGGTATTCTAGTCGTTTCCAATAAGGATGTAATGCAAGTGCTCTCATTAATGGATAATGGGCATGGCACAGAGACAAACTCTTGCATGGTCAAGATACCCAGTGATGAAAATCAGCAGTTGTCTTAGAATCATAGAACTGCAGAGTTGGAATGGATCCCTCTTGACTGGGAGACAGCAAAATAAATCTCACTGGGAGGTAACTTTGCCATGACAACAACCCTGTGAGGTAGGTTACGCTGAGAGTGAGTGACTATCCCAGTAAGCTTCATGTCTGGCACTCTATCCACTGCAACACACTGGCTCTCAGCTGAATGTTTCTAAAGTTCTTAGTATGCAAAGCAGTTTATTTCTTTGATAATGTTATGATGCTGCTTACATTAAAATAAATCTCAAAGGGTTTTATAAGAATAAAATACTGTACAGATTAAAATAATTTAAAACAGGGATGCCAGCATCATAAGTAAGAGTTCTAGTGGTCCAGAAAAGCCAAGCAAACAAACATGCTTTTATTCAGTGGCAGAAGCACCCAATGGTTGACGCCTCGCAATAACAGGGCTTGGGGAGGGTATTCCAGAGGGAAGGTGCTACAACAGAGAAAGTCTGCTTTTGTACTCGTGTTAGGCTGAGAGAACCATTACATGTCTTTCCAATTAGTAGCAGCCACTAGCTCACTCTGCCACTGAGCCACAGGAACTAGGACAAGCTCTGCACCAAATTATGCACCTGTGTTTTAAACCAGTCCTAGTTTCTGAACAAACTCCAAGGGCTGCTCCACACAGAGTGCCTTGCAGCAGTCTAATCTGAGTATTACCAGGGCATGAATACATAGAGAGTTCTGCCTGGGACACCTCTCATTCTACTAGCACTGCTGGTAATGGTGGCTTACCAAGAGTATGAGTGGCTGCTGCAAATATAATGGTCATGTAAAGGGGCTTTTCAAGAGACTGCCTTGGTTGAGTATCTTCCCCACAGAGTTCATGGCTAAGTAGGAACCTAAACCCAGTCTTTGAAATTAATGCACTATGCTGGTTTCCAGTTATGATTTATTCGTATCACTATGCCGTTTAAGTGGTCTACAGTGGTTGGCCCAACTGGCAGTGGGTAGCACTTCAATTTCCCCATGTTTAATAAAACATAATATGAAGAACAAGGTTCTGGTTTAATGAAATGGGCTTCTTTTCTGCCTGGCTCTCTGAAAACTGATTTAGCCTAATAATTGTGATTCGTAATGACTGCAGCTCCTCTGGGACAAAATATTCCACTTTGCAGAGGAATCATTTGGGCCTCACCACGTTAAGTGATGTTTAGCCAAGTGTTAAATAAGTCTGTGAATCCGAGCTTATTTCAGTACTTGATTGGTGTATGCACTTAAATCCTTGTCTTGTGCTCGTTGGGAGGTGCTGGGAACCACCATTTGCTTAATGAGAAGATGGACGTAGATGGCTGTACAGTGGGTACGTAGATGTGTCCCCGTTGGCCACTCTAACCACATAGCTAGCTGGTGATCTGTAGAGTCCATCCATGTAGTGAGCAGACTGTTGGCAGGAGGCTCTAGCTTGGAAGCAGAGAAGTTGTTTTGCATACAAAAGATTCCATGTTCAATTCCTAGATTATCCAGGTAGGACTGGGAAAGACTCCTTTCCCTGAAACAGTGAAAAGATATTGCCAGTTGCTGTGGATAATGCTGCACTAGATGTACCAATGGTCTTTGTGTTGGTATAATGCAAGACCATGTCATGGACTGGCTGGATGCAGAGGAGTGGTGGGAGGCGTTCCCAAGGAAAGAAGGCTCAGAAAAGGAGAAAAGAGAGCAGACTGGGAGGAGAAGGTGTTAGATGCTGAAGAGGTAGCAGGGTTCAGTGAGCAGGAAGAGGCTGTGGCAGAGAGCAGTCCAGGGTCGAGGGCAGAAGCAGAGGCTGGAGAAGAAGGGAGCCAAGAGGCAGAGATTAGGCAGACTGGTGAGGAAACCAGGCTGTCTCCCCCTCCTGCGATGGGCAGCTCCCCTCCTCCCTGGTCTCCCAGCACCGAAGAGGTATGAAGTCAAGAGCTAAGGAAAACCTGGAGGCCAGATTGAAGATCGGGGCAGCCCAGAACTAAAGAATGCATAACTCATTGCTGAAGCAAGGCTCAACTGGAACAGAAAACCCTCTTATACTCCTTCCTGCCCAGGAGTGTACAGAGTCAGTCCACGGTTTGAGAGAACTTCACTGAGAAGCTGCCACCTGCAGCACCATGGCTCATCATGAGGGACAGGTGTTCACAGATCTCAGTTCTTAATAGCTTCGAGTAAAACGTATGCTTCATTTTACACTGAAAAGAACCATTTTGCAGTTTATCTAGTTCAGCTATCCCAAAGTTATTACTCTTTCCAATGTTCTCCACCTCTTGCTTTTTGCTATTATTTCTGTTGCTGGCATGTTTCCTTTTCTACTATGCTGTGCCGGAACTATGAGCCAGCATATGTATGGAAGTCAGCATAAGGCTGGCCGAAGTCAGGAAAGGGAGGAGATGAGGAGAGGAAAGGAGGCACACGGCACTGGTAAATTCACATTTTGCAACTTGCAATGCTCTGCATGTTTCTAACATCACAATAGAAAGTGACATTTTTCTCCCTCGACATACATATTTCATTGCTGAGGCAATGAAATGTTCATATAAGAATAAATGTTCTTCATGAAATATGTGTGCGTTGTAATTATAATTGAGGTTTATACATAGCTTAAGGCTGGTCCACACATGCACATTTATCACGGATGCCTTGCACATGGATCAAGCAGCATAGATGACTTGATGCTGGTAGAACTTTTATGCCAACTGATGTCATCTTGGATGAAATTTTGTTCAGATTTCAGTAGGGTAAGCACAAACATGAGCTACTTCCTGCCAATCATAGAAAGAGATATCAAGCACATTACCACAAACTCCTTGCCTCGTTGATAACACTTTGGCCCCACCCCTCTAACGGTGTTGGCCATTTTTTCATAGGTTGCTGCTCTTTTTCATTTAAGGTGCTCCACTAAAATGGTGCAAAGATGATCCAGGGGGAAATGGTATCAGACCCAGCAGGATGTAGGTCAGCAGCTGAGTAAAAGTAGCTGACTCTCTGGCATATGTAGAGAGGAAGCCAAAGGGGCATGATTTAGCCCAGGAATGGGCAGCCAGTGGCATCAAGGCAACATGTGGCCCATGATCTAATGCCATGTGAATGTGGGTGATCCTGTAGGGAGAAAGCAAGGGTAGGAGGGGGAAAGCCACAGGGAAAAAGCCAAAATGAGTGGAATGGTGGTAGGAAGAGGGGGCGGAAGTCCTTTGCAACTGAGACCTCTGGCAAAAGCAAGCTGCTCTTTCCCTGGCAGCCTGCTGGGCAGAGAATGGGGAGAGGGAGACAGAGGATGCGCCAGGAAGAGAAGAGAAAAAGAGTGGCTTCAGCTACTAGTAGCTCTGGCCCCTATCTAGCAAGCAGCCTCTGATAGGTTACACTTGAGGGAATGTGGCCTTTGATAGAAAAATGGTTCTTCACCACTGGGTTAGACAAATAGTTCACTACATGGCAAAGCTGTTCCTAAACTGTATCACTTCAATCTGCACATGATGGGTTTGCATGAGTTGCTGTCAAAAGAGTCTCTGCTGAAGAATAGGTTTTAATGTTTTCTTTTTTTAAAAAAACACACACTGTTTTTATTTATGTTCGTGGCACAGAAGATACATTTTGAGAAAGGAATTGTTACAACAGTAAACAACAATTAACTTGTCCTGATAAAATTACAGACTTTTATCATGCTAGTTTTAATGTTTGTTGAGATTGGATCAGAAGCATCATCTAGCCATGGAGTGGTGAGGAATCCTTTTTTCTGATGATGTAAATCCATGAAGCCAATGCTACTTCTGTCTTGCTTTTTTTTTTTTTAACACGGTAACCGGCCAATTATTAATGGCCATGGGTCCCAGGTCCCTGCTTTTAAAAGAAAGATACAAAACACACAACTCCCCCCCCCCCCCAAGCCTGTTTATCTCGGTGCTTACATTCTGCCAGTGCCAGGACAGCAGAACAGGTGACACCAGCGGGAGGGAGGATAAGGGGATATAGGTAAGAATATCCAGATAGGATATTGAAGTGAAAGTACTATTCACATAAAAATTATGATGGAATCATGAAGTGAAATTAAAATAAGGCTGCAAGCTTGCTTCCTTGAAAGTTAACCCCCACAAAATAAAAAACGAATATGTATAGGATGGCAGCATTAATGTGAAACATACCATGCTTTTTCTGTCAGAAATCTAACATATGGGACAACTTGTCCCCCAAATGATGTTTGCCCCTTCTCTGTCTCCACTGATATGGTTTTCTCGTGGTACCACTTTATATCAGCAGCCTTTGGACATTTCAAAACTGATACAGCGGTGCATATTTAATTTGCTAGGTAATATAGCTTTGCATTTCCTTTCTGCAAATGCCAATTAGGGGCCCAGCCTTTTATATTTCACATTCAGGAATATTTCTCTCAGCATTCCCATCGCCTCCTTCACTGAGCTTTCTCTACCTCTGTATAAATAATCCCTCCTGTGGGGAATCCTCACGGAGGATCGTACATTTGAAGAAACAAAGAGAGACTAAGCCTTCATGTTGGCTGAATAATCACTGCCTTATTGATGGAGACAGGCATATTCCGATATGATAATTCCCCTTGCTCACTGCTGATTAGATGGTGATAAACTGTGACGTTTGGTGATGGACTCAATATGGTTGGTTACGTACAACTGTTTTTTACAAAGCAACTATCCAATTATTTTTTCACGTGCCGGCTGAATTTGAAGGATAATGTAGAGGTTAGGAAACAAATTGAACACAGGGACTTCTAAGCTGTTGTGGCAGATGAAGGTGTTATTTGCACATTCTCAAACCATTTGTGTATGATTTGTCACCTTACGCCTTCTGGAGGGAGGGGATTGATTACAAAAAGCTGAAGCCCCAGTGAAGAATGAGATGGAGGCATGAATTGTGACTCATCTGGGGGATCTGATTGTAGGCTGCCGCTCCAAACCTACACACTCCAATAATTGTATCAACTTCAATCATACTACCTTGCAGCAGTGATGGGGTGCAAATGGTGATGAGATGCTGTCAGAAAAAGATACTCTCCCGTCTGTCAATTATTATTATTTGTTAAACAGGGCCATATGTTGCCTCCACTTTGTGGGTGATAGACAACTAAGGTCACATTCACACAATTTCTTTAAAACCCATTTAAAGCCTATGGCTCCCCTCCCCCCAAATCCTGCCAAATAAGCCCATTTATTTATGTATAAAAATACTTATACACCACAATCTTATAACTATCAGAGTGGCTTAAAGCAATTATATGTACAATACTGCTACATAAAACGAAAACCACAGATTACTGGTTCAGTATAGGATCATGATTTCAGTGCCCTCCCCCACTCCCCAAATTGCCCACTCTGTCCCATTCTGCCCTGCCCCATTCTGCCTCCTTTTGTGACGTTTTTGGGTCACTTCCAGGTTTGGCACGATGCGTGAGTGTGCGGTTGCACAAATATTGGACACACCTAAAATGGGCACTGCCTGTATTTACAATTTCTGTATATGTAATTACATTATCATCTATCCAATTTGATATTTGTCCACTAATTTTAAAACCTTCGTTAAAAAGAAAAGATGTGAGCATGGATATCTTAATATTATATTTAGTGTTCTGTTCCAAATATCTAGTACTGTATCTATAGAAGGATTATACAAGGATAACTATACAAGAATTGACCAAAAATTGTTGTTCTTTTCTCTATTTTTACCATACCATGGAATAATTGCTTTTTACACAGCTCTACTCTAATTTATACCATGAAGATAACACTGAGACATTTAGTCATTGGGCTACTACTTATAAACGTGGAACTTTATAACAACCTACTATTTGGGGAAATTTTATTCCTTCTTCATTGTAGCCTTTTTCCAAGGTTGCCATGGGAACTCTAGCTTTTTTTATTATTCCACACAAAATTTGTAAGTAGTTTTTGCTAGTTCAATAATACCATTTTGTCGATCTTTATCACTGCATTTTCAAATAGAAAAAGTATCTTAGGAATTATATTCATTTTTTGACTGTCAGAAAAAGCCTTTGAATTATATTCAATTTTAATGCTACAACTTCCAATCTGGGGGCCATTTTTAAAACATATTTTGCCACTGCAACCATCATTGGTTAATTATTTAATTTAAATAACTATTCTATGTTTGAAGAAAACAAGATTACTAGATATTTTACTTTCTTAACTGTCCAATTAATTCTGTTTGCTTTCATCAAATTTGCTTTAATTGATCACAACACATTTATTTCCAGACTTATATGAGTTCATTTGTAGCCAGAGACTTCACCAAACTTCTCTATTATTTCAAGCACTTTTCTTACAGATTTTAAAGGAGTAGGTAAGCACAGCATTGCATCATCAGCATGCAAACTGATTTTGTAACTTGTAGATTCAGCATGTATCCCAGTCACATCTTTTAACTGTTGAGTGCGTAAGGCAACGCTGATATGGGGCAACCCTGTCTTCTTCCTCTGTTAACTTGGGAAAAAACTGAGTACTGATTGTTTATGCGTAAAACAGCATGTGATTAATCAAACATAGCTTTAACATAATAGTGAAATGGCTTTTCACAGATTTAATTGTTCAGGGACTTTAGAAATAAAATAGCACATTGGCATCACTGGATTTATTGGTATTCTTTCTGTTAATAAAGATTGAAATCTAAGCAGTTTGATCTGGCCAGTAACTCCTTTGTGCTGCCTCTGCTATGGATCCAACATAGCATGGTCAACAAAAGAGGTTCAAAGACTCTCTCAAGGCAAAACTAAAAAAATGTATCAACACCGACAACTGGGAAACACTGGCCTGCCAGTGCTTCAATTGGAGAACAGCCTTTACCAAAGGTGTCATGCGTTTTGAAGACACTTGAACGCAGAACAAAAGGGAGAAACATGCTAAAAGGAAGGCATGCTTGGCAAACCCTCACCATGATCAACTCCCACCCGGAAAACTATGTCCCCATTGTGGAAGGACATGTGGATCCAGAATTGGCCTCCACAGTCACTTATGGACTCATTTTTGAAACTGTGTTTATGGAAGACGATGTTACTTGGCTACGAGAAGAAGGATCCTACATAGCCAGGGCCAACGGGCATGACCTTCAGCAGTATGAATAATCTACCTGTGATGTTCCATTATTAGGCTTTAAGTCAAAGGGTTCAGAAGCCATTGCTCCTACTTTACTCTGCTTTAGCTTCAAGCTCTTTGGTTTCTTCTTCCTATTGCACTCTTGGAATTTTTCGGTTTCTTTTTTGGTGTGATGTTTTCAGACTCTGCAGCATCCTGGGGAGTCTGGCTCCTGTCACCAGTAGTTCTCTAGTATCTGTAGCAAGTTTCCAATTCAGTGTGAGTCGTCTATCACACTTCAGGGAACGGCTGTAGCTCAGTGGTAGAAACCTGCTTTGCATGCAGAAGATCCTTGGTTCAATTTTCTTGGTATCTCCAGGCTGGGAATGTCTCCTGTGTGAAACCCTGGAGAGCAGCAGACAGTCAGTATAGAAAGTACTCAACTAGATGGACTAGTGGACAGTACTGTATCAAGGATCTTCCTAGGTGGATAATAAAAGTCTTTAAGTTGAATGCAGTAAGCATGTGTCTACATTATTTTTAATGGAGCATATGCCCTGCTGTTAACAAATGGAAGAGATGTCAATCCGCAGAGGCCAAGCTGCTGTATAGCTATCTCAACAGACTTCTGTCTCAAGGGTGAGCACTCAAGAAATGCCAATGCAGTGAACCATGGAACAACTATGGTGGTTTCCGGCAGATCTCAGCAGCCATTTCCATCCTGTCTGTAACTATTTCATCACAGCAACTAGTCTAGATGCATTCCAACCCATTAATTGATTTTCCCAGCTGTAATCCTTTGCAATAGGAGAAAAATTGGAGAGGGGAGAGAAGGTCAAGTTAAACAGCTGATGAGCCAGAACAATGGTAGGAAGAAGAGATCATGGAACCTTTTCATAGTAGTCAAGAAAGAACCCAAGAAACTTAGCAACTTGTTGTGCTTGTGTGGGTGAAAGGAAATGGCTTCTACCTCTAGGTTACTATCTCAAGGTGCATTTACCTTGGCTTTCTTCAGTAAAGCGTGTGGGCATAAGAGCATAGGAAGACTTGGGGGAAATAGTGGGTTTTAGGGTTACAACTCCCTTTCCAAAGTTAGGCAGCTTTCTAGCTGTCTCCTGGGTTGTTTCACTATACAAACCACAACCAGCAAATTTGTATCTATGGCTACAGATTATGTTTAAGTGAATTTGTTGGGAGTGAACAAAGTGTGATTCCTGAATGTGTCAGGATGCTGTCAGCAGCCCCTGGCTGGTTGCCCAGGAAAATATAAAGACAAGGAAAAGTTTCTTACAGCCCTTTTTTATTTCAGACTTTACAGACAGAGGCTATAGAATCCAACCACTTGAATAATGGTATTGTCCCAAGTGAATTTCCACCCCCCACCCCTTATCTCCCACTTTCTCATTTGCCATCATCATCCTCTATGGGTGCCACTAAGTGCCCTCTGTCTTCGAGCTCTTTGCTCTCCTGCTTTTAAGGCTCACCGGGTTCCGAGAGATGGTGGGTCTGGAATGCTTTCTAGTGACAAGGTGTCAGCCATTTGCTGCTCCAGCTCTGCCTGCTCCTCCTCTCCCATTATTTCCCAACTTTCCCCCTCACCTGCCTCTGAGCTGTGATCTCCCACAAACCACTCTTGTGAATCAATACTGTCTTCCTCTTCCTCCCCCCTGGAAGGGTCAGGATGGGAAGGCGGTCTCCACCACTCCTCCTTTGCCCAGCCCCTGACATCACCCCCCTCTCAAATGTCCTCCTCCTCTGCCCAGTCCCTGACAGAATGAGACTTAACACTAAGCCAGGGACTATGGTTTGTTTTACCCCAGCACTAGTGGAAAGAAGCAAAGTGGGTGCAATCAGCTCATTCTTTGTAAGCCATGGTTTATGGTTTACCATGATGTGCAAACGTGTGATAGGAGTTCTTGAGATCAGGACATTTGTTGATAGTGCAACTCTTCCTTTTCCAGTGAGTTTTTATACTTCATTAATAACTTTGATAGGAAGGTGCATCATCATCCATATACACAATGCCCTCCCAGCCCATCCCATACTCTGTTCTTCGCAGCACTGCAGTCTAGTCTGCAATTAATCAGAGCAATCTCTCATGGTTGCATCACCTGTGATTGCCTGACCTTCATTCTAACGCTACCCTTAGTCTCTGTTTCATAGCACCTGCCTAGATTTTCCAATGGCCCAAGTCCCCCTCAAATTACCTTTGCCTGAAGCCTCCCTGAAGTACACTCTGTTCACAGCTCCCAAAGCTCACGCAAAGCACATCCCTTTATGCAGGTAAACTAGCTTGCTCTCCTAAGTCAGCAAGTCCCTGTCCTCACTCCACTTCAGTCAGTGTTGTGCATACACTCCTCTTTTTTGTTGTTGTTGTTTAGCTCTTTTTAATATCTGCCACCTCTGAGAACAATCTTATCCCCAGGCCTGTTCAGAGAAAATAAAGTGGATATGCTAATCAACTCCTGCTGAGCAAACACATTGCCCTTTTTGACCATCACAGGCACAAAATTCTCCCAAGAGAACAATGCAACCGAAAAGAAAGCGATAGGAGCAGGAAACTCGGGAGCCAGTTCTGCAGGGAAGATTTCAAAGTGGTGTGAATGTAGCTTCCCAGATCTCAGCTAATCTGACCCCATGTATTGGGGAGGTACAAATAAGATGAAAATGGCACTTTTAGATCTTACATTCAGAATATTGTCAAGGTTCAATCTTTGTGCCCAGGCCATGGGAGTGATGTTCTAAGGAACCAGCATGGTCGCTTTGTTGTGGGATGTGGGGCTGAATTTTGGCTTCTTGGTTGCAGAAACTGTTTCCAGTTTTCAAGAAGCACAAACCTTTCCAGCATTCCACAGCGGATGAATAATAAGCAAGTTGGGTGACAGTTCATCTTGGCCTTTTGGCTAAGATCAAGTATAGTATCACTTGTCAAACTTTGCAACGGATCGCAGTGATGGCTATGGCAAATTCCAAAATGTGAAGTTCTCTGTTTTTGATATTGATAGATTTTATAGATCTATATTTGCAAGAGTACCATAGATCTAGAAAACACATTATATCTATCTATAGATTGTAAAGATCTACAGTCCCAATTAAGGATGTGATTTGAGATATTATCCCATTTAGTTTTGTGTGAACTATCGAGCCCATTCTGCTTTGCGGCTCTGTTGTTTTTCATAATTTTGAAGCTCGCTCTTTCCTGCATGCTTTGCCTGGGGAAAATTTCATAAGACTTTGAAGTATGTTTTGTAAAAAGAATTCCACCAATGTAACTGATAAGGTAGTGGTGTAGAATTGAGGGAATGGATTACTTGCATGATATATGACTCTGAATACCAGTTGTTGAGGAACCCAAACAGGAGTGGGCTTTCTGTAATTAAACCCCAGTTGTGATTTCCTCCATTTGATTGCTCCACTCTTCTCAACAGCAGAGGTGGAATGAGGGCTTCAGCACTGCTGTGAGAAATTCCCCCTTTTTTCAGACAGAAGAACAACCCTGCTAGATAAAATCAAAGTCCTATCTTCCCTAGCACCCACTCTTTTCCACTATAAAGTGAAACTAACATATAAGGATTTTTTAAAAAAAGAGAATAACAAATAGAACTGAGGAAATGGAGATTGCTCGCACAATTAACCTAGCAGAACAGGATTTTAAAATAAAAACAAAAAGAGGCAAATTATTATTTTAAAAGTAAAATTTGGGGAAAGCGTGTTCTCCTTCATGGAGAGCACGTGTTGCGGTGGGGTCTGCTGAGCCACCCCTCTGTTACCAGGCAGGGTCTCTAAAGATGGCCTGGGGCAGTGATTGGTTCACTGGGTTGCTGGGGTAAAAGTTATGTTGCAATTTTGGTGGGAGGGGTAAAATGTTTAAATACTCTGCACACAGCCTGGAGCTTTCTCTTTGCTGCGTGCAATGGATCACCCGCCCACCCGCCCTTGAGTAAGGTGTTGTTGCATTGACCTTGCTATGCCTGTCATGGGGTCGTCTGCCGTTGGGGCAGGGGCCTGGTAGGAATTTTGTCCATCTGGCTGATTGGCTGGGCCATTTGGTTTTTGCCTACTGCGTAGCAAATTGTCACAACTTGTAAGGTTGCGGTTAGGCATTGGTTATAAATTGGTGGAGGAGGGGTTAGGATAGGCTGTGCCTGCCCCTCCATGGTTGCTGCGGAAAGGGAATTCCGTTAAAGGAATCCTGGGGCTTGCCATCTTTTCGTCCAATCCCTGGAATGGGACTAGGGCTGGCAAGCCTTCGGGGAGCATGCGGGTGAGAATTGAGGGTCTGTGACTCAGCTCCATTTCTCCCCGACTTGCCTTCCCCCGCACTGTCTTTTGGTGGTGCCCAGAAGTCAGTTCTGTCCCCAGGCGGGGGGGACAGATAGTCTTAACCAATGCCTAAACAACCACTCACGGTTTTGTATTTAAATAAAGTTGTGACCAAAATTATGCCAAAAACCTTAAACAAAAATTAAGTGTGTGTTGTGAGTTATTTGGGGGGTGGCTTGGGGACCTCGACACGCAAAGAAGCCCATGAACATATGCAGACTCTTGCACAGCGTACTTGCTTCAGGGATAGTAGCAAAATACAAGATGTTTCATAAATAATTTTAGAATAAATGAACTCAAAATACACCCCTAGTCCTAAGAGGACAAAAATCTATAGATTTCATAGTTCTACAGGTGAAGCAGGGTTGTGTCGGGGGGGGGGGCTCTTTTGAGCCCCTCTGCCAGGGCCTGACCTGGCTGCCTGCTGGCGCCTTAGTAAATCATTAGATAATGTTGTGGAGCTTGGTCTCACAAACCAACTCTCTCACTGCATAATGGAGCCAAATGATAAAAAGCTTTGTGCCACTTTCTTTCTGTCTCTCTCAGATACAGAGGCAACAAGGAGCCGATCGATTCATTTTCAAGCCGGCTTTGTTTGTTATAAATAATCAATGTCCTATTAGATTGAAACCAAGGGACAGAATGGAAGGGCTATATCAGCGTCTTACCAGGATCAATGACCTGGCATGGTGCAGCATGGGTAATTCAATGACAATTTGGCTGAACACTGATATTGCTGCTTTGTAGGTAGTCATGTGGGGTAAGCAATGTATGCCTTAGGTTTTAGTGGAAGCTGGTCGAATTCGACAGTGATGCATCCTGCTGCTTGTTTTCATTAAATAAAGAAAATGGTGGGCATGGTTTTATTGGGAGTATTAATAATGGAACTTTTGATGCAACATAAGTTATGTTGGTGTAACATGTACAAGAAACTGGAAATTGGAATAGCTTTCCAGCATCTCTTGGGAACGCATCCTCTGTATGTGCAAGATTTCACATTAGAATGAGCTCCAGACATTCAGGAAGAAGGAAATTCTGCAGTCTCTCATCTGTAGCTTGCAGCGAGCCTTGTGTCTGAATATGATAATGATAGTGGAGGATTAACAGAGATTTGTTCAGCCTCTTTGGATGTAGCTGTGTTAGGGATTTGGAAACGGAGTCTACAAGACAATTCTCCAGGGAAATTGTAACAATAAAGTCATACACAATTTTACCAGTTATCGCTATGCGTACTTCATTTAAGATGGGGGAGGTTTCTTAAAAAGTACAATCTTGTAAAAACAGGCCTGGTTAAAAGGATGCACTAATATGTCAGTTCCATTTTCCCCGTTTCTCATTTTTCCAAACTTTGGTTAATCCATTTGTGTGTATATATAAATCATTCTTGTGCATTTTTGTGTGCATTTCCCCTATCTTATGCATTTTTGTGCAAGTTTGCCTAGTAAACCCATTTTTGAAAACAATTCCCCCTTAACCAAATGTATGTTGTACCTTATTGTCACCAATATATGCATTTTGTGTGTGTGCGTTTCACTAATACACTTCTTTTCATTGTTTGGTTGGACAAATTCAGAGAAATGCATATTTCAAAGGAGAGCTGTGTTTAGATATTGGTTCAGGAAGTGAAAATTTTGTAAGTTCACATTAAAATGCAAATTGTCCCCCCCCCCGTCTGTGCCCAGTTGTGCCAAATTAGAAAACTCTAAAATCTAGAATAGTAGCAACTATTCAGATGTTAAGTATCAGTCATACAAAAGAGAAAATGAGAGAATAATTATTGATTAGAACTAAGCCTGAGGCCAAGCCTGAAACAGAACATCGCAAAACATGTGGAATTGAAACAATCCCGTATTATTTTCCTGTTTAAATCTATTTCGACCTCCCTTTCTCATACACTCTGTAAAGCACCACCCTTCCCCCATATTAATCCATCTTTCAACAGATATATTTTTTTAAAAGTCTGGATATGAGAAAGCATAAGGTTTAATAACAATGCATAGAATTGTAGAATTTTGCAGCCCATTTATTTTCGAGTTTTTAAATATTTAACTATGAAAATGAAAAGTTAATGAAAAACACTGTGCCTGGCTTATCTCAAAGCCATGATCAATTAATGATTTCAGTTACCGTACTTCCCGAAAAAAGTTACTTCTGAAAGATCTGAACTTCATGTTCCTATCTTGAGAATGAACACATTTTATCCCTCCCCCATTGCATAGAGATGATTCAGAAAAAGGGATGCCAGCTGCTTTTTCTTTAGCGATTGGGTTTAATCTGCATCAAGTATAGGTGCAGTGCACATCTGTGAGTTTTGACAGTGAATGTGTGAATCATAGCTGTCAACGCTTCCTTTTTTAAAGGGGAATTCCCTTATTCTGAATAGGATTCCTTGCAAGAAAAGGGAAAAGGTGACAGCTATGGTGTAAATGCCTTTGTGTGAAAGTCCACACTGGAAAGTGTTCAACACTCTAGACCAAGGATGGGGAACTCAAGCTGGCCAGCAGGCTGGATTCCTAATTGCCTCACCAGTTGTAAAGGTAGCACACCTCCTTTCAAATTCTTTAGGCACCATCCTTTTTGAGTTTATCACAGGAAGTCCCTTGACAGAAGCCTGGAAAGCCTACCTCTGATGATATCACTGGATGTTCTGCCTCCCAGGGAGTCCCACCCTAGAAGGGAGGATCTAGGAAATGGAAGTCATGTGACCCCTCTACCAGCATGCAATCGCTAATGGACCAAAAGGCTAAAGTTCTATTTCTTTAACTCAAAATAGGGTGCACGACTGGTCCTATAGAGTGTCATGAACTGGCAGGACAATGGGGAAGAGGAAGAGAAGGAAGAGGATCTCAGGAAGGGGCGCAGCTCTCCCACGGGCTTGCGGATAGCTTCCTGAAGCCTGGAGAGCGAGAGGGGTCGGTGTGCACCAACCCCCTCGCTCTCCAGGCTTCAGCGAAAGCCTGCATTCGCCCCATAGGATGCACACACATTTCCCCTTCATTTTTGGAGGGGAAAAAGTGCGTCCTATGGGGCGAAAAATATGGTATGTGTAGCCTTTTGCATAGTGCTTAACACAGACTAGTCTGGAGAGAAAAGTCAGCCATAAGATTTAGGTGTGGAGACATTTAAATCCACCACCAAGTAATCATAAGGTTTCCCTGCAGTCTGCAAAATGAAAAACTGAGCATGTTTGGGGTACATCTGTTGTGCTAAAGCTGCAATCTGTAATTTATCTCCCAGATTCTTAAACAGCACCATATACTTTGCATTTAGGTGCATTTTCCTTTGCACAGTGCTCTTTCAGGGACCAAAGGATGACATCCTTAGTGTTCTTTTCACCCTTTCGTTGCAAGTCATCCTGGAAAGGTTTTATACTGAAGGGTATAAGATCATAAAGCAAAATAATAGTTTCACTTGCGTCTAATTCTTCAAACAGTGCATCAGTACCAGCTGGTTTGCATGATAGGTTTTGTATAATTGTGTGTTCCTTTCTATGCATTCTCATGGCCAGGTACATTGTGTGAATCATTATCATCGTGGATATGGCTAGCTGCAGTTTCAAAAACAGAGGCTAGAAAAAGCACAGCAGAACCCTGGGAATTGTTGCCTGCCATCATGGGTAACTGTAGGATAGATGCCAGTCTTGTTCTGGAGATGCCAGTATAGTATTTTTCAGGTTTTAAGTTAACTGGATGACCTTCGTGGAACATGCAGTGTGTTTCGCATGGGAACTGCAGCTTTTCTCCGTGAAGCATGGGAAATGACAGGATATCTGTTCATAAGACACCAAAACGGCATGGTACATTTAGCCTTGGATAAAACAGAAACAAGATTCACTAGTGTCTGATGAGCTGACATTGCCTCTAATGAGAACAAAATGGAGAAAGTTCTGTAAAGCTCTCACCAGGGAAAATGAAGGTAGGCTTTGTAGTTCCAAACTAAGTACAAGAGACAGAGGCATAAAGTCTCAAGTATTATTTCTGTCACCTGGTAAAGCTCAGTATTTACTCTGTGATTTTTGGCCTGATGTAGTCTTGCTCTTGCTATTGGTGAGCTAAGTCAGGCAAAGTCATGGAACTGTGTCTGAGACAAACAAACAAAGACTCAAGTTTCCCGCACAAGGAGATTCTGAGTTTCACTGAAATAAATAAGAAATGCAAAAACAAAACAAAATAGAATTTTTCTTTCCCCTGAAATAGATGAATTTTCTCCATCTTTTCCTAATGCCAAAAAGATTTAAGAAACTATTTCCAAGGTCACTTTCCTTCAAAAGACAGAAAGCACTGGGGATATTTTTATGTGAGAACTTCATACAGACAGCATTAAGCTGAAGGAGAATGAGAGGGAAGCAGCAATGCCTCCCTCAAGGCAAAAATCATGGCAACCCCCAGCACACAGCAACCTCACTCTATTCCACACCTTTTGTGTTAAGTGTTGTTTTCCAGCTTCCAAGGTACCCAAATCTCTCTCTGCTGGTTGCTTATTCAGGCCCAAGCAATTCCACATCTGTGTCCACTACTTTAATTTTTCAAAATTAGGTACTTTTTATTGCACAGATGTAACGGTGTCCAATGTTTCAACTCTTTCTCCTTAAGAATCATATAATAATAATAATAATAATAATAATAATTGTTATTTATACCCTGCCCATCTGGCTGGGCCTCCCCACAAAACACTAAAATACAAAAACCTATTAAACATTAAAATCTTCCCTTAACAGGGCTGCCTTTAGATGTCTTCTAAAAGTTTGGTAGTTATTTTTCTCTTTGACATCTGGTGGGAGGGCGTTCCACAGGGCAGGTGGAACGCCCTCCCACCAGATGCCAAGAACTTTGTCCTTCCATAACAATCTCATGGCTGAGCTTGAGTTTTTCCCAGATCCACAAAATAGTGGTTTTCTTCAGTTAATTTCATCTAGCTGGAAGGGAAGGCATATATCTCTTCCCAGGACACCTCTTAATGTTGCTTTCATGCATGAGCTAAATGCTGTTTTGAAATATCACAATCAGTGCTTAAGGTGAAAGCTAAAAAGCTCAGGACCCTAGCATCTTATAGTAATTTCTCCTGTGTTTCATTTTCATCAATTAGCCCAAGGCAGATTATAACATGGCAGATATGCTATCAGAGTGCTATATCCCTTCTTCAAAAAAGATCATTCCTAATTTCCCCATATTAATTAATTATAAAATATGCAAATTGTAAATGGATCTTTGTTGTTGTTTAAGAGAAAGGGGAACAATAGGTAGATTGCTGCAGTCCTAAACCCCTGTTGGAAAGAATGGGGGTTATAGTAGCATTCTACATTTAGCATCAGATTGATGGAGCTCTGTCAAGAATTTTTTGACAGATGAAAAAGGGATCTTTAACTTACTAAGCATTAACCTAGAGCATAAGACAGCACAGTTCCAGTCTATTCTATTTTCATTTCCAGTTAACCAGATTAATTTGGAATTTCCATCCCAGGTAGCTGGCTGAACATCTTTTGAGATATTATTTATGCAAAATCTTCCTCAGAATATGAGCTTCTGCCGAGAAGCCGCTAAATAATTAATTTCCTTGTAAAATGTTTTCCCCATATAAGAAAAAGGGAAGAGCAAAGGGAACAAAGAGTGAAAGCCACAAAGACTATGCTGAATCGAGGATGCATGAACAATTATCTAGCCAAAGTAAGCTATCACCCAAGCAACGCAGATGGTCACTTGGGACTAAACCTGAGCTTAAAGACCGCCCTGATTTTCTCGTTCGGAGCCCCTCTGAAATTTTGCAGTTTTGTAGAATATCCTCTGAATATTCTCAACTGGTTGGTTTTTTGTTTTTTGTTTGGTGGCCATATTCTCCCCTCCTCCACATATAAAATGCTTCAGAATGAGACTATGGGGCACTGTTGGGGAACAAAATATTGGCTGGGCTGACAACAGAAAAGCTCTGCAGTTGCTTTTGGTGAAGGGGGGGGGGTGGAGAGAGAGAGAGAGAGAGCTGTGGCAATGTTCCCTCTTCTAAAATAAACTGCTGGAGAATTTAGTCCTTTATTGAGAATGTTTAATGAAATACCCTCTCAGCATTTTCCAGGAGTAGGGTGGATAATTTTAAGGTACCGTTTTCTGCTCTGCCCAACTCTGGGCAACTGCAGCATTGGCACATACCAGAGAGTGCTGTTGAGCAATGAAAACCAAGCACTTGCCACTAATAAGCCTTACGATAGGCCAGACCATTGCTCCATGGAGCCCAGTATGGACTCATCTGACTGGCAGTCTCAGGCAAAGATCTTCCATATCACCTACTCTTTGGTTCTTTTAACCAGAGATGCCAGTGGTTAACCATATTTTATTATGTGTTAAATTTATAGACCACCCTTCACTTGAGGATCACAAGGCGGTTTACAAAACAAATGATTGAACCTGGGACCTTCTGCAAACAAAGTCTCTGCTCTACTACTAATATACAGGTCTTCTGTGTGCATGTGCCATGCTTTTGCCATGTGACTGTGTCCCAGAATAGCTGGTTGACAATGCCAGCTCTGACACAATGTCTAGGGCCGTTGCAGCTGCTAAATAGCTTTTTTTTGCACTTCCTTCCTGCAAATATGTGGGTCATCTGTTACATCTTGGTGGCACAGACATATTAAATGTACAGTGCTACCTCTGGTTACGAACTTAATTCGTTCCAGAAGTCCGTTCTTAACCTGAAACCGTTCTTAACCTGAGGTACCACTTTAGCTAACGGGGCCTCCCGCTGCCGCCAGTGCGTGATTTCTGTTCTCATCCTGAGGTAAAGTTCTTAACCCAAGGTACTACTTCCGGGTTAGCGGAGTCTGTAACCCAAAGTGTTTGTAACTTGAGATGTTTGTAACCCGAGGTACCACTGTATATGCCTTGAGATGTAATTCCCAGGTTGAATTCATCATTGCTATGCATTAAAAAGTGCTGGCTTTATACTAGCAAGACCTTGCTTGTAGTTCAGCCTGAGGTCATAAATATAATGAATCTAGCAGATTGAGCGCTGTCACCAGGGAAGCAGAGCTGCTGCTGTGAAACAATCACACTTCATTATGGGTGGAGAGCAGCCTGAGTGGTACAAGACATCTTGATTTAAGCTTGTGACAGAAATGGAAGCCTCTCTCCCTTAAATGAGATGTCCCCCCCCTTTTTTTAAAAAAAACCCCTCTTTCATAATGGATATGTCCCCTCCCCAACAATCTAACCCCCCTCAACATTTTAATTTTTATTTTAAATATGGTACGTGGAAATGAAAGGATGCTGCTTTTTAATATACTGTATGCATTCATCTCCAGCCAGTCCTAAATGCTAAAGAATGACTATGGGAAATCAGAACCAAAAACTGAAAAGAAAATGGTGGTTATTTCTGTCTCTGTCTCAGCCTTTTAAATCAACAAAGAGTCTGGTGGCCCCTTTTAAATCACATTCATTCAGATCTGCTTAAAAACAAGAGTCGATACTCCCCTGCCAGAGATGTGGTTTGGCATCGGGGGAGTAATTGGGCACTATAAATCTCTTGGAGAAGGACTTTTGTCTTGCTAATTTTCATGTTAGCAGCTTCGCAGTATCTTTCCGTTATTAGTACTGGCATCTATGTATAGTAGTGATGTAAACATCAATACATTCATGTCACTGAAGAATACAAAGTGAAATTGAATGCCAGTAAGCATAAAGGAAATGTAAGAATGGCTCTCCTATTCAGTCCTCAGCAGAGTAGAGATAATGGATTATTCATAGACTTTCAGCTCATAACTAGGGCTTGGTTTGTGTTGCAGCTATTTTTCGCTTTAAATGGTATCATGTTTAGTTGCTATTGCTTCCTCCCAATATGCCTTTCTCTCCCGACTCCCCTCCCCTCCAGGATTTGATATGCACAGTTATAATGTCAGTATTTTGGCAGAGTTGAATTGGCATGTTTCAAGCTCAGATGGACATTTACATCACGGGCAGTAAAAAGGCCTGAATCTGAAATTTGGACCACTTTCAGCTGTTTTTCTGTGTCATATGAAAATTCAGCTCGCGAACAGAGTGAAAGCAGGGAGTACACAGATTCTGCTATAGTGACTTCTGTTATTTCCAAGTTACATTTTGGAGTTTTGCTGACTGTGGAAACTATGTAACTGCAGCTAAAATGAGGTTGGGTTAGATGACCCAACTCTATAATTCCATGAAAACCCCTGTTCACACATTGTTCTGTCTATATGAGCAGACGCATGCAAAGTGGAAAAACTATTGAAAATAATACACAGATCATTTTCATGAATATTAAATTTTTAAATTCATTAAGATGATACTATTTAGAAAATGTTAACTAAAATTTAGAAGAACAACCCAAAGGGTGGAATAATCGTAACTTCTCTACTATTGATCTGTGTCAAGTTGTTGAGCTAGCTGTAAGCCTAACAAAATTGCTATAAATAATAAAAATTAATATCCACATTCTTGCATCTGGGTATGAATTTTTTAGCGGCAGAATCTCCCTTGTATGGGTGAGTTCTAATACTGCCCATGGAGAGTCCCCCCCTCTCCCCGCCCCCGGATTTTGCTTTCCAAGTCTGCCATTTTCCAAGACTGATTTCCAAGACTGCCATTTTCACAAAGAAGCCAGCAATAAGCCAAATGGAAATAAAACCCAGTCCAACATCAAAGAAAGGAAAACAAGCAGAGCCAAACTAGTCCAAGGAAAAGTATTGGCCACTAGGAAACCTTCCTTAAAGGGAAAGAGTTCAACGCACAAGAAGAAGCCGAAGAATGTGAAATTGGGTCGAAAGGCTATGCTGCCCTCTCGGACTGGGAAAATGAATTTCTCAAAGTTATTCAAGATTCTGGAGAACTCAAGCATAAAGAACCCCAGCATAACAACGCCAAATAAGAGCCAAAGCCCAAACATTTTAAATAAGCATCAGGTGGCTAGCCCTTCAAGGCTAGTAAAACAATCGCTGCCCTCTAGTGGAAAACTAAAGAAAACTCCAGACCTAAAGCAAGAAACTCTCCAGAAGGGAGTACGAAAGAGCCAGAACTTAATTTTAATTAAACATAAACTAGTCCTCCTCCCTCTTTTCAAGCATGGAGGCCTTTCCACGCCTGCACAACAGAGAATTTATATACTTAAGAAAATTGACTTAGTCATCAGAGGCCTTATTCCAGCAGAAAACATTGTCAGCGTGAAATTTCTTCCTTTTGATAAGGCCCAAAACAGAGTTGTGGTGACCTTTAAGGACTGGTCGGTAACTAAACAAATCTTGAAAAAGAGGGACAGGCTCCAGAGGGCTGGCCTGTTGGTGACCCGCCTATTCGAAGAGTCCGGCATTCCATCATCCCTCTTAGGAACACGTAAGCCTACTAGTCTGCACACAGAATTGGAAATGGCTTCTGAAAACTACAAACAAGTTCAACCGGAGGCAGTCAAAATTTCCAAACAGAAGGCTAAGCTCCAAAAAAGTTCACTCCCTTCCAATGAACCCAAAAAAGATATTTTAAACGAAAAGGAGCTGTTCTTTTTAGCTTCCCTTGAGCAGATTCATCAGTCCCAGGATGCGTTAATAGCTAGGTTACAAAACATCAAAAAATCCTTACTTCCCCAAGGCTTTTCTGCTCCTTTGGAATTTAATTTTGCTACTAACACAACAAAGCCCTTATCCAACGAAGACTGGACGCAGTGCCGGTTCCTGTCCCCCGAAGAAGCGGGTTCTCCCACACAACCCTTAATACCTCAAACAATAACACACCAGGTAGATCTTGCCATGCCGATGAGTAGGAACGGCTCAATCTTTGTGGATGTCTTAGGATCCTTAGATGACATTCAGGTGGAGGATTGAAAGACAGACACAGCGAGGGGACACCATGCCAGGGAAACAAAACTCACTAGGTTAGTACCTACCACGAATGATCTTAACAGCTCACTCCACCTCTATAAAAACATCCATTCCATCATACTAAAGAACAAACGGAGGAGTCTACCTTTGTTCCCCTCACCACCATATTTCCACATTTTATCGTGGAATGTGGCGGGCTGGCGGTCTAAGCAGGGCGATGCTGATTTTCTGGATTTCCTCTCAAAATTCCAGATTATTTGTTTACAAGAGACCTGGTGCCTAGACTCTCATCTCCCTTACTTACAGGGCTATGTGGCTTTTGCTACCCCTGCGAAAAAACTAAATAACCGTGGCCGACCTAGCGGCGGTTTGGTCACTTTTATCCCTATAGAGCAAGGGTACAGGGTGCGACAACTGCAGTGGATGAAGAGCAACAATTTTCAGATTTTACTTATCTCCAATAACACAGGAGGAGATTTTCTATGTTTTAACGTTTATATTCCCCCCGTGTGTACTTCCTCTCAGACAATACAAATCTGGGAAGATTTGGAGTCATGCTTGGAGAAGGCCAAAATAGAATTTCCTGACTGGAACATCCTGCTGGCAGGTGACTTTAATGCTAGGATAGGCAGTGACATCAATTCGTATGGCTCCAAATCCCAGTTTTTACCAGAAGCGGACTGGTTTATCCCTTGGAGTTCTGATGAAAAGGTCCTGAATAAGGCAGGTAATACATTACTGGAGATCGCCTTTAAGCATAATTTGTACAACCTGCATGGTACTTACATGGATAGGTCAGGAGGTTTTTTTTCTTTTATCGGCCCTCGCGGTGCAAGTGTGATTGACCATATCCTGGTCTCTCCAACAATTTTGGAGAGGGCACAGGGTCTCAGCACTTTTAACAGAACTGAGAGCGACCATCTTCCTAGAGCAATCTCACTAACTCCCCTCGAATCAGGGGGATTACAACAACTACATCGTGCAGTCCCTCCTCAAGCACCGGCCCCACGCAGGCGTAAATGGAACAGCGAGCTGGAGCTTAAAATTAAACAACACCTGCACTCTCCAGATTTATTGGTTCTGAGAGACCAGTGTCTTTTACCCAACTCTGATCCTTTTTCACTATATCAGCGGGTCTCAGAGTCTCTTTTCCCACTACTTACAAACTCCAGGCCTCCCAAACAACATAACAAATCGGGGGGCTGGTTTGACAAAGATTGCCGGAAGCTAAGATCCCTGCTTAGGAAGCAACAAAACAAGGTAAAACAGGAGAGGACTCTGTCATCTATAGTAAATCTCCACAGATGGCGCTCTTACTATAAAAACACCTTAAAACTCAAGAAATCCCTTTATAGGAAGGAACAATGGGAGGCACTTGATAAGGCGATTAAATCGCGAGATGATAGAAAATTTTGGGCAATAGTAGCACAGGGAGTCTCATCCAAAGGAAAAATTGTAAACAACAGTATTCCATCCGAGGTGTGGTTTCAACACTTTTTCCAGCTATACACACCCTCAAATATTGCTAATTCGAGTCCGTCCCTCCCATTGAAGAATGTTCATCTAGCTAGTTGGGATCCTGTTACGGAATCAGAGTGCCTACAGTTAATTAAAACATTAAAAAATGGCAAAGCTCCTGGTGAGGATATGATCCCCCCTGAGGTATTTAAGTCAAATACCCAATGGTGGGCCATCTTTTTGGCCAAACTTTTTACGGCAATAAACAACACATGTAAAATCCCAGCAAATTGGAAACTAAGTGTGGTAGCCCCTATCTACAAGAAGGGAGATATTCAAGATCCAGCAAACTACCGCCCTGTAAGCCTTCTGGACATCGCATACAAACTTTATACCCGGTACTTATTAAACAAGTTGGTAGATTGGGCGGACCATTCTAACCTGTTCAACCAGGAACAGGCAGGATTTAGAAAGGGCCACAATACGATAGGTCACTGTATGGTACTACAGACCCTGGTAGCTAAATATGCAAAAGCGTATAAGAGCAGACTCTTTGTGGCCTTCGTTGACTTGACATCTGCCTTTGACTCAATCTGTAGAGATAGACTATGGAAAAAATTATATGAAACGGACATTGATAGACGACTTTTAAAAATTCTCAGAGAGTTACACACAGATACTACAGTCAAAATCAGAACTGGGCCATCGGGAACTCTTACGGACCCACTGCCATTGGGGAAAGGGGTCAAACAGGGATGCCTGCTAGCCCCATTTCTTTTTAACTTTTATATAAACGACATTGTCCAGTACATGGCAAAGTACAAGTCATCGGCTCCAGCCCTTGAAGGTAAACGTCTGAATATATTGCTATACGCCGATGACATGGCTTTAATGGCACTCACCCGAAGAGGCTTACGCAGCATGCTGGAGGGGATCGCAGCCTACTGTTCCCATAACTCACTAAAGATAAACTATGACAAAACAAAAATTGTGGTGTTCACTAGAGCTCGCCACACCTTTAGATGGTTTTTAAACGAACATGTGATTGAACAGTGCCCCTTTTTTAAATATCTGGGTGTTACATTTCAGGCTACATCTAGTTGGCTAGCTCACTTTAAGGCTGTAACCATCCTAACACGAAGAACAATTGGTGTCCTGCTTAGTTTCTTCCATACCCGGGGAGGACAATTGGTGATCCCGGCATTAAGAGCTTTTGTTGGGAAAGCTATTCCCCAGATGTTATATGGGATAGAACTCTGGGGGTGGAACCAGAGGCTGTTGGAACGGCTTGAAATTTTGCAAAATTATTATCTCAAGAGGATTCTAGGCCTTCCCCAAGGAACCCCAGCAGCTTTCTTGAGGGTGGAGGTTGGATTACCCTCTGTGTCTGCCAGGGCCCACTTAAGATTCCTACGATTTTACATCAACCTTGCAAATACTTCAAACATCTTATTGGCCAAACAAGCCTTTGTATCTCTTCAAAAGAACACCACTTGGCGTCAAAACCTATCTGAGATCCTGGTTAGATACACCCTACCGGAGTTTAATATTCTCAAACTGTGGAGCCCGGACAAAGTTCGGGAATGGATCCTGGAGAGAGACGCTCTGTTAGATATCACAAAAATACAGAACCCAGCGTCCTCCCACTGGTTTCCCCGTCTGAAAACAGTCAAAACCTGCGCCAATTACTTGGCGAATATCACCAATCCCACCCTTCGGAGAGCTTTCACCATGGCCCGTTTTCAAACCATTCCTACGGCCTATCTGTCAGGCAGATATGCAAAAATCCCAGTAGAGCAGCGTATATGTCCTTGTCATATGAGAACCAAAGAGGATCTCACACATTACATGTTGTATTGTCCCATCTATTCGGCCTTCAGGGATGTGATGTTACAAACTATTCCCAAATCAATAGCCAACTCTGAGGACCAAGTAAAGTTTTTATTGGTGGACGCTGATCCACGGATTTCTCACGTGGTAGCGGTCTTTGTGGTGAAGGCTATGAAAACTAGGGTATGGTTCCTGGATGAAATGGTGAGGTTCCTCCCATTGCTCCCCTAACCTGTTGCTGTATCTTCTTCCCTGAAAGGCGGGGGGTTTTTGGGTAGTTTCTTCGCTGGGACAGCATGGCATGAATTTTAGCTTATTTCTATAATTTTATTGTTTATCTTTTAATAATGTTTTATGGTATTTTGTGTAAAGGCATGGACCTCACAAATCTAATAAACTTGCAACTTGCTTTCCAAGTCTTGGGTTATCAAATAGTATGGCAAATATGAAGAGGTAGGAAGAAGCCCTCATCAGTGAGTAGCAACTGAAGGGGAAAGGAGTGTCTGCATTCATCTGAATAGGACACCTGGCAGCTGGGGGCAGCAGCTTACAGGTATTTTAATTTTTTGTTTATCCACTAAATTTTATATCCTGCCCTCCCTACTAAAGCTATGTGTTGTTGTTGTCTTAAATTAAAATCACAGTTATTTTATTTGAAATATAACAGTACGGTTAGAGAACTTGTACTGTATTTCAAATTATTTGGTCCACGCTATGTTTAATCCTTCCCTACCTCAAGTTTTTCTCATAAAACCAAAGGCCTCTAAATCTATTCCCACTTTCCCAGAGTATGAAAAGAAGCATGGATGTTTTTTTACCAGAGCCAGTTTTGGGGGGAAAGGATCACACCATTATTATTTCACCATCTTTGGTTTCTGGTCTGTTTCTTTGCACAGTTCAGTTTTATAGCTCTGAATTGCTTGAAATCTGGACATCTAAAGGACCCTCTTCTCTCATATAGCCTTCCTGTCCATTGAGATTGACAGAGGTGGCTCTGATTTCTGTTCTGCTGGGCACATGGGTAAAGGCTTTCCTTATAATAGTGCCTATACTATGTAACATTCTGCCTCTGGAGTTTCATTTGGCATTCCAGTGGAAAGTTTTTTATTTTATCAGGACTTTTGTATCATTGTGTTTTTTCTATAAGAAGTTCTGCTTTACTTGTATGCTTATGCTTATTTTTGTTGATGCTCTGTATTTTAATTTTGATGCTATTAGCAAACTTGAGCATCTTATGAAGATGGAAAAATCACATATAATTTTAATTGATAGGTTGGTAGATAATATTGGTTTTCCTCACTCACAGTTCCTAAGAGATGACTTAGACAGCTTAAATATATATGAATTGCCTTGAAAAGTTGCCCAGGATGATTGCCTTCCTTGATGGAGAAAGGCTGTTGATTTGTCAAACAACTCAACTTATATCATTCAACACCACACCTCTTCACAATAAGCCCAAAGTTAGACATTGTCTTTCCTAAATAAAATGTGATTTCAACGCATTCTATGTTTTATTCATTCCTTTATTTATTTAGTTTCTTTAAGAAGCAAATTAGTATGCTTGATGGCTTTTCTTTTAAATATTATATTGATACTACCCAAAGCATTGGAATGCTCTGTTCTGGATTGCATTAAACATTGGAGAATGGAATGAATTTTTCATGGTTAATAAAATAGTATGTATGAATAGTCCACCATTCTGTTTCAAACTTTCACAATCGCTTCCCACCCACTATTTTAATTTGCAGTTCTGGAAATGATTTTATATTTCTATGCTACAATTTCTTTCTAGGTCTGTTTGTTTACACACAGCATTCTGCCAAGAGAGCACGGGAGGCGGATTTGCTTGGCCTGCATTTTCAAGGGAACCAACCTGATTTCCACTTCCTTGTATTGGAGCGAAATTTGATTCAGTTTTCATTTAAAGCACTTTCTGAAACAATATGAAAACCAAAACACAGCCATTCCTCAAAATTCACACTTTTCCGAAATTTGTGATTCGCATCTCTAACCAACCAATGTTTACAAAGATGCATATATTACAGGGAACTGTACATAAAAGTGAACATGTTAGTGAAGATAACATACAAAGATGCATTATAATAGGAGGAATTGCTTTCAAAAAGGTGTACATTTGTCAAAAAAGCTGCTTTCAGAATTCTATGGTTTTAGCAGTTCTTATTTTTATCTGTAAGCTGCCTTGAGTTTGAGCAGGGGAAAAGGCAGGGTATAAATAAATAAATATAATAATGATAGTGATGATCATAGCATAAAATGGCACAAAAATGCTTAAGAATTTCTATGAGGATTTTATTTATTTATTCAAATTGCTACAGCCATGTTAGGAACTGGATTGAAGACTGGAAGAATGAGAAGAAGTGAAATTGATAGATCACTCTATCCCTACTTCCTAATGGATTTTTTTTTTTTTTTGGGGGGGGGAGGGTTGAATTATAGAGAATGCATACAAATGTCTGTTTATCTTTGTTACACCCAGATTCCAACATTTCTTCTTTCCCCCCAGAACAACATTGTGCAGTCAGGGCTGACCTTTGTGTAAGTCCTGTCCAGTAAGTAAGGAAGGATGAGTTTCAAAGGCAAGTTCCCATAGGCAGGGAATTCAAGGCCTATTTTGGGCATTCATGAATCATACAATACCAATCCTTCTGGAGGGAGAATGTGACCATGCTCCTTGTTCACACAGAAGGCTGGGAATGTCCCTTGCCCTGAAGAACCACTGCCAGTCAGTGTAGACAAATGCTGAGATAGATGAACCAATGGTCTCACTCCGTATAATGCAGCTTTCTATGCTCCTGTTGTGTAGAACAGGCTCTCCACCTCAGATCTTTGCCCCAATGTGTGGACAGGGCTGGCAAGGGTATAATGCCAGGGTTGGGGCGAGGGAGCATGGCCACAATCTTCCACTCACATAAGAAGAATTACCTGGAGGCTAGAACAGCTTTCTAGCCTCCTGCTTACCAGGTTCTCCAGCTTGCTAGCTAAGCTCCCTGAAATCCATTCCATTCCTCTGTCAGTAAAATAAACAGACTTTCTGATTTTAATTTTCCTCCCACTGGATTACAGCATAGATGTGAGATAGTAACTGTTGATTATATCAACTGCAACAACTTTTCAAACCTTTAGGTGTTGAAAACTCTGGTTCCAGGGAACTCACCTTGGCTCTATTATGTGCTTTTGAGTCGGGGCTACATTAGCTACATCTGTGGTCAATTAAAGAGCTTGAGTGAAAGAGAATACTTAATTAATGATGTCAGGCAGTGGAGACATGCCTGGAAATCCAGATCAATAAGTCATTCCAGTAGCAATGATAGAGACCCATACTTCCTATGTGGCAATGGGAGTCTATCGCATAGTGTATATTGTAAAAAAATATTGGGTCTTTCCCAGCCTACTTCCTCAACCAAATCCTCAGATTTGACAAGTCTAATTATGATTTCTTTTACCATCTTTAAGCTTGAAATCAAGACAATTCAGTGGGGTTTACTCCTATGGAGTTTGGTTCCAAGTAAACATGTGTAAGGATGTGGTCAGACAATCACCCACCTGGTTGCCATGGAAAATAAGAAAAGTCATTCAGATGTGCCAGAGAGAACATTTGTCAAATATCTCAGTCACGACAGGATTCTTGGCTGCTACATTTACAGTGGACTTTTGTGCCTTGGTTTTATTGACACTTGACAGCTCTTCTATTGTCCTGCAGTAGTGTGAAAATTTAACAGGGTGGACCAAACTCCCCATGTGAATTATACTAGAAGTACAGCTGAGGATAAAATAGAGTGTGTGTGTATAGGTGAAATACATGATCAACATGATAAAAGTCAAGAAATGAACATTCTCTATGAATGCAACCGTCAAGATGCACATCAGAAATGAAATATGAAAATAGTGCTATATATATGCATAGCAATTTCATGGAACCATTTTGCTGAGAATGAATGTGTCAGTGTTTCATAGAAATAACAATAGCCAGGATCCCCCCCCCCAACTATTTCATTGAGTATAATCTTAATTCTCTTGTTGTATTCTCTGAACTATGCCTGATGCTTGATCAGTGTGAAGTATTGCACTTCGCTGTAGGAGTGTGAAGAGATATAGCAGTCTTAGGACATTGTTTACAACCGAATGGTATATTACCTTGGACCCATTGGGGCATAATTGTACAGGAAAGAAAAGTAGAGAAATATACTGGTAGCGGTAGGGAAGGTTTTATTTTTAGGTATATCATATGCTCATCAGAAAGTTACATAAACCCATAATAGCCTTTCAGTATAGACTGGGCCTTATACAAGTTAGGTTACCATATTATCAATAGCAGGCAATAAATATGTCTCTTATATAACATAATAATGTAAAGAGGGAGGATCAGAAAGATACCAAAAAATTACATCAATAATAGACGTTTTGATGAGTTGATTTTCATTATGGACGTGGGGCATGTAAGCAGACACTGGCAATTTCCACTCCCGTTTCCACCAGAATCCTCCAATATCTCTGGTTTAGGCAGATGTAGCCAGAAACTCTGTGATGGCAGAAAACCCACTAGTGGAGTCATCCACAAGTAGAGCCCTAGTGCAGCTGGGCAGAGCTGGTGGGAGACACTTTCTTATCCAAACCCCCCTCTAGATCAGGGGTTGGATTGATCTATCTGTATACTATTTGTATAAGGGTCCGTAGTTCCATGGTAGAACATCTGCTTTGCATGCAGAAGGTCTCAGATGCATCCTGCAGCATTTGCAGGTAGGGCTGAGAAAGTTTGCCTGTCTGAAATCCTGGCAACTGCTGCTATTCAATGCTAACAGTATTGAGCTAGAATGGACCCATCGCCTGATTCTGCACAAGGCAGCTTCCTTTATTCCTATGTTATACAAAACACAACAAATTGTAACAAGATGTCAGTCGGGCTGAATGAGGGAAGAGAATTAATGGGTGCCTTGCCATTCAGTGACTTCATCAACTGATTTTTATTTTATTTCCTATAAGTTGTGCAAACCAGCATTAAAAGCAAAAACAATATACATCCAATAATTCATTAAATAGCTAAAATAATCATTAAATACATCCCAAGCAGATGTCTTTCTAAAAGAAGAACTTGACTGTTAAATTACCTTAACCAGTGATTTCCTCATCCTAAAACTACCCTATAAAATCATGTAACATATTGGGTTACTAAATCCCATCTGGTCTTTAAATTCTGTATACTTTCTTTATCTTTAAGTGGCACCGTTAGTTTTATTGTTCTCAGCTGCTCCCAGTTTTTCCTAATCATATCAAACTTACTCTGCTTGTAGGCGTATTTTCATGATCTGGCTTATGGAAGTCTGGCTACAGTTAAAATATATAATATCCAAGTTCAAAATACTGCTTTGGTTTTCCCTTTCACACAATTCGATAGGCACATCAAGTAATCTAGCGGGACACTAATTTAAAATATTAATTTAACTGGATTAATTACCATTGTTCTCAAACTCTTGCACTTTGCAACATTCCCAACAAAGACAGAACACACCCACCATTTTCTTTTCATTTCCATTTCCAATTTTCCTGAATTGTATGGACCTCCAAGGCATTCAACACTACCCACTAAAAATAGTGGCCACCAAGAAAGTTGATTCCTTACTGTCAGGGAATGGGAGGCAGAGAAGGGGGAGAGAATGGGAACTTATCGAGACAAACCTCCACTAATTAGTAGTTGCTCTTCCTCGGATGAGGAAGGTGGCGAAAACCTGTCAGGAGGCAATGAATCTGAGAGGGAGGAGGCACTTCCAGGGCCAAGCCAATCTCAGAAGAGAGGAAAGAGGAGGGTTGGGCTTCGGAAGTGGTTATGCTGGGGAAAACTGAAAGCAAATTTAGTCGAGGCAACTGACTAGCCATGACTGGAACGGACTTTCAACGCAGATTGTAAATAGCAATAAATCTTTGTACAGAGGTACCACGCAAGACGAATGCCTCGGAAGATGAAAAACTCGCAAGATGAAAGAGTTTTTCGTTTTCTGAGTTGCTTCGCAAGACGGATTTCCCTATGGGCTTGCTTCGCAAGACGAAAACGTCTTGCACCTTTTTTTTTAAAACCGCCAATGCATTCCTATGGGAAACCGTCAATACACAGTGGTGCTTCACAAGACGAAAAAATTCACAAGACGAAAAAACTCGCAGAACGAATTAATTTCGTCTTGCGAGGCACCACTGTAAATATGGCTGGATTCCCGGACTCTTATCTCCGCTAGCACTCACAACTCATTCCTGACACTTATCAAATCAAAATACCCATAATATTAGACCCAGAAAATGTCTAATATTTTCTATTGCTATCTGGAATCCATTTCCTTTTATAATGAACACATAATTTCACTGACCTTGCTGATTTGAATAATATTCTATAGGGGTTTTTTTTAACCCACACAGTGAATTTCTCACTAAAAAGTGTGAACTGACTCCTTTGAAAAGCATTGTGTCTGGGGCAGATTGGACAATATCTCTATCCATTTCCAGAGGCATTTATTCCTACTTTCTGCTTCTTGTTTTTTAACCATTTACTGATCCGTAAGAGGACCTCTCCTCTAATTCCATGACTGCAAAGCTTACTCACAAGTCTTTGGTGAGGTACTCCATCAAAGGATCTGTGTCAGTCCAAGAACACAGTATCTATCCAGGTGCTTGTTGACATTTTGAAATGATGCTAAAAGGTTAGTGAGGCAAGACTTGCCCTGGCAGAAGGCACGTGCTTCTGCTTCAGCAAAACTTACTCTTCTATGTAACAATTTTCCACCAACCAGTTTATAGAATCAATTTTGCATGCGGCATTATTGCGGCACCCTACCTGCAAGTACAAAGTGGTGAAGGTCATTATTCTACTTTTTAACTTGCCTACTTTAAATAAATATTAGTATGCAGACCTCCCATGGGTTGCATTACAGGCAGAGGCAATATCTAAACAAGTATGAGTAGATTGCTCCTCTAGCATCACTTAGCACTGAGACATTTGCGAGTTTCTTTATGATTCATGCTTTGCATGTGTCATTTTCTGATACAAGGAGAGGAGAAGAAAAACAAATATTAAGTTTGCCAAGAATGAATAATGCCTATGCAGTTTTTCTATGTCTACTTGGCATTGTACAGAGATGTACCTGTAAATAGTAGGCACTGTATCATTATCATTATTATTTCTTACCATCAAGCCTAACAGTTTTCTTCCTTACCTAGCTAGTTTTGGAGGCTTTGTTGCAGTACCAGCTGTGCACCTGGCTGTGCATTGTGCTGATTGGCTGTGGAGGCTATGATCCCACCTGCCTGCAGTGGTTTACAATATTTAGGTGTTACATGATATAATTAGTTTATTCATTCCTTTGACACCTTCCTTCAAAACACACACCATATGTTTGTTAAACCTCTCCAGGATATGTGTGTGTGTGTGTGAAGACAGGAGAGACTACATCTGTCAGTCAATCGGCTTGCTGGCAGCTGGTACACATGGTACATGTTCAAATGCTAACCAATCAGCATTAGGTAAGACAAACCTACTACAAAGCTGGCAGAATTGGTTTCCCAGTTAGTACACTTCCAAACCACAGAGGCTTCTGTTATGAATGTTTGTACTTAACCTTAATTTATTCAGAGACTTAATGTCAGGGCTCAGCCTAATTAATTAAATCTAAGAGGATGAGATGGTTGGACAGTGTTCTTGAAGCTACAAACATGAGTTTGACCAAACTGCGGGAGGCAGTGGAAGACAGGAGTACCTGGCATGCTATGGTCCATGGGGTCACGAAGAGCCAGACACAACTAAACGACTAAACAACAACAAATGGACATAATGTATTCTCCAGCCCAGGGTTCCAGAAATCAGTTGCTGGAGTTCAGTTTGGGTGTCTGCGCTGGAGATGGAGAGGTCAAAGCAGGATCAGATTTAGGTTTGATCAGATTTAGGTTTAAGCTACTGAAGGTAATGTCCAGCTGTCCTTTGTCAACAACAAATTGTCACTGTTTGTGTTGAATATATGCTATATAGTAATTTATGGACCTAACAGATGTCTAAAGCCGTTTGCACATGCAGAATGTAGACACCCAATATATAGAAATGAGCAAACCAGTGATATTTTAAGGAGCAGGCTAGCAGCCGGGGCCCATTGCTTACATCATAGGAGCCTACACAACACAAAACATTGTTGCTGTATGTAGGTTTTATTTTATTTGTTTTTTATCTTGTATTTTAGAAAGGTACATCCAGTTTTTCCCCCTTTAAATTTTTTGGGGCCCCCCAAGAGAGTGGAGCCCTAAGCTATAGCTTATTTAGCTTATATCTAAATCCGACACTGGGTCAGAGTCTGAAGTGCCATAAGCAGGTGGCCCTGCTCTGTTGAACAGGTAAGGCTTGCAGGTCCGTTCCTCCTACTTATACCAGGCCTGGGCGATCCAATGGCTTCGTATTACTTGCTAATCCCAGGGGCTGAAGCTGCAAGCTCCTATTCCCTTTAGTGCTTGGAGAAGACTGAGAGCTGGGAAGAGGCACCCCACTTGGCTCAAACCAAGCTTCAGGCTATGAGGTTTCCAGGCTATGAAGTTCTGGAATCCTAGGCGCCTCTAGCAAATTGCACTGCTTTGTGATTACTTTTGGACATGCAAGGGCACGCTTTATGTGTCTTCATAGTTCTGTCCAACTGCATAGTCTAAGTCCTCAGAGCTGCTTAGCCATCTTTAAATCCTTATTGTCATAGTCTCCCAACCCAAGACCAAAAAACTATCCACATAGGGATGGACAAATCAGTCAATTTCTGGTCTGTGCCAAGTCTACGTTTGTTCACTCATATGTCTGCTCCATCCTGTTTCCACATTAAACAAGATTAAACATCTACTTTGAAATCTAGATATCTGAAATATTTTATCCTCCAAATAAGGATTTTGAAATATCTTCTCTCGATTTGATACTTTTTCTGGTATCTCATTCTTCCAATTTAAAGTTCAGTTTGCCACATTTCTGCATCAGTTTGCTTCCTTATGAAAACCCATCAGCTTTTTCTATTGATATCCACATTTGATTATGCAATTTGGTTAAATATGCAGAGTTTAAAAAGCAATTTCTGCTAATATAAAGCATTTTGGGGGTATATTATTTCCATTAACATAAACATTTTTTTTGCAAGAAGAAGGAAAGGAAGAGGAGAAGGAAAGCACTCCCTCCCTCTGTCCTTGGAGCTAGCCTCTGGATCTCCCAAGGGAGAGAATGTTTGGGCAGGTGGCAGGAATGGCTTTTCTGGAAAGTGGGGTGGGGGCTAATGGAGATGGGTGATGGTGGGAACTGGGTATTGTTCTTTTGCTTAGATTTTTATCCAAGCCGGAGAAGAACATTGAGGGGTGAGGGCAACCTTTCAATGTTCACCTCTTACCCAAAGCAGGCTCTATTGAGTCTGTGCAGTTTGTATCCAAGTCTGACCTTGGAAAGCATTGTCATTCTTGCCAGCAGTCTTACAGCATGTTAGCAAACATGCTCTGGTTGAAAGCATGCATGTTTGGGGTGCAGATTTGTGTGTGTGTGTGTGAGAGAGAGAGAGCGAGAGAGAGCATGCAAGAGCAAGACTGAGGAAGCCGCTGTACATGGCACTGGAGACAGAGCATCCTGCTTCATTAGGCCAGCATGTGAGTGAGCAGCCCCAGCTGAAGCAGGAGATGGGCTTCATTAGCATTCAGAACACAGCTGGACCACAGACTGCACCAAATTAATTTCAAATAAGAATTACAATGGGAAAGGCAGAGAGAATGAGAGAGAACTTGAGAGCATTTATCAGCGGCGCTGCTTGAGGGAGTGTGCCCAGTGCCTCAGCTCTTAATGCAATTCAGGAGGAGCATGAGGAATCTTGAAACAAAAGAGACAGCAGGAGGGTGCTCCGTGTGTGTGTGTGTGTGTTTGTGTGTGTGTGTGTGTGTGTGTGTGTAGGAGGGCTGTCAAGCCAGACCCTTCTGTAGACATTTAATTTAAAAGAGGCTTTTCATTTCAGAAATTGCAAGTTGGCTTCATCTTTAAGATGCCCGAGTATTCATAAAAGCACCACACCAAAGCTGCCGAACCCGTGTGAGCTGGACAAGGGGAGGGGGGGAACCTGGGCATCCTTTTAATGTAGGAATACAGACACACAGCTATGGTGCCTTTTCATCCCCGTAATGATGGCCAGCAGACAGGCAGATGTGAGGTTTAAATAAGCCGAATTTGTCAGCCCTGACCCAGGAGCCTGATTTTCATAAAATTCTATTCATTGCAGAATAAATAATGCATGGTAGGTCATGTATTTTTCATGCTAAGTCTTTTAAAGGCCATTGTAGTGAGTTGTGTAAATCTGATTCCCTCCTCCTTCCCCTTCCCCACATGCCTTCTGCATGCTCAACTACCAAATAATTATCAATGTCTGACTTGCAGCAGCTTGGTACTGGTGGTGCACCAACCTGCGGAAATTGGCTGCTGACTTTAATCTCTCACCCTGGTCCAAGGCAGGACCAAAAGCACAAAAACTCTGATGCAATGAAGCAATCACCTGCTGTTCTTGAGTGTGAGAGATGCAAGTGCCTGAGCAGAAGAAAGTTTATGGGTCTGAAAATCCTTTGAAAGCCGGACTCTTCCAGAACAGCAAAGCCAGGCGACCTTTTTATTTATAGCCGTTGACTAATCTGGATGTCTGAGGATGGGGAGAGAGATGGCATTGCTGGGCGGATGAAGGAACAGGAATCTGTGCTGCTGAACAAGAGCTGGAGTACGAGGACAGAAAACAAATCCTGAAAGATGGCACCAAAAGAGTTTGACCTTTCAAACCTCTCATGTTAAATCCCTGTATTTCAGAGCTCCTCCAGCAAGTGTTCCAGATGGATTTAGATGGGGCACTGCCATAAAGTGAAATATTGCTTCAGTGTAACTCAAAAATATTTTCTCTGGCTCTGGGAAGATACTGGTAGATAACTGGAAGTGTGCGCCATGTTGCTAGTCTGGGGCTTGTTCATGTGACCCTTTGAACGTGTGCTAGGCATGGATTTTTTTTATCTGTGGGCAGACTTCTTATTTTACTACCACGAGCTCCAAAGCTCATGTATAAGTTAATTGCTGTTATTATTCACTGGACTCAGTCCAATGCAGCCCTTTCCATGCTGCTGCAGCTGTAACCGTTGCAATCTAGTACAAGTAGCTGAACTAGGTTATGCTCAGCATGCAGTCACCTGCATCATCCATGTTTCATGTGATTTTGTGGCAATGCAGAATCAGAAGTTGAACTGAATGTGCAGCCCCATGGTGTCTACCATTTCAGCTGCAAGATGTACCGTATTTTTCCGTGTATAAGACGAGCTTTTTTGACCCAAAAAGAGGTTCAAAATTTAGGCTTGCCTTATACACGGGTAGTACTGAAGTGCAAATGGTTTTTTGGTGCGAGTCCGAGATTGTAAGTGGCGATTGGCCGCTTGATTGTTGGGGGAGAGATGCCAAACATCGCTCACCTGCCAGAACGCTACGGCAGCCAATAGACAGCTGCCTTTGTCACAGCAAGTGGGAGTATGACTGGCGGCCGCTGGCGGCGATCGGGGAGCTGATGGGTCGGCCGCCAATCATGCCCCTGCTTGCTGTGACAAGGGCAGCTGTCTATTGGCTGCCACAGCGGCAAACAGGAGGGCTAATGGTGGCGATCAGGCAGCTGCGACGCGAGCGGTTGTGTGCTGCATTCCAGCAGGTGAGCAATTTTTGGTATTCCCTCCAAATAACCCCCCCCTATTTTCTAAATTTTGAGGTCTTATAGACGGAAAAATATGGTATTCCATCATCTTCAGAGATTACAATAAGCCACCAAGTATAAAACACGCGGGTGGCACTGTGGGTTAAACCACAGAGCCTAGGACTTGCCAAACAGAAGGTTGGCGGTTCGAATCCCTGCAACGGGGTGAGCTCCCATTGCTCGGTCCCTGCTCCTGCCAACCTAGCAGTTCGAAAGCATGTCAAAGTGCAAGCTTGGATTCATTCTTTTATATAAGAAAAGGGGTGGTAGTGGCGGGAAGGTTTTTTACAGAACTGAAGCAACAGAGCTACTTGGAAGGCATGGGACAGCATGATCTCTCTTGATACACCCTGCTGAGAGCACAATCCAGCTCGGGAAGGAACATGAAAGTCTGTCCGAAAAAGTCACAATTCACCTATGCATTCAGGATACACACAGAGACAATGGACACTCCTAGAAAATACTGTTGCAAACTTCAATATATATATAGGTGCCAACATTTGATTGACCAGTCAATATTTGATTAAAATGAACTGGCATCTACTCTGAGATTTACAGCAAAATATCGTCACTCTTGGTGATACCCTTAAACTTTTCATTTCTAGTAGCCTAAATGGTTGCACTGGCTTGACTGAATTGCCATGCAATATGTGAAAATAACTTTCTTTTGTGTAATAATGAATGAATGAAAAATTAAAACCTAACAAAGGTATTCAATACTATGTTAACAGCAGGAGATGGAACTAATGCAATGGCTGCAGGGTAACACAGGATGATTTAAGCAGTGTCTTGATTTGCATGGCAGTCATTACACCTTCCACAAAGTCCTTTTGTAGAAAAGTGCTGAACTTAGTTAGTACGCAATGTTTCATTTGATGGCAGTGAAATTTCTCCCACAACCAAAGGGCAAACAGGCATTTAAGGCTGCAACCCTGTGACATATTTGCGGGGCAAATCTCACTGAATTCATCGAGACTTCTGCAAAGACATGCATAGAATTGACCTGGACAGAAAATTCTTGGTCTATAGCATGTGCTTAACTTTAAATGTGGCATTTCCCCTACAGTTCTGTGTAGGATGCTGCATGTGATAATCCTGCATATATCTGTTTTGCTGAGTTTCAGGAGCTGGAATGTTATTGGTCGAAGCTGATTATGTCCACGTGCACACACAGTAACATACATATGCGATTTGTATGACCTTTTCCTAAAGCAAAGTATTATTTGTTTCCTAGTGACGGTGGTGGTGGTAAAACAGCTTTGCTGAATGAAATTCCAGCCACTAAATTTGCACCTGGAAAGTCATACAGCTTTTGGCAGTTCCAGTCACTGCTAGACATTTTAGGGACGTGAAAACACATCTGTGAAACCATCCTATGGGGCAGTTGAAATGATGGTTCTGTTCCATAAGGTGGCAGGTCTTGTCATGGAAAAGATTTGTGGCTCTACCATTATAGGAGAGACCCCCCCCCCAACATGCACGGACACACAAACACACACACACACACACACACACACACACACACACACACACACACTGTGAGTTTTGCAGTTTAGCTGCTATCATTATTCATGGTGTGAGGAACTGGAAATGATTAAAATAAAATAAAAAAACCCCAACACATGCCATGCATTCCCATTTGCTACTAATCTGAGCTGGATGCAATTTCATCCTGTTGCTGAAAAGAGGAAATTAATCCAGCTATTGGCATTCACCCTTATAAGAGCAACCCAAGTTTAACAATTCTAGACAAGTTTTAAGAAGCTCCATTTAAATTCACCTGTCCGTGCCAAAAAAACAATGGAAGCAGTGGCTTGTGCTGGATGAATGCAAACACATTTACAGGGCTCTGAGAGCCGAGCAGAAAATAAATTATGGGAATGAATTACCTAAAGATCAATGAAAGGGTATCCCTGAGTGAATAGCCTGCAGCTTATTTTAAATGCAGCGACATACTAGCCCTACATTCAATAGGTCTGCTGATTATGGTGGAACACTCTTGATCATTTTGGCATCAAGGATGGAATACTTTCCGCACACTGCCCTCCCTCCCCTCCTTTTCTTCAGAGACTGAAATTGAGATTGTAAAAGAGGTGCATTTAGATGAGTTTCGGAGATGCCGGGGCCAAGAATGGGGAAAATGCAATTTATTGATCATGACAATATTGTTCTTCTTTTTGGTAGGATGTTTGAATTAGCAATTAACATGATAAATAACCTATCTGCCTTGCTAACCCTCCCAATGTTGTGATGCCCTTAGCTTTCTGCCAGTTTGTTTTCTGCTGCTCCAAGGATGCTGGTAAAGCTGCTGCCCCATTTAGCTGGCGAACTGCTGTATTTAATTTATTACTTATCTCTTAAAGCTGCCTTGCTAATAAAATGTGACCAAAGCAGCATCCACAATAAAAAAGTATAACATAAAAATGTGTGCGCAACATGTATATAAATGTGGCACAGGAAGGACAATGAAGTAGCTAGGCAGGCTTCTTTGGGGAGGCTATTCCATAAAACAGTTGCCAGCATGGGAAAGGTTTTGCTTTGCACCCACCATGCCATATATCATGAACAAAGATGGCTGTTCAGGCGATCTGTACAGTAAATGTGTTCAGGGTAGGAGAAGCAGGTTTGCAGTGACAAGCTCTGCTCCCCCATCCATCTTATTCATATGTGTGTGTGCATACATACTGTACATGTGTAGGTTTGTATGCAGGGATTGTACTTTTTTTTGCAAAGTTCCCCAACTACAAATAAGAACCAATGTGTGTGCAGGTTGTGTGCACCTAGATATATCCGTGACATACAACTGAACAGGCATACAATCTTGCCTTCCTGCTTTTACTGTCACATATGAGCATTCACCACAAATGCTGTTGTCTGGAAGGCTGGGCTGGGCAATATCTGGTTTTCAACACTCCAATATATAACCAGCTAAATGCCGCGATAGACCGATATATCACAATATCTCAAATAAAGATGGAGCTGTGTAGAGGTATTGGCTAGCTTCACAGTTTTTCCTACACTGAGATTTTTGCATAACACACCCACACCCACACCCACACCCACCATGATCCGTGATATATTGCCAGGTCAAAAATTATGAAACTGATACTACGATGTGGACTTCCAGTCGGTTTCATACATCACCCAGCCGTACTGGATGGACAGTGCTAGAGAACAGCGTTGTGCCTGAAGGGATGGAACATGGAAGACAAGGTGTCCTTTCTTTCTGTTGGACAACAGGACTATGGTACACCTAGAGCCACTAGGGAACAGGAAGAAATTTGGTTCAGATTTCATTTTCAGGCAAAACCTGCCTAATTTGCACTTCCACAAACTACATGGACTGAAATGCACAGCTGTCCTTTGAAATTTGCCCTTCTCCAATTTTTGTGTACAGGAATTGTGTACATTAGGGGGAAGGGTGCACAAAAATTCACACATGTGGCAATAACATACAAAAATTGCATTCCATTGGCAGAAATTGCTTGCAAAAACATGTATATTAGATCAAATTGAATTTAAATGCACATTAAACTGCAATTACTTTTTGTGAGTGCTTAAAAACAATATCACAGATGGATGCGGAAGTGTGACACCCTGTGTCAACTACTGCATCCTGTCAGTGCAAGGAGTCCCCCCTGCACTGGCGCTTCCCCTGCGCTATCCTTCTGTACCCTACATTCTCCCCAAATCTGCTTCAGAGGGTTAAGGGGACCCTTGGAACAGGTTTAGAAGGTGCATGAGAGGAGGAGAGGTGGAAGAATGTTCCATTGCGCAACGAGATATTTCTCTTGACAGAGGGGAATATCTGTCCATAGCCCATGGCTAGAGCTGATTTTGAGGGGGGCAGGGGCTGTCAGCAAGACCCCTAGATTTTCTCCTGCATACCAGGGTGAAGACTGAATAGGACTCATTCTATACAATGGAAAATATATGCTTGTGGGAAACCTGATTTCAGTAACATTCTTATTAGGAAGGTGGTGAGGTCTGTGAAAGGAAAGGTGTGCCAAAAGGGGTTGGGAAGGTAATATTAAATGAGGGTATAAGGGGGTGACATTTTATGGATATACCTTAGTAAAAATACTTTGCCTTTTCTCTTTCTTTCTTTCACGAGGGATGGCTTCAAATAGCTGCACCCTGTTGCTAGGCTACCAATCTGTCTTCCACAAACCACCTTGTAGTTTAGAGTAACCTAACATTAAACTGCAGATCCCATTTTGTGCTGTTTTTAGATGGGTGGATGACGTATTCTCCATTTTGAGTGCCAAGATTTTTTTGCCCATAGATGGTGGTGTGTGAGTATGTGTGGGGTGTGTATGTGGATGAAATCTAGCAAGCTCGCTAGCATCAAGCATGAGTTTTTTGTAGTCCGATCCTGGATCAAACTTGCCTCTGCATAGCAAGGATGAGAAATTTTTATTACTCCTCAAGAATGATCTGACTGAGGGGATTGTATGGATGGGCTAATCTAGGCCTCTTTGATAAGAGACAAAGAAAAGAGATTATTAGTTTGGTTTCAGAATATATTCATTTCTCTGGTGTGCTCCAAGGGATGTTCCTAGTAAATCACAGACCCTCCGAGTTACAGGGTCAGCTGTAGTTTATTAAAGATAATCATTAACATTATTTAATTATAAAGCCTCATCAGTGTAGATCTGAATACCAGTTGCTGGAAACAACAGGCGGGGAGAGTGCTATTGTGCTCACGTCGTGCGTGTGGGTCTCCCATGGGCATCTGGTTGGTCACTGTGGGAACAGGATACTGGACTAGGTGGGTCACTGGCTTGATCCTGCAGGGCTATTCTTACATGTTATGCACAAAGCTACTTAAAAGAGAAACATGGATCATGCAATAGACCTCTGCCACAAGTATCTTACAATCTCAATTTTTGTATCTAACTAAAGAGTCTTGTCTTTGTCCATGGAGTTTTCTTGGCAGGGATACTGGAGTGGCTTGCCGGTTCCTCCTCCAGGTGGATCACGTTTGGTCAAAACTCTCCACTATGACCTGTCCATCTTGGGTGCCCTGCTCGGCATAGTTCATAGCTTCTCTGAGTTATTCAAGCCCCTTCGCCACGGCAAGGCAGTGCCATAAAGCCATGAGTGTGGCCTTTCCATTGGTTCAGGAAAGACATAGAATATTGTTGTGTGTTGGGAGAGGGGGGGGGGCACTCATGTTGCCAGAAGGCTTAACATTTGGCTGATGCTATGCACACAAACCCAAAGGCTTGGTGCAAGGGACTCCCCACCTTTCTTCAGCCTCTTGGGGCACACACGTTCCAGGCCCTCCAAGTGTCCCTATTTTCCAGGGACTTCCCTGATTTAGAGAAGCCATTCCTGTTTCTGATTTGATCCCAGAATGTCCTGCTTTTCCTTAGTATGTCCCTATTTTCATTAGAGAAATGTTGGAGGGCTATCTGAAGACTATCCTGTATAGGGAAGTTTTTTTTTAAAAAAATGTCTTATTATGTTTTATATATGTTGCAAGCTGCCCAGAGAGGCTGGGGCAACCCAGTAAGATGTGTGGGGTATGAATAGTAAAAGTATCATTATGGAATGGGACGTCCCTGTATTCACTGGAGAAATGTTGGAGGGTATAACGTTCCAGTTCAGCAATTCCTGTAAATCATAGATGGGGAACCTGTGGCCCTCCCAGTGTTGTTGGCCTATCCCATTCCTGCCTATTGGCCACGGTGGCTGAGAGTGGTGAGAGTCTGAGTCCAGGAAATGGTCCTGTTCTTTTACAAAATCCTGCTGTGCGCAGGAAAGTCAGTCAAAACATGCAGAGATATGGTTCAGTTGGACAGGTTGTGCAACTTAGAGCACATGCACTGCAAAACACAGGCCCATCTTTACTAGTAGGTATTGAGGATTAATTCTGCTGCTGTTGATCTGCTGATGGTTGAAGATTTAAATTTAAATTTCATTGGAGTTATTGCTTTAAATGAATTCTTCCTTAAAAAAAAATGTTGTGAGCCTCTTATGGCATTGGATAAATTGCAAAACAGTATAAAAATATGGTAGACAGATAACTATATGTGATTTGAATGGGCTAGGCTGTACAGGGGGGCACATTAATTTAACCAACAAGTAATAAGGTAATGGATGTGGATGGCGCTGTGGGTTAAAGCCTCAGTGTCTAGGGCTTGCCGATCGAAAGGTCGCGGTTCGAATCCCCGCGGCGGGGTGCACTCCCATCACTCGGTCCCAGCGCCTGCCAACCTAGCAGTTCGAAAGCACTCTCGGGTGCAAGTAGATAAATAGGGACCGCTTACTAGCAGGAAGGTAAACGGTGTTTCCGTGTGCGGCTCTGGCTCGCCAGAGCAGCGATGTCACGCTGGCCACGTGACCCGGAAGTGTCTTCGGGCAGCGCTGGCCCTCGGCCTCTTTGAGTGAGATGGGCGCACAACCCTAGAGTCTGTCAAGACTGGCCCGTATGGGCAGGGGTACCTTTACCTTTACCTTTAATAAGGTAATGTAACTGCACACAAATTCCCCTTGTGTTACTAGTTGTGTGTGCAACCCTTTATTGCGGGCAACAGTCTCTGGATCAGGATCTTTGACTCATCCTTTAGCCTTCCAGTTTGACTGTTTTGCCTTTTGGCTTTCTTCAGGTTTTTGATGGAGTTCAACATCATTCAGGTAACATAAGTGACACTTAAACCAAACAGCAGTCGCTTTGTTACAGATTCAGCAGGAAAACATGTTGATGTGAGAAACAGTGCATAAAGGGCCCTAATCAGCCGGAGTACCATTTCGGTTTCCTCGGTAGCTTCTTCAAGGGAAATAAGCACAGAAGAGCCTAATAAATTAGAGTTATGAATGGTTTCAGAACTAATGAGAAGAAAGTCTTCTAAAAAGGAGAAAGGCCTGCATTGATTCTTGCACAATGTTCAAAGAAACAGGCTTTTTTCCCATTGGATCAAATTCTCCCTTTGGAATTTCAAAAGCCTTTATAGAATAAAAAAAAAAATAAATTAAAATGGAAATGTATTACGAAGCGGACTGAAGAATAGCACAAATACATTTTGTACCAAATTCTTATTAATCTTTGTTGTCTTGTCTACACTTAGGGAAATTCAAGCTCTATAATGTGGTTTCCCACTGGAGATTACAAACTAGTTAGGGAATATTCTCCCTCCCAACATTTCATTTCACATGTAGCCCTTTTTAGGTATATATATATATGTCTGTGTGTGCACAGACAGACAGAGGTACTGTATTTAAAATAAACCCTGGTGTTCCATACCATCACAGCCTACCTCCCAATTACAGGTGATGGCTTCAGGAAAAGGTCCTCAAGGCTACGGATCTATTCTGCATCGGGTGGCCAGTTAAGCATCACCATAGAAGAGGATTTGCATAATCAAAGGCGAGGACAAAAGAAGGCACCAATTTGCCTAAAAATGCATATGGTAATTTGTACGTATAGATGCAATTTGAGAAATAATGACTATAATTTAAGTACAGTGCATCTTGCCACAGCAGGGAAGACAGCAGGTGTGTGACACATGTGCCTGCTGGTCTGTTGACCAGGTGCTGCAAACTGCTGATGGGCTCCTTCTGCTCCCCCCTATTATGGTTCTTTTTCTTTAAGCCTGTCTTGTTTAAAGAGACGCCCTCTTGAAACAGTGGACTGTCCTCTGACAACCCATTAGAATACACGTCTGAGTCATAATAATGTGGGCCAGCTACTGAACTTCCTTTAGTAGAGGCCTCCAAAGTGCAGGGAAGCTATTAGTCTGGGTGGTTCCTCTAAAGACATGAATCTGCTGCCTATTGTTCTATAATGAACAACATTTCCCCCCCTGGCAACCAGGTCCCACTCACGAGTTAGCACTGCCATTATTTCTGACTCTCTGCAATTTCTTGCTCTTTGATAAATGCAGTCATTTATGTCTCTGCCTTCAATTACCGGACTCTGCTTTAATATCTGGAGATCAGAGGGCAAATTCAGACCATCTGCACGCGGCTGCAATTGCATTTGCCCTTTTACTGTAAACTGGGGGTGGGGAACCACCGACCTAAGGGATGGATTAAGCCCTGAGAGTCCTGCCAGTGAGTCTCTTCCCTTCCATACCTTATCTCCCTCTAGCAGGACAGACTTTCAGCCTATGACAGCAGCAGCCTGTCTGGTTCCTTCTAGCCCTCTCTTGCCTCTCTGGACCACACTTCTCGCTACCCAATGGTGTGTATACATGTGAGATAGATGTGGAGCATTGCAGCAAGATGAGCTCAAAGACAGACTGAGTGATGTGGTGATAGAGGAGGTGGGGGAACCCAGGAGAAAAGGAAAGGTAGAGAGATCAGGCTGAAACTAAACTGAACCCCCACTTGGTACAATATCTGAAAAAGAGACTTAATCCCACCCCACCCTCCAACCCTGGTTATACACAAGCAATTTTCATCTTATGCTTATTTTACTTAGGTGGTCGCAGCTTTGTGCAGGTGGGTGGGGGAAGATACATATATTTATTTTTTTTTTATAAATTTTTTTATTGCGTTTCTTTCCACAATTTTATAGGTTTATAAACAAATAAAGTAGTTACAAGAAACAAATTTTCTCTTTTTTTAACAACAAAAACAAAAAAAAAAAAAAAAAAACTTGGACTTCCCCACCCCTTCCGATTCTGCGTTCTTTGCATTAACAATGTCAGCATTTTGTTACCTTATTTCATACCTTGTTGTAACTTTCGAATGTTATGTATCCAAATACAATATATTATATCTCAATTTCAATACCTTTAAAATAAACATAACATATTCAATTTAAATTGTCTCCTTTTCTCTTTTGTCACTAATTTTACCATTTACTTAATCATATTCGCAGAAGCTTAACGTTTCCTAATCATGCACTTTCTTAGGATTCATACAGCTTATAATATTTTTTCAGATAATCTTTAAATTTTCCCCAGTCCTCCTCAATTGTTTCTTTATCCAAATCTCGGATTCTGCCGGTCAGTTCAGCTATCTCCATGTAGTCCATCAACTGCGTCTGCCAGTCCTCCAGCGTGGGCAAATCTTGTGTCTTCCAACTCTTTGCAATGAGTATTCTTGCTGCTGTGCTAGCGTACATAAACAAAGTTCTATCTTTCTTTGACATTTTCTGGTCCACCATGCCCAACAGGAAGGCCTCAGGTTTCTTAGGAAAGGTATACCTAAATACCTTTTTCAATTCATTATAAATCATTTCCCAAAAGGCCTTCACTTTTGGGCAGGTCCACCAGAGATGGAAGAAAGTCCCCTCTGCTTCCTTACACTTCCAACATTTGTTGTCAGACAGGTGATGCATCTTGGCTAGCCTGACTGGGGTCATGTACCACCGGTATATCATTTTCATAATGTTTTCCTTCAAGGCAGTAGATGCCGTGAATTTCATTCCGGTGTTCCATAACCTTTCCCAGTCTTCAAACATAATATTATGTCCAACATCCTGTGCCCATTTTATCATAGCAGATTTAACTGTCTCATCCTGTGTGTTCCACATAAGCAGCAAGTTATACATTCTAGATAAAATCTTGGTCTTTGGTTCTAACAATTCTGTCTCTAGTTTCGATTTCCCCTCCTGGAAACCAACCTTTTTATCCATTTTAAAAACCTCTTGAATTTGAGCATAATGTAACCAATCTCGCACCTTGTTTTTTAATTTGTCCTGGCTCTGCAACTTCCAACCGTCTCCAATTTTTTCAATTAATTCCCAATATTTCGGCCAATAGGCCTCCATATTGGTTCTTTTTCGAGCTTTGGCCTCCACCGGTGATAGCCACCTCGGTGTTTTACTCTCTAATAAGTCTTTATATTTCATCCAGACTGCAAAAATCGCTTTTCTGACAATATGGCTTTTAAACAATTTGTGAACTTTAACCTTGTCATACCATAAATATGCATGCCAACCAAATGCATTATCAAAACCTTCCAGATCTAGGACATCGGTGTTTTCTAGCAAAAACCAATCTTTCAGCCAGCAGAAGGCTGCCGCTTCATAGTACAACCTCAAATCCGGCAGGGCAAATCCCCCTCTTTCTTTTGAGTCAGTTAATATTTTATACTTTATTCGGGGCTTTTTGCCCTGCCAGACAAACTTAGATATATCCTTCTGCCATTTTCCAAAACATTCCTCTCTGTCCACGATCTGTAGGGTTTGAAACAAGAATAACATTTTCGGCAATACATTCATTTTAATTGCTGCAATCCTTCCCAACAAGGAAAGTTTCAATCTTGACCAAATTTCTAAATCCTTCTTTACTTCCAACCAGCATTTTTCATAATTGTCCTTAAATAAATTCAAATTTTTGGAAGACAAATAAATCCCTAGGTATTTCACTTTCTTTAGGAAGATACATATATTTAAATGATGCGCTGGACTTTGGGAAGGTGTGAGGGCTCTGGCAGTGTCCTACTGCTCTCTCATCTCCCTTCCAAAGCTGGGCAAACACTTACTGGGCTTTGAGAAGGCAACAGGAGGGCTCTGGGATACTGCTGGAGCTCCCATGCTTCCTTCTCAAAACTGCGACCAAAACTGCAGGTGTACTGGATAATACTTGCCCATTAGTGTAAATTTTGTAAAAGTTTAAATAGTCAAAGGGATAACAGCAGGTAAGAGAAAGACAGATGTTAATCGTACCCTTTAGCACCCAGGAACTAATACACACTCTTAAACCTAGAGAGAGCTCTCTTCCACCTATGGGATCACTCAACCATATGGATGGGTGATGTGTATATAAGTCTAACCCATTTTCCCTTTCACTGCCTTTTCTGGCTTTCCTTCTGCACCACCCACTGAGAAAACCAGTGACACCACGCTGTGCTCCAAAGCCTTGGATATTAATTTGACTTTCTCCACTTTATCAAATCAAAGCACCACGAATCAGTGTTTAAAGGGCTTTGCTAATATTCAAGCTTTAGTTCCTCAGAGATTCACACATCATCTCCTCGGTTTCTATCTCCTCAGAAGCTGGCTTCTAGTTAGGAGGTGATGAGAGAGAGCCAATTCTCAGGTCAACGCCTTCCTTTGCCCTTTGCTGCCCACGTTCTCTTTCAGTCATAGCAAGGGAAATGTTTTCTAGAAAGCCCTTGCTTCACTGCTGAGGGTCTTTTGTGAAAGGTGGAGGAGGAAAGACAAGAGAAGAGTTATTCCCAAGTCCTCTCTTTTACTCTGCAATGATTTTTAATTTTTTAAGCATTCCTGGCCCTGCTCTGTGCATGCATTATGTGCATATAGTGATTTGCAGCTGTGTCACAGGAAACGGGAAACCAAAGGCATGCAATTTGTTGGCTTATTGTACACTAAAACAAAGTGAAACAAATGAACTTGGTGGGGGAGGGGGGAGGGGGTTGAAAACGTGCTTTCAAAATGGAATGAACCAAGCACGGGTCAAACGTAATTACTTCTCAGCAAGACAGAGTGAGTGCATAGCGAGAGCCAGATGAACTAAAATTCTAGAGCAGGAATGTGGAACCTGAGGCACTCTAGGTGTTGATGGCCATTGGTCATTCTTGCTGTAGCTGATGGGACGTGGAGTCCAGCAACATGTGCAGGGCCAAAGGTGTCCCCACCCCTGTTATAGAGCCCACCCAGCCACACACGGCAACAAAACCTGGATGACAATAAGGAAGACCCCGCCCCTGCTGTTCTCCCTGAGCTTCTTGGCTGCTGGATGACAGATCCATGTGTACCTCATGGCCTATCCTGCACCCCAGTTTCTGTCCTGTTGCCTTTGGTGCAGTGGAGCACACTGGTTCTACTGCCAGTAGGGAAGAAAGATTTAACTGCCAGTCCAGTAGGCTTCAGTATATGGAATCTGAGGAGGTACCATCTTCTTCTTTGCCCCAGGCAGCAACATGTCTTGGTTAGCCCCGAGAAGGATAGGATGAAACTTTCTCCCTATTCTGGTGCATGGACAGTTAGATGATGTTCAGCACCCACTCCGCTTTTCACCTTCCCAATGGGAGAGGAATAGGGCAGGGATCTAAGATGCAGATGGGTGCATGATGTCATATACATCAAGTGCCATCTGCACTATTCACAGTGCAGACAGCACTTTTTCAGCAGCAGCACAGCCATCCATAAATTGTTTACTTCACTGAAAAGGGAATTGGCCATATTTTCACTAAACATGGGCACTCCCTGCCCATCCTTGGGCACTCCCTGCCCAAGGAATGCCTTGTTTCCGTCCCATTTGGAATTCCCACCCCCTCTCCAGGAAAGAACTCCTCCTCTGCATTTCATTCCTTCTGTCTTTGTTTCCTGTTGTTCATGGGACCATTTCCTAACATTTCTTCTTACCATTTTTAAAATGTAAAAAATCAAAAGAACAGACAAACAAACAAAACATAATCCAAATTACACAGGAACAGTACGGAGGTTGTATTTTCCAATTAAATAGAGAGCAGATGATGTGGAAAAATAAAAGCATCAAAACACATAGTGAAAGCCAAATTTCATGATTTGGGAAGGGAGTTTTGTATATTTGAATTTGGCTTACAAGAAATGAAATCCCACCAAATGGCTTAGCATTTTTTAAAAACCAGAGTTTAGCATGTTATTATACACACACACCGCCACAATGATTGCACATTTAAATGTACAAAGAGGCTATTCCTTCGCTTGGAATAGAAGGGAGGGATGTAGAAAGTGGCGTTTCTATGCAAAAAAGTGTTAGGAGAAACTGAAGAGCCTTTGGAACAAAAGTAGACCAAATAACAGAAAGGATGAACATCAAGCTTTTAATTTGGAATGTAAATGGTCTTAACATCAAAACCAAAAGAAATAAAATTGTGAATTATTTGCAAAAACTGTAGTTGTTGGACTTAATTTGTTTACAATGAGGTGATCTCTCTGGAAGATAAAACTTCTAACAAGGGCCAACCAATGGAGGGGAAATTGCTGAGATCCTTTTTTGAAATGACACAAACCTTAGATTTAGTTGATGCATGATGACATAAAACCCCCACCAAGCGCAGTTACACCTACTATTCACACCCAAAGAAAGTCCATTCCAGAATAGACATGATTTGGTTGTCAAAAGATCTAACAAAAGATCTATTTCCATTACTATTTAATTTATTTAATTATTATTTAATTTGGTATTGGAGGTACTTGCAAGAAAGATTAGGGAGGAGGAGAGAATTAAGGGCATACTGATAGGACAAAGCCTTTGCGAATGATGTAGTAATAACAGTAGAGAATCCATAGGTAAGCTTACCAATAGCTGTGGCAATCTAGTGGGATTTTATATTAATAAAGATAAAACAAAAATGCTAACTCAGAGTATAAATAACCAGAGAGAACTAGAAAATGGCTTAGGAATTAAAGTGAAAAAGAAAATTAATTAGGAGTTTGGATTGCATCTAAAAATCTAAACTTATTCCAAGGTAACTATAACAGAGTGTGGACTGAAATTTAAAAAGACTTAAAAATGGGAGTGAATGAACTTGTCATTTTTGGGTAGGATATCTGTAATTAAAATGAATGTTCTCCCCAATCATTTCCAGTAATATCTAACCCCAATTGCTTTACACAATGGGAAAAAAGATATACTAAATTTTCTATGGTAAAAGAAAACACCAAGGCTTAAATATAAAATACTAACAGATGAAAAGCATTGTGTGTGAGTGTGTGTGTGTGTTTCACTCTCCTAGAGTTGAAATTATGTTATGAAGCAACCTGTTTAAGCTAGATGAAATAGTGGATCCATTTGAAGGATGCAGATATACTGGATTTAGAAGATACTGATCTGATCTATGGATAGCACACATATCTCTAGTATGAGAACACTAGGGTTCAGAAGTATTTTTTAATCATGTGATTAGAAGGAATCTATATAAGGTCTGGACATGGCATAAAGACATTTTAGAAAGAAAGACTCCCGGTTGGATTTCACCACTGGAAGTGGTTGCAGTAAAAAGGCTAAATAGGGATAGGATTTGGGGAAAATACAAAAATCTCCTTGAATATAAAGATGGCAACATAAAACTAAGAGATACGGGGGAGGTGTCTAATTGGATACCTGACTGGTTTCAATACTTCCAAACAAAAGAGATGTTCAAAAAAGATAAAGAAAGAGGATTTGTATGAGAAGGATCATAATTTAAAAGAGTGATTTTGGGGTCTAACAAGAAATTAATCTCTAAAATGTATAAACTATTGCTAGAATGGGAGACTAAAGACGAACTTATAAAGGTGGCAATGATAAAATGGGCTATTGATACTGGGCATAATATTGAAATTGCCGAGTGGGGGGAAATACAGAATTCAATAATGAACTTCTCTGCATGTTATCAAATAAGAGAAACTATTCAAAAAAATCAATATATAAAAGAGGCTCAAAACTATGCTGGATATGTCTAGAAGCAGAGGGTTCATTTATGGTGGAAATGTAAATGGGCAAAGGAATTTTGGGAGATGGTGTATAACAAGTTAAAAAAAAAATATTTAAATTCACATTCCCCAAGAAACCGGAAGCATTCCTTCTAGGCATACTTGGGAATAAGTTACCAAAGAAAGCCCACAACCTATTTCTGTATGCAACAACAGCTGCAAGGAAAGTATATGCATGATACTGGAAACAAAGAGAGACCCCAGGGAAAGAACAATGGCTAAATATGCAGAGCTTGCCAGTATGAGATCTAAAATAAGAAATCAAGATGACAAACAGGCAAGGAGTGAGTGGGATCTAGGGGAATATTTACAAAAAATTGACCTCAAATGTAAATTCCAGGTAGGGGTTACTTTGTGACCAACAGTTGACAACTTAAAAGAGATGAGAGTGTGGAAAATAAGGTGAAGGAATTAATGTATATGCAGCTAAAGGTAAAGGTAAAGGGACCCCTGACCATTAGGTCCATTTGTGGCCGGCTCTGGGGTTGCAGCGCTCATCTCGCTCTATAGGCCGAGGGAGCCGGCATACAGCTTCCGGGTCATGTGGCCAGCATGACTAAGCCACTTCTGGCGAACCAGAGCAGCACATGGAAACACTGTTTACCTTCCCACCGGAGTGGTACCTATTTATCTACTTGCACTTCGATGTGCTTTCGAACTGCTAGGTGGGCAGGAGCTGGAACCAAGCAACGGGAGCTTACCCCGTTGCAGGGATTCGAACCGCTGACCTTCTGATCAGCAAGTCTAAGAACTGTCAAGGAATGCTGGGTGGGAAGTAAAAATGAACTACTGTATAAGAATGGAAAACAGTGTACCGATGTACCTTGGAAGTCGAATGGAAATCCGTTCCGGAAGTCCGTTCAACTTCTGAAAAGTTTGGAAACCAGTGCCTGGCTTCCAATTGGTTCCTGATTGTGCAGGAAACAATAGCGGAAGCCACACCGGACATTTGGCTTCCAAAAAAAGTTCTAAAACCGGAACACTCACTTCTGCTTTTTGATCGTTCGGGAGCTGGAATATTCGACTCTCAAGGCATTTAAGAGCCAAGGTACGACTGTAGTTGTAAAACTGAGAAAGAAAGAAAAAAGAAAGTAAGTGGAGTCCACCATGGATGGGTATTGGGACCTCAAACTTTTCAACTTGTTCATAAACAATGTAGAGTCAGGGATGAGTAATGAGCTGGCCATCTCAGCACAGTGTGTGACACGTGCTAACTGGTGATGGGGAACTTCAAGGCCCCTGACTCTCCTCTCATACTAGATTTGTTATCTTCAAAGTAAAATTGGATTAGAGGACGCTCCTCTAATAAGAGGAGGCTCCTCTGTAAGGTAGAACACATGGTCACCCTAATCTCTTAACAGCTACATGTTGTGAAACTGTTGCGACATAACTCTCTTTGAAACTATCCTTTCTTAATCTGTGCTTCATTTTCTAACCCTAGGTGGGTGGCAAATAGCATGCTAGTAGCTCAATGGCACTCTGTTAAATTTGGATTTGATTTAAGTAAGGGTGTTATTGAAGAGAATGCAGTACGCATGCCACTCTCTGAAATTGTGCTTGTTGTTATTTTACAGTGCAGTGCTGTGTATATTTTTGTCTGTCATGCTGGGGTGGAGAGTGTCAAGACATCCTACATAATGTCTGTGTGTGCGTGGGAGAACTCACAGAGAAAACGCAAAGTAAGAAAGAAAGATAAATAATGCCACAGGTAATATAGTGCAAGGTGCCCTAAGAGAATTGAAGCAAAAGTTTAGAAAATGGATTCCATTTGCCTTGAATAAGGAACAATTACAAACAGATTTCCCAGAGATTTGGGTCACATATTGAGCGTATTATCCAACATATACCTATTGATTGGCACTTCCTTCCTGCTCTTAGGTATAATTTCACCTGCATTTGAAAGCTCAGCCATGAGTGTTATCATGGTTCAATCATCTGTGCTTGCAGAGGGGAGAAATGCCAGGCTAAAGCAGGAAGGAGTCGCAAGCAAGGTGACTGGCCGACTGGATACATACGTAGCTAAATCCTTTGAAATCCTTAGTTTGAAATCGAGTGTGGTAAGTATTGTTTTAATTATTGTAAGCCTCCCGGGGGCTTAATTAATGAAGAATAAAATAAATCCTTATTCTACCCAATGAGATGAGGTAAACCTTATTTTACTGAGTAAGGATTTGTTATTTAAAAGATGATCACACCCACTTTAACAGTTAATCCCAGGATTTATTTTAAGGGTGGAACTACATGCTACACATGTCTGCGAGCTAGTATGAGGCAGTGTTTCTGGTGTTGGACCAGGACCTGGGAGACCAGGGTTCATATCCTTACTGGGCCCTGAACCTCACTGGGTGACCTTGAGCCAGTCACTGCCTCTCAGGTGGAATCTAAACACATATAAAAACGCTGTGAAAATGCTTTTTTAAAAAAATGTTTTGAAAAATACATTGAAATTTGCATAGCTCACTGTCACCATCTAATGTCACATTTGCATATTGCACTTTACAACACATTTAAAATGTTTTATTTGCAGCTGTATGGCTGAGTCCTCAGACTAACCTACTCCATAAGACTCGTTGCGAAGATAAAATGGAGAGTTGGGGAGACCATGTACACAACCTTCAGCTTCTTGGAGGAAAGATGGGATTGAATCAGAACAACAGACAAAACAGTTCCCCCTCCCCAAGCATCTCCTCCATTGTGCCCTACTTTTCTATCCACAAATACCCGAAGTTGCTTAAATAAATTAAAACAGAATAAGTGTGTTTTGAGAGAGAACACCTTTTTGAAAACACATTTTTAAATAAGGTTTCAAGCGCAGCTTTTCATGCAGATAAACGCAGAAATGGGATGGAGGATGGTCTGATGGATGAATGCTTGTTAAAGTGGCACGAACTGGAAACAGAATGATTTGCCCATGCCTAGTTTGTAGCCATTGCATATATAAGTGCCGATTTCCACCATATGACGTATCAGCTCTGCAGTCTTGAATGTACATCACAGAACAGTGGGGTTGGAATTTGAATGGGACTACTTTGGGGTTTTTTTTTTGTTTTGTTACCCCACATACTATTCAAAGAACCCTTTGTAACTGCTCTCTCCTGTTTTAAATAACTCAATGAATGAGTCATGGCGATTATCACCCAAGCTAATCTCTAGACACCAGATCAGAAGGTTTAGTAAAACCAACCAGTGCCCTCACTCCCTCTTCTTCTAACACTTAGGCTTGAAGCACCTGCTGAAAATAATGCAAATGAGGTATGCTTATTTATCATGCCTGATTTGCATAATTAGCCCCTGAATTTGCATGCTATGTAAATCAAGTTGGGGAGGGGGAGGAAAAAGGCGACTTCACTCTTGAAAGATCCTAGCATAGGCATGGATGTGCATGGCATAAAACAGTTGTGCTGTGCATCCCACAGGTACGGATTCCTAAAACACTCGTGAATTCATTCTGGTTGTGACATAGGAAGGGAAAAAATCACCACCACTGAAATCCCCACCCCCCTGTTTTGTCTGGGCTATCAGCTAATCTCTCCTTCACAATTGCCTCCACCCAAGGTCAACTATGGTCTCTTAGGTCAGCTTTCTTAATGCATTGCTCAATCGCAGTGCCTTCGAAGAAAGAAGCAGATCTTAAAGCAAGACCACTCATCATACCTAGCTCTGAAGGGGGAGAGAGTTGAAAAGGTTTTCTTACAGTCCTATGCTTTGGAATGTTTGTGCCACTTACAGATCTGTAAGAGACCTTCCTTCTTTCCTGGCCTTTTGTGCTAATTTCAGACTAGCAGGAGCTTTTACTTTTTTTTTTTTTAAGGCCCTTCAGTCTAGCAGTCTTAGTAACTGTAGTGAGAACAGATGCAACAGCTCCGATCACTGTATGCCTTTGATTTAATTGGCATCATTTAAAGGGCAACACACTCCCCCACCTGAAGTTTCCTAAGAGTGCAAGCCTGCATGCCTACACACAACTAAGTCCTGCTGAGCTCCCACACTCATTTGTGTAGGACTGAAGCTTCCAAAGATATCTCAACAAGATGTGTATGCCTGCCTGCAGCAAAGGAAAGGTAGCTGAAGGAACCCCCCTAAATGATTAGCTTCACAAGAGCTGTTGCTACATCAAATCTCCCTGTTAGAGCTCCACTTTGGACTTGCCAGCAAAATGGAATGAGTTTTTGAAATGCTTTCCTGCTCAACATACTGTATATGTGGGAATTCAGATCTGAATCTCATTATTAGGAATATTAAAATACGTCCTAGGCATTTCTTAAAATTGGAAATATCAAACTATTTGATCATATTCATTAGCTTTAGTTTCAATAGGGAAAGGGAAATAAGAGGGTGTTTCTTAGTCCAGCATTAGTGCCATTAGGGCAGGACTCTGAGGCAGAAGTCCTGGGTCCCACTTCAAGTAAGCAGTGTAGTACGCATTATTGCCATCTAACAGGGGAGCTCCATTCTGTAAGATCATTAAGTTCATAGTCTAAAATGACCTAACTGTACTACTGCAGTCAAGTGTAATGGGCTGAGGTTGACAGCAGAAATCTAAATCTTACGGTCCTCACACATTTGTTTAGAAATAAGTTCTGTTGAAATTTAGGGGAAGTGCTTAGGGCCTGAGTGTAAATCTACTGCTTCCTGAAAACTTTTATTCATAAGCAAGGATGGTATTCACAGAGGCTCGATTGCAGTGAGCTCAGCTTCTCCTGAAAGGGATGAAAAGCCCACTGAAGCAAAAAGGAGTGTTTTTATTGGCTATAATGGGCCCTGGATCTGCTTCTCGATAGAGGTCTGCTGAGATTTTGTCTGATGCTGTGCTAAGATTTCAGCTTCCCTTTGATGACATTGAATTAGTTGCTAGCCTCCACCCCAAACTCTATTCTCTTAAATTCAAATATGCCCTCAAGTTTGAATGCCGATAATTTGAAACTGGAGCATACAACGAAATCACGCAGCTAAATCTGCAGTCCAGAGACCGGGGGGTGGGGCGGGGGCGGGGGCGGGGGACACTTAAGCCATATCGTGAGAAGAAAATGCTAATAGGAAGCTCTCTTTGCCCTACAAGCCCAGTAATGAAAATATATGAGACATAGGTTGAGTTTAAATAAGGCTTCAACTTAATCTGATGATTTGCAGTGAATCTCCTCATCTTCACAATTGCTTCCTGGTGTGAGTTCCTACTGACCCAGGTGCCCACATTGCAAAGAACGAATAAATGCAGCACCAAAAAGAATACAGATTTGCATAAGATTTGCATACCCCAATTTATATATAAAGATGCAAATTAAGAAATAATTGTAATTATTTAAATAGAAATATATCACCATAGCATCAAAGGCTGTAACCGAGGACTAATCTACACTTGTCAGTTAAAACGTTAAAAATGTGTTATAAAAATGTGGCACCAGAGAGCACTGTAGAGCAATGATCCATCGTCTGTAAAATTGCATTGAGAGCTATAGTACTTAAAAAAAAAATTAAAAAAATTACACATCATTGTAAGTCCAGCCCTAGTTGTTGGTCAACTGCAAGGTCCCTGCTCTCCCATCTGATGGTTCTTTATCTTTAGATTTGGAGCAGGCAGCCTTTGAAATGGAGGAATATCTTTCAAATAAAAGACTCTCCTCTGCAAAGTAGACTGCCTGGCCATCCTACTGGGAATACTGGAAGAGTATGGTGGATCTGCGTTCTGGGAGAACGAATCCTTAATGTTAGCAATGTGTAGGCTATTTTAAGAAGATGGATTGTTCCCAGGCTGACCATATCACAGAGAGGAACATAGGCCTGCCTCAATGGACAACCAACAAATGGACCTTCATGGCCCAGGTCAGGGAGAGTCATGGGCTCCCACTGCCTCTGACACTTGTGCTTCAGTTTGGTGGCCTCTCAGGTTTTCTTGCAGAGATAGGAAGCCTGATGCCTTCCAGATGTTTGACTATAACTGCCATCATCCTTGACCATTGGCCATGCTGGCTGTGGCGGATGGGACTTAAAGCCACAACATCTGGAAGGTGCCAGAACCCCATGCTTACTTTATTGGAACAAAAGGGTTTGAAAGTCATTGTTTGAGCAAAGAGAATTTGAGACGGTTGGTAATGTCTTCATTCTGTTTTAAGGCCCTCCAGGTAGAAGCCCATTTCATGATGGGATGTGGCATGTGATATGACCCATCTGCACTGAATAGCTCTTCCCCCAGTATTTATATCCTTTCTGTAGCCGAGCTCATAACTCTTTCCTTCCCACATTTCCATCTGGTGGGACAGGAGCCAACTCTGATCCGTAATTGTGTGCAAATGGATTCATTTGACTGCTGAGCCACTGGAGACTCAATTTTAATTTATTGTATGTATTTCCTGCTTGCTTGCATCTAATTGCCTTCCCAACCTTAGATGAGGAGGGGTTTTGTTAGCTTTGCTTAATAGCATGGACTGATTTTTTTTTAAGCACCTATATTTTAAAAAAAGAAATTCAGAATGATTATTTTCTTTTGGAGAAGTGTCACATGCAACTTGAGAAATCCTTTTCTTCTCCTTTTTGTTTTATTCTGTGCTGTGCTAATGAAATTCCTGAAAACATGATGGGTTGCTGTTGCCATAGAAACCCAGAGCTGGCAGAAATTGTTACCGTTTAAGGCTGCAGATTTATTCATGTGCCCTGTTAGTCAAACATCATACAATAAAATCAAATTAATATTTCTGTCTCATCAGGTTTTTGCAGCTTTGCTTCGCTCCCCACCCTCCCCCCAAACATCTTTGGAAAGAAAGAAACACAACTGCAAATGAGTGTAAGTAACTAGATTCTCCATATCTTCTTCATGGCAAATCATCTAGTGTGGTCTGACTAAGGAAGAAAAGAGTGGTACTATTACTTTTCTTGATCTGGACACTATACTTCTGTTAATGCAGCCTAGAATAGCACTAGCTTTTTTTGCTGTTGCATCACACTGTTGATTCGTGTTAAGCTTGTGGTCCACCAAAACCCTAGATCCTTTTCACATATACTTCTAGCAAGCCAGGTGTCCCCCATCCTATATTTGTGTATCTGGTTCTTCCTGCCTAAGAACCTTACATTTGTCCCTGCTGAAATTCATTTTGTTAGCTTGCGCCCAGTTTTCCAATCTGTTATGATCATATTGAATACTGATTCTGTCTTCTGCAGCATTAGCTGCAGTTTGGTGCCATCTGCAAATTTGATGAAATCCTTCATCCAAGTCATTTATAAAGACATTGAACGACAACGGGCCCAGGACAGAATGCTGCGGCACTCCAGGGTGGAGCTTTGTGTTGTGCAGCTAGGAAACAATGTTCCAGACTAAGTTCCCATTCCTCTTCCTGGTTCTTGCTGGTGTCTTTAGCATCTCACACAGTGTAGTTTGCTTGTTGCTATAAATGTTGGCTCTGATAACTGCTTATAGGGCAAGACTAAAAAAAGCTCTCCAGATTTTCACTGTTTGAAATATGGCAACCCTAGCTTAGCATGGCAGCTTTGCCCATACAATTTCAGCCATTATTAGTTTCTATGGCTAAGAACATTGGAAGGTGGCTCATGTTGAGTTAGACAGCTGCTCTGTCAATCTCTGTTTTGTTTACTCTGATTCTCTGGGGTGCTAGGCAGGAGTCTTTCCCAGTCCCACCTGGAGATGCCAGGGACTGAGCCCAGAACCTTTTGCTATTGAGATATAGCCATTCTCCTGGTTATTGTCCAATGAATTATTGCCATGGATCCAGAGAGAGGAGACCCATATGCTTCCCCTCTCAAAGTCAGTCCAGGATAACTTTGAACACTCATCATTCAGTGGAGGCTAACCAAATTTTACACTAGTTCTAACTTGGGGAAAGCAAGCCTTCTCCACTCCTGGCTCTGTTGATCACAGTAGTTTGCACCATGAATGGGAAAATGAGGGCAGAGTGTGGGGTTGGAAATGGACTGGAATTCTCTATGCTCCTTTCTTCCCTACTTATATACTATTACTACTACTCATCTTGTAGATTATAGTGCACAATGCATGTATGAATGGAGATACTGGGATAGATGATGATACTGAACGGCCTATGAGCCGTTGTAGTGTAGGACTAGGAATGGGGAAACCTACATTCACCCATAAAGCTTGATGGCTGACATTGGGCCAGTTATTACCTTTTTTTGCAACCTATTTCTCAGGGTTATTTTGAATGCAACTATTAATGCTCCCTTGAGCTCCTTGGAAGAATGACAAGATATACCTAAAGAATGAATTAAATTCTTGGAAACATGGCATCTATTTTCTAACATAACATCTGTGCTAAAAACTCCAGTAGCTCTTTAGAATCCTAATATTTCTCAAAGATCGTGCTGGCTCACTTCAAATACTATATTGACTCACAGCGGCTCAATAGATTGCCAGCACTTAGCTTGTTTTATCTTGGCACCTTGTTTGTGACCTTTTCAGGAAAAAAAGATAATGAAGGAAAATGGGAACATGGGCCACGTGTTCATAGCAGCAGGTTTTCTAGGTTGCCATGCTATCGAAGCTGCCTCTTTGTACGATTCAACAATGGTATTAATTTAAAGCTAAAGCCACAGCTTAGCCTGCAAAATGTAACAGGTATGACAGTCCACTAAAAAGGATGAAATCAAATAAATGAACTAAGGAGGGGGAGGCAGTTTGCAAGTGTGTATATGCAATGGTGCAAATGCAGCGAAATCAGACACTCAAATAGCAAAGAGAAATTGTTTGATAAAGGAAGGCAGGAATATGGAACACATGACCAGAAAAGAGAATCAATGTAAGGTTCAGATCAGCCATGGAAAGATGTAGGGTTGGGTCAAATATACCCCACATTTAGATACCACCGTATTTTTCGCTCTATAAGACGCACTTGACCATAGTTTTTAGAGGAGGAAAACATGAAAAAAATATTCTGAAGCAAATGTTGTACTAAACTATTTAATAAACTACCGATATATCAGAATAATATTTCAACCATGTAAAATGAATAGCAGTCAACAGTGGCATTAAGAACCATCATCAATGTCATTAACAAATGAAGAGAGACTATATCCCCTATTAAGGGGGCAGGCAATGGAAATATATGCGCTTCCCACATTGAGTCCCTTAGATCTAAAGACTGTATGGTTTGGCCCTACACAATTATTTTAATAAAGCCAAAAGAAGTGGGACTTTCTTCCTTTTTGTTCATTGCAGAGACTCGGGGGGCTTTCTGTTGGTTTCTATTTCCCTCACTGTGCAGCAACTGCTTGTCACAGGACAATGTTTACATTCCACAGTCAGAGTTACTGTTGGGTACCCACGGGAATGGGAGACTGGATGTGACGTACACTGGTTTCCTGTTTTTCACTGTTCTCTCAGTTTCTTTGTGTCGAGAGGACTTGCTTCTCTGCTCTCACAGAGGCAGGATGGATGTTTGTATGCTCTCAGCATAGCTTGTAAATGAGGGAGGAATGAGGGAGAAATCTGATTCAATTCCCACTTAAAGTCAAACTTACCTAATTCACACCTTCGTACACGACACAAGGACCAAACTACAGCTGCCCTTCAAATGTCACACTTCTGCAAAGGAAGGCACTACTGTCCCGGCAAGACCAGTGGCGGAGGGAAGGTCTTGCATGGCGGCATGCCGCCTGTGGGGATGTGGGACATTGCCCACACGAGTGTTGTCCCAAGGGGGTGGCGCGTGTGCGCCCACCCATCCCAATGGGGCGGCCGAGCACGGGGGCAGAGGGATTCCACGGCTCCCACTGTGTTTTACACCCATGTAAGCGGCTCCTGTCATGCTTTGCTGCTTTAAAGCGAGCTGTGGAGGAGGGACAGACGAGAGCCGTATATCTGCAGTGTTATCCTATCCTATGTTTGTAACATTATCAAAACCACATCGCTGCCACAGAGAATAGGATTTAATGACTATGTGGACAAATGAAACTGATGAATGTGAGGGCAAGCAAGATGAACAGAAATGATGCAAGGAATAGCAGCAGAACAACTATGCCGAAGACTTTTTAAGTGCCAATAATAAAACAATAAATAATGTTATTTAGTCATCACTTTCTGCAAAAGGGCTCCCAAAGCAATGTATGAAAATCTCCATAAAAATAGGACGGACTTTTTTTGAAAACATGGAAATCTTTTGAAATGAAGTAAGCAGTTTTGGCTTAGCCTTACTTGAATATGGAAGTCTCTGGGTCAGAAAATGAGGTAGGGTTTTCAGTGTAAAACATCAAAGCTCATGGAATGCTGTGCCAGCCATCTTTTTTGTATACGTTTATGCACCAAATTGAGTGAAGTCCTGCTCATTCACCTGGATGTCCCCTCCCCCGTAGGGTGGAATGGCAGACAGAGAATATAGAGACAGGGGCCATGAGGGGGGGGGCAAGAAGAGGGGGCACTTTTATGCCTGGCTGGCGCTGGAGGTGGTGCTTGGAGCAACCTCGCTTTCTGGGATTTCACCTGCCGCTGGAGTAATCATAAATTAGCTGCTTCTCAGAAATGATTTAAAGCAGTTTTGACACCGGCAGCATCATAAAAAGGTGCCTTTGAAGCACATTGGTAGTGAATCCAGCTTCAAGTCATTAGTAAAGAAAAGAAATTAAAATGCTTGAGAGAGGAAGCTTATTAGGAAGTGAAGCGATCTCCAGCAAACATTGTCAATTTTGCTTGATTTGTTCCACTTAAGTGACTGTAATGGGAGAGGGTAATTTCAAATGGGTGTTTCAGATGACTCTCTGTGCAAATGGCAAATGGTTATGCTTCCCCCCCCTCTAAACCCCTGTTCTCCCCCATGAAAAATAAGGAAGAATGGCATTTAAAATGCACAAAACAATGACCTAACTGTACAAACAATTCACACGGGCTTTTCTTATAATTCTGCTGTGCCAAACATTCCTTTTGATTAATTTAGAATCTCTTTGTTAGGAGTTTTCCGATAGTAACTAGACCACCTCTATGGATCTTTGCAAAATTATATCTATAAACGTGTTGGTATATTGTTTGATTTTACATTAAGTTGTGTTTAAGTGAAATATTGTCGTTCTTAATGTGGTCCCTTGCTCTGGGATTGTGCCAGGGGTGCCAACTTGAATAAAATATTATGGGGGAGCCAGGTAAGCTCTGTCCTGCATAATCAATCACATGATGCAGTGCACACACACCATGTTGAATGGGAATACCCAACAACTTGGGGGGCAGGACCCCTCCCCAAATATTTTATTTTATGGATTGTGCGAACTAGGAAGAGTGGGTTATAAATAATTTAAATAAACAAATCCATGAGGTACATCCAAAGTGGAGTCCTGCCCCGCCCTGGCCAAATATCAACAAATTTTGACGAACCAAATGCAATGCTGCCTAAACATTTATTTATTTTTAATGTAACGACACATTCTTCACATGCAGACAAATTCTGGCCTTGCAGAAAAGATGAAGTCCTTTCACAGGAAGCACAATGCTTCCAATGAGTGCTAGTAAGGATAAAATGACTCCAGGGAGACCATTCCTACATCCTGAAAATGCCCAGGTGTGGCTTGGGACTTTCCAGGGACCCGTCTTCTGCTGGTTCCCTATAGCAGGAGACAGGTGTCCTATCAACATTGATGGGAAATATGTGTGCTTCTTAGAAGACAAATAAGAACTGAGCCCAGAGATCATATGCCACAGGGGTGTATCCTTGGCATCCAATTTCCAACCACCAGCAAGATTGGGATGTGTACCCCCTGCACCCAGTTCCTTCCCTTGAATGTTCCTTAGTCCCCACTTATGAACTCACATCAGGGGAGTCACACAACAGATTCTTATGTGATTTTGGTATGGATGTGAAGGCCGATGTCCTCAGCCTGGTTGATGGTAAGCCTGATTTCTACCTTGAATATTAAGATGTTATTGTACAGGAGAACTCTGCCTATGGGTACCAACAACTATGGCATCCTGAAACCTTCCAGTTGTATGCTAGACACCACTGGATCCTGATAAAACTCAAGCCCACTCCAGCATAACGCTGCCATGAGCACAATATCACATTTGGTGCCAAATCTGATATTTCCCCCCCAGAATTTGGCAGCAATCCTAAAACATTAGGGGGAAATCCAATAAGGCAGTTTTGAAATGATCAAATGGAGGATAAAAATGACAAATAAAGAGCCCTCAAAGTGCTAATAGCCTAAATAGAACATTGCAAAGGCCATAATATTTCCACGACTTACTAAAAAAAAACCTTTGTGCCCATAATGTCATATTGTGAAGTTTCTAATCTGTCACCTGATAATCCAAATAAACCAATGGGTTTAGAATTAGAATCACAGCTGTCAAAAGTATGGTTGTTGCCAATTATGTAAACATTGCATACTGCATGATCACTGGATGCTTGGAGCTCCTACGGAATATCTGAAAGGGTCTTTAGGAGTTGCTATTAAGTAAAATAAATAAGTAACTAAAGTAAAATAAAATAAATTAAACAGGTGGCGCTGTGGTCTAAAACACTGAGCCTAGGGCTTGCCGATCGGAAGGTTGGTGGTTTGAATCCCCAGAACGGGGTGAACTCCTGTTGTTCGGTCCCAGCTCCTGCCCACCTAGCAGTTTGAAAGCACACCAGTGCAAGTAGATAAATAGATACCGCTTCGGCGGGAAGTTAAACGGTGTTTCCGTGCGCTGCTCTGGTTCGCTAGAAGCAGCTTAGTCATGCTGGCCAGTGACCCAGAAGCTGTCTGTGGACAAATGCTGGCTCCCTTGGCATATAGAGCGAGATGAGCGCTGCAACCCCAGAGTCGTCCGTGACTGGACCTAATGGTCAGGGGTACCTTTACCTAAAATAAAACAAGCAATTAAACTGTGGGTTATAGATTTGGAAAGATATATGATACACGTTTCCTTTGTGGGTGAAGAAGACAAAGGATCAGTTTTTATTAGTGGCCAGGTCTTTATTTTAGTTATATTACACCCAAAGTTTGTCATGTGTGACACATAAATTCATCTTAACTTCTTTTGCAACTTAGGACCCTAATGTGCATTCACTTTTCTCTTCTTTCTTGTCTTGGTTGCCTGAACTGAACCCCCCCCCCCCAATACATAATATAAGTAGCCACACATCCAGGGAAAGAAGATTCATTTAGCCTGGAGCGCAAAAGAGTCTGGATTTTACACTGCTAATATGGCATTCAGTAGCCTGAGAAGCTGCAGTTATTTCAGTTTCATTACCAATCATCGCTGATATTGGAAACTCATGTAGAATAATGCCCTTTCAGTTCATTTCCCCTGGAAAGTCAGACCAGGATTCTATGATCATTAGAATTCCACCCATAATTTCCACCATTATTATTATTAATAATAATAACTAATAAAAAAGCAGTTTTCCATATTATTGAAATGGAGTCTTTAAAAAAGAAACTATTTAAAGAGCAGCAAGTCTAAACTATATGCCAAGAGACTACTAAGTTTTGCAGAGAGCCCTGTATACCTGAAGGAACGTCTCCACCCCCATCATTCATCCTGGACACTTAGATCTAGCTTTGAGGGCCTTCTGGAGGTTTGTTCATTGTGAAAAGTGAGGTTGTAGGGAACCAGGCAGAGGGATTTCTCTGTAGTGGCGCCCTCCCTGTGGAACACCTTCCCATTAGATGTCAAGGAAATAAACAACTGTCTGACTTTTTGAAGACATCTGAAGGCAGCCCTGCATAGAGAAATTTATAATATTTGATGTTTCATTATACTTTTATATTTGTTGGAAGCCGCCCAGAGATAATACTCTATTATCATTCTAATAGCCGTGGAGCTTCTGTAAGCGATAAATGTTTGGTTGCTTCTCTGCTAGTTCATTGTGAAGCTCCTTGAAGGCTTCCACCCAATAGTTTTCTAGCATGGAAAGAGGATAGGGCTGGGGGAGGTTATGAAATGGTCTATTGTTTATGTCACACGCTATTGCAGATCAGACAGCAGTTAATATCAAACACTCTCTACACCTAAATAAAATGTACAACCACATAATATTGGGGGTGGGGGACTCTCCTATTTAAACAGAGGTTCTTCCAGACAGGTACTGGGACTTTTGAACTGGAGCTGCTGGAATTATACCCTGCCTCTTATCAGCTCTCTTCAGCTAGACGTCTCTCCAATAGGAGGATCTTAGTCCTGAGCAGACCTTGACTCCCAAGGAGTCCTTACCTACATTCAGATGTGGGGTTTATTGCATTAGTTTTCCTGCTTATGATGCTAGTACTTCTGTCCCAATTTCAAACATTATTTTTGCACCACAGTACCTGTTGTGTGGGACATGGGTGGCGCTGTAGTCTAAACCACTGAGACTAGGGCTTGCTGATCGGAAGGTTGGCGGTTCGAATCCCCGCGACGGGGTGAGCTCCTGTTGCTCGGTCCCTGCTCCTGCCAACCTAGCAGTTCAAAAGCATGTCAAAGTGCAAGTAGATAAATAGGTACTGCTCCAGCGGGAAGGTAAACGGTGTTTCTGTGTGCTGCTCTGGTTCGCCAGAAGCGGCTTAGTCATGCTGGCCACATGACCTGGAAGCTGTAAGCCGGCTCCCTCGGCCAATAAAGCGAGATGAGCGCCACAACCCCAGAGTCGTACGTGACTGGACCTAATGGTCAGGGGTCCCTTTACCTTTACCTGTTGTGTTATGGAGCTGTGGCATTTTGATTGATCTACCACACTCAATTTCAAATGGAACTACACTTCCCAGAACCCCTCTCCCTACAGAAAAATGACCCTATTCTCTGCTGGAGAGCTCTGGTGATGGGCACATTGAGTAAGTGTGAGTGTTTTGCGTCTGCTTTCTTGGAGTGTACACGGAACATTGATCCACTGTGTTTGTGTGTGTACACATGTGGCAATGTGTGTGTGTGTGTGTGCGCACAGTGTGACATGGCTTTTATGGGTTTTGCACCCATTTAAAACATTTCACTGGGAACAATTTTCAGTAAGGCCAGCTCACTCTACGAAAGAAACAAAAACAAGAAGCATTAGATGAAGTCTAGAAAAGGTCCTACAGTCAATGAAACTTTAATGCAAATTTAGGGTCTCAAGTCTGATTGAGATCAATAAGTTTGTGCATAGGTTTCATTGACTTTGATTCCATTTAGTTTCTTGGAAATGTTCTTATTGACTTTGGTTTGTCCCAGTGATGATAATAATCAGGTCAGAAAGAGATGGACTAAGTTAATTCAGCAGAAATGGTACACTGTTTGCCCTAGGCTAAAATTCTGAAATCATACTGTTTGAGGGGTAGCTCTTGCATGGAAGTCAAACCCATGTACGAACATTTTGCATTAGAATAGATAGAATATTCTTTTTATGCTGCTTTTTCTTAACACTGAACTAAGGTCATTGGTTTCACCGAAATAAATGAAAAGGGTCATATGGATTCTGTCTGCATGGCACCAGGGCTTGGAACGCTTTAAACACAACTTCTGTTTTCCAAGACACCTGCTGCTCTTAGCTTCTTGGCTGCTGTTCCACCTTTCTATTTTCCTTTCCTCTCCCTCCTGACATATAAAATTACAGGTTAAGTCTGTTCCTACACAACAGAGGCATCCATTAGTTTGAGTATGAGAACAAATAAACTGAATTCATTGGGATTTAACCACGTTTTCCATTTATAGTAGGGATGCTGGCCTTTGTGTAATGTGTGTTAGTTCATCTTACGTATCTTAAAAGCAGGAGCAATGCACATGTTTCTGTTTCAAGGGTTATCCACTGGCACCTTGATGTTTAAGGTCTCTTGGACTAGATATTATATAAAAATGAAGATTGAATGCAACACACCAGATTTCCAGACTGCTGTGGAAGTAAATCCCTCCCCTCCCTCTTTCATGACAAGGTGTATATGGAATGCCATTACAAATTTTAGTCATAATAAATAGCTTTATTATTAAGGTCAATCGCACCATTCCACTTGACAATCCCAATTTATAGCAATAAGAAACAGGTTTTCTGTCTCCCTAGCCATACAGCTTTCCACACACAGGAAACAGACTGACCAAGAATGCAGATATCTTTTTTCATTTTCGTTTTTGTTTTTGCAGTCTTCAGAGGATATAAATCTCTCTGTGTAGCAGATACAGTGGTACAAAGAGTAAGTGAGCCGAGGGAGACATTATTCTCAGTTTTTACAATAGATCATTTTATGAAGGTCACTGTGGCTGTAGTGGATAGAATGTGAGATTTGGAGCACAGAATCCTAAACCTGAACTGTCTCGGGAATAACCTTGTGATTCATTCCTTTAATGCGGGGTGGGAAACCTGTGGCCTTCACATGCTGCTGAACTACAGCACCCATCAGCCCTGACCATTGGCTGCACTCGAGTTGGGAACCCAACATCTAAAGGTAAAGGTAAAGGTACCCCTGCCCGTACGGGCCAGTCTTGACAGACTCTAGGGTTGTGCGCCCATCTCACTCAAGAGGCCGGGGGCCAGCGCTGTCCGGAGACACTTCTGGGTCACGTGGCCAGCGTGACATTGCTGCTCTGATGAGCCAGAGCCGCACACGGAAACGCCATTTACCTTCCCGCTAGTAAGCGGTCCCTATTTATCTACTTGCACCCGAGAGTGCTTTCGAACTGCTAGGTTGGCAGGCGCTGGGACCGAACAACGGGAGCGCACCCCGCCGCGGGGATTCGAACCGCCAACCTTTCGATCGGCAAGCCCTAGGCACTGAGGCTTTTACCCACAGCGCCACCCGAGTCCCATAACCCAACATCTGGACAGCCATAAATTCCCCACCCTGATTTAAGGGAACTTTAAATCTGAATGCAAGGTCCTTTCTGAATGTAGAAACAAGGTTGCGGTCCTATAAACCTAGGAGTAGGTCATGTTGAACTCCATAGGGCTTACTTCTGAATGCATAGGTTTTTACTGTTAGTTATTGTACTGTCTTATCTGCTGAACAATTGTAGTAATGACGTTTTGGAGAATGTGGCAAGATTTTTGAGTGACACCATGAAATTATGTCACCATAGGTCCTAAGAGCCATTTTCATAGCTCACATTGTCTGGGCAGTTTTATCCGAAAGTATCTCCTACTATGTTTTGTTAACTGTGTTGTGTTCTGATCCATTTATACGATGAACTTTTTCTGTGCCAATAAAGGAGATTGATTGATTGAACTAGGTCATCACACCTCCTCGCCTTAGGAGGAAGGGTTGCAAAAAGCCTTTGTTCCTTCTCGTTCGTCGTGTGAATCCAACCACAAAGAATGTCTGGGCTGATCACTTCAACCACAGACTGCATGGCTTTAGCAAGTCATCTTTGTGTTTTTATACAAATAATTTAGAAACATTTTACCACTTCTTGAAACTAAGTTTTGCTGCTTGTGTTGTGTTGCTGCTGTATGTCTGCCATACACCTGGATTTTAAGTAAACCATGTTTAACTTTCCAAATATGAGGTCTTTCTATGCTAAAGGGAAGTAAGGGGAACTTTGGAAGAAGCTTAGAAGGGGATATTTTAAAGGTCTAACAGCCTATATTTCCACACTTTGTTGCATCTTTTGTGATTGTAAATATCTGCTGGGGCTCTCCCACCAAGATAGTGTTTGCTTCCAAATCTGGACCAACACTGTTTGAGTCACTCTGACTTAACTCAGTGGTATGAAGATAGCTACATGATGTTTGTGACATGTATTGGAAAACATATCCCATTGGCATTTGCTGGAGGAGACAGCTCTACTAAAAAAGGTAGTAAGAGAACTGAGTAAAAAATGTGTCTTCAATAAAATGCTTTTGCTCCCTGAGCAGCACAATAAATGAAAGCTACAAATAATGTTTTACCTCTTCTAGAACACAGTGGTTCTTAGTTTCTGAATATATCTTCAATGCAGGGGGTGAAGGATGTAAAGAAAGAAAATGGCCTAGTATGAAAATATGGAGCTGAGGTGGGGCAAAATTGCACTTTGTTCCTCTGTTCTTCATTAGTGTTATCAAACTGGCCACATCTGTTATGTGAGTGCCCAGGTCAATTACAAAACCAAACCATCTGTACTTTGTTAGATTTTTACAGCACTGACATATAGTGCATCAGCACATCTTGGGCCAATTGGAAATAATGTTATAATGCAAAACAGTATTCCTCCCCCTGCCCTGCCCCAGCTTGATTCTAGCAAACCTCATACATTAGATATACTGGATAAAGGTGTGCTGAAGGCAAAATAAGGATTCTACAAAGATGTGTGCATATATATGTGTATGGGTGTGCCTGTGTGTGCATAGCAGAGGACTGCAAATCAGAAATCTGTTAGCCTTCAATTCCTAACCATTGCCTTGTTGTGTGCCACCAGTAGATTTTTCCTTAGAAATCACCAAACAAAAATGTCATTTTTCACCTCTTCTACCCCTGGGAATAGTTGCTCTATTCTACTTTAATCCAGAAAGCAGGCTCAATCAATCATATGGCAGAATATTGGGCATCCCTCATTCTGACCAAGGCTCTTTGATCCACCAGAAGCTTTTGTGTATCAGTATAACAGGGAGAGAGATTAGTCTTAATGTTTTGCTTTCCCCCCTCACTCCTGTCGTCCCCCTGTGGCGCCTCCTATTCTGTTCCAATTTGGGGATGGCATGTGGGGACTGCAGGAGAGGAGGAAATGAGAAAAATCACCTCCCTCCCACATTTTGCTCATTGAAAGTGTCACTGGATCAAAGTTCCTTCCATCAATGGGAAGGACACATATCGGATATTATTTTATTTATTATATCAGGTCAATAGGTCATGTAAAGGAACTGACTGAACCTGTGTCGACTGATACCAGCCAGTCATCTGAAGAGAATGAGGCTCAGACTGGCCCTTGCTAATAATGATACAACCTGCCACCGCTCATCCTATGAATGATTGATTCCCTGGCAGTCTCTGCTGCCTCCCATCTCATCCCATTTTGTGCAGAAAATGCCTTTTCCAATCCTCTGTGCTTTCATTGGGATTATGTTGTTCTCCCCAGCAAACCTGAATCCCTCCAGGAACAGTCAGTTGCCATGACTCCTTATTTAAATGCTGCTACTATCTGTCACTGGCCAGCCATCAGAGGAATGGAGGAAGGGGGGGGGGGGGAGAGAGACAAACAGACAAAAGAAAAGCTTAATTACAGGGTAGACTCTCTCTCTTTCCCACTCTGAGGTGTAGATAAGAATGCAAATGATGGTTTGGGTTGTTTGTTTTGGGCAGGGTACACGTTCAAAGAGTACTACTCGTCTTCTGAAATCCCTCAGTCTTTTGGCCATGGCTTCGATTAGCAGTGGCCCTCACAATTATTCCAGCGCCTTGTTTCACTAGGGGTAAAACTTCCAGGCAACACAAAATTTAGGAAGAAGACTCGAGACTTTGTTTTGACTCTTTTCTAGAAAGACTGGCGAGTGGCTAGGCTTTTAACATGGCTGGTTTTTGCAGGGAAGCAACCAGAATTACAATCCTCGGTTGGCTTATAAACAAGCCTGCTTCTTGGAGAAGTAGGCAGTGATGACCTTTGAAGCAGTTAGATTGTCATGACTGTATAATAGCTAGCCTGATTGTAATGTGAATTAAAAAATTATCGTTCCTTTGGGAGGGCATTGCTGATACCTCCTCTCTGCCTTCAATTTCTGCTGTTGCCAAAGACAGGTTATTATTGTGTCCTAGACCATTATCTTATGTTGCATTTCCCCATAGAGGAAGTCCAGGGCCCACCTTACAATGCAAGTTGCCTTTGATGGAGGATGTGCTAGAGACAGACTTGTGGTGCGATTGTAAAAATCAGTCAATTTACAAATATTACAGGAAGCAGCGACAAGCACACAGGTAGTTCTGGCTTACTGTAGCAGTTTCAATTCATCTCCACCATCCTGGACAGCTTGGAGCACAGCAAAATGAAGCTGGTTCTCCTGAGTAATTTTGGATAAAGGGTAGCATTTAATTCTTTCTTTAGTCACATGCAGTGCTTTTTTCTGGGGGTACGCAGGGGTACGCTTACCCCTAAACATTTTGTAAAATCTTTGTACTTTTGTCCATTTACTGTATTCATTTTCCCAAATTTGAACTAGAAAATGGTAATTTTCTTGAGTCAAAATTGAGAGTAGCCCTAAACATTTTTTTTAGAAAAAAGCACTGGTCACATGTAACTCTCCTTGACTTCAATGGAGCTGACTCCCAAGTAAATTAGCAGAGTAATGTTTGCAGTCTTCATATACAGTGGTGCCTCGCAAGACGAAATTAATTCGTTCTGCGAGTTTCTTCGTTCTGCGAGTTTTTTCGTCTTGCGAAGCACCACTGTGTATTGACGATTTCCCATAGGAATGCATTGGCGGTTTTTAAAAAAAAGGCGCAAGACATTTCGTCTTGCGAAGCAAGCCCATAGGGAAATCCGTCTTGCGAAGCAACTCAGAAAACGAAAAACCCTTTCGTCTTGCGAGTTTTTCGTCTTCCGAGGCATTCGTCTTGCGAGGTACCACTGTACTTCATATAGTAAGGGTCCATCAGCCTGCTAGAGTTCTCCCACTCAAGCTGGCCCTGGAGTGGCATGTGGAAAACATTACTTGTGCCACTGTGCCTTGTCATGCACCTCCAGGGGTGCTTGCGGTACCCAAACCCTCCATTCACATTCACTGTGACTGTTGGAATGAAATACATATTGTTAGGAAATTAAAAGTAAACAAAGGATGCTGTTGCAGGCTGAGCCAAGCCCCAAATGCACCTTGCTTCACTTGGGACATGGAGAGAAATACCACAAAGACCACTTCTTTAATTGCAGCTGGCTGTTACAACAGTTTTCTAAGGGCATAAGAGTATTTCTCATTACAATTCCCACCGATACTGGATTTGCTTTGCAGCTCAGCTTGGCCCCTAATTTACAAGCTGCAGTGCAGTCTGTGTTTTGAGGGGGGGGGGGAATGCAAATGAAACCACACACACCAACACCAAACCCTGATCTGTTAACAGATGGCGTGTGAGAACACAAGCCACCTCTAGGAAGGTTTCATTAAAAGGGCGATAACAATAACCCAGAAACGACTGCTATAAATAGCTTGTGAAAGAGATGCTCAAAGAAGCCATGCCTGTGAACAATAACACTATGAATGTAAAAGCTGCTCCCTTTCGTGAAACCTCTCTCCCTTTTTAATCCTCTGAGCACTTCAGAGCTGGCAGTAACACACTGTGGGGTGAGAGCTGACACACTAATGCCAGACCTATGTGGGGTCACAGTGCCTTGGAGAAAGAAAGAAAAAAGGGGGTGAGGGAAACAGCCAAAGGTGGTGGTGGCCGGGCTATTAGCTGAGCCACCTTCTGTGCCTGTGATCTAATTCTTGCAGCCAGACCAAGCAAGGAGCTGAACTACTAGGAGTAAGCTCTTTTTGCAATTTGCTTCAGTCACCTACATTATCATCTGCAGTGCTTAAAACAGGGATGGGGAACCTGTGGCCCTCCAAATGCTGCTGGAATACAACCCCCATCACCCCTGACCATTGGCCATGCTGACCAAGGCTGATGAGTCCCTGCCTCTGGTTTAAAAGCAGCATGAAGCGTAGTATGATAGGTGAACAGTGTTCTCTAGACCTAAAGCAGCCCTCTGTGTAAATATTAAGCTGAACACCATGGGAATCCTCTTCAGCTTGCACCATCCCTATGCAGCAGGAGGTCAGGGAATCAGAAGTCTTGTGAAAAGCACAAATGACGTGCAAGGAATTAGTCGCCTTCAGGGGGGGAAGCCAGTTAGGAGCACTCAGTACAAAACTCAGTTGGGTTAACCACATGCCTTGCAATTCTGCACTCGGAAGTGAGTATTACTGAGCTCCATGGGACTTACTCCCAGGTGTGTATAGGACTGTAGCCTAACAGAATATTTCTATGAAGATGGGTTTGGGGAGAGTCAGTGGTGTAGCTGCCACCACTTCTTATGCCCTGCTGGCTTGATGGAGGCTGAAAGGAGCAGGAGGTGGGCTGCAGTTCTTTTCCCCTTGCCATTTTAATATCTTCCATGCCATCCCACTGGATGCCACATCCCACATCAGCTCCAGGGCTGGCATAGTTTAGGGCCACTTTGGTGTGTGCTTGTCTGGGGAACATAGGACCCTGCTCCTGACATGATGCCCCTGATTTGCCCTGAATCAGGAGGCCTATGTCAGTGAGCATGCAATTCCACCAGCGGGCCTCACTCTCTGCCAGTGGAGTGACACTTCTACTGTGACTTCTGGTCCCTCAGGGGTTCTCCCAGGAAGCATATGATGGCTTCCTTCATGTACATGGCAATTAAGATCCCCATCCCCCTTGATGAATTAAATCCAATAAATAAAATTAAATTGACATAATATATGCACAAGCAAGCTCTTTTGCTTACACATGGAGCTCCTTTGATCCTCCCTGGATGTGAGTTGCAATATGGTTTTTTTAAAAATTAACCATAGTTCACTGTTTCATCCCAACCAGGAGACTATGGTTACCGCCTTACAAACAAGCCACAGTTTAAACCAATTTCACAATGTGATTTAATATTGTGGAATGCTCCAAAGGTGGCACCTGCAGCTTTCCAGTTAAACAGAACAGGAAACTCTGGTTCATTAGAAGCTTCCTGGTTTAATCATGGCTCATCACAAGGGTCAGAACAAAAGCTCACACATCTCATTGTGCATATAATATACTCATGCACATGATCTCATCCAAGCTTGGCCGGAGAGACCTGATGGAGCACATTTGCCTCAAAGTCTGGTTCCTTAATCCTAAGTGTGTGGGAGCATATTCCAGCTTCTTTCTTGGTAATAAGCAAAATGCACTTTTCACGTGATCAGAATCACTTTTGTCCACATATTCCAGCACTCTGCTCTGGTGCTGAGCCTGGGACTGAGCACTGGCATAAATGATGCCCCACTTGTTTGTCCTATGCCAAGATCCAGCTTCTGCAGAAGAGAGAGCTGTAACCAATGAGAACAAGCAAACATGCGCTTATTAGCGGCTTATGTGTGCTTGGAGAGGAGACAAATGTGCGCACATATATTTGCACACAAATCAGGACTTGTAGGGGAAACCGTTCTCTTTACACCCAACATCTGGTAATGTCACAGTCCAGCAAGCAGCACAGCTGTGTCTCCACTCCGGCTGCTGCAAGAACACGCTGCCAATCCTTTTAAAGGATGTCGAAGAGAGATTGATTCCTCAGCTTTTCCTTCCCTGAATTACCAGGCTCTCTAATTAACATTAACTCCTCTCTGGGCACTGGCTCATTATCTGAAATGTTACACTTCTGTAATATATTCTCCAAAAGGGCTGCTCTTCTTTTGAGCAGAAACAGTGTGTGTGTGTGTGTCTGTGTGTAGGAAGGTGGGGGAATCTAATAGAACCTAAAGTTCCATTTCCCTATCAATCTGGGCCCTTTAATTTGGAGTTTGGTACCTCAAAGAAACCTCTGGAATAAAATTAATTAGCCTCTGGTAATGGGGATTATCGCTGTATCTGTGTAATAGAATTTCATCCATACAAATGAGCTGTAGCTTCCCCGCTGCACAGCTGCAGTCGTGATATCTCTAACAGTGCTTGAAGGATAAAAGTTATCACTGCTGCTCTGCCCATCACAGGGGCCTAGCTGTCAAATTTATTTCCTTTGACAGCCGTGACTCTCTCAAGTGATCCCCTCAGCTTGAGTACACTCTAGCCTGCCTCATCACAGAAAGCTGCAGCAAGGAAGTGTGTGTGTGTGGTTACATTCCTTCCTTTCTTTCCAAAAAATATCACAGTAAAAAATCAAGGAAAAATCAAGTATTGTGTGTGTGTGTGTGTGTGTGTGTGTGTGTGTGGCGGGGGAAGGGGACCACAGCAACAGCATAATAAACAGCTTTGTGGTAGCATTTCCTGCCACACTTGTCTTCAGCCACTCACAGCCGAATATGGAAATTGGGCTGCTTTCTGACTAGCTGTGCGTAGATGGCCCAGACAGAATGGAGCAGTCATCTTCAATGCTGTCGCTGTTCTGGCGGGTATCTCAGCCCACTGCCATACCATTCAAGGTCTGCAGTGAAATCCAATGTAATTCATCAGGTGTGTATGCATCTCAGAACAAAAAATAGCCCCCACTCCCGATAAAACCTGTAAGGCTTTTTATTTCTGTCAGTTTGGGATAACCATGAGCACATTTATTTATTTATTTATTTCGCAAGTCTCATGTGCTGTAAGGTGACTCCAAGTCTGGTGCAGGGCAAAGGAACAGGCTATTCGTTTATTTAAATTATTTGATACCCCATCCTTCATCTTCGAAAACTGTCAGGGTGGCTTGCAACACACGATAGCATTTCCAGATACGTTTAAATGCATGTTTCATCAGTCTTGTTTAGGCGCCTATGTATGGATGCATGAACTGCCTATATTAATCTTTACATTTATATATTAATCTGTACATTTACATCTACATATTTAACACAGATTGATGGAGTACTTTTATTGTCAATGTCAGCTGGTGATTTTTTCTTTCTTCTGCTTCTATTTGCAAACTTAAAATCCCCCAAACATTTCCAGTTGTTATCATCACCAACCCTCTCCCCAAAACAAACCCCATAGGAAACCTATCTAAAGACCCTCCCCATGCAATGAGCAGGCATCACAGAATGCCTTTGCCACAAATATCCATGTTTGCAGTGCTTCCATTCTGCTGCGGCATGAGTATTGCTCTGCTTCCCAATTTAGATTGTCCCGGGAATAGTGCTGAATCACAGAGACCCGTGTTCCAATCTTCACTCAGCCATGATGCCCTCACCGAATGAACTCGGTGGATGAATTCTCAGCCTAATCTACCTCGGTCTGTTGTTGTAAGGCTAAAATGAGTGGTTTCAGCGACAGAGAGAGACCATGTATGTTTCCCGAGCTCCTTGGAGGAAGAGTGGTGTGATAAGAAAGTGACACAAATAATAAAGCAAACCTTTCTCTACTCTCTAGCTAGCCAACTTCTATTTTTTCACTCAGCCTTTGCCTTCAGAGCATTTCTTGACATTTGGATCCTGTATTGAGTTCCATAATTGCTTCAAGTCAAGGGCCAATGTCGGGGACGCGGGTGGCGCTGTGGGTAAAACCTCAGCGCCTAGGACTTGCCGATCGTAAGGTTGGCGGTTCGAATCCCCGCGGGGGGTGAGCTCCCATCGTTCGGTCCCAGCTCCTGCCCACCTAGCAGTTCAAAAGCACTCTTAACCGCAAGTAGATAAATAGGTACCGCTTTATAGCGGGAAGGTAAACGGCGTTTCTGTGTGCTGCGCTAGTGCTGGCTCGCCAGAGCAGCTTCGTCACGCTGGCCACGTGACGCGGAAGTGTCTTCGGACAGCGCTGGCCCCCAGCCTCTTAAGTGAGATGAGCACGCAACCCCAGAGTCGGTCACGACTGGCCCGTACGGGCAGGGGTACCTTTACCTTTACCTTTAAGGGCCAATGTCAGTGGCATGCGCTGAATTTTTCGTAGGGGAACAGTTACGGCAGGCTTCCTCAACCTTGGCCCTCCAGATGTTTTGAGACTACAGTTCCCATCATCCTTGGCCAGTGGTCCTGCTAGCTAGAGATCATGGGATTTTTAGGCCTAAAACATCTGGAGGGCTGAGGTTGAGGAAACCTGAGTTAGGGCCAGAGGCTCTTGAGAGGATGCTGGAAATCTCCTTCCTCCTTCCCACAGCTGCATGGGCAGGAGGGCTTTTGGACCCGGAGCATCATGCTTCCCTTCCTAAGCCAGGCAGGAGCTTCCTGGGCTTTGGGAAGGAGGCGCCAGGAGCACATTTAGGGGACTAGCCTAGTCCCCATGTCCATTGACTGCATGCCACTGGCCAATGTTGATCTGTATTTCTTAACCACATCATTTGTTTTTAAAACTAACAGATCTGCCCATGAGCTAGGAAGAGGGAGAAAAAAAGGGCATGTATGGCTCTGTCTACACATGGCATATGTCAAATTTGTATTACTGTCAAGGTGCTCACCACCAAATGGCTGGAATGCTTACTGTAGACATGGCTATAAAGATGGGCAGTCCCAATGTCTGTTGCCCAATCTAATTTAGCTTTGCCCCACCTTGCTTTTCCACATTCCCTGCTTCTCTACCTCAGTCATTTTCTTCACTGACAGAACTAAGGGCTGTAACTCCCTGGCAGAGCATCTGCTTTGAATGCAGAAGGTCTCAGCTTGGCCCAATCCCTAGCATTTCCAGGGAGGGTTGATAGAGGCTCCTTGTCTGAAATCCTGGAGAGACGCTGCCACTCACCTTAGGCCAGGGATGCAGAACCTTTGGCAAGCCAGATATTGTTGGACCACAACTCCCATCAGCCCCCGTCAGCATAGCCAATGGTCGAGGACAACAGGAGGAGGGCCACAGGTTGTAGACAATAAGGAGCTAGGTGGACCATAAGGCAGCTTTCTATATGTTCCTAAAAACTGCACAACTGCCAGGAATGAAACAGATTCAGCTCTTACATGGGAGGAAACTGATGCTACAATAACCCAAACATCCAAAGGGTGAAGAGAATTTGATAAATGCCTGTTGATGTCACAGTGGCATTTACCTCAGCATGGAGAGGGTTTTTCTTCTCCACTGAGAGAAACATGGTTCATGTGGAAACTACTTCTCAATGGAAAGGTTACAGAGCCTCCTGTCTACTACATTGTTCTCCCTCTCAGCTTTCTGCCTGCACTGGTGAGGTGATTAAGGTGTGTCTGGGTGTGGAGACAGACATACCTGCAGGCTGTAACATACAGAGACTGTAGAGTAGGGTTGCCATATTTCAAAAAGTAAAAACCAGGACAGGAAGCTCCCAAAATTGTTGAGCTTTTTCACCCTTCAGAAATCCTCCCTCCCCCGGATGTCAGTTCCATCCTTGAAATCCCAGTAATGGCAGCCCTACTGTGGAGACTACTGATACAGAGATGCTTGGTCATGTTTATACAGTGGTACCTCGGGTTAAGTACTTAATTCGTTCCGGAGGTCCGTACTTAACCTGAAACTGTTCTTAACCTGAAGCATCACTTTAGCTAATGGGGCCTCCTGCTGCCGCCGCGCCGCTGGAGCACAATTTCTGTTCTTATCCTGAAGCAAAGTTCTTAACCTGAAGCACTATTTCTGGCTTAGTGGAGTCTGTAATCTGAAGTGTATGTAACCCGAGGTACTACTGTATTTGTATGTTTGGGGATGGAGAGACAGTCCTGCACAACATTAACTAGTGTGGCTTTCCCAGGCTGGATGCAGGTTAAATGGCCTCAGATTGACCCTGAAATGTGGCAACTAATGAGTGCAACGAATGCGCTATTGAAGGGGGATGTTTCATTTCCTTTCTTTCTCTGGGAGATTCTTTGCAAATAATGTATACACACAAACACACACACCTTTTTTTCTGCTACAATATTTTAATCTTAGAGGCAATTAGAGTTGCTCTGTTTGGACAGTTTTTCACAATTCATTTCTATCCATTAATCTTCCAAGATCCCAAGCACTCACAAACTGCAACATGAAGCCTTGCTAATTAAGATGAATTGCTGTGACGCTTTGACACCCCCCAGGAAAAATGTTTTGTTGCAGCAAAAGCAAAACCCAAACCCGCTTCTCCGTAGCACTTATTAGTGTTTGTTTGGCTCATTCCCATCTCCCTCCTTTTCTCTGTGTGACTCATGTGTGTAGATTTTGAGAGAATTGAGAAATTTTGTTGCAGGAAGATTTTTCAAAGATCGCTATAGATTAATAATCATAGAGATGGAGTGTGTGAGTGTGTGTGTGTGGGGGGGATACCCTATTTATTCTGAGACATATATAATTTTTTTTTTAAAAAAATTGTCCAGTAGCAACTTGTAAAGACCCCTGACCATTGATCCAGTCATGGCTGGGGGAGCCGGCGTACAGCTTCCGGGTCATGAGGCCAGCATGACTAAGACGTTTCTGGCAAGACGTTTGTCTGCGGACAAACGCCAGCCCCCTCGGCCTATAGAGCGAGATGAGCACGCAACCCCAGAGTTGGTCACGACTGGACCTAATGGTCAGGGGTCCCTTTACCTTTACCACATGGCAGTACATTATTTCCCTGCCCCAGGATTTGTTTGGTTTTATTGGCCAATTTCTACAGGAGTCTAGGTTTCCATGCCCCCTTGTGATTGCCTCTCTTTTGCCACCAGGTATCTCCACCACAAGCACCTTCATCTGTCCCTCCATTTAATCCTGCCACAAGGTTTACATGTACACACACAGTTCTGACCTAAAAAGACCAGGATCAAGTAGCCACCAGAGGCTGATCAGTAGCAGGCCTCTTTTCAATGCAACCTAGAAACCTAGGACCTAAGTTAGTTTTCAGTATTCATATGACATCACATTTGTATAGGGAAGGGATTAATGTTCCTCTAGTAAGTAATATCTGAATGAGGCACAGATAAGCTCTTGGCTGTATCCTTTCCAAGGAAAGCTTGCTAATATATTACATCTCCAAACAGCAACAAAACAGTCTCAGTATGTTTCAGCTCCAGTCCAAAGCTAGCAAAGGATTTTGTATATCAAAGTAAAAAAGGAGGCGAGGAGAATACTTTCAAATCAAGATTGCCAGCACTGGAGGAATGGGAGTTGGGAGGAAGCATAAAGTGACACATTACAAAACTGTTGTAAGCATATCCCTTTCAAACAAATCATAGCCCCCCAATTTGCTCCCCAAAATGAAAGCAGCAACAACTTGAGTTGCATATTACCTTTGTTCTGTTAGTTATGCACAATCACATCTTAAGCTTCAGAGCTCCCCCTCCCTCTGCCACTTTGTTGAAAATGAGACATTCATAAATTATAATTAGATAGAAGTTAATGGATCCTGACTCATGCATAAAAGCATTGCTCTTTCTCTCTCTCTCTCTCTCTTAGTTTTCTTTTGTGAATGAGAAACCTAAACAGTGTCCAGCAATCTTCATTTAGCAATCAGCGCTTTCATTCTCAACATTGTGACATCACATGCAGCAATTATAATCTCATCAAATTCAAGCAGAGAAAGGTTTGGCTACAGCCTGAATTGGCCAGAACAAAACCAACTGTCTCCCCTTGAATTGTATACAATGAAAGGTGAAAATGTTCAGGCTAGTTGAATGAAATGGCTTACTTGCTATGGGGAGTATTTTGTGGATCGATCCCCTGTGGAAAAGCATACAGAGACCCCTCTGTGTAGAAAATGCAACAGATTCTATCTCTGTGGGTAGAAAATGAAGAACTCATATGTTCCTTGGGTCATTCTGGATAAACATGCAGTATTCAGGATATTTTTCATGTACCCCACACCTTTAGGGCACCACAGACTTTCTCAGCAGGTCTTTCCTACCGCTCAAGGAATCATCAGCTAAATCTCTTACTCAAGTCAGCAAGTGTGTGTGTGTGTGTGTGTGTGTGTATTGCCCACACCAGTCTGAGAGTTTTCTTTCTTGGTGTGATTGCTGCCTGCCTGCAGGTAAGAGGTGTTTATTTGGAGGGATGATTGCAGAATGTGGGATTGCTTGGTTGCTGGATGAAGACTAAAACATAAGTGGCTCAAGTCTCACATAGATGCTGACCGAACATTGGCTAGCACACATTATCATGCCTACCATGAGGTGGTGTAGACTGTGAAGAAGACTCACTTTGCAGCTTGCATTGCATCCTCTTGTTAGTGACTCCCATTGAGAGGGACGGGGCTCTGGAACATTGAAGGGCCCACTGTGACCAACTGGTTCTACATTTTGAGGATAAAGTTGCTTGACTTTGGAATGACATTGACTCTGCAGTTCCAGATGAAAAACCTATCACATTATGCACTGGAACATAGTGTTCAACTTGAACTTGAACATGCAATCCATGTTCCCTTATGCTTCATATTGTCTGAATTCCCCCCGCCCCTGAAAAAAACCTGTTCCTGAAATTGGGTGCGTTTCACAAGGATGAGCCAATGTGAAGACGGAATGACAATTTTTGTTTTACAGTCTCATATTAAGGCTTCCATTACTCTTTTCATGACACTTTATACAAATGCCTTTCTCTCCTTTGATTAATATCTTACACCCAAGATTGCAAGATCTGTCTCTTTCCAAGACTTTTTGCTGCTGTTAACCTCACTAGCGAATGGACTGGCATACACACATATTCATGGCATTGCACTATTCATTGTGCAGAAGCTGCCTCTGCTCCTCCCCACTCCTTTTTTTTGAAATTCACAACAATCTCTGTGCCGCAACTCCTGATTTTCTTAATTTGGTCTGTGCTATTAGATAAAGAGGAAATGTATTGAAGGAACTAACATGTATTATGTGAAGGACACAATTTTCTGAAAATCCCAATACCCACACACATTTCTGCCTTGCTCCTTAATCCAGTGAGAAGCAAGTCCCCCTTCCCTTTGGTTTCACTAAAAATACAAAAGATTCTTGAATATTATTTGCCTTATTATACATACCATATTATATGCCAGTTATACACATACACCCTCTATGTTTCCTATAGTAACCAGGACATAAACACAGGCATACCGCAATGCATATAACTGTATAAAAACATCTATGTATAAATATACCGATAAAATTATGCTGCAGAAATACCGTACAGCAAGGGCTTGACTCTTTTATACCTATTATGTAGGTGCAGTGATTATAAGTAACAATAATTCTGTACAGATAGTTCTATATAAATGTCACTCTGACCTATGTGATTTATGTTTATGAAGGAGTAAAACCTGGACTGTATTTGAATTATTGCACTTTGTCTCTCCACCTCTAATTAACAGACCTCCATTGCCCTCTGCAATATTACAATTAACCCTCTTCTTGCACTGAACCTTTCCCCAAAGGGCTGTGCTATTTGGATGATTCAGTGCCAAGATTATATCATTATATGCAGGGAACAAAACTGGTCCAGCTTTGTTAGTTAAGCTGGCCATGGCCTCCAGGTGATTACAAACGCGATAACACTTTGCAAGACCTAAACTGCAAGACCAAATTAAGGTGCACCCAGCTTCTATTTGCAGTTCTGCTCCAATGAGAATTCAAATGGATGCTGTGGAAAGTGGGGGGGGGGGGGAGTGAATCCAAAAATGTTAACGCATTCAGGACTACTTTGTAGTGTCAGTATGCTACCCGTGAAGTTGGGATGTCAACATAACAGCAACCATTTTGAATCAACTAATCCAGTGTTCTGTTTCTCTGTGAGTCAGTAGTGGAAAAAATAATTGGGGGACGTATATAATTTAATTTCTTTCATGCTTTCTTTCTAAAAATAAAGCCACCAACTTTGCTAGTCTAGGACAGAGGTGGCCAACTGCTGGTTCTCCAGTTGTTGCTGAACCACAACTCCCATCAGCAGTGTCAGAGATGATGGCGGTTGGGAGTCCAATAATATCTGCAAGGTATTTCCACCTCATGTCTAGGAAGCTTCATTAAAAGTCTAGCCTGAATTCTCCCAGGTGCTCTTGGACCACAATTTCTTCCTGTGTCACAATTTCCTCCTAAGCCACAGATGAAGCTGAAGGAACTGAAGTTATTCCACAGAACTGGAGGCCTGTGGTGCTTGTCACTTCCCAAGAAGGCCCCTTAACTCACATTGGCAGTCAAAGAAGGTGAGTTGGCCCAACATGATGCTAAGCAGTTCCAAATGTGCGTGTGGCCTGAAGACAAGTACTCTAAAAAGTCTCACTGTTTCATGTGGCTGTTTCTACTCCTGCATTTCTTTCTCAGAGTGTTCCCAGCCATAAAGTTGTGGAATGGCTCCTTTTCAGGCTGCATTAGGGCACGACCAATTTTGGAGAGAGATGACAGATATGGTGCAGCTTTCAGTGATGCGTCATCTGCTCCCAGACATAGCAGTCATGCAGAAAGCTGTCCCTGAGGGGCTGCGGGCTGCTGTCTTCTCAAATTTGCCCCAGCAACTCACCAGGCTAGTGAGGAAACCGTAGATTCATCTCCCCACTTGGGCTCACCATCACCTGACACAATGAGCCTCAGGGTGCGTTGTGTGGAGTTGAATGCCTGCTGAAGTACCCATGAGATCAGAAGAATATGATAGAGAAGGGGGATAAATTTGATTCAGCTCACATATAAAGGCGAATCTATAAAGTTCCCACTTTCTGAAACAATATGCTGTGAACCACCCTGAGATCTACGGATGAATGGTGGTACAGTATACAAATAAAAATTTTTAATAGTAATAATAATTAATAATATGAGGATTGAAATGCAGCCATCCTTCAAAATTTGCACTCATCTGAATTTTACAACCAACGTTTACAAAAATTTGAGAAAAGTGTGCGGCGGAATTAGTGAAAATAAAATGCAAAGATGCATTCTGTTAGGAGAAAATGTTTACAAAATGTGTGTGTCAGGAGACATTCACACAAAAATGCTGATGAATTCTTGTGAGGATTTAAATAATAATAATTAAATTGCAGATTGCTGCAAGAATGTGAATTTAAGATTGGGAAAATGGGAAACAGAGAATGGAAAAACGAGACTTACTTTTAAGCAAATGTGGTTAGAACACTGGGGCACTTAGGACTATGTCAGTTTTCAAAGTGTGTTCATCAGTTGTTCAAGCTCAGACATTTGATCTCAAGAATGGCTTTTCAGAGCAAATGTTTTAGCATTAAGAACAAATGTCCATTCCTAAAATGCTCATCCCTCCAAAGACCTACATTTGTTTGATGGAAGCAATCTGAGTAAACTGAATAGAAGCACTTGCTCTGTTTTTCCGGGGCTCACAAATTACCTGCTGCACTGCAAAAGGTAATTGAACTGAACAAAAACGGAAGTCCATCTCCTTTTTAATTTAGCTGGCTTGAATTGGCTGGATCTTTCTCAATATAAAGCCCTTCCTAAATCCGTGAGCTACTTTAGCAAATTTTCCACTGGTGTTTATCAAGCAAAACCCATCAAATTACTGGAGGACAACAGAATGAATCAGAGCACGGAGGAAAGAGGAAAAAAGACATATCATGGAACAACAGGAGAAAAAGAATTATCAGGGGGTTGAAAATACAAATGCAATTTTTTCAATCTCAAAAGACCAGTGTATTTATTATATTTTCTCAAGTGATTAAAAAGAATGAAAAATTGGCTACTTCCTGAATCATTTGTTTAAATATGCCATGTAAGTTACTGATGTTACTATTGTTACAGTAAACCGGTAGTTTAGCTCTGATTCAAGTACACAGAAATTCAGCAGAGAGTTGCATACTGATTGCTGTATTTGCAGAGCAATCCGCTGCCTTTGATGTTTCCAGAGGTGTAAGTGTTAGACAGACAAGAGGAAAGAGGGTTGGATTAAGCATCCTTCCAGTTTCTTATTTGCCTAAGTGATGATTGGACATCTTGAAGACATCTTGGTTGGAGGAGACTACTTGCGGAGGACAGAAGCCCCATATAATAGATGCTGGTTCCCTCTCAAATGGCAGCCCCTTGTAATGGCAACAGAGTTTTTAAATATATATATATATAATCAGTTATTTATTGAATGTTTTCAACATAGAATACAATAAAAACCAAACTAAATAAAACAAAACAGAGAGAAAAGATAGAAAAAGAGAATAAGCAAAAGAGGAAAAAAGAGAATATGATACAAAGCCGTCTGTCAAGGTTTCATATTAACTGTAATTCCACACAAAGGAGGGGGAGCCCTCCCAGCTCTCCTGGGACCTTCCCCCTCTTCCCCCAGCCTCCCACCCTGGGTGATACTCTCTGCCCTGCTCCTCATGCAGGGCCCTTCATCTTCCATGCATCACCCACCTATCTTGCATGCCAAAATATTCGTCTTGGCTTGGCTTATTTAAAGAGTTGAAAAACAGTGTTTATGATGTGTATGTGTGTTTAAGGGGGCATCTGATGCTAGCTGGAGTTGCCAGATTCAGCAGCTCTAAAACGACACCTCAGATTTAAGATGAAGGCTGAAAGTCTTTAATCCTGGGGCTCCCATAACATGGTGCACCCAGATGTCCTGCTTGGAGGCATCCTGCCCATACAGATTTTAAGAAATGCATGGTTTGGTTTTTTTTTAAAGGAAGAGAGCAGTGCCACTGGAGGAAATGAAAATTTGGGGTGCGGTGGGGTCAGCCAGGGGATTTGCTGCTCTCTTATATTTTTTTCAGGAGGTATGGGTGTTTTTACTTTTTTTGCATTTGTTTCTTCAGGGAGTGTTGCCTGCTTTTTTGAGTGATTGTCTTACTTTTGATTGGTTAGATGGGGTCTTTCGGAGCTGGGGTGTTCTTTGCTTGCTCTTCGAACCTTTGCTTTGTTTCTTTGGGGTGTGTGTCAGTGTTTTGCCTGTTTTGTGTGTGGAGGGGATGTTTCCCAATGTTTCTTTGGTGAAATGGGTATCTTGTGTGCTCAAGCAGTTCCTTACATTTGCAGGTGTGCCCCAGGTTCAGAAACATTGGGGACTTCTGCTTTAACCTTTTCAACTAGAACACAATCTCCGTTCCAACAAAGCTCCTGAGCCACAAAATGCAGAGCACTACTTGTTTCACTTTTCTGTCACAAGCTTTCAATATAACATTGACATAATTGTAGCCTTCTGGTTGATTTCCATCTTCCAGCTGTCTGTTCTTATTCTTCCTTGAGGACCATTTCTTTCCAGTGTCCCCAGGCCCTCAGATTTCATAGCTTGTCTTAATCCATCCGACGTTCATTCTCATTCCCTCTCTGCAACACATTATTTCCCCATTTCTTTCAGATAATGCTTTTACTTTACAATTTAAATTCATAATCTATTCCCCCCCCCAGCGGCTTCTCCTTCTGTGTCATTCTGCTTCCTTTTAGTCTGTTCTTTCCCCCTTCTGCATTGGTTACGAAATCAAACACAGGTAACCTTCAGCTTCTATGGGAGATTAACAGCTTGCTGAAGCAAAAACATTTTACTTTGTGTCCCAAAGTAAAACGTTCATGGGACCTGTCTAGAAAACTAGACCTTTCACTGAAAAGGCTATGTTCTTCACTGAGACACCCCTATACAATTTATGCAATCAGATCATAAATAAAGGCAAATTTCCATATAGGTTTTTTTGTGGGGACAAAAAACCCCATATGGAAATTTGCCTTTATTTATGATCTGATTATATAGATTGGCACTCCTTAGCTCTTAATGAGATTCACGAAGAAGGCAATTTCAGACTGACTTATATATGTGTGTTTGTGTTGTACAGGAAGCATTGAAACCTCTTTTCTCTGTTTCTAGTGTGGTACTATATCTGTTTTCTCCTGGTGCTTAGATTCCCCCGATAAAAAGGAACAAGTAATGTTGATACTGATATTGCATAAAATATTCAATGAAATTAGCTGCTTTGGTGTTGTAAATGCTTGTTTGTTTGCCTCAATCATTCTGCCATTCTCCTACTCATTATGTTTGAAAATGATGCATCCGTTTACACAGAGAAGTGAATCAAGCAATTTCTAAGGATCAGGCTTGCTATTTTTCCTGCTAAGGCAGTATTAAAGACAAAGGAGCAATGCAGGTAGTGTGGGTGTATTTGTGTTTGCCTTAGAAGAAATGATACGATTCAATATGGAATGGATGGAGGGGAAATGTATTTGTGCAGTAGGCAAACACAAAGTGGATGTAACTTTCTGAATAGTGCGGAAGAGTTGCAGGTGACAGTCTTAAAACTATTGAGGACTCACAAAATAACTGAATATCTGAACTCAGTGCTTTCAAATTTCATATCAGCCATAACATGCATTGAATTTTGTGGTTCAGGGTCAGAGTGGAATTGGATTTGAGCTGGACTTCTGACTCAGTGGAATCAGTTGGTAAACTCCAGTAAACCCAACGTCTGTCTCACTGCACATGGCATGGGGCTTCAGTGCATCGTTCAGTATGATGATGAAATTGCATGCTAGAATTTCCACAGGACATGTCCAAAGGACTTGAACACAATAATATCATAAATTGCTTTATTCCGCAGAGGTCTTTATGACTGGATGACTAGGCCTACTGGCCCTTTTGGACTTCATTTCGAAGTCCTGGAAGTGTTGGAGGGCCGCAAAAACTGAATCTGGGTGGCCCTCCTGCACATTAATAAAAGCATATGCATTTCCTCTGTAACTCTGGTACATTGTTGGTAGGCTAACCAAAGATTTTTTGACTTCTGCTTTCAACTGTGTGAGTTTTTATGTACATGAGCCTCTGCCCTCAAAATTCAGCGGAAGAGCTAAGCTATTCGCTGGTTGATTTAGAATGTGAGAACTAATCTGTAGTGTGTCTGTGTGGTGGGGGAGTGGGGGATATAGCCCTTTAACTATACTTTTCCCATATGCCAGCAAAGTAAATCTTCAGCAAGTGATAAAGGAAGGCAGCTGGAGACTTGTTTATCATCTTTAAGGGCTGCAATGAGATAAGCCTAAACTTCACTTCAAAACCTCCAGCAGGAGCTCTTTCTTCCCAGTGGTCCTTGGGTTAAAGGGATACATGAGATAGCAGAGAGGGTGCTTATGTGAAGCTTTTGGTATTAGTTCCTTCAAAAACCAGATTCTCTCCCACCCACCCCCTTTTGACTGCTTTAGCTCTAGCTTTTGCATTCTCATGCTCCAAACTGTTATTTCTTGTTTCATTACTCTGCCTCTGCAACTGTTTGGCTCCTTGGCTCTGTTTGATAAAGACAGCGCCATTTTTATAAATGAGAACAGCAGGTGATGTAAATCAATGAATCTTGGTCAACTTTAATATAGGGTGGAAGTTAATATTTTCTCAATGTATAAACTGAGATAAGACAGAAGCTGCTAGGTACAATTTAATCTCCCACCCCACAAACTGTGGCAGATGTTTGGATACTGGTTTGAATTTTACTGAGCATGGACAAAAAGGCTGTGATGCACAAACAGACCTCTAGGACTTAAGTGTGAGTTGCTGGTTCTGGCTGAATCTCTCATTGCTCTTTGTCTTTTATAGAAAATGTTTGTGTCCAGATATGGAAAACCTTCAGCTGGAATAAAGCATGGAAAATAATTGGGGGTTGCGCAGTGGGACGCGCCTATTTACAGAAATGGCACACGTAAGTCACCTATAGTACATACTAGAGTTATAAACTGTCTAGCATGCTGCATCATTGACTAAGCCAGGGGTTCTGAAACTATTTGCACCTGGAGACACATGTGGAAATCTAAGAAATGATTGTGGAAATATGGTGCAGTTGTTAAGAGAGTTGGACTCTTAAACAAATAAACAAAAGTAACAATTTCACCAACCCCCCCCCCACAAAAAACCCCCACAACACCCCCCCCCCCACAAGATTAGGCAATACAGCTCAAGGAACAAGCACCTTCACCAAGTGAAAAAGCAAAACAAAAACAAAAAACACCCCAAATTAAAAAATAAATAAATTGGGAGAGTAGGGAGTCTTGATGGTCTGTAGGCTCTATAATGCCAGCAGTTGCCACATTGGGGATCCCAGGGTTAAGCAAAAGGCCTTGTAAAATCCAAATGCCTATATCTGATTCCTATTTGTATTTTGGAATGCATTTTGCAATACTATCCAAAAGAACCCCAGAAGCTGAATAGATTTTTTATTATTAGTTTTAGTTATTTAACAGTATGCAAACAATAATAGGGAAAAGTGATCGATACATTTGATATATTTAACAAAATGTATAAAAATCTCAATAGTTTTTAAAACAACGTTTCCTGCTACCTTCACTGGCCTGATCCATGTGTTATTGGGGTAGAGTAACTTCCCATAACTGGATCCTTGTGCTTTTATTTTTTATTATTCTAAGCTGCCTCAAGGTCCCTTTTGAAGTGGAAAGGCTATAAATGTCCCAGTAAATAAATAAATCTGTTAAACAGAAAATATCAAACTTTTGAAATTAGGTGTTCCTGCCTCCTGTATCGAATTTAATTTAGGTTAAGCAGAAGCTTCAAATGGCCAATGGCAGTTAAAGGAAAGCCACACCTTCCTAATAAAACAGAACTGAGATATACGCAGCAAAACCTGGGAAAGGAGGTTGTCCTCTCACAAAAGTCACCTACAGTGGTACCTTGGTTCTCAAATGCCTTGGTATTCAAACAACTTGGAACCCAAACACTGCAAATCCAGAAGTAAGTGTTCTGGTTTGCGAAACTTTTTCAGAAGCCGAACATGCTCCATTTTGAGTGCCACACTTCCGTTTTGAGTGTTATGCTGAGGTCTGTCTGTTTTTGCTATTTCTTTAGCGTTTTTGTTTTTGCGGCTCTTTTTATTTTTGTCACTATGTGGAACCCAGCTCAGCTACTGATGGATTTGTTTATTGCTTTCATTTTATGGATCAATGGTCTCGTTAGATAGTAAAATTCATGTCAAATTGCTGTTTTAGGGGTTGTTTTTAAAAGTCTAAAGGTAAAGGTACCCCTGCCCGTACGGGCCAGTCTTGACAGACTCTAGGGTTGTGCGCCCATCTCACTTAAGAGGCCGGGGGCCAGCGCTGTCCCGAGACACTTCCGGGTCACGTGGCCAGCGTGACATCGCTGCTCTGGCGAGCCAGAGCCGCACACGGAAACGCCGTTTACCTTCCCGCTAGTAAGCGGTCCCTATTTATCTACTTGCACCCGGGAGTGCTTTCGAACTGCTAGGTTGGCAGGCGCTGGGACCGAACGACGGGAGCGCACCCCGCCACGGGGATTCGAACCGCCGACCTTTCGATCAGCAAGCCCTAGGCGCTGAGGCTTTTACCCACAGCGCCACCCGCGTCCCCCAAAATGCAGCTGGCCCATACAGGGATTGAACCTACAACCTTGGCATTATCAGCACCATGCTCTAACCAACTGAGCTATCCAGGCCCTTTTAAAAGTCTAGAACGGATTTAATCCATTTTGTATTACTTTCTATGGGAAAGTGCACCTTGGTTTTGGAACAGACTTCTGGAATGGATTAAGTTTGAGAACCAAGGTAGGACTGTATATTTGAGTTTATACATAATCTGGATTTAGTTGGCATAACAGTCTGTCAGACTCTGGGTATTAGCTGAGCAGAATGCCTGTGTGGGGTTCCCCCCCCCCCTCCTGTTTTGCCATCACTAGTCAAGAAGGTGTCATGTTGTGTTTTGATGTAACATGAAGTACCAGCTAAATATGAAAGAAGACACGAAATGAGCTAGAAAACATGTCCTAGGCATCTTTCTAATTGGAAACCCCTTCCTTTAAAACAATCCCTCTTCAAGCAAGCATCTTAAAATGATAACACTGGATCAGCCTGTGCTGTTTTATTCTCCCTTTGAGACTTACACATCATATTTACTCAGCAGACAAGTCAAAACAGGATTTCTCTCAAACTGTTGGATTTGTGAGAGCTAGAACATCAAACTGTGCCTTCTGCTTCATGCTGCTCATCATCTCCCTAGTAAGATTCTGGAATCAGAGCCAAACCTGATGAGCAAAGGCAGGCCAGAAATGCATCAACCACCCTCTTCTATGGCTATAGCTTTAGTACTGCTAGTGGTGTAGAAAATGAATAAATAAACTCTCGGCTGGTGCATACTTGGAACACAGGTGGGCCACACAGGGGCCAATTTCATATAGTTTTATGATCAGAAGCATATTATTGAATGGGATACTTTCGGCATCGGAAAAGCTAGGCATGCCAAAGGAACCTCAAACTTTCATGGTAGGCTTTGACGGTTTTTATTATATATACAGTGGTACCTCTGATTACGTACTTACTTTGTTCCAGAGAGCCGTTCTTAACCTGAAACTGTTCTTAACCTGAAGCACCACTTTAGCTAATGCCGCCGGAGCATGGTTTCTGTTCTCATCCTGAAGCAAAGTTCTTAACCCGAGGTACTATTTCTGGGTTAGTGGAATTTGTAACCTGAAGCGTATGTAACCTGAAGCGTATGTAATCCGAGGTACCACTGTGTATACACACACACACACACAACTGCAACAGATTTACAACTAATCTGCTGCTCTGTTTATTGGGCTTACAATATCTTCTGATTTGCACCAAGCTCATTCATCTCGCACCAAGCTCATGCGTCTCCATAGCTGATGGTGCACTCCCGTTGCTTGGTCCCAGCGCCTGCCAAGCTAGCAGTTTGAAAGCACCCCCGGGTGCAAGTAGATAAATAGGGACCGCTTACTAGCAGGAAGGTAAATGGCGTTTCCGTGTGCTGCGCTGGCTAGCCAGATGCAGCTTGTCACGCTGGCCACGTGACCCGGAAGTGTCTGCGGACAGCGCTGGCCCCCGGCCTCTTAAGCGAGATGGGCACACAACCCCAGAGTCGGACACGACTGGCCCGTACGGGCAGGGGTACCTTTACCTTTACTTAAGGGGGTCTTAAAATTCACTTGTTTCCTGCTGCATTCTCTGGAAGGATTTGAACTAGGTATTTTAGTAATGTTTTGTTTTGATTTACTTTGTAGCTTTTTGCAGCTGTTCTACTGATCTAGAATGGACAAGTGACTTTACACAGGATAGGATGTCCTCAATGTGAAAAGCTATGGGGTCCAAATCTGGTTTAAAGATATAGAACCCTAAGAAAGGAGAAGAGGAAGGGCCTTGAAGTCGGTCATCGGCTATTAGCCTCTGGGCAACAGCCAGTCTTCCCCATGATGCTGAGGTGTATGATATTTCTATTTAAATTATAAGAATTATTTCTAAATATGCATCTATAATACTCTGTGCAACTTTTATGCAAATCAGCACTCCTTTTGTCCTTTCTTTTCTTTTCTTTTTGGTCTTGCTTGTCCTCTTTTTGACAGTAGGCAGTTGGCCACTCCGGGCTGAGAATTTTTAATGTTATTCTTATTTACTGTTGTTTAGTTCTTATTTTGCTTTCTGGTTTAATTGTTGGAAGTTGTCTGGGAAGGGCTTTGCCATAGAAGGCAGCTTATAAATATTTTTTAATAAATAAATAAGTAAATGTAGACATAATATTGCTTCCTTTGTGATATGGTGTGTTTAGGAGTTCCTGATGAAGGGCAGTGTACACATTTAATAAATATTAATACTTCCAATCCCCTCCCATTTGGGCAAGTAATTCTTAGTTATTTTGGAGTACTACTTTTGCTGTTAGTTCACATGTTTTAAAAGAACCAGTGAGAGCTTTTTGCTAAGGCTAGCTACTGTGCATGATAGTGGTGGTTCAATTTTTGTTGGGATGATCACTGGGGTGGGGGGGGGGGAGGGTTAGTCACAACTGCTGTGTTAGCCATGCAAGTCATGTAATGTGTAGTTTGACTATCAGTCCTGAATTGAAATGGGGCTGAGTCTTTGTGAGACAGAGGTGCCAGCTTCTCCAAAGGATTGGGAGGGACAATGTGATGTCACACGATGTTGCGAGGAGCCACAGGGCAGAACCAAGTGCAATCTGAAAATAAGAGGAGGACTGGCCCCTCAAAAGATACATTTGGGGAGCTGAAACTGTCTCAGCCCCCAGGAGTCGGTGCCTATGTTGTGAGACTTTGCTCAAATTAAACCCTGGCCTTCTATAGCTATTGTAGCAAAACATCACAACACTCTTGACAAATTATTCTTTCTCAGCCTATTCATCTGCCTACGTAACTGAGCCACTCTGTCAGCCTCAAATCCTTCATTTGCAATTCAGACATACCTTACAGGGTTGTTGTGATCATGATTGTAACCATATGAAATACCTTGAAAGTGCTGTAGAAAGTGCTGATCATGATTGTAACCATATGAAATACCTTGAAAGTGCTGTAGAAGTGTTAAGTATCATTATCGTCTTTCATCATTATCATCATTCATCACAGCTAGTTGCATCTTTGAATATTGTATATTTAAGTCATCAAATGCATGTGAAAGGATAAGCCTTGAGGTGATGCTGTTAAGATGATAGTGGTTGGTGCCTACCCATAGAAATCCAGTGATTATCAAAATACTCAAGATGAGTATCTGTAGAGGGAAGGGGAGGAAGAATAGAAGAAATGTGTTGTTAAACTTGTCCATTCCTGGTTTATGTATATTTGAAACAAATTTGTATGCACCCAGGAGCTTCACATGACTTATTCTCAGTGGTATTCATGACCCACCTTCCACCCCACCTCAAAAAGTCAAATTTTGGCTGGTTTCCCCAGTAGATTTTCAGTTATTTGGGCCAACCCAGATGAAGAGATACTCAAATTATATTGATTCTCCTTCCCCTGACTATTTTGAATAGCTAACATTTATGCAAATGTTGGGAGGTTGCAGGCATCCCTGAGCTCCTTATCTGCCTTGCCCTTTTCCAGGTCATTAAAGGCCATCTCTTCACAGAAGGAAGACAGCAGAAACTAAGGGAGAGATGTGCCTTCCAAATGCCTGTTTGTGACTTACCAAGGAGGCATGTTTTGAACCTGAAAGCAAGCCAAGCAGATAAGAAAAAAACCGGGCATTTATCCAAGAGTTCTGCACGTTGTAGCCTGAAAGAGCAATCTGATAGCAGACTTTTAAATAAAAATTAGACGTTATGAAGTAATTGCAAGAAAATCGGAGGCAGCACAGCTAAAGCATCACCCCAAGCAAAGGCAGGCTCTTCACAGTCACTTTCCATAAACAGCATCTGCTTGGAAATTAAATTCTATTCTTTTATGTGCATCAAATCTGCACCTGTGAGGAAATCCGGACATAATGCCAGAGCGATTGCAGTCGGCAGCAGTATCCATGGCAATGAGATCAGACTCGGAAAGGAGCATGGGAGGCAGCTCCCTGCTTTTGGCTGACCTGTCACACATGATTGACGTACAAGAAAGGGAGATAAAATGCAGCTAAATAGGTGCTTTGACATTTCATTATGCCGTTTGTCAAAAGGGTGGGTGGGGGGAGAGAAGATGCACAACAACACAGGTGTTTGGCTGTTTCCTATTTCTTACTGCATTATCTGCCCATCTTTCCTTCATGGAGCTTGGGGTCGTGCATGCAGTCCTTCTCCACTTCATCCTCACAACAACAATGTGAGGCAGGTTAGGGACAGGGACCCTGCTGGAACAAAACAAAAAAGGGGAAGCCTATCTGTAATGGTTCTAGGGGTTGCTCGTGCGTAAGTTGCCGCCACTCCTGGCTAGGTTACCTGGTTGAATCCTTTCTGTCTGGACAGCCTCAAGTTTCGTGGCTGCCTCAGTCGCTGGCAGAATCCGTCAGTGGGTGTTTCTTGAACCTTTTCCAGCATAAAAGCTGTTTGACGCCCAGTCTCCTCCTACTCTCCCTGGACGGAAGTCTTCTGCGCAAAGTGGGTGCGGGCAGCGGAGTACCCGTGCCCTCTCCGCTGGTCTCCGGCGAAGAGTCCTGGAGCCACCTCTCTGATTCCCCCATCTGCCCCCCTTCTCCACTGGTGTTACGCTGATTTCCTTCCCCAGCGGATGGGCTGCCTCTCTCCCTACTGGGACCCTCTCCGGCATCCCTCTGGAGCCTTCTCTCCGCCTCCAGCTCCGATGGCAGTTCCCTGACACTATCCTCATGAGAAAAGCTGGATTCCAAGCCTGGCCTGCAGGGATGGATGTGGCCACACACTGGGCCTCCCAGCAATGGCATCACTACCACCTCCTAGCAAGGAGAGGCAGCAGGGAGTTCGGCGAGGAGCAAACACACTGTCAGGAGTGCTGGAGTCAGGCAGGGCGGGGCCTCAGCAGTGGCAGCCTCTTCTCCTCCTTGCTTGCTCTCTAGTAGCCGCTATGAGCTACCCAAGGGGGGAAGCCAGCAGCAGCAGCCATGGAGAAGCCTTGGCGTGCTCCCTTACAACAACAGCCACAGCTGCTATGGCCTAGGACAAATAGCCACCCAGCTTATTCTCCTCCCCGAGCTCGGTGGTGACAGCGCTAGCAGGGGAAATAGGGACATTCCAGGATCAAATCAGAAGCCAGGTTGGCTTCCACAGTTCCGGGGCTGTCCCTGGAAAAGCAGGGTGCTTGGAGGTGCGTAGTGGCACTCCTTCCTACTGGTTGAGAAGAGGGTTGAATCTCCCCCCCCCCTGCACTGTGAATCCAATAAAAATTGCCTCCCCTCCCCTTTTGCTTTTTATAACCCAGCTGCTCTCCTTAGTGTCACGTCCAGTTTGACCCTAACTCTGTTGCTGATCAGTTGTTGTTTTTACCAGCATTCCATACTTCGGTAAATTAACCACCAGAATGTCTATATTATGGTATAGCTCTCACCGCCAGCTTTTTGGAAGATGCGGTCCTTTCAAGCAGCCTTCAGCAAAGCAAATCCCTTTCTATAATAAATTAGTCCTGTCTGTGCCCTATGATTAGAACGATCTCTTATCTTCATGAGTCATTTTAATGGACATGTTTCTTGTCAGGAAGCAGTCACCATCTGTGCTGTCATCTAAGTGCTGCGTGGAAAACACAGGAAGGAAAAAGCCACCATCATTCATGTGCCTGTTGTGCAATGCCAGTACACCAGCAATTCTGCAGTATAAAGCTGGATGTATGTCCAATTTGCATTAAAGCGTTGCTGAGGTTTTCATGGCTCCCGGTTCCCGTGTCTTTAACGGAAGCTAGATCTGCAGACATTAGCAAGTATCAGAGTTCATCATCATGCTGTGAAAAACCTAAAACTGCTGTTCTAAAAGGTAAAGGTAAAGGACCCCTGACAGTTAAGTTCAATTGCGAAAGACCCTGGGGTTGCGGCGCTCATCTCGCTTTACTGGCTGAGGGAGCAGGCGTTTGTCCGCAGAGTTTTTCCGGGTCATGTGGCCAGCATGACTAAGCTGCTTCTGGCAAAACCAGAGCAGCACACAGAAAAAACGTTTACTTTCCCACCGGAGCGGTACCTATTTATCTGCTTGCACTGGTGTGCTTTCGAACTGCTAATGGAAGCCCTGCACAAGAACTGCCACATGTGTGATGGGATTTAACCCCCCCTGCACCCTCCACAATTGGTTGGTAGGGGCGGTCAACCAGAACAACATGTGGAGGGAGTTGAGGGGGGTTCATTCTGTCTTGCAGACAGACAGATGCTTACACAGACAGAACACTTGGAAGAACGTGACATTGAATTCCACCCTCTGTCATCCAGCGGTGGCCAACATGGTGCCTTCTAGATGTTGTGGACCTCAGCTCCCATCATCCTTAGCCATAGGCCATGCTGGCTGGGACGGATGGGAGTTGTAGTCCAACAACCCTTGGAAGGCGCCATGTTGGCTAGCCCTGATGGTACTAGTGCCAGAGGCTGAATGAGAGACTGAACTGCTTTAGAGGTTTTTGATGATTAAGCAGTGTACAAATTCCATTAAATCAATCAATAAACTCCTTAGCGGGTCCATTTAGCTCTCAATGGCTCTGCCCTCCTTGGTTCTGACACAAAAGTGGAGAAGAACAGCTTTGAAGAACTCGACACCCATCATTGTGACGCCTTCTCTTATGCTCTTACTGCTCCCACTGCTTCCCTCCCAAACCTGCGGATTTAATCTCCCTCTCTACAATGGCTTCTCCTGGGCAGCTACCTTTTTTTGTCTTGTGTGGGTGGCTTGTCTCTGGCTTTGTGGCGTTCATTTTAATTTTTCGCGTGAGCACCGGAGTGTTGTTAATTCCATCCCGTCGGATTACCATTCGGCTGATCTTACGTGGCAAGCAGTCCCTATCGCCAGCCCGCCTTCTTTCTTTGGTGTGATCACCTCTGGCTGCGGCGCAGAATTTGGAATAGCTGAGATGGCTCTGGCACAATAGAAGCACGCAAGCATGCAGAGGGGCTGGCTCCATCCTTTGGTGAGCCCTTGAAGCATCACAATACATTCTGTGTTCATAGAAAAAGAGAGGAGAAAAACAGAGGGGGGGAGGTATGATCAGGGTGTACTACTAATGACAAGAAATAAAAGTACCCAAGTTTTTACACACACACACACAAACCAGCAACCCAAAATTCCTTTGGCTGAGCAATTCCTACCTTAATAAGAAATCCAGACTGTTCGACTTTGTGGGATTTGACTTGCCAGCTGGACTAGGTAAAAGGCATATTTTATTATTTTCTGACATTCTCAAGCCTGTGGTTTTTCAACTCAGTTCTGGTTTTTAAATAGAAAAGAGAAGGTTGGGGAGGGAGTGTTAAGTATGGTGTAGTGCCAGACTAGGACCTGAGAGACGAGGATTCAAATTGTGAAGCTCGCTGGGCCAGTCACTCACAAGGTTGCTGCAAGGATAAAATGGGGAGCAGGAGAACCATGTCTGCTACCCGAGCTCCTTGGAGGAAAGGTGGAATATAAATGAAATAAATAAGATGGGCAATGTTTTATGGAGCACTTTGTTATCCTTTTGTGCAGCCTCAGCCATGTTTACGTGGAAGCAAGTCCCACTGAATTCAGTGAGGGTTACGCCTGGGGTTGCAGCCTGAGTTGTTCTTTAGCAGAAGCCATGGTTTGCATGGTAGCCTTAAAAAAATTAATAGGCAACAAACTTAATAAATTGTGCCTGGAAATCTATATAGATATAATGCACAGCATAGAAAATTAGTGCAAACTGCAAAGTACCCTCTGGAGGGTAGGACCTGAAGCAATGGCATCAAGTTACAAGAAATGATATTTTGGCTAAACACGAGGAAGAACTTTCTGACAGTAGGAGCTGTCCGACAGTGGAACGGTCTTCCTTGGGAGGTTGTCGAATCCTCTTTCTAGGTGGTTTTAAGCAGAGGTTGGATGGCCATCTGCCACGGATGCTTTGGTTGAGACTCCTGCATTGCAGGGGGTTGGACTAGATGACCATTGGGGTCCCTTCCAACTCTACAATTCTATGATTCTACATGGGCCCCACTGAAGTTGCTTTATATGGGCCATAAGTCCACCTACAATGGTGTGCTGCCTTCTCTGACTGGCAGGGGAGCTCTATGGCCTCAGGAAGAGATCTTTCCAGTCATCCTTGTCACTGAAGTTGCTACTGGGATCTTCTGTGTGCACAAGCATGTGATGTACCTTCCGATAATTAATTAATTAATTAAACTCTTGTCCCCTGCTTCCTCCAAGGAGCTTGGGACAGTGTTCACACAGCTATCCCGCCCTTTGTCTCACAACAGCCCAGTGAGGTGGGCCAGACTGAGAGTGAGTGGCTGCCCCACAGTCACTCAGTGGGTTTCATGGCTGAGTGGGAGGGTTTGGAAAGTCATTCCTTGTCTGACACTCTTGACACCTCGCCACATAGCCTCTCCTTTTCACCTACTTTGAGGAATACGCCTGTGGTAAAGCGCTGCACCAATACGGAGCCACGTTGCAGTGCAGCTTCAAGGTTATGCAGGCACAAACACTGATCCCTAGATCTGCATTTAAAAGACCGCATTCCCCAATGAATTCCAATTTTGGCAGAGAACACTGTTATGTCACAATCCGTACCCTTCCAATAATTTCTTTAAGTGTGCTGGAGCTATTCCTGAGAACACCTGTGAACTGTTAGGTTCTATGGAGCTGACAAGACAAGTCAGACTCAAAATAGAATTAGACACTCAAATAAATTGCTTTAGCACCTGCACCATTGCTCTCACTAGGATAAAAATAAAAGGTCTATCAATCCTCATACTTTGGGCATACGCTTCTGCTCAGCTGAGGTCAGTGTGAAATGTTTCTCTGCTTTGATAAAAACCCTGCATAACTAGCCAAATGCATTGTGGGAGTGTTTCATTTACCTCAGAGATAATTTGAGTATGAGCTGGTATTAGACTCAGAAGATTATTCTAAATGGGCCATTGGTCTTTCTTTTTTTGGTGTGGCAAATTGCTATGAGACACACTAATCCCCTGTTTGTTATTCCCAAGTCATTTTAAGTATTTCAGTGACTCATATTCTAATTAATGAAATCTGCCTTAGGAAAGTAATGACTGAGACCTGGCAAAGAGCATAACCAAAGTGTGAGGAAATGAAACGAGAAACTGTACTACCAACTTCCTAATGGGATATCACAGGGAAATACATTCTCTTCCTTGACCTCTACTTAGCATCAATTCAACAGAAGACAAGGCTCCACAGCAGCTATGGAGAAACTCCAGAAGTTGTTGGAATTCAGCCCACATCATTTCTGACTATTGACCATGCTGGCTGAGACTTATGGGAGATGGAGTTTAACAGCATCTGGAGGGCCAGAGGTTGCCACTGTCTGGTCTACAACCTGGTGGGTGTGAGGGCCAAGTCTCTACTCTCCCACTCTTGCCATTGGCCATGTCCTCAAGATGTCCTAAGCATATTGCTTGCCATGGAAAGAGCATACTTGTTCCTGCATGAAAACAACTGTGATACCCTCCAATGTTTTTCTGATGAAAATAGGGACATCCTGAGGCTGGCAATAGGAGGGAAAAGGGGTTCTAAGGTTGCAAACTTACGCATATTTACCTGGGAATAAGCCTCGCTGGTGGCATTGGGATTTAACTCTGAATAAAAATGGATCAGCTTGTACTGTGGTGGGCCTTCTGGTGGCTGCCCATTGGCCAGATATTGGCTGCCAGTTGTCCTTCACTAAAATGGGTCTAAAAATAATATTTGGGCTCTGAACCTTTCCCAGGCATTAACATGGCAAATTGCATAGCCAATGATAGATGGTAAAACTTATCCATAATCAAAAATGGATGAACCCAGATGAGAAAATTGGTGAGAGTATTGGACTGGGAGATCAGGGTTCAAATCCCTATTCAGCCAGCAAGCTCACTGGGTGACATTGGGCAAGTTGCTACTCCTTGCCCTAATCTACCTCACAGAGATGTTATGAGAATAACATGGAGATGAACCGTGTAAGAAACATTATTTTTGAAACATTGGAAAACCCTCAGATTTGTTCTGTGCTCTCTGTATGGAATTGAAAGCAGGTGACAGTCACCCCAAGCAATGACACACAATATTTCAGTGTCCTCTGACTCTAAGAAGTAGCTTGTCAAGTGAGACAGAGCTGACACACTAGTTTCCAAGCAGGTGAGTCACTGAGAAGGTAGGCAGAGGGATGAAACTGAGAGGGAGAGGTGGAGGAATGAAGCAGTGGGGAGGTTGTTGCAGTGCAAATGCATTGGCAGAACCAATCTGGCACTCTTGCTGGTGTGTTGTCACCATGCCAACCTCCCCAAGATCTTCTACTTGTAGTAAGCAACAACGACACTTATGCCAGGAAGCTAGTGTAGAAGTTCGGCATGCCAAGCCACATGGACTCATATTTGTTCCTCCCTCCCCTCCCCTCCCCATCCTCCTACCATCCTCAGCATGTGGCTGTCACACACACAGCCCTGGCTGAGTCATTTTGCTTGTACAGTGAGGTAGACAGGACCGTGTAGTGTGACTGTAGCTGTAGCTGTAGCTGCTAGGCAACAGACTAAGTCAATTCCCAAACAGCTTGCTGACACTCCAGTAGCATTTAGAAGCTAAGATGCAAGCCTTGCATAAGAGCAGCCCTCCACCAGCCATGTACACAACTGGCTATCCTCTACCTATGGGAAAATAATTTCTAGCAATTACTTGCAAGGAATGACAGAATAACTGCTGGCAAGCTAGGTGATGCAAAGACTGCTTTTCTCTCCCTTCCCTATCTCTAACTCTATATCTACAGAGAGAATGGGGTGGGTGGGATGAGAATGCATGCAGTATATTCTAATTACAGTGGTACCTCGGGATACAGACACTTCAGGTTACAGACTCCGCTAACCCAGAAATAGTACCTTGGGTTAAGAACTTTGCTTCAGGATGAGAACAGAAATCACGCAGCAGTAGGAGGAGGCCCCATTAGCTAAACTGGTACCTCAGGTTAAGAACAGTTTCAGGTCAAGAACAGACCTCCGGAACGAATTAAGTTTTTTACCTGAGGTACCACTGTACTAGCTTTGCCAACTATGTAGTAGAGCTAACCTAATGCCTTCAGAGTGGAGTGAACAAAACCTAGAAATTGTACTGGGATTTTAAAATTTTACATGTAGAATGGAATAATGAAATGCACAAAGTGCATCGTTCATAGGTTGGTGCTGTTCTTCCAGAGCAGCATGCTGATGTGCCACTCCTTCATCAGAGTGAGGTGGGGGTGAGGGAAAAGATTGTCATTCATCCATGAGCAATCAGCTCCATTTCCTTCTTTTCCCCTAACAGTAAGCAAAGCAAGCCTCCAGACTGTCTTATAATAGCCACAGGGCCAGCAGCATCTTATTCTCACCCTTTCATTTTGCTAATAGCATTTGTCCTTCTCCACTGCTTCCCACGCACTGCTGCATTTAACACTCACTGAACCCAGGGAAGCGGTGCCACTGAGTCACTAAAACCACTGGAGAATCTGTTCTCTGTTTCCTCTCTCCTTCCCTCTTCTGCACATTTTCTCTGCCATGATCAGATGAAGAGGCTGTCCTTGTACTTCTAAATTGCATGTTAGGAATTGGAGCATTTTGTTTGATCAGAATAGAAGAGACTGAGATTCAAGCCCAGACAATATTATTTTGCCTTCATTGTCTCTACAGGCACTGCAGGAAAATCTTGAGGGGGGACACACACACACACACAAACATTTTGTCATTTTAAAGGAATGCTTAAATTTATTGAAATAAATACCTAGAAGCTCAGTTCAGTTCATAGGTTTATTTTTCCAGCCAAAGACCATGACAAACTTGTACCAATAGTATTAATAAAATAATACAGAACATGCATCCATAATATGAGCCACCACCCATGATGTAAGAGAGAGAAGTTACCAGAGACACCAACCAACTCAAATCCATCTTGATTTCAGATTACATCTGCAAATCACCATGATTGATAGTGATTTTATCTAACTCCTTTTCCCTGATTATTATTTTTAGCAGCCAGTGTCCAGAGAAGCTATTACTGCCACTCAAAAGAAACAAAACCATTTCTCTGTTTCATCACAACTTCATCATAATTTCCCTGTTGTATTCATAGAATCATAGAGTTGGAAGAGACCACAAGGGCCATCGAGTCCAACACCCTGCCAAGCAGGAAACACCATCAGAGCACTCGTGACATATGGTTGTCAAGCCTCTGCTTAAAGACCTCCAAAGAAGGAGACTCCACCACACTCCTTGGCAGCAAATTCCACTGTCGAACAGCTCTTACTGTCAGGAAGTTCTTCCTAATGTTTAGGTGGAATCTTCTTTCTTGTAGTTTGGATCCATTGCTCCGTGTCCACTTCTCTGGAGCAGCAGAAAACAACCATTCTCCCTCCTCTATATGACATCCTTTTATATATTTGAACATGGCTATCATATCACCCCTTAACCTCCTCTTCTCCAGGCTAAACATGCCCAGCTCCCTTAGCCATTCCTCATAAGGCATCGTTTCCAGGCCTTTGACCATTTTGGTTGCCCTCCTCTGGACACGTTCCAGTTTGTCAGTGTCCTTCTTGAACTGTGGTGCCCAGAACTGGACACAGTACTCCAGGTGAGGTCTGACCAGAGCAGAATACAGTGGCACTATTCCTTGTGGCGGTTCATTCAGGAAGACCAGGTTTGCTATGGTCTCATTGCTATGGCAAACCTGATCCATTTCAGGACTGTTCAAGTGACTATCGTCAACCCCAATATGCTACAAACTTTCTCAAGCATTTTTTTTTTTAAGAAGCAAGAAAACTTAAATTTTGATCCTGTACTAGCAAGATGCACTAGTGGCAGTCAGCAGAACAAGGGGGTGGTACTTACTTGACCCCCTGTCACTGTTATCCATACAGCTCACTGGGAAGGAAAGGGTGATGGGTGAGATGGTGACAAGGGCATGATGCAAAATCCAGCAGTACCATGACCTCACCACCATCTTGCTCCTTCCTGTTTCCCTCCCAGTAAGTCACACCAATACTGGTGACAGAAGGTCAGGTCAGTGCCACCACCCCACCTTCTGACTGCAACTGGGAAGCATGGAAAGGAATGGAATGAAATTGGTGTTTCTGGTTTAATTCTCAAGGGTGGGATGGAGTTGCATCATTAGCTTCCTGGCAGGTGGGTCGCTGTCCTGTGCCAGGAGGGAGAAGGAGAGGGGCAACGCAGTACATAGGTCAGTGTGGTGTGGATGAACACACCAGTGGAGACAACATGGCGCTCCTGTCATTTAATTTGCACCACACCAGTCTCTCTCACCCTTCCCCCTCCTACTAAGCAAAAGTGGCCCACCTGCCAGGAAACTAGAGTAGCGACCCCACCCCGCCCAGATTGCTGCTGCAGATGAGTTGCATAGGTCAACTTGGATGTCCTGGAATTTGAAAGGATGTTTGTGGAGACCAGCCATTAAGTCTTCACTTAAGTGGAATAAATGAACTGGTGGGAGCCCAACCAATAAATAATCTGAAGTCATGGGTGAACAATAAGGGAGCCAAGTTTGCGGATGACACCAAATTATTTAAGATGTTAAAATCCAAAGCAGGCTGCAAAAAATCAAAATTAAAAAAATCAAAATGTTTTCCTCCAAACTGGCTGAATGGAGAAGAAAAGGGCATATGAAATTCAGTGTAAGTGAAAATGGACACCACCACCCAATTTTAGCTAAAAGGAAAAAAAAAAAAAAGGATGGGGGATCTTATTGTAAAACTAGTGGGAAATCTGAGCTTGGAGACTGCTGCAATACTGAGGAGAGAATTTTAGAGGTTTATATGTTATATGTTGTGCAATGAGAATGAGTTGAGATAAATTATTCACACCCTCAGATTATTCCATTCCATCCCATGAAATTGAAAGCCTGTAAATTCAATACAAAACGGAACACAGTAGTGGATAATGTGGTGGAGTGGCGGTGCTTATCTGACCTCTGGTTGGTCCCATTGCTGGTGAGGTAAGGGCAGCACAAATGCACCAGCTAATCTGGTGCTGCCACTGGTGCATCTGCACAATACTGACTTGCTCCTGCCTTGCCTCCCCCCTACGTTCCAGTAAGCAGTAGCAATGCAACTCATCAGAGGCCAGGTGGGCACTGCCATCCCACCACAATGTCTGCTCTTGATTCAAAACAAAATTAATCTATGGACAGGTCTGACCCAAGACATTTTGCCGCCCGAGGCAGAATAGCAAATCCTCAAGTCAGTGTGCACAGTATGCAAAGCTAGCCAATTTATTTTTGCACTTGAGATAGAAAAATGTACTCTCTTAGGCAGTGCAACAACAACAAATTTTTAAAATGCCCTTACGTGGCACTCAAAATCGGCTGCCTGGGGGATCATTCAGTCATATAAATAAATCTCCCTACCTGTCTATCAGATCCAGATAACCATATTCTTCTCACCAAGCCCTCCCCTCATTCTGCAGTGAAATATTCCATTCGTACAGGAATGGATATCAGCTGAACTTAGGGATAGCTTTTCTTGTAATGGCTTCTGGCTGCCTTCCTGGATTCAGTCTACAATTGCTCTCATTTGCTGATTATCAGGTACAGTCACAGCTAGTTTCAATAGCATATATCCAGAATGTATTGACATGGTGGTACATCACAGCAAGTCAATGTGAATAATAAGCTCAGCTCCTTCAAGGATGTTTGCTGACTAGTGTGGAAGATAAGTTTCCAGTCTTTGCTCATAGGTTGAATACTGAAGCTTTCCTAAGTATTATTTGATCAGTCTATATAGAGGTGGTAAAAATTCAGGTTCCTTAAAATATCCACAAACTCATCTTTGCTCTTCTCCCATTTTCTTTGTGTGCCGAGTTTCGAATTTTTATTTATTTTTTGCTGTAGATCACACTTGTTTAATTTTGTGTGATTGCTCATGCATGTTGGATAGCCTAAGCTTGTTTGGTGCGCTAAGGCATGTTAGGATATTATTTTTTAAGGATAAATAGCACTGATGGGTTTCCACAGGGTTTCCAGCTCCAAGCTCCAAACCTTGACAATGTCCTTTCAGATAAATTATATGCAGCATAACAAGGGTTGACCTCCTCTTCCCAGAGGAAATGAAATGCAAAAGGTATCTTGGTAGCATTAAAGAACTGTCTTAAACCAATTGAGGTCCACTGGAAATTCACAATTACGAGTGACACCAACTACATTATTCAGTTTTATCTTTGGCACCATCACTATGGTGACTCCTTCCCCCACCAGTCCAATGACAGCATCCTCACAAGAAGAGGAGCAGAGCTTCAGGAGACATATTTGGAGAGACATTGCTGGATTAAAACTACAGACTTTGTAGTGAGTGTCACAAACTAGGGATTTCAGACACAAGCCATTGGTATCTGTGAGTTCTTTCACTGAATGTTGTTGAACTACCCATGTGGATAAGTGGACTTGGAAGATCCGAGTCTATGGCTGGCACTAGATCATATCCCTTTGAAAATTTGTACTCCAAAACACATTGCCTGTGTGTAAAGCAGGGTCTTGGCCTTCATCTGAAGGTGCGTCTCCACCCCCATCATTCAGCCCAGACACTGAGGTCCAGCTCCGAGGGCCTTCTGGCAGTTCCCTCACTGCAAGAAGTGAGGTTACAGGGAACCAGACAGAGGGCCTTCTTGGTAGTGGCACCTGCCCTGTCAAGGATGTCAAGGAAATAAACAACTATCTGACTTTCAGAAGACATCTGAAGGCAACCCTGTTTAGGGAAGTTTTTTATGTCTGAAGTTTTATCGTGTTTTTAATTTTCTGTTGGGAGCCGCCCAGCCAGATGGGCGGGGTATAAATAATAAATTATTATCATTATCATTATCATTCTTCCTTTGTTTGCCCCAGAAATAGGCCAGTTGCAGACAAGGGGGAGAACCTTGTTCTACCCAGCCAAATCTAGTGTCTGCTCATGAGGGCCCTAGATGGGACTACTTTGGGGCAGGGGTGCCAACTTGAATAAAATTTGGGGGGAGGTAAGTCCCGCCCCACATACCTGATCACATGACACAGCACACACACACCATTTGAATGCCAATGCCCATCAACTGGGGGGGGGGCTCAAATATTTTATGGGGGGGGGGCAAAGGGACCTTGGCCCCTAGGAGTTAGCTCCTATGCTTTGGGGACATAAAGCCAGATGGCGTGAGCCTCGAAAACCATGTGAAAATTACAGTGCAAAATTCCCCTAATTGAAATGGGATTGCAAACAGCAATTAATGTGGAAATCAACAGTAAACATCTGCTTGATTTCCGAAAGTAGCTTTTATATCATACAAAAGATCACAGAAAATATGGAAATGACCAGGTAAGGAATTGGAATAAAATGCTGTCTGAATACAGCCTGAGAGAAATCCCAGTTGACAGATGTCCTTATGCTTCAGTATTAGGCTTCTTTCAGCCTTGCTGGCCCTGTTGTTTGGAGTGGAACAGAGCGGGGAGAGCTTACGTCTGCTACAAAAGACAGTAGCACCAAAACAGGGCATCAGATCTCCTTAAGTAGAGCCAACTGGACATCCCCACTAGATGCATGCAAAAGATGTGGGCCATAGACAAGAGGACCCATCTGAAGTCAGATCATACTATCATTCCTATGTTCCAGCAGAACAGAAACTGATCCCCTCCTCCTCAGTGCATTTTGAACTAAATCGGTTGGATTTGGATGCCAGCAGATTCTGTCCCACAGGCTACAACAATCTAGAGAAAAGGGAAGCACACTCACTGACACACTCAGGTCGAGTGCCTGGAACAACTTTCATTTCAAGCGAGGCTTGACATGGAGCCAGCTTGTCAAAGGAGATAAAAGAGACTAACAGGGAGCAAAACCAGAAAAATAATAATAAGTGAACCAGTCCTGCTCGAGGAGAAATCAACACTGGGCAGCTTTTGTTTCAGCTGGTTTTTCTTTAATAATGCATGAACGCTGCTAACAAATCTGCCATTTTCACACTGTTAATTGCAGAAATATTTGCCACTTCCCTGGGGCATTTCTCTCACCCTCCTGACATGTTATCCCCCCCCCCAACAATTCTTTTCCACCTGAAGATTGCAAAGAGACAATCACTCAGAGAGCAGAACACAAAAGAAAAAGTGGGGGAAAACAAGAGAGAAAATGAGAATGCAAACAAGATATACGTGGGTATTTTGCCCCTTGTTTCTTTTCATGCAATTTTTCTAGGCTAGCGAATCTATTAAAATAGGTGCAAACATTCGAAATATCAATAGCGGCTATGCATTTTGTGCAATAGCACTGCAGTACATTGGTGAATATGCGAATAACAGGAATATGCCCTCAGATATCTGTATATGTGCCAATGTCATGCCCCATTTTCCAAGGGTGTGCAATGAATGCACATGTGTTGCTCAAGTTTACTTACTTGTTGCCACATTGACTATGAAGTCTTTCGGAGCCTCACACTGTAGAGAGGACAGCAGAGTTGCGTAGCTCCCCTCTATTGACTCTAATGTTTACCCATGCTAGCATCCTTTTGGGGCTGGTTTATTCATTCATTATACTATGAATGACCTAGGAATTCTAATGACCTTGGCTGGCCACATGACCCGGAAAAACTGTCTGCGGACAAACATCGGCTCCCTCAGCCAGTAAAGCGAGATGAGCACTGCAACCCCAGAGTCGTTCACAACTGGACTTAACTATCAGTGGTCCTTTACCTTTAGGAATTCTAAAATGGCACTCTGGGGATTTTGATAGACTGTTACATTTTAGCTTATATAGTTTCAAAGCCCTCGGCACCTACATTTGTGCTTGGAGTCAGGCAACTTTGACCACTGTAAATAATCATGCCTACTTAAATAACCATACCTTAAAGACAATCACTGCTAGTGCCTGTGTTCCCCTCCATACAACAAGATCTAGAACAACTATTCACAACTATTTGCCATTTTGGAGGTGACACTTGAAATTCTAGGTCTGACTTTATTGCAAATGTCACAGTTGACCACCAAGCTTTGCGATGTGATTGTTTTAGACTTGGCATCTCTTGATTTCAGCATCAGTTCTGGATGTTTATTTTTTTTTGGGGTGGTGGAGGTGGTGGTTCTAGTAGTTAAAGTGTGGGAGACAAGGCTTCAAATCCCCACTCAGCTATGAATCTCACAATGTGGCCTTGGGCCATCCCTGTCTCTCAGCCTAGCCTACCTTGCAGTGTTGTGAGCAGGATAAAATTAGAAGCAAGAGAGCCACGTACGCCATCTTGGGATCCTTGGAGGAAAGGCAAAATAGGAATTCAACAAATAAAGTCCTAGATGATGCCCTCAGCAGGCTCCCACATCTGCTATGCTGTTGCTCTCTGCTCATTTATTTCCTCTCTTGCTTGGAGCCCAATCTGCGCAGCTGTGCAGAGGACAAGACCAGCAGAGGCTGATGCTCCTTCTGCTTGCACTTGGCTCTGCCCACTTGCTCAGAGGGGACAGGCGAACAGGTCAGGCAGTGAGAGCTATGGAGCTCCGGGGGCTGGCAGGCGTGTGGGTCCTTGGCAAAGATGCAGCGATGTTGACCCCTGACCCCGGCTTTCCTGATTGTCTTGGCCAGCTTCAAATATGTGTTTTCATAAGCTGTCAGCTGTCAGACAGCAAACTTCATTGCCTATCAGCGACTAAACTGTATGAAATGCTAAGTACCAGTTCCTGCCCTCCACCAAATACTCTCAGATGCTAAGTGCCTTGGCACCTCAGCTATCAAGTGCTGTCAAATACTAAGCAGTGTGTCAGGCTGTCAATACTGAAATACAAAGATCAAATACAAAGATCAAATATTTGAGGAGCATTGGGGCGATAAAATAAAATAAACTGAGTCCTCAGAGCATCAATGGGGAATCAGCAGCAATAGTATTTTCAGGGGAGCTTTTTCAGGAGCAATTCATTTCGGGGACATCATCCTGACACCATACCTGGCCCTGCAAGAGATGCTGGCCTGTTTATGATTGCCTGTTAAGCTTTTATTGGGATGCCTGTTTGTATAACTGCCCATTACCCACTTATTCCGATGGCTGTATTTCTTTGAATATTACATAATACAGCAGCATTGTGAGGCTGATATAAGTCTCATAATGAAATCACCCCACAAAAAAGAAATGTATTTCCCCAAAGAGCTTAAATAGAAGACAAGAGACACTAGTATGTGGTAGAAGGCGGGTGGTTTGGGTGAAGGAGAGGACAAGGCAATAGACAAGATTAGCTGCTAAAAGGAAGACTTTACATATTAAAATGCCATTTGCATACATTATCCTACATCAAATGAGCATCCTGAAGGTTTCACAAAAGATTGCTGCACAAATATAATTTCCCCCTCCTCCTCCAAGGCGATCTGCTTAGTCTACGTAAGCCCCAGTTGAACTAAGAAAAATTGGAAAGCTAAACGATCATTTGATAGTCTATTAAAAAGCAGTTTCAGATCTTTAGGAAAGAGAAAGGTGGGAGTGTGGAGGAGGTGCTATCTTATTATCTCCCTTTGTCATTTGATCATCAAGTAACTTAAGCGAAGGTTGGAAGGGGCACAGGAACACGGCAGTTCCATGCCACCCTTGCCCTGACTTTGGCTTAGCACTGAGAAAAATTCTCTGGCGGCACTAATAGAGTAACAGGAAGCAATTTATGCTCCTTTACAGTCATCGTCTTCTCCCTTGTATGGGGCTGCCCAGTCTATAGGATCATGGACAATGTATAACAAGATGTAGAGATTTATCGACCTTATAACTCACCTTTGCATATATTAGGAGGGATGTACGAAGCCTTCTCTAATATTTCCACCTCCTTGCAAAGTGACATCACATGCTTGGGACACTTACGTCACAATCCTATGTATGTTTACTCATGAGGAAATCCTTGGGCTACAATCTATATGCACGTTCCTGGGAGTAAAGCCCCAGTGAGCACATTGGGAATCATTCCTGAATTAACATGCACAGGATGATGCTGTTATTCGCAAGAATGGCTATACAGTTCATCATAACGGTTGTTGTTATTTCACATTTTTGCTTGGACCCTTGCATTATTAAACATTATGCCTCTGAGTCCTGATTTAATTAAGCATTGCTCCTATGTACTTTGGAAAGGAATGAGTTGTAGCATTTGTTCAAAAAGGTTGCTATTGCGCAGGATATTGGCTATTGCTCAAACAGTTCCCCATAAAAACACTAGGCAGAATTCTGTGTTTTATTTTGTTCATTTATAAACCACTTTTCAGCTTGCTCTTGCTCATTCTGTAAAACAGGCTTATTTGTGTAACAAATTTACCCATTTCCCCCTTTTAAGCTATCAAAACCACAACAACATTTTTTTTTGCAATCTGTGGCTATATTTACTTTTTGAAAGCCATTAAGTGAACACTTATTTCTTAAAATGAAAATGGAAGATACAGCCCTAGTTATTATCTTCCTGCTGCAGTGCAATCCTGTTGGTGTTTACTCAGCAGTCAGTCACAATTTGTTCCATGGGGTTTGCTCCCTAGTATGTGCACCCTTACATGACAATCCTACATGTCTACTCAGAAGTAAACCCCACTGAGCTGAATGGGACTTACTCCCAGAAAAGTGTGTATTACAGTCTTACAGAGCAATTGAAATTGAATCCAGGAAGTAGTGGGGCAGAGTGGAGTGGTAGCCAGGGCAGAACAAGGGACTATCTATCTATCATCTATCTATCTATCTATCTATCTATCTATCTATCTATCTATCTATCTATCTATCTAATCTATCTATCATCTATCTATCTATCTATCTATCTACCTACCTACCATCTACCTACCTACCTAATAGTTATACCAGCTCTTAGCTGGCATGGCTGAGGGTCTCAAGGATTGTGCTCCTCGGGGAACCTCTGGAACTTTGGATCTAGGGCTCCAAAATGGCCTTTCCCCCAAATACTCCATTTCAGATCTTTCTACTGACCACCATCCATGGGGGGGGGACCACTGGCAGTAGCCCTCTGCCCAACTGGGTGATGCTGGGGCCTCCACTGTGGGGGAGCCCCATCCCTCACAACCAGTGGAGTTCCTCTCCACCAACAGAAGCCACTGGAGAGGTATCTGCACGCCGTCCAACCTTATCAGGCATCAGTTGGGGTGGGTGGTCACAGTTGCACTGTACCTCTGGTGCATGTGCCTCAGCTTATTTTTTAAATTTCTGCCCAGAATTTGGCTGCAATGCTGAGCCCCTAACTGGCAGCAGGTGGGCTAGCACTGCATCTACAGCATCCATACTTGCACCAACTGGGGCCCATTGCACTCACATGCTGACAACAGGGTCTGCACAGCATTCAGCAGTTCCTGTGCCAGCACAGCCCTCCCCTTGCCCTCCAAACACCTTGGTTTGGGGGGCATTCCACTGGCTACCACTGGTTGTAGCTCCTGTCCACCCGCCATTTTGGTGGGCACATTTGTGTGGTCCTCAGCAGTGGGGCTTCCCCACTGATATCAGAGCTGCCCTGCTTGTCAAGGAGATGCTTCCTCTCCATCCAAACCCCCTCTGGTGTGGTGGAGTGTGGGTGATGGTTTGCTCTTGCTGTTTAATAAAAGCACAATACCAATTGTACTCTATACTCCAGGTTCCATTTCTATAGAAACACATAGCCTTGGATAGCTGCTAATGCTGCATTTTCTGAGTTCCACATAAATGCAGCTTCATTAGTCAGCCTTTAGAGCCATCAACTCCGCAACGTGGCCTTTGAGCACATTTCTCTGAATTCACACATTGAAAATGAGGCATTTAATTCTCCGAATTCAATGTACTTAACACTGATATTTCCGAGAAGAACTGTCCCCCATGGTGTTACAGAGCATGCAGTTTATTTATGTAACTTAACTGTAACAAATCCTGGAGCATAATAGTTTCCTCAGCTGCTTTGACGATTAAGGTAAAAATAACCATATAAATAAAGCACAAGCTGGAGATTAGAGAAAACTGTTTAATGTGAACAGCATCCAGTGCGTTCCGCAAACTATAAGAAAAGTTAATTTTTCATGCTCCTGAGAACAGTCACAGAATAACAAACATGAAATCAGAACGGAAGTATTTATCAGTGCTGTACATACAGCGATACTTCAGAAGCTTTGGCCATCGTTTGAAGAGATTTGAAATCAAACTACCTTGTGCTACTTTTCTGAGGTGCTCATTTTCTTTGCCTAACACTTCCTTTTCTTTCAAATATTAAACAATTAGTGGATCACACAGCTGTGAAGAACAATGCTTAAAGGGGGGGGGGGTGTTCTATGAAATTACCAAGGGTTGTATCCAATGAGTACTTCCATTTATGTAAGGACTTCTGCCTGTGCAACAAAACTTCCACTTCCTCTCCTCCTGCCGCCCCTCCATAAATCTTCTTTGGGGCTTCCTCCAACCCTTTGGAGCAGATTGGGGGGCAGGGGACATGTGGGGGGGGGGAGTTCTGTTGTGCAATGGAATGACTTTGTTGGATGCAAGCCATTATGTCTTCAAGAGGATGTTGAAAATCTAGATTTCAATTCATCATTTTTGAGATGTGGAAACATTCCTATGCATGTTTACTCAGAGTTAAATCTCATTGGGGTCAATGAGGCTTAGTCACTAGTAAGCAGGTACAATAATAACCTTATTATTGTCCTTTCTAGTTGTTTTCATGCTTGACCTTTTTTTGTAGGTGTACGTCACATCCACGGCTTTTTTCAGCTGGAACTCACTGGAACTCAGTTCCGGCACCTCTCAGGTGGACAGAACAAGGAAGGCATTTATGGTGAGTTCCAACACCTCTTTTTCTAGAAAAATAGCACTGGTCACACCTCTTTTGTTCAAATGTTCAAACCCCCTTCTTTTCCAGGAATAAAAAAGCTTAATCATTCCCTTCATTTTTTAAAAAAAACCCCAACAACTTTTAATCATTAATGAATACCATCCCAAGGGCTGTATGGGATCAAAATACCCTCATCTCCAGATGATTTTACTAGAAGAGGATTCTTTACACAGGGTGGAGGCAAGAGGCAAAAAGCAAAAAAAGATGTGGCAACCAGTGAGTTTTGTAGGAGCACTTACACAAAAGGTGACTAGAGTCAGGGTGCCCAAATCCACTGCCTTTCCTATGGTACCATCTGAGCCAAAGGTCTCTGTGTGGCGAATGAGCAGACTGCTCCAGGCAAAGAGATTATGTGGGGAGGGGAGATCAGCAAAACATGCGGCCTCCCTTTTGCGGGCAAGGGCATCCCATTAGAAGAATTCTGCTCACAGGATGTTCCCACCAGTAGAATCTTTGTTAGGGTCTAAGCCTATACAAAGGTGTCCAATAACACAGGTGGCTTTAAAAATAAACAAGTTGCAAATGCTTATTAAAAACTGCAAGCCTGAATTTCATACTATGGAATTTCAAAAGTGCTTTTAGAAACCATGCACTTTGCCACAAATTTCTGCTTTTAGAACAGTTATCAGGCCGAATTGGTGTATATTGAACACCTTTTGTCTGAAAATGCTGGGGCTGAGTTATTATTACATCTAAACACTGGCTTTCACCATAGTCTGCCTTTAATACCTCTTCCATTAAAGCAGATTACAGTGAATCAACTTATATTAACTGTGTTTTGTTGATCTCTTTAAGACTGTAATAGCATTAAAGCAGGAAGCAAAAGCTCTGTGAGCATCTGGAAACTGCAGAGCACATGAAGGAGATTCCTCTTATTATTCCCTGCTGGGGTGGTTTCACTTGGCCTGGCCAATTTTCTGCATGCAGCAGGGTAATCAAAGAAGCTTTGCTCCCCCAAGAGACACTTGAACTCACAGTCAGCAACAGGGAGGGATAACACTGCTGCCCCAATCATGTCTGCCCACAGAAACAAGTTGCGGACACCAAGCTGAGGTCACCTCTAGACAGTTCTGCCAACGCCTTCTCCCCAGTATGGCATCCAGGGGATATGAAGAAAAATTATGCAGATTGTGCTGGGGGGGGGGGATCCAAAATCCACAGAAGGCCCATCCCTTTTTCAGGACCAACCAAAATGTGACAAAATTTTAGTCTGTATCCCCCCCCCCCCGAATTGGATGCAGATTGTAGATATGGTTGCCCCTGAGGGAGTGAAGCCTGACAAATTTCAGGGTGAAGTGCAGCGGTTATCATTTGGGATAGGGGAAAAATGCTCCCTTTAAAAAACCTGAGGAATACAGAGAAATGCTCCTGCAGTGAGAGGGCAGGGATGGCAAAATAGGTGCAGGGGCTATGATGCAAGGTGATTTTACCTACATTGTTTTGTATTGTTTCTGTTGCGTGTTTTTAAAAAAGACCTAAAACGTCATTCTTGAGACAGAAGCAGGCCACCTGTTGGTCTAACTCTACCACTTACACCCTGTTCTCACAGCCAAAGCTTGGTGGAGAATCATGACCCACATGAATATTTATTTCCATATCCCTCCCCTAAATCACAGTGATTGGAGTGGCCTCAAAAAATAATCCGCCATGATTAAAAGCCAGAGCTGTTTGTCAAAATGATTTTTTTGCCACCTTTCCACCCCTCCTTCCTTGGATTCTGAGCATCACCCTTGGCAGCCTGGTTCTATTTCTAGGAAAGGTGGTGGGGGGGGAGGAAGGGAGGTCATTCATTCAACCTATTGGATCAATCAAGGCCACAGAATGACTCAGAAGCTAAGGGAGCCCCTGATCTACCTTGAGACTCCTTGCTTATCACATGATCTGACTCAAGGACATGAGATCATGACCTGGTTTGTTATTTGTGGTGCACCCAGAGCCAATGGACACCCCAATACACATCACACTTCATCCATTTGGACTGTGGTTCACAAAAGAGGATGTCATAATGAATTAATGTGCAGTAATGGTCTTAGCACAACTACCCTCTGGAACTGAGAGCAGCGAGTCTAACCAGAATGTGTCAACTATTCCATCTTTCTCTTGCCATTCTGTTCCTCTGAAACATTTATAGAGTTACTGATGGCTTTCAGTAGAAAGACTGCAGCTAACCAACTAAATTTGTCGCTTAGACCTTTCTCTTGTATCTGGGGGATAGCAGAGGTAAGTGCCCGAAATCCATATTAAAAAGGGATTAGAGTTTCTCAAATGTAAAATCCCAAATAAAAACCTGCCTTAATTTATATCACATTAACTAAAATAAAGCTGAGCTTCTGAGTTCTCTTATTTCATCAGCAGCTACCTATCTAGCAAGCACTTACTACGAAGTTCTGCACAGGTGGAGAAATGGAGAAGGGAAGGGAGGAGACTGATAATGATGTAGGAAGGGTGAGCTAAGTGGCACAGCAACTGACAAAAGGAAGTGTAGCTAATATAAGGCTGTGTGTGGTATCTTTCAAGTGGTCTTTGAGACAGGATCTGAATGCAGGCAGGGAATGTGCTTGATTGACAAAGAGTTCCAGGCAGTGGCATCAGCATGATGGAGGGGCACAAAGGAGGGCATGGGAGGCTGCTACCTGGTCATGTTCCATAGGCATTCATACTCATTGCCTATTTCCTAACGAAGCAGTGCTCAGAAACCAAATCAGAATCATTATGTCATGTATTTAAACTAGGATCTTCTGTAAGGCAGTGAGCATAGGAAGTTGCGTTATACAGTGGTACCTCGGGTTACAAACGCTTCAAGTTACAGACTCTGCTAACCTGGAAGTAGTACCTCGGGTTAAGAACTTTACCTCAGGATGAGAACAAAAATCACATGGCGGCAGTGTGGCGGCAGCGGGAGGCCCCATTAGCTAAAGTGGTACCTCAGGTTAAGAACACTTTCAGGTTAAGAACGGACCTCTGGAACGAATTAAGTTCTTAACCAGAGGTACCACTGTACCAAATCAGACCATGGGGCCATCTAGTCCTGTATTGTCTGCACTGATTGACAGCAGCTTTCTCTGGGATTTCAAGCAAGCTTCTCTCCCAGTCTTCCCTGGAGATGCTGGAAATTGAACCGGGGACCTTTTGCATGCAGAGCAAAATTCCCAAGATACTCACTATACAGTAGTACCTCGGGTTACATACGCTTCAGGTTACATATGCTTCAGGTTACAGACTCCGCTAACCCAGAAATAGTGCTTCAGGTTAAGAACTTTGCCTCAGGATGAGAACAGAAATCATGCTCTGGTGGCGCGGCAGCAGTGGGAGGCCCCATTAGCTAAAGTGGAGCTTCAGGTTAAGTACAGTTTCAGGTTAAGAACAGACCTCCAGAACGAATTAAGTACTTAACCAGAGGTACTACTGTAAATTGTTAGGGGTTTAGACATGCCAATTCCCTCCTCCCCATCAGTTTGCTCCCACCCCCTCAACATTCTGCAGGTGAGCACCAAACATTCTCAGCTTGAATCATCCTTCCTTTGTTTATTCATATATATTTTTTAAAAATACCCTTTACTATTTTAATTTACAAATGAACATACATCTGCACACCTAAGGAAGTGTGTCAGTCTTAAAAACCACTACCTTGTTTTGGGGAGGTTCTTTTTGTTTCCAAAGTGACATGCCTAGCCTCATCCAAGTTCTGTCTTAGAGCAAATGATGGCAGGTCTCACCCAAAGGCCTGCTCTTTTTTGGGGGGGCATAGTCTTCTTGAGGCTTGTGTGGGTGATGCATTTTGCAGGACTTGCTCAGCGCCTCAAATGATGACCATCTCCCCCCTTTTCCAATTAGTTTGTACAATGCATGCATTTGCATATCAAAATACTAATCGCCTCATTTACTGGGAATGTCAGATACTTATTACGTTTCAGTTCAAACACATGTCTAATCGTCTGCTGTCCCTAGTAAGCAATTTAAAGAAGTGCTGGTGGAGGAAAAATTGGCTAATGAAGTTCTTTTCATCCAACACTTACATGCAATTTTCTTTTAAATCAGCTCCCCTGGGAGACAACACAAGCCGTAACTATGAAACAAATATTTTTAATGGATTTGGAAAGGATTCAAAACAGGGGTATTATGCCTGAATCTCCAGTAGGCCATATTTCAAAGCACTGGCCGGGTGGGGTGAGCTCAGTGGGTGGAATTATAAATGTAGCAGAACTAACTAGGGTCATTATGATCAAAAGGAAGGCTGGCAGGACAGTTCCACATGGTTAAGAGATCTGCTTATTGCTTTAGGTTTAAATTTGATTAATAAACAGGAAAGAAGATGTTGGAGAAGGCTTGGGAACATAAAAAGAGAGACTTGCTAGCCATGACCTGCTGTGATTCAAAGAGCGGGTGAAAGCAATATGGGAAAGCAAGGTATAATTCAGGGCAATCTGCACTGAAGGTTGGGTAGTGGTGATGAACAAAGGTATGCCTTATGGCAAGGATAAGGAACCTGCGTGTCCCTTAAATGTTGTTAGACTACAACTGCCAAACACTGGCCAAGATTATGGGAGTTGTAGTCCGCCAACATCCAGTCAGCCACTGGTTACCTAGCCTTTGAGACTAAATGTAATTTGGAAATGTAAGGAATGAAATTGTCACCAGATATGAAAATAAGCTACTTAGTGCATAGTGGTCCTTTTTTTTTTTTTAACACCAGAGCCTTGATTTTGACAGGTCCTTTGGCACATGCATACTCAGAATTTGAGAATATCAAAGAGAAAATTCCCACACTCATCTATATTTTAGTTCTGGTTAAAATGCCCAGGAAATCTAGTGCTGAAATAGGAATTTGGAAAGTGGAGGGCCCAGACCTTGCTGGATCTGACCCCTCTGTTTGGCTCTTTCCCATCCTACTGATACATGGTGCAGTTAGATAGTTTTTGCCTTAAAGGTTAATGGTCTTAACAGTTAATGGTATTACTTCACTTTCTTCAAAATGTGATAAGCCAGTGCTGCTGCATTTGGGGTCCCTGTTGCTCATTCTGCTGGACTTCTGCCTTAGAGTCCTGCCTTGATGCCCCCACTGGCCCTGATAGCGCATCTTTGGTAAATGAGAGCACAAAGTTGAAAGTCCTTTAGTGAAACAGTAGGTATAATTTCGGTAATACCTAGGTGTATACGTATTTTGTTTTTCTAGCTTGATCAAAATTATTTATTATTTCATAATAGGTAGATAGTTAAGAGCTTAGGCGGCTTCAGCAGCGGGTGCCTGGCGCCCCCCAGAATTCAGCACCAGGGTGCCCCACACCCCTTGCACCCCTGGGTAAGGACAGCCCTGATCAAGGGACCAACATTAGGTGACCAGTGGCTGCAGTAAGGGAAATGGTTCCCACCATTGTTGTTTAGTCGTTTAGTCGTGTCCGACTCTTCGTGACCCCAAGGACCAGAGCATGCCAGGCTCCTGTCTTCCACTGCCTCCCGCAGTTTGGTCAAACTCATGCTGGTAGCTTCGAAGACACTATCCAACCATCTCGTCCTCTGTCGTCCCCTTCTCCTTGTGCCCTCCATCTTTCCCAACATCAGGGTTTTTTCCAGGGAGTCTTCTCTTCTCATGAAGTGGCCAAAGTATTGGAGCCTCAGCTTCACGATCTGTCCTTCCAGTGAGCACTCAGGGCTGATTTCCTTACGAATAGATAGGTTTGATCTTCTTGCAGTCCATGGGACTCTCAAGAGTCTCCTCCAGCACCATAATTCAAAAGCATCAATTCTTCTGCGATCAGCCTTCTTTATGGTCCAGCTCTCACATCCATACATCACTACTGGATGGCTCCCCTTCATGAATCACTGCCTTGCCGTGGCGAAGGGGCTTGAATAACTCAGAGAAGCTATGAACTATGCCGAGCAGGGCATCCAAGATGGACAGGTCATAGTGGAGAGTTTTGACCAAATGTGATCCACCTGGAGCAGGAACTGGCAAGCCACTCCAGTATCCCTGCCAAGAAAACTCCATGGACAAAGAAACATGATTCCCACTACTGCCCAGAAATATTCTGTACACAGCCTAAGAAGTATTAAGAACTATGGAAATGTCAATGTTTTCAATCTTACAATATACTTATTGGGTCAAGCAGGCTGAAAAATGGCAACATTTTTTCAGGAAGAGAAAATGTCATAAATGTCAGAACTGAATTAATCTACTCACCTATGCAAGCTATTTCATTAAAGGAAGGTTGGGGAGCAGGGAGGGAAATCTCACTCACAAATGAGTGAGTAGAAACCTTGAACATAATTATACCAAATATGTGCACTCAAGTATGTTAAGCAGTTAGCTTGATTAATTTCAGCAGTGTGGAAATTTTTAATATAAAGAATTAATTGTTGGCAAGAGAATATTGAGTTGTATTCAGTTTGCGCCCTTTTTATATGGTGCATTTCCACATGATTTACATAGTCTGTAAGAAGGTTGACTAAACCCCAAATCCATCACCAAACAAAATGTCACCTTTTATTATATTGGATTTTATTTTCCAAGACCTCAGACGTGCTCAGCGAAATGAACAAAAGCAGGAAGATTGAGATAGATTTCGATAGACTCACAGTTTTTTCTCAACGCAAAGGTGACAGAATTCAAATCATGATCACTTGTGACTCATAGTATGGTGACTATGAGCAGGAAAGAGCGTGAATAAACTGGGTTGTATTAGTCGAGTGAAGTGTATGTGTTAAGGAGAATGTAGGTTGAACAGTGAATGCACACAATGGCTCACTGTTCTGCACAACCTACATTCCCCTTAATATGTACATATGTGCATAACAACCAGCCATTTTGCACATTCACTAGGCCCAATGGAGATTGTGCATATTTCCTGATTGATATATATAACCCTCAACAAGCCTTGGGGAAAGGGCATTTGCCAGTTCGGTTTGGTACATTCTTCAGTCATTATGCAGAATCCCAGCAAGCCTTGGAGAATGTACACATATTGACTGAATTTTGTACATTCTCCAGTCATTATGGATATGCTTCAACAGGTTTTAGCAAATGTGAATATCTTGATGTGTAAGTTCAAATATACTTCTAAGGATCTTTGTAAATCTCTATCACAAAATTTTAAAATATGCTCCATTTCCATGCATAACCTCTGATGGCAGGCCATGCCTACTACTAATTTAACATCTGAATTCTCTAAACAAACCCCTCCGGCACTGGAAACATTGTTTCCTGAGTCGCATTGCAGATTTTGTATCATGTATTATTCAACTCAAGAGCATTCAAATGATCAGAGCAGGTTATTTAAAATTGGTACTGAATTCTGCCCAGGTAATCCATGGATTGCATGTAGATAGGTGAGCAAGGGGAAAGAGGAGAAGGGCATAGACGAAACAAACAAACAGTATCACCAAGAGCTAAAACAGTGAATTGAAACATTCACCCACATAAAATGGTGGTCTTCTTTTCTCCTCTTAGTCTAACGAGTGTGAAAACGCAAAAAGTTTCATGCAAACAATGCCACCTAGTTGCATTGCAATGTGGCATCTTTTAACTGTTCATTCCAGGTTTTAAGTGGCACATGGAGGGTTAGGTAGATCAGCAGATTGTCAGATAGAAAGTAGGAGAGCAACTCATACAAGATTTGGATTGACCTTCCCAGGATGGCTGACCTTCTCCCATTGCTGCTCACTTTGAGACAGTCAGCAAAGTGAGCTCCCCCCCCCCCGAGAGTTCAAAGTCATCTTTTGAAGGGTGGTACGGAAGCGGGTGGCACTGTGGGAAGTGGGTGGCGCTTGGGTTAAACCACAGAGCCTAGGACTTGCCGATCAGAAGGTTGGCAGTTCGAATCCCGCAACAGGGTGAGCTCCCGTTGCTCAGTCCCTGCTCCTGCCAGCCTAGCAGTTCAAAAGCATGTCAAAGTGCAAGTAGATAAATAGGTACCGCTCCAACGGGAAGGTAAACGGCGTTTCTGTGCGCTGCTCTGGTTTGCCAGAGGCGGCTTAGTCATGCTGGCCACATGACCCGGAAGCTGTACTCCGGCTCCCTCGACCAATAAAGCGAGACTACTGGGCCTAATGGTCAGGGGTCCTTTTTACGAAAAGATAAGTAAGTACGTTTTCAGCTGCTCATTGTCTTGATCCATTGTGATCTTGGAGATGAAGCAATAGCGCAAGGAAGATGAAGAAAACCAAGCCCGGCCAATTCAGTGCCATGGCAAGGTCAGGACCCCAGCCAGGGGCAGAGGTGCTGGGTCAGGACCACAGAAAGCACTCCTGCGTCTCAGACCAAAAGAACACATTGCCTTAGCAGTGGCCTGGAGCAACTGCCAGGGTTTTATAGTCTGGGCTAGAGAGTCAAGACTAAAGCATCACCCTCTGAGTGCTGCTTCCAGAGGTCCACTGCCTTGTTAGGCAGCTGTCAGTTACTTCTAGGTAGCAAGATTTTGGGATGGTGGGAACTTACTTGGAGGATGCTTCTCAGGGCTCTCCTGATCCTCCAAAGAATTTGGTGTCCAAGAGGAAAGCTTTGAAAATATGAAAGTCTTTGGGTTTTGTTCTGGGAAGTGAAGTTTGAGGCACTGAGTCAATTTATGAAGCCCTGCATAAATGGTGGTTGTACTCAACGACAGTTTTTTTTTATGCTGCTGCTGCTACTTTTATGTTGTTATTTTATTTGACTGCAGTTTTAAATTTTGGAACTTTAGTTTTGTTTTGATTTGTTATGACCAGCTTTGCGAGCATACGTATACTAAAAGGTGGGCTAGGGAACCCATAAAATAAAATAAATAAAATAAAATAAAATAAAATAAAATAAAATAAAATAAAAAATGTGCAGCAAAATTCTACATACATTTACTCCAAAGTGTCTAACAGACTAAACCGTGTGTGTGTGTGTGTGTGTGTGTGTGCTTTAAATTGCAACCCTCTCTGCTTTACACAGTGCTGTGCATTTACATCAGAGTTAGGGGTCACAATGATTATGTTTAACCTCAGGGTGCAGAGTCTTTATCCTGTCACTTACATGAATGAAGTGCCTGGGATGTTTTCTTTTGTCCCTTTCCCCGTGGTGTTTTTTTAAAGTCAAAAATCAACATGGACTGTTTTTCTCAACAGATTAAGAAGATATAATAGCACAAAATGGTGGTGGTGGTGATAGGAGAATGGTAAAGTTCATTTTGCTCCTGTACAGTGTCAGAAAATGGCATGAAGGGGGGGGGGAGTCACACAACAAATCCTACATAAAGATTCATTTGAAGCTGCCTCTGTCTTGGGTGAGAGAAGGAGGGAAGTGGCTTCTCTGCTGAGCTCCACTCCCTCCCACCCTGCAGCGACCTCTGTTCCAATCTAGCATGAAAGGAAGATCCTCGCACTTACAGCCCTTTGGAGGGTACTGAATTCTTTATCATTCCCTCATAAGCTGGACCTGCTGTGAAATATTTGCCCAGCTGCTATCTTGGCTTTCCACGATGCATGGCATGGATGCAGGGGAAAGTCTCATCTCTTATCTATGGTTTACACGACCTGTTTTTTCAGACTGGGTTACCACCTCCATTTCCTTGTCCACATGAGGATACACACAGAAGACAATGCAACTTTGGCAAAAGGGGTGTGTGCCTGTGTAAGCAGCAGTGTCAATTTGGCTTATTTCTTTCTTGGGCCCCCTCTTTTTTCCTTTAGAATAAACTGTAATTAGCAGTAAACTAGCTGGATGTTTGCTATTTGAAAGGCTTCCAGTGGAGTCTAATTAATCCCATTGTTGATGCTAATGTGGCTCTTTTTTCAAGACTCCTAAATTGATGTTCCAAGCAAATTTCCCTTTGATCTTTGCCTCAGTGAAGATTATTGAACTTTTTATCTTTAATTTCTTTTTTTGTTACAAATAAGAATATATTATTACAGTTGCTAATATGCCATCTGTAGAGTAGAAAAATGAAACAAAGAGCTTGCATTGAAACACTGTGTTTGCAGTTGCAGTACAGAATAAACATTATCCAATTTCTAGCAAGATTATCATCCTGTTATCCATTTCTTAACCCAAAATAATTTGGTTTACTTTACCCTTTTGACTTGTCTTTTAGGTTTTCTCAAAGCAGCCATCCTACTTCTTGGCTGCTGTGTAAAGTATTGTAAAGGTAAAGGTACCCCTGCCCGTCAGGGCCAGTCATGACCGACTCTAGGGTTGCGCGCTCATCTCGCTCAAGAGGCCGGGAGCCGGTGCTGTCCGAAGACACTTCCGGGTCACGTGGCCAGCGTGACGAAGCTGCATCTGGCGAGCCAGCACCAGCGCCGCACACGGAAACGCCATTTACCTTCCCGCTAGAAAGCGGTCCCTATTTATCTACTTGCACTTTGACGTGCTTTCAAACTGCTAGGTGGGCAGGAGCTGGGACCGAATGACGGGAGCTCACCCCATAGCGCGGGGATTCAAACCACCAACCTTTCGATCAGCAAGTCCTAGGCACTGTGGTTTAACCCACATCGCCACCCGCGGTCCCTCATAAAGTATTGTAGCACATATAAAAGATTTTTTAAATGTCTTTTTAAATTTTTATTTACAAATTAGAGTATAAATAAAAATGTCCACCTCATCCCTGAGACCACTCCCTTGTAACTACGTGACCTCCCAAAATTTCAACAACCTCTTGCGATGGTTTGACCCCTTTCTGTTTTAACAGTACAAATTCTACAAATACCTTCCATATGTCCTCAAAATCATTCCTCCTCCATATTCCCCATCTTACCTGGATAGCACATGTTAATTTATCATTAATAGCTATATCCCACACCTCTTTATACCATTCTTGCATTTGATATTCACCTTGTCCCTTCCACTCCCTAGCTGTAATAACAATGCTACCTCTGGACTTTCAGTCAGCTTTAACCCTGTGATTTCTGTTATCTTCTTAAACACCTTTTGCCAAAAATAAAATAAAATAGTACGTATTTACACCCCCACCACATGTGAACACAAGTCCCTGTTTCCTTGCATCCCCTCCTACAGAACACCAAATACTTCTTGTTTATTTGATTTAATCTTGCTGGTGTTAGATACTACCTCCATACTAACTTACAATAATTTTCTTTTATCCTTATAGACAACATTTTCAAAGTGTGTTTCTCCCATATTTCCCCCCAGCTTTGACTATCTATATGCTCTGTTATCTCCTTTTCCCACACCCCTTACAAATTTCGCTGGTTTCTCCTTTTATAACTATATTTTCTTCTTTATCTCCCCTTTTTATAATCATTTTTAAAAATCTCATTCTTCAATTATTTTAATTTAACAATTTTAATTAATTTTTAACCTTTTTAGCAGCCAGTAGGCAGCATCCAACTAACACCTTCCCTCAGTGCAAGGATTTCAACTTGCACAATGAAACTTTCCTCTCCTCCCCAGAGGGAAGTTTTTGCCAGGAAAAAGTATTTGCACTGACAAAACAAGTTAGTTGGATACCTCCGAGTATTTTAATGTTAGTAGGGTTGCTAATCTGATGGGGGTTTGTGGCTGTGTTAGAATTTTGTTGCTATTTGAAGGGTTATGAACATTAGTTATGATGTTCTTATAGACCTGTATATTGAATCTTTTTACTTATTAATTGTAAGTCCTCTAGAGTCTTTTGGTGTAGGCAACTGATGAGTGATAAGAACCATGAAATATATAAACTAGCACAGCTTTTCTTCAAACAGGAATATTGACATTGTTTGATTTGAATCAAGGTCACAATCTTTTGTACCTGGCTCTTCCATAGCACTGGTAGGTCCTGAAGTTGGTTACAGCAATCCTGAGCTTGCTTAACAAAGCATCTTGGTTGTCAGAGCTGCAGTCAGGTGACTAGGAAGATGAGGTACTAAGATATTAGCAGAGCAGAACTCCAGTCCCTCAAGACGCATTGCTCTCTGCTTTCTCCTACTCTTTTCTGAGAAAGGCCAATCAATATTTCTACTTCACAACTTCTTTCCAAAAATATCAGATATACAGAAGTTATCAAAGAGCTCTTACATAACAGAATCAAGAGTGTGGAAATGGAAATAGGAAAGTTGCATAGATTATTGCGGATTATTTTATCAACAATGCAAAGGGCTGACAAGGGAAAAACATACAGAAAGAATTGCAGAGTTCACAGCATGAACACCCAGAATTTGCACTATAAAGGCAGAGGCTTATTATGATTAATATATGCTTCCTGGGTTGCTGGTTGCATAAGCCGTTCTAGTCTCTGTAATTTAACTCCTAGCAAACTAAACCACCTTCACACATTGTCCAGCTTTTGCCAAAGCAAAGGTTCAATTCTGGGCCTTTTTATAATACAGGTGTTCTGTTTCCTTGTAGTTTTAAGTCAGGCTTCTGACTCCAGAAACAATTTACAGGAGCAGTAAATGAAAACAGAGTAATGAGATCAAAAGTCCTTGGGGCTGTTTATTATATTTATCTCCTGCCATTCTATCCCACCAGTGGGATGAACAAAGGGACTAACCAGAGCATTTTTTAAAAAATGGTGCCATTTTAAAAGAGCAAATAAGCAGAAAAAACACCAGAGAAAATGATCATTTAAAAACCAATATTTTTTTTAACCCTCAAGAGTTGGCTATACCAAAATGTATGTTCAATCAATTTCTCAACTAGCTTTCAATAAAGTTTTTAAAATGAAGGTTTTTATATATTTATATGCAGAATAAAATAAAGCACAAAACATCAATATAGGTTATATATAAGTAACAAAGAAATATCAGGTGTCCATAGTTCTTGGGTGTAACACAAAGATATACAATTGTCCTACTTCATCCAAACTTCCTTATAAAAGTAACCAGTGAAATGTCTTACTTTCTTTCTCAGATATTCTGTGGAAAGAATAGTAAAGATGTCAGGGTTGGCATTTATTTTCCAGGCATGGATAACAACAGGGATATTTCCGAATAATTTATTTTTATGAATTCCACATTTTCAAAGCCGCTAAAGATGGGGATTGGGTCCTGCAGGTCCGTCTATATGAAATAAAGGTTTGCCATGTTGCATAAAAATCACTTGGTCTGTCTATGCCTCTCATTAATTTCACCTCATGAATCATTTCCCCCAGCAGTTTCTATGTTCTAGATGTTCCTGTACCACAATGCTATGTTTAATTGTTCCAGACATCTCCATTTGAATCTTGCCGCTGTGATAAGAGTAGTGAGCATCTCGGCAGACTTAATGTCTGTCTTCGGGCCCTCAGACAAGGAGAGCAGCGTTCAGTTAGGTGTAAAGTCAATAGGTTATTTCATAATTGGGGACATGTCCTACTGCACTTTCCCCCAGAAGGTTACAACCTTTGGACAGGCCCACCACAGGTGCTATAAGATGCCCCAATGCTCACTGCTGTACCAGTCGGTTGTGGGAACCACAGTTGTAAAGTATGCTAACTACACTGAGGTGTTGTACCCTCAGTACCACATTTTCAAAGTACTTTCTTTTATATACGTAGAAACTGATTGTGTGGGTTTAGTTAACCAAACTGTCCCTCAGTCATATTCATCCATTGGCTGCCTCGTGGCAGTTTCCCATGTTATTTTTAAGCCACTCATAGAACCCGCTGTAATTTTTAACAATTCTGCTATCAGCACTGGACCCTGTTCAGAGACACATATTGTGTGGTCAAGATTCTCAAGGTCCGTAAGTGGGTGAGTTGCCTGTTTTAATACGTCACTGCCCTTCAGGTGGGCTTCAGTGATGTTGTTGTAGTAACTAGTTTAGTTCCAAGTGCCTTAGTTGTTCAGAGGTGATCAATGAAGCATTCTGATGAAAATACCTGAGCCTGAAATACCCGTTTCATCACCAGCATAGTATTTCCCCTTTTAAAAACATCACAGTTAAATCTGGTGTTATGGAAGTGATGTGAGTCTTTGCCATATTCTTCTAGGTTGGGAAACTGCATTTGGTTAATGGGTTTTTGATTTGGTTGAGGAGGGAGAGAGTGCACAGGTGAAATGGAAGTGCCCACTGGAGATCTGTCCCATAGCTTTTCCCAGCTATATTTATCCATGGTGTTTCAGCTGTGAGAATCATATCACATAGCTTATGAAGCTGGAATGCATCATAATATGTACTCGAATTCCACATCCTCCTGCATTTGACTTTTTGTATGCATTACTAATTTTGTGGCATTCCTGGGTCATTTACTCTGAATAATTGAGGTGTTGATTTTATTTTGGATTTCCTTTAGAGTTAGTATTGGGAGGGGAATAGGAAGTACCTGAAATAAATGTATCAATCTTGGCAGCATCTTCATTTATTTCAAGTTTGTTTCAGGTTTTTCCAAATCCAGCCTGCTTTAATAGGTTTAACTGGGTCACTAATTGGTGAAACATCCTTTAATATTAGAATTAATATCCACACATAGCTCTGCTGTCCTTCTCATTGGTACAGCTATCTGCACATTACTGCTCATTCCACTTGAACTGCTTAATTGAAATCAATAATTTTGCAGCCCAGCCTGTTTATGATGTATATTTGTTCTATGGTCTCAAAGTGAAAATTCTTTTTCCTGAATTTATATGCAATTTTCTGCAAAATGGTTTCCTAATTCACACCACCACCACCACCACTGCCCCAGCCCCAAATCCCAAGTTACTGAAGAGAGAGAAACTCTTATATCCAAATAGCTAAAAAAGTGGACTCTACAAATCTGCTTAATGTACAGTAAAGTCAGAGTGCCTCATTCAAATGATGAAAAGCCCAAACCTACCTAAAATGTTACCTCCCATTAATACTGTAGGAATGGAATTCAATTTGTTTATATTGAACTGTAATAAAAACCTGCTTTGTAATGCTAAAAGAATTCCAATTTAACAAATAAGGTATGCAAGCAGTTCAACTCAATATATATTATCTGGAGATGCATAGCAACCACTCTTCAAAGGAGCTGTCTTGCCCTTTGTGTCTTGTTCAACAGCAAATAATGAGAAAAGGCTCTTTACAAAGTAAATAGCCTTTGCAGCAATGCCCTCATGCCTGCTGGTTTCAACATAATGGTTGCCATATTAATTAGGAGCGGAGCTGTTGTCAGAAATGGCATGATGACGCAAGCATCCCAAACTTGTGGACCGAAACTGCACAGTGGGCATCTGCCTTTTGCCCACCTCTGTCTGTTCCCCAAGGTTCTTAACTCTAACTTCCCCCTCCCCCCAGACATATGAAGGGACAAGCTTAGGCTTAGGGCTGAGCAGTAGCTACTCTTATTCAGGAGTCCAATACATTGGAGCTGCCCACCTAGCAGTGCTGTCACTGTGGCTTATCTGGGTGGTGTGGGGGGTGGGGAAGGGGAGCAGCGAGGTCAGGGCTGCACAGGCAAAGAGCTGGATTGGCTCCCCCAGGGCACCTATCTAGCCCCAGCCTCACCACTGCTCTGCCCATCCAGGTAAGCATCAGCAATGAGGCAGCGTTATGAAGGCAGCTGCATGACACCACTCAAGCCAACTATTCACTTTTGTTCAGGCCCAGACCACCCTTCCTTGCCCAAGCTTTTTTGGGCAGCCATTTTGACCAAATGATATGAACAGTTTGTGGAATGATATCCCCAGGAAGGCTCGCTTGACATCATCATTATATATATTTAGGCACCAGGAAAAAACTTTCCTCTGTAACCAGGCCTTTGACCTTTAACTATCTGTGGGATGTTTTAATCCCCCCCTCCCTGATTTTAATGTATCTATGTGGGGCTTTTTGTTTGTTTGTTTGTTTGTTTGTTTGTAAGTTGTTTTGGGTTGCAAACTGGGCAAGATCAAGTGTCTTAACAACTTTAATAAATACGTTCAAATAAAAATAAGTTAGCAGTCCAGCTACTAGACATCTCTGAAGACAGCCAAGGCTAGTAAACACCAGCTTCCTACCTTTCAGAATACCTAAATCCAAATTAAGCCTAGTTTGCCCTATGTCTCATTGAGCCAAAAGACCATGTTGTAGCTGCATAGGACCACCATAAACTTTCGCTTCCTTTTTCTCTCCTAATAGAAACGATATCGCTTGTTTTTATTTTTAAAGGGGGTGTTGCTGTGATAGGTGCCACTGCCCCAATTGATGGGCAACGGTCTTTTCCTACCCCTCTATCACCCCCCCTTTTCCCTGGGCCATTTCCTCATGCCTGAGGGAGGGCTCTGTTAGGTAGAAAGAGGGAATGGAGGTGTTGTATTCTCCCACACTGCTTCTGCAGCAGCTCAGGCACTGAGGTACTGCTTAAATAACCTTTCTCATCTATCCATAGGCAGGTGAAAATCTTTCTTGTTTAGATACGTGGTGTCTTTTCATTTTCCTTTCCTTTTCCTGCTGGTTTTCCTCAGCTGACTGCTGTTTTTAATCTGGACTTGTTTTTCTTTGCTCATGCTTCAACTTGTTGTTTGGAGGATGGTTTTATTGATGGCTGATCTTTGGCCTTTACACTGTATTTACATATTGTTTTTGTTAGTGGCCTCAGTCACCTAGTCGGGGCAAGATACAAATTTTAATAATTTTTTTTCTTGAAGTGACCCTATGGTGGAACTTCAGTGAATGGATGACAGAGTCAGGGAGGCAGTAGCAAGCAATATTAAAATCTTTAGCAGCAAATGAAGGCAAAGCCATATTCACTCTTTTCCTCTCCCTCTCTCCCATCACACCCCTGGTTACAGTAGGCTTCTTCACACATTACACTGAACACAGGCAAAAGCTGTCTCTACACATGTATACACTTTTGTGTGAAAGAAAGTGCAATTGTTGATTTGTTACCGCTCAACTTGGGTATGCTGACTGTATACCAGTGAAGCATTGCAAGTGAATACAAGTGTACAGCCTATGATTTGTGTATATAGATTGTACACTTGCTGAATGTAACATTTTGAACACCACTCATTTCGTAATGGTGAGAGTTGGGATGAAGTCATCAACCCTTCCCACATATCCCCCTTTCCATTTCTGCAGCCCTTGACAGGTTTGGAGCTGAAAGTATTTCCCATGGAGCCGCCTCTATTTAAGCAGGTGCCTTGCATGCTGGGAAAATCCCAGGTCTCCCCTTCCTGCAATGGCAATCATGCCATGGAGGTGATTCCATCTGGAGGCAGTCATGCTTCTGAATACCAACTGCTGGAAACCACAGGAGGCAGAGGGCTCTTGTGCTTGAGTCCTCCTTGTGGGCTCCTTCCCCAGGCATCTTGGTGGCCACTGTGAGAACAGGTTGCTGGACTACATGGGATCCAGCAGGCTGTTCCTATGCTCTTATGTGAGAGAATGATTGAATATGTCTGCAGTCAAAGTTATGTAAGGTCAATGTCTTTAGAGCTAAACAGTATAATATGTAATACAGTATAATATATATTATATCATTTACAAATGGGTGGATTGACTAAAGATTTTGAGAATGGCACTAGTCTAGATGAATGCACCATGAATAATAACGAGGAATGTGTTGAAAGGCCCCTTCAACAGTATTTCAGTGTGGGTGGCCTGATTTGCGGCTTCCAGTGGTGAGTGTCACGGGTTTAACCATAGTTGTCGCCGACTAACTGATGTCTTTGAGACTTCCAGAGAAGCTGAATCAAAGGCAAGAATGATTTGTGTGATCATTTCTGGGTTAATAACATTAATTATCCCAGAAGGGGCCTTTCAACATCAAAGGGTAATGAAACAAGTTGGCAGAAGGATACATTTTGGAAATGTGTTCCCCACTCTGCTTGAGCTTTGACTTGATCCTATTTTCAGTTGTACTGTGAATGAAGTATAAACACATGTGATGAGGAGCAATGATAAAATTATTGTATTAGCCCATTTCCAGGAGCTCTAAACTCTGTTGGCAATAATCCATTTTGAGGGGGAGAGAATACCTGTGGTCACATCCACACCACACATTTAAAGCACCTGGCTTCCCCCAAAGCACCTGGGGAACTGTAGTTTATCCCTCACAGAGAACAATTCCTTAACAAACTGCACTTCCCATGATTCTTTGCAGGAAGGCCATGTGCTTTAAATGTCTGGTGTGGACGTGATGTATGTTCCTCTGGATGAAGGCAACAACAACACACACTCTCAGGGGTTTGCTGCAAATGCCTACATGAGGGCTTAGGAACCCGAGGTTCTTCAGAAGGACTTCAGCTGCCAATCTAGCCAGCGTGCCCAGGGATGACAGATCACAAAGCTGTAATTCCCAGAGTTCCCTGTGAAAAGGGACTGATCAGTAAGCTACTTTGGCAATTGTAGCTCTGTGAGGGGAATAGGGGTGTCTTCTAAGAACTCTAGGCATCCTTAGCAGAACTTTCCCAGAATTCTTTGGGATAACAATTTAAACTGTTTAAAAAGGGATCATGACACTTTAAATGAATGGTGTCAATGTAGCCATTGTGAGGTACTAGTAAAAGGGCAAGTTTCACTTGATGACGCTTAATAAAAAATGTCCACGGCTCCATCAGATTACCTAGAAGGAAACCTGGCACACAGTTAATTGAGTAGAAATAGCCTATCAGAAAAGCAGCAAGTCAGACAGCTCATTGGAACATTGTAGTCTACAATAGCACTTTTTATGAACAGCAGTGACATTTGTCAGTTTATTCACAGACACTACATGTATGCATGCATAAATATATCTCATAGAATGCAAGCTCCATCAATCTGCTTGGCACAGATCATCGCCTTTAGATTAGAAAAATCCATCCAAAAAACACATTATTTTCTCTGCTGCATCTCATCCCATTGCTAGCTTTGAAACTTCAGGGATATACAGCAGTGCAAGGCAAGTAAGGCTGAGACACAACCCATTGTGGTTTTCCACAAAACTCCTGTTGTGCAACTTTCTTTTTAAAATAGAAAGTCATCACCTTCTTCAAAATGCAGCAATGGTCTGAATTGGGTCTTGAGAGAAAATACTATTTACTGGACTCTGTGGAATATAGAGAGAGAGGAGATGAGAATTTTTAGCTGAGAACATTTGGCTTGAAATTGGAAAATGAGAAGGCAAAAAAATGGACTGAAATTGCTCCTTTTTCTTCAGGATTTCCACTGCCCCCAGTTTCTGCAGCAACAGCAGCAGAGTTCCTCCTAGTGGCTGCCGGTTGGTAGTTGCCATTTTTACCCCAAAGGTTCCCTGGGAGAGATGCTACATCGTCAGATGGATTCAGGGGGTGAGGAGTGAAGGGAGAGCAGGAATTATGTTTGCTATTGCTGCCACCAGCAAGCACCATTCAGCAAATTTTACCTGTGCTTCTTTTCCTGGAGAAAGTGCGTACTCCCTGCCCCCCCCCTTTTGGTGCAGTGAAATGGGGTGGACCAATTCTGGCTTCTCCACAGTGGAGATGCATATGAAGACAGTGGGATTGTGAGGGTGAACCTGGCTTCCTAACAGTGAGCATCACTACCACTTCCCAAGAAGGAGAGCTGCAAGGAGCTCAGTGGGGGGACACGACAGCAATGCCAAATGGACATTTCTACTTCTGTGCCCACACCACATAGAATCATAGAATCATAGAATCATAGAGTTGGAAGAGACCACAAGGGTCATCGAGTCCAACCCCCTGCCAAGCAGGAAACACCATCAGAGCACTCCTGACATATGGTTGTCAAGCCTCTGCTTAAAGACCTCCAAAGAAGGAGACTCCACCACACTCCTTGGCAGCAAATTCCACTGTCGAACAGCTCTTACTGTCAGGAAGTTCTTCCTAATGTTTAGGTGGAATCTTCTTTCTTGTAGTTTGTATCCATTGCTCCGTGTCCGCTTCTCTGGAGCAGCAGAAAACAACCTTTCTCCCTCCTCTATGTGACATCCTTTTATATATTTGAACATGGCTATCATATCACCCCTTAACCTCCTCTTCTCCAGGCTAAACATGCCCAGCTCCCTTAGCCGATCCTCATAAGGCATTGTTTCCAGGCCTTTGACCATTTTGGTTGCCCTCCTCTGTACACGTTCTAGTTTGTCAGTGTCCTTCTTGAACTGTGGTGCCCAGAACTGGACACAGTACTCCAGGTGAGGTCTGACCAGAGCAGAATACAGTGGCACTATAACTTCCCTTGATCTAGATGCTATACTCCTATTGATGCAGCCCAGAATTGCATTGGCTTTTTTAGCTGCCGCGTCACACTGTTGGCTCATGTTAAGTTTGTGGTCAACCAAGACTCCTAGATCCTTTTCACATGTACTGCTCTCAAGCCAGGTGTCACCCATCTTGTATTTGTGCCTCTCATTTTTTTTGCCCAAGTGCAATACTTTACATTTCTCCCTGTTAAAATTCATCTTGTTTGTTTTGGCCCAGTTCTCTAATCTGTCAAGGTCGTTTTGAAGTGTGATCCTGTCTTCTGGGGTGTTAGCCACCCCTCCCAGTTTGGTGTCATCTGCAAATTTGATCAGGATGCCCTTGAGTCCATCATCCAAGTCGTTGATAAAGATGTTGAATAAGACCGGGCCCAAGACAGAACCCTGCGGCACCCCACTAGTCACTCTTCTCCAGGATGAAGAGGAACCATTGATGAGCACCCTTTGGGTCCGGTCAGTCAGCCAGTTACAAATCCACTGAGTGGTAGCATAGTCAAGACCGCATTTTACCAGCTTCTTTACAAGAATATCATGGGGCACCTTGTCAAATGCCTTGCTGAAATCAAGGTAGGCTACATCCACTGCGTTCCCTTCATCTACCAGGCTTGTAATTCTGTCAAAAAATGAGATCAGGTTAGTCTGACATGACTTATTTTTCAGAAATCCATGCTGACTATTGGTGATCACAGCATTCCTTTCTAGGTGCTCACAGATTGTTTGCTTAATGATCTGCTCCAGAATCTTCCCTGGTATTGATGTTAGACTGACTGGGCGGTAATTATTTGGGTCCTCTCTTTTCCCCTTTTTGAAAATAGGGACAACATTTGCCCTCCTCCAGTCTGCCGGGACTTCGCCTGTTCTCCAGGAATTCTCAAAGATGAGTGCCAGTGGTTCTGAGATCACATCTGCCAGTTCTTTTAATACTCTTGGATGCAGTTCATCTGGCCCTGGAGACTTGAATACATCTAAACTAGCCAAGTATTCTTGTACTATCTCCTTAGTTATTCTGGGCTGTGTTTCCTCTGCTGAATCATTTCCTCCAAATTCTTCAGGTCGGGCATTGTTTTCTTTATCAGAGAAGACTGAGGCAAAGAAGGCATTGAGGAGTTCAGCCCTTTCTGTGTCCCCTGTTTGCATTTCACCATCTTCTCCTCTGAGTGACCCCACTGTTTCTTTGTTCTTCCTTTTGCTACAAACATACCCATAGAAGCCTTTTTTGTTGCTTTTAACCTCTCTAGCAAGCCTGAGTTCATTCTGTGCTTTAGCTTTTCTGACTTTGTGTCTACACGTGCTGGCTATTTGTTTGAATTCCTCTTTGGTGGTTTCCCCCCTTTTCCATTTTTTGTACACATCCTTTTTTAATCTTAACTCAGTTAAAAGTTCTTTAGATAGCCACCCTGGCTTCTTTAGGCACCTTCCATGTTTCCGTCTCATTGGTATTGCCTGAAGTTGTGCTTTTACTATCTCCCTCTTAACAAACTCCCAGCCATCATGAACTCCCTTTCCTTTTAGTATTACTGTCCATGGGATCTCACCCAGCACTTCCCTAAGTTTTATGAAGTCGGCTTTCTTAAAGTCAAGAAATTGAGTCCTAGTATGCTTGGCTGCTCCTTTCCGTTGTATAGTAAACTTCAGAAGAGCATGATCACTTGCGCCTAATGATCCTTCCACTTCTACCCCATTGACCAGGTCATCGACATTGGTTAGGACCAGATCTAAAATGGCTGTTCCTCTTGTTGCTTCTCCCACTTTCTGGACAATGAAGTTGTCTGCAAGGCCAGTGAGGAATCTGTTTGACCTTATGCTCTTGGCTGAGTTTGACATCCAACAAATATCTGGGTAATTGAAGTCCCCCATTACTACTATCTCCCTTCCTTTTGCATGCTTGGCCATCTGTTCCAGGAAGGCATCATCTATGTCCTCCGTTTGGCTTGGGGATCTATAGTAAACTCCCACAATGAGGTCACTATTATTCTTCTCTCCCTTAATTTTGACCCAAATGCTCTCACTTTGGCTTTGAGGTTCTAAATCTTGGATCTCTTCACAGGTATACACATCCCTGACATATAACGCCACCCCTCCTCCTTTCTTGTCTGGTCTGTTTCTCTGAAATAGATTGTATCCCTCCATTTTTACATTCCAATCGTGGGACTTATCCCACCAGGTTTCAGTGATGCCTATTATGTCATATTTAGTTTGCTGTACCAAGAGCTCAAGCTCATCTTGTTTATTTCCCATGCTTTGTGCATTAGTGTACAGACATTGAAGTCCATTAGTCATTCCGTGTCTCTTATTTAAGGATTTTTTCCTCCCACCACTAGGTCTGCTTGCTGTTTGCTCCATTTGGTCTATGACATTTGGATGATCATCTTCATCAATTAATAGACTCCTACCTTCAGGAGCATTGTCTCCCTCCCCCGCATTAGTCAGTTTAAAGCCCTCCTGATGAGGTTTCTTAGTTTTTTAGCAAAAACATTCCTCCCAACCGTTGTGAGGTGCAGCCCATCGCTTGCCAGAAGTCCATCCTCAAGAAACTGCAGTCCGTGATCTAAGAATCCAAACCGTTCCTGTTTACACCATTTGCGAAGCCAGCTGTTTACTTCCACTATTTTCCTCTCTCTCCCTGGGCCACGTCGTTCAACTGGGAGGACAGATGAGATGAGGATTTGTGCATTTAATTGCTTCAATTTCCTGCCCAGAGCCTCGTAGTCTCTTTTGATCTTCTGGAGGCTATTGCTTGCAGTGTCATTGGTTCCCACATGAACCAAGAGGAAGGGGTATTTGTCAGTGGGTTTTATGATTCCTTGCAGTCGTTCAGTTACATCTTGGATCTTAGCCCCGGGGAGACAGCACACTTCCCGAGACATCTTGTCAGGCCCACAGATCACTGCTTCTGTTCCCCTCAGTAAGGAATCCCCTATCACCACTACACGCCTTCTCTTAGGTTTGGTCAGGGTTCTTCCGTGAGCGGTCCGTTCCAAGGTCGCCTGCACATTCCCTGAGGACTGACTTTGCTGCTCATCTTCATATACGTGATCGACTGTAATGAGGGAGAGATCCTCAAATGGAGTCTGCTCTTTTTCTTCCATGCTAGGGGAGAGGACCTCAAAGCGATTGTGTATTTCTAGACTATCAGAGCGAACCCTGGGCCTCCTACTTCTTTGAGTCACGTTTCTCCACATATCGGGCTCCTGTGTTGGTGAACTAGCCGCCTCCTCAGGGGAGTCCCCTGTCTCCTCCTTGGTGGAGACGGTGTGCTCTGTTGCTTCCAAGAAGAGCTCCAGCTCTCTAATTCTTTGGAGCGTAGCTACACGTTCCTCCAGTTGCTGGACTTTGTCTTTTAGGAGGGCAATCAACATGCAATTGCTGCACGTAAAGCTGCCTGCAACCTTTGGCAAGATGGCAAACATTGCGCAGGAACCGCAGGCGACTGCAGCTGTTCCCTCCCCCTCCATCTTGAGATGTGTCGTTGGGCTTGAGACTAGCTCCCCTAAATCTAAAAGATGGTTCAAACTGCGCGCGCTGATAGGCGCGCGCCGCTGCCCTGCAAACACTGATAAGCTCCTCCCACAGCTAATCACCTGCCTCAACAGAAACCCTGCCCCCTCTGACCTTTGACCAGGGAAAGCAGCTAATCAGCCACAAGAATCACACACACAAGAAACCCCTTTTGGCTCCTTCTTCAGCCGCTGCCCTGCAAACACTGATAAGCTCCTCCCACAGCTAATCACCTGCCTCAACAGAAACCCTGCCCCCTCTGACCTTTGACCAGGGAAAGCAGCTAATCAGCCACAAGAATCACACACACAAGAAACCCCTTTTGGCTCCTTCTTCAGCCGCTGCCCTGCAAACACTGATAAGCTCCTCCCACAGCTAATCACCTGCCTCAACAGAAACCCTGCCCCCTCTGACCTTTGACCAGGGAAAGCAGCTAATCAGCCACAAGAATCACACACACAAGAAACCCCTTTTGGCTCCTTCTTCAGCCGCTGCCCTGCAAACACCTCTTAAACTCCCTCTCAACAAATAGCAGTGACACTCACTGCGAGGAATCCAGGTGTATAACACCATCCTAACTCTGACTGCTGTTATGCTTCCACAACAGCCAATGACAGTTTCAACAAGAAAGGAAGGAGCTAACATTTAAAATAATTTTTGCGCACATGTTGATACAGACCAGGCTGTGCATGTGCACAGTCTCTTTTTATATTCTGAGCCAAAACAGATATTCTTGAGAAAACTCTGCTCAGTTGATATTAGTGCGTCTGAGCGGGACTAATTAGCATTTCAAATCCAGTAATTCTGAACTTCATAATGCAAAGATGGATTCACATCTCAATGTGTGCATAACATTTTGACCAGCCAGGAATCATGGATCTTTGCAGTGATCTTCAAAGTTTCTTGGCTTGTCCACTTTCTAGATGCCTACAGACCAATAATTCTCTACTAACTAACATACCCGTTTCCTTTTGTTTCCTAAGTTATGCTTAGCCTCAAAGAACCTCTCTTATTGCCAAGTCTGAATATGTGTTTGCTCAGTGTTGTCAACGAACATTTCAAACATCTCATCAGGGCCGAATGTTATTAAACCCAAGGCAGGAAATGATCAGTTTCTACCATTCTTATTTACACGAATTGTACATTGTTACATTGTACATCCTTGAAGAACTTACTTATTTGATCATGAGTTACATTTCAGGATAAAAGGAGGATAAAATGGGGGGGGGGCGGGAGCAAGAACTTGTACATTAACTTGGGATCCCTGGAAGAAAGGTGGGATATAGATGTACTAAATGGCTGCTACTTATCAGACAGGGCTGAGACAGCACTTTCACCAGTATGGGAGGGGTGCAGAGAATGACTTTGTTGTTCTTACTGAGGAGGTTTAGGGTAAAGGAAGGGAAGAGTACAATAAAATCTTGGGGTTCTTTGGGTTCATGACAGGTTGGATAAGAGATAATCCATTTGCTTTTTGTGCTCCCTTGGGGGCCTGAAATGACAGACCATGCAGAGACCAATACAGGAGAGACAGGTTTTGTTCCAGCTGGGGCAGGTGAAGGGGTCCAACTGTGTTGATGCAGGTGTACCCACTGCCTTGTGGAACATCTTTGGGAGAAGAAAAGACTAAGAAGTAAATCCTACAGTGGGTTCCCTAAGAGAGTTGGATGGTTCCTTATATTCCTGCTTCCGGCAACTCCTGCAGCCAAGCTGGTGTCAAACGTATTGCTCTGCTTTCCTTTGAACCACATCAGGGAGGCCGAGAGGGAGGCCCTGTGGTCTGGGCAGCCTAAGACCTCCATATACACTGCCCAGGCTTGTGCCACAGACAGGTAACTTTGGTGCTGCAAGCACAGCAAAAACAACACGGAAGGCAGAAGTTCTCTGTGGCCACAGCAGGTGTTGTAACTCTCCAACGGGTTGACTTTGAAAGGGGTTAACTTTCCTCATGTATAATAATGTTTAATGTTAGATGGTTGATAGCTGTCTTTTTGCCTACAGCATTGTTTGGTAATATGCAATAGTATTTAGTACCCAACAGCATTTGATAGATAATTCATATTTGATCATTATGCAGACTCGTATTTGAAGCCTGCCAGTACCAGATGAGCTGGCCAGGATTAGAGTTTCAAATCTTAAGGGGGAAATTTCACACTGATTATGTGAATTCAAAATTTTGCCTCAAAGTCTCTCATGCTGGAAATCGACTGGACAAGCTAAAAATAAAATCAGCAAATGTTCATTTCATTTTGTTAACATTATGCTTGCTTAGCAGCAAACAGCTGCTGAAGAACAGTGCAGATATTGGGCTTCTCCCATTTCAAGGGTACCATCTCCTTTGGTGAGTGACAAGAATAAAATGATTAATTCTGCACATATGGTGTCTCCCTGCTCTGGAGGTAAAGCAGACCTGTTAACTTTTTGATGGAATTTATGAGAGGGTTCATGAGCAGACATATTTGTTCTGTACTAATTACCCAGAAATAAATAATATTCCTGGCTCTAACTAAAAACTGATTAAGTTTAAACAACCATTCTGTACTAAATGGGGCATTCAGTAGGTCATGTTTTGAACAGATGAGAAAATGCTTCCAGTGTATCACCCGTTTGTTCTCTTAGCTACTGTTAACCTTAATCACTGACAAACAAAAGTGGCGATTTGTGAAAATTCAAGGGGGGTTGGGGGGGGGACACACACACCAGGGATGAACAGATCTGTCCATTTTGATTCTCTCAGTTTTTCAATTTCCCAGTCTTAACTTCAGTTCTCCACGTTTCTGTAGCAATTCGCATTTTAAAAAATCCTCCTGAAAATACGTCAGCATTTTAGCGTGAATTTCTCCTAAATAAACATGTTTGTATGCAGTTTTGACCAACATACATCTTTTTGTTCCCTAATATAATGCAGGTTTGCATGCTATTTCCATGAATATGTTCATTTTAATTCTCACTTCCCTCTACGTTCCCTGTAACTTACGTTACAATTGTTTGGCTGGAGAACGTCATTGCAAAATTCAGAGGAGAGCAAATTTCAAATGATGGCTTATGTTTTGGTTCCCATATCATTTTGGAAAGTATGAATTAGGCACAGTTTTGCCTTTAAATACAATCTGAATCAAATGTTTCCCCGGCCTCTGGAATCAACATATTTTCCCTCAACTCAGCGCTTGCACCCTCAGATGGCCAGAATTACCATCCTCTTGAAGTAAATGCAATATTTTCTTTCCATGTTCATTAGAATTTGGGAGGAGGTAGAGGTCATTCCTCCCCTCATTTAGGCCTTTATAATGCCCATACACATACATTCCACTTTACTATTAAGGATAATTATTTTAACATTTTCTTGAATTATTCAGGTTAGTTACCGTATTTTTTGCACCATAACACTCACTTTTTTCCTCCTAGAAAGTAAGGGGAAATGTCTGTGCATGTTATGGAGCGAATGCCTACAGATGGCGGGGGGATCTGCTGCAGTCGTGAGCAGAGGATCCATGGTTCCCCTTCCTTGCCTCCTCCGTGGCTTGCTTTGAAACAGAAAAGCGGGAGAAGAGCTGCTGAGTGGGGAGGAGAGAGGGACAGAGAGCCTGCTTGCTTTAAAGGAGCAAAGCAGGAGAGGAGCCTTCTCCTCTTATACCCCTCTTCTGAATTATTAACAGCATCCTTCTCCACCCACCCCACATGTGTTCCTTGTCCCTTGAGTGCTTTTCCTTCCCTCCCCACTTAAAATGTGGTTACAAAGCACGGATCCACATGGATCCTCAGGATTTTTGCACTGGGTCACCCCAAATTCACCATCAGGTCACATAGCATGTCCATGGCTACAGCTTGCACCAAAAAAATCACGCACCCACTGTTGCCTGGGGCCGCAGTGGTGCAAAAATGTGGTTACAAAGCATGGATCCACATGGATCCTCAGGATTTTTGCATTGGGCTACCCCAAACTCACCGTCAGATCACATGTCTATGGCCACAGCATGAACCACAAAAATCATACATCCACTGTTTCATTTAGAATATTTTTTTTCTTGTTTTCCTCCTCTAAAAACTATGTGCATGTTATGGTTGGGTGCGTGTTATAGAGCAAAAAATACGGTATATTTATGTAGCTCACAACTGCCACAGCGTCTCCATGTTGAATATTCTCTGTGGACTGACTGGCAAATTTCTGGAATGCTGTAATAGGCAGTGTTTATTAATATCTTGTATTAAGAGTAACCCAGAATAAAATTTCTAATTAGTAATGTTCAAGTGACTTTTCCATTATTCATCAACGGTGGAGGGCGGGGGAGAGAGAAACTGGGTTATCTCTTTATAGCCTCTTACAGAGTATATAAAAATGTTGAGGTTTGTCTGTTGCAGGATTCACTCAGCTTTTGCTGAGAAATAGAAAGGTGTGGGGTTTGTGTGTGCGAGAGTGCATATGTATGGTTATGCAGCATTCATCTGAACAGAAATGCTTCTCTCTTCTCACAGCCAAAGTGCACATTGTATAAATGGTTCATTTACACTTATAGCACAGGTGTGTGTTGTATGAGTTAGGCCACGAATAGGGAGCTTAACCAGACAATCCTAAACATGTTGATTCCAAAGAAAGTCCTGTTGAATCCAGTGGGGCTTAATCTCAGGTAACTGGAGTTAAGATTACATATCACTTTCAAATGAACAGTAACAGCAACAGCACAGTGTGTGTGTGTGTGTGTGTGTGTGTGTGTGTGTGTGTGTAATTCTCTCCAAACAGAAATCTGTTATGTCCAACCGCCTGGGGTGTACCTGAAATTCATGGGACAGCTTTGGAAATCAAAAGGCCTGCTGAGGCTGGAAAATTGGGGTGGGGTAAGGGTAATGCATGTTCAGTATTGACAGTTTTCTAGCTGAAAAACGGATGGTAGGTGAAGCAATCATTTGACAAGAAGAAACTGATCCTTTAGTGTAATTGGCCCAGTCCTATGGATTACTCTGCCAATAGAGATTCAGGGGGTGCCTTTACCTGCTGAAAACATTTCTGTTCTGCCAGGCCTATAATTAAGGCTACATCCTTCTGTAATGGTTAACTGATGTCTGTTTTTAACTGCATGTTTTTAAAAAACGTTTTCATTGTATACCACTTTGATATTTTCTTTATGGCACAGGGGTATAAAAAGATCCTTATAGATAAATAATAAATTTGTTCCTTTGTTGGGCACTGAATCTATGGGGAGCATGTTCTAGAAAAAAGAACACAGCCCCTATCAGGCATTTTGTACACGTATGGAAACATATGTAGAGTGTGACAGCATCTTTCCTGCATTCTGTCATATGTGTTTATATTGCAGACAGGCAAAGGAATACGGATAAGGTGCGGGTGGGGCCTGCAGCCATGCTGCTGCCCCACCAGTCCTATGTGTGCTTACTGAATGTATGGAGCTCCCCTGCCCCTTTCCTACAATGTCTGAAAGGGACTAATGTTCTTCTCCTACCATTCTTCCAATAATAAATGTTTCACAAAGATACCATAAATATTTGTTCCTCCACAGAAAACCGACTCTCCAGAGGCTGCTTTGAACTTTCTGCCACTTTGGGAAACAATATTCTGATAATCTCACTTAGACCATGTGGAAGGACATTGACCTTGTGCTCTTCTGGGTACATTAAAATGACTTATTGATAAAGGCTTCTAGCTTCCACACTGCAGCTCTCAAGTGCTACTGAGGCATTGCTTTTCCTACGCCCGCTGGAAGCCTAATTGAAAGTTCCACACAAGCACTTCATATATTAAATGCATTCATTAAAAACATTTCTCTCCTGCCCTTCCTTTGCAGACTGCAGAGGTAGCCAATACTGTGTGCCCTTCAGCTGTTATTGGACTGCAGCTCCTATCAGCTCCGGCCAGCATGGTCAATGTGGAGTGATGATGGGAGATGTAGTTCAGCAACACCTGGTGGTCACTGGGTTGAGGAAGCCTGGCATACAGCAATGACCATACAGAAAGGGCTATATGATCTAGCAAATCCCGTTCCTTGTGTCCAAAATCCTCCTGTGTTAACTCAAAGCTTTGAGTAACATTTGCAGACCATTCTGATCATTAGGAGTGGAAGGATAGCCATATCCCGATCCCTGCTGGTCCTCTGCTGGGAAGATGTGGGTGGGGACATCCGAAGGGAAAGAAATATGGAGCTTCATCTCCAGGTAGGGCTGAGAGAGATTCCTGCCTGAAACCTTGGAGTGCTTCTGCCAGTCAGTGTAGAAAAAGCTGAGCTCGAAGGACCATTGGATCAAATTGGTATAAGACAACTTCCTATCTTGGATGCTCTGCAATGAGGAAGTAAACAAAGGGAAGAACGAACTTTTCTGTCTGTTTATATGTTTGTCGATGGCTCATGCTGAGTTGGCTATCATTGGGAAGGCGGCCAACATAGTGCAGGAGGCTCCGGTGATGAAATTGCAACCATCAAGTAAAAATTCCAACTGAGGCAGTGAACCCACCCTTAACACACACACAGAAATTCAGAAAGTTGACTGCAATTTTCATTTGACAATGGCAAGAAAAACGACCCCCCTCCAAGCCAAACCAGATCATCCCCAATTAATGGATAAACAGTACAGTGGTACCTCAGGTTAAGTACTTAATTTGTTTCGGAGGTCCGTACTTAACCTGAAACTGTTCTTAACCTGAAGCACCACTTTAGCTAGTGGGGCCTCCTGCTGCCGTCGCACCGCCAAAGCACAATTTCTGTTCTCATCCTGAAGCAAAATTCTTAACCTGAAGCATTATTTCTGGGTTAGAGGAGTCTGTAACCTGAAGCGTATGTAACCTGAAGCATATGTAACCTGAGGTACCACTGTACATGAATTTTCTGATGTGTGCAGCTCAGTCTAGCTGGGTTTGCTCATAAGTCCTGTCTGTTTTAGTGGGACTTATTGCTGGAGAAGCCTGTACATAAATGCAGCCAAAGGGAAGCGGGAGAAGCGAGTTGGCTGGGAGGGAGTGCTTTATTTCCTGGCAGAGTTTTACATACTTCTGATCTCCTCAGTCATTCAGTTCGAACCTGCTGACAAAAAGCAACAACAGAGGCAAGAATCAGAGGCAATTACTTTGAGCACTAACATTCATTCAGCTTATTAAATAAAAAGCCGATATAAGGTCAACACTCTGAAATAGTCAGAGAGGTCACGGGAGAAGAGATCAAATATGTTGATCACTCTTGCCTCAGTAATAAGCTTCTTCTGTTATTTATTCCCGTGCTTTCAGCACATAACAGAGAGCTATGTACTTTCAAGTGGAGTATGTTCTCTGGAGGCGGTATGGCAGGAGTGTGCTACTTACTTACCCCTTCTAAATGAGATGTAACAAACACTGGTGATGTCAAACATAACTCTCTATAACTCCACTACAATTTAATGTATTGGGAAGACACTTTTGCAGCAAACTGATTGAGTTTAATGGAGCATTTGTCTTCTGAATCCTGGCTCGTATCGCACAGACTTGTTTGAGGCTTCCATGTTTCCAGCAGGGCTCGTGTCCCTTTAAAAACTGCATGCAGAAATTTGACAGGTGTCACTCACCATCAATGCATTTTCATACTAGAAAAAGTCATAGAATGAATTTCTGTCACAGGACCCTGCCAAAAAAGAGTTTTGTGCTGTATTTTTATTTTTTCCAAGTGTGAACTATTGCCCACATACCCTTCACTTTCAGCATATTCCATGGAACCCTAAATAGTTCCTACATGAATAAAGCCTTTGAATGCCAGAAACTGCAAGTGATAGAGTTGGCTCAGTCGGCAGAGCATAAGACACCTATTCTCAGTGTTGTAGGTTCAAGCCTTATGTTTGAAGATTCCTTCATTGCAGGGGATTGGACTAGATGACCCTCATGGTCCCTTCCAACTCTATGATTCTATTATACTTCTGTGATTCCAAGCTAATTCACTCAAGCTGCAAGGCCTGGTAACAATATGTTCATTTGTGGTGCCCTTTGAGACCTAGAATATCTTATATACTGCAAATAAAAGGGCGCCAAAATTAAATGTTCTCTGCATCTACCCATAGTTTCAATAGACACATTGTTTAGTGATGTGATGCTCGAGACCACTGAACCTTTTTTTAAAAAAAATATTAGAAATGTTGCTACTTGTTGTTTGTAGGATAAAAGTTTTCCTTCCTTTGAGCTTTGGGCCTGATTTGTATTTCAACAAGTCACTAGATTAGTGGGTATTGAAGTAGGAATCCTTTGAAAACATTGAAACAAAAAAAGGGGAAGCACATTCCTCTTTCATCACCCCCTTTCAAAATCCACTTGTTTTATTTTTGATATGTTGTCCTTTGTTCTTAGAATGCCTAGGTCATCATTTGAGCTTGACAGAAAATGTTCTGCTCTTCACTGATAACGTCAACAGTGCAGTAGCTACAATTGTGAATAAGATTTCAAATAGGTTTCTGCGTAAGGCACATGGGGCATTATTGGACACTTTGAGCCTGGACTCTCACTGGTCCCTGAACTGTCTCAGACCCACATTAACATGTGCTGATTTGATTAAGAGATGAAGTTGCAAGGTAAAACTTTATAAATGGCATTTGGAGGATAGCTGTGAGGGGAAATACAAAAAAAAAAAAAAAAAAAGCAACCCCTGTCCCCAAGTGTCTTTAAGCATGTTGACTTGACAATTATTCTTTATTAAGTTAATATGATCTATTCAGACATAGGACCAGATCCATTAAAAATAGAATAGGAGTTTTAAAAAAAACCCCTGGGTAAAGTTTTCCCAAAGGCTGTTCTACTGGGTTACAAATCTATTGTGATTAGTAGGGCCAATCTAAGACTTTGTAGCATAAGATGAAGGACATTGTGGAGTCACTGAAGAGTTAAATTTTACTTCAGTGCTAGCAATGGAACAGTGTCGTCCACTACACCTAAGAAAAATAGGCAACCTTAGGGGATGCTAAGCAGGCCATGTGGCACAGCTTACTTTGTTTTCCAACACCTGTAAACAGCAGCGGAGGAAGCCGCTCTGCCGCCTGGGGTGGCAGCTGGGGGGAAGGCAGCGGGCGGACCGCTTACACAGTGCAGAGCCTGCACACCCAAGCCACCACATCTTTCCCACGAAAGACGCGTGGCTCGGGCATGCTGCAGGCCCCTGTGGTGAGTGCCGCCTGGCATTTTGTCATCCCCCTTAGTGGTGACACCTAGGGCAGTCCGCACCTACTGTACCCCATTTCCTTCGCCCCTGCCTGTAAATCCAGGACTGTCCCAGAAAAATAGGGACACTTGGAGGGTCTAATATTTTTTTGACTCTGAAGATGGTTCAGTCTCACAACCCTGCTATTACAGGAAATAAGGGCAAACTCTGCCCAGAATTGTTGTTGTTGTTGTTGTTTACTTTTCAATGGACAAAGTCAACAGAAATTATGACTGGCTAGCAGCGCTACTTCTTCCTAACTATACTTTCTCACCTAAAATGTGGTAATAAGAGTAATGGCCTATCTCACCAAGTTGTAAAGACGAATGAGTTGAGAATTGTAAAGCAATTTGTGCATTCCAAATATGATCTAAATGAATGATATAAGACACTGAAAGAGGACCTTGTGCTGGGTGAAACCACGAGATGTCCCAATGTAATTAATGACATTAATACCAGTCAGAAAAAGTGTGTAATGATGTTCGGACATTTTAAGTGGAGAGGTCCATTTGTAAAAGATGAGGTAGATCAGTGGCTTAGTGATCACAGAGATTAGTTATAATACTAAAGATATATGACCATACCTCTACTCATCTATCAGCTGAACATAACGTTTTACTCACAAAGTGAAACTCTCTGCATAGATTAGTGAAAGGATTTCTCGCACTTTAGTTTCCTAGTTTTCCTGTATTGCCCCCTAAAAATAGGCCTAAATATAGGCCTAAAACCTATATTGATATCAAACTAATTCACACATTAAATTTTCCAAGGTATATTTTAAGCACACACATGAAAATATAAAGTGTTATCAATCCGTGGGTTTGCTGTTGCCATTGCAAATAAGTGTAATCAGACACATGGCTACAGTTGACCGTGTTGTGTATGAAAAGACATGAATTGTCACTAAAATGCACAGAAAAATACATGTTTAAAATCCTGGGAGTTCTTACAAACAAGGCAGCCAACTGAATTAAGCAGTGCAGACTGTTTCAATAAAGAAAACAGAAAAAACACTATCTTGAGTTCTCAGCACTCTTTTAGTTATTCAAATATTTATTGACTATATGATTTAAGAAAGAAAATTAAGCAGGAATAGAAAAAAATAGCATAATAGAAAAAGAGTGGAAGAAACAGCTGTCTTTCAGCTACTCTTGGTTCAGAAGAACAAAGAGACTTCTAAGTTCCTTTGTAGTTAGCCTCTCTCTGGAAATCTGGTTTGTTCCAAAAAAGAAGAAGAAGAAAAAGATGAGTATGGGTTTTTGCCAGGAAATAACTTGTCTGGCCTTGGGTACTTTACACCTTAACTTGTGGGTGAGGGAACACAGACAATCGGCTGCTCCACTTTTGCCATGACATTTGATAGCAGAATAAGCTATGTGTTCACACTTAAAGCGGCTACTGCCTGCCAGAGCTTGGGGAGCATTGACTTGTAGACTACATGGCAATTTCTCTGAAAAAATTCCCAAACAAGTGGTCTCAACACCCACCTGTTCGTAAAGGTTTTGCTTTAATTGTTCTTCAGTAAAACAATTAAACATGCTAAAGTCATCTATCCAAGTAAAGAACCTGTAAATGTATACTTATGCTGCATTCTCCTTGCCAGCAACAGACCATAAGATGGCGCCCCCTGTCTCCATTTCATGTATGTAAGCCAACCAAACTAGAAGCTGAACCTTAGATGAACAGCAGCAGCAGGCTACTTTAGAGAATACCACTCTACACCTCCCAGCAATTGCCACCTGAGGCGCCTGCTTCACTCTGTCTAATGGTATGGCCAGCCCTGGATGTTGAGGCCACTGGCACAGTGAGGCCAAGTTACAGTGAAGTGAATCGTGTCTCTCCTGCCCCTATTACAGTATCCTGGAGCATTTTAAATAGAGTGTCTAAAGCAGTTTTAGATCTAGGGTGGGTAAGCCTAAGTGTTTTGATCTCTGTAAATATTAGGTCAGTAAATATTGACTCTTCTTCCAGTGCATCGTTCACACATGCTAATCAGCACCATTTCTAGTGACAGTCTGGGCTTTCCCCTAATTATTTAAAAGCCTTCTAGTGTGGAGAACAGCCCTTGGGTTTTCATTGTTCAATCATTTGTAGCACGCTTCTTCTTTGATGAATTGCAAAGACCGAAAAATAGATTTCAACCATCCACTTCTGTCCCCAGGAAAATTGGATGTTTTTTGTTTTTTTTTTTAGTACTACATGATTATGAATCTTTACCTTGCATACCATTTCTGTGCCCCAGTTATAGGTTTAAATCTTAGCATAATCATGGATGCAAATCTTTCAGCAGAGGGCTTGCCACTAGCTAATGTGGCTTTGAAATCCGTATTTGTGTGGCACCAAGTATGAAAGCTCTGCACATCAAAAGACTAACAGCGGATTTCCATTCAGCACAGATTTCATAGCTGGAAGTCTCTTTCGGAATGTGCAAGCAGGACCACAATAACAATCCATATGATTATATGGCTTATCATTCAAAACTGCTGTGTTAAACTGCTGGGCAATAAAAAAGGGGGGAGCACCAACTCCCAGAGGACTATTACATCTACATATGTAACAAAAGGTCAGTTTGGGCATATGGATTGATAAAGACACATTCCTTTTTAAAAAAGAAGACACTGTAAAATCACATTTTGAACCTGACATCTAATTTCTATAGTCTACTAAGGTGACTGGGATGCGGGTGGCGCTGTGGGTTAAACCATAGAGCCTAGGACTTGCCGATCAGAAGGTTAGCGGTTGAAATCCCCGTGACGGGGTGAGCTCCCTTTGCTCGGTCCCTGCTCCTGCCAACCTAGCAGTTTGAAAGCACGTCAAAGTGCAAGTAGATAAATAGGTACCGCTCCAGCAGGAAGGTAAACGGCGTTTCCGCGCGCTGCTCTGGTTCGCCAGAAGCGGCTTAGTCATGCTGGCCACATGACCCGGAAGCTGTATGCCGGCTCCCTCAGCCAATAAAGCGAGATGATTGCCGCAACCCCAGAGTCGGTCACGACTGGACCTAATGGTCAGGGGGCCCTTTACCTTTACCTTTACTAAGGTGACTATAGCTGCGCCATTAATTACACCAGTACATTTTAATTGGCAACTGAGGTTACTCAGCACCATCCAGCTGAAAATGTACTAAGAATGATATAAGAATAATAAATGTCATCTGTGCAACAAACGCAGTCTCCCATACTGACACTGATCATAGCAACTAACTGCAGCATTGTTGCCAGAACAAATTCTTAGCAGGTAAGCATGGAAAACACAAGTCTCCATGCAGCAATTATTATTATTATTTATTCAATTTCTATACCGCCCTACTCTGGCAGAGGAAGAGGAGTGCGGGGGGAGCACACCGTCCCTGGCAGCGCTATCCCCAGGGTGCCATCATGGCTGCGCCCCTGCCCGTGCTGGGTGCCCCGCCCCACAGGCGGTGCTCCCCACCCCAGGACACGTGCCAACCCTGCCCCCGCCTGCTCTCTGCTCCCCGTGCCTTAGCATGAAGCTCCGCCGCTGCCGTCCTATACCCAAAGTTCTCTTGTTTAGCTGAAAACAATTAACTTGGGCAATGCACACCTTAGTGGTTAATCTGGCTTTTGAGTCCATGAACACTTGTTAGCCAGGACCCACGGGCATCTTGGAGATTCTTCTAAAATATCTATGTTTTCTCCCAAACCACTTTCATTCTGACTTGAAAACTGCTGTGTATAATGGAAACATTTACTGGGAATGGTCCTAAATCTCAGACATCAGCATGGCAACTTCCTACCTGCAGTTTGGGATCATTTCACCACTCTAATCGCTTCCTCTACTCACCTGCACCTTATTGTGGATATTTCACCCCTCCCATTGCAAGAATCTCCTGACAATGTTTTCAGAAAGGAAGGCTTTCGCTTCTTCCGCTCCAGCCTGACTCTGTGGGAGTCTGAGTGTTATCTGTGTAGAGATAAGATGACTGCTTAAGCAACTGTAACACTCATGCAGTCCGGTAGCCTCCAATAGTCTTTAGATTCTAGTTTATTTTAATTTGCAGTAGTTGTAAAAGAATAAAGAAGTTATGCTTCAGAGCCGTCGTTTGTGTAGTTCATACTCTGCTGTGCTCTGCTGACTTTGGCACCGAGTCTGGTGCTCACAGCTCAAAGTTGTGAGTCCATTTCACTTAGACCTGCTTCCCTGCAGTGGAAGGTCTCTGGAAGTGCTTTCCCAGCTTGCCTGGCCCAGTCGGGGCTGAAGAGGTTGAGCCCAGTCATTGGCACCGGCTCAAAGGCGAAGCTGACACTTATCGGCTAGGGAAAAAATGGCAGTGCAGTTTCCGCTTCTCCCCATCCATCATAGCAAGCCAGACTGTGGTGGGAGCAACTTCTTCATCTCCACCTACCTCTTTAATTTTTTTTATCCTCCCCCAGCAAGATCGGGCTGGGCCTGGGCTAAAGAGAAGCTGGACGTAAGAAGAGTCTCTGGATCAGGCCTATGGATCAGGCCAGCATCCTGTTCTCAAAGGCCAACCTGTGGGATTCAAGCATGCACTCCACTTTAACCACTGCAGCATACTGGTTGGGCTTGACAATGCAACATCCCTAATCACTTCACTGCCCCTCTTTGAAGGGAAGAAATTATGCCTGCAAGTATTGGCACGAGGAACCAGGCTCATTCATTACAACGATTGTATCCTCTGCATGGCAGGAGGGAGGAAGGCACCCACTTCTCAAAAATGCAATGAAGAATACTGCCCTGGGTAATGTATGAACTAAGATTGAGTTGTCTGGGGAAAGGAACATAACCATTTACTTCGCACCAATGAAAAAAAGAAAGATAGAGAGGTATTGTGAACAGGCCAGTACAAAAGTTGTAATAAGCTATTTCATATAAAACTATCTGATCTCCTGACAATTTCCTTCAGAAGCCTTGCTCTCTTTCCAGGTACTGCTCATAAAACCAAGGGTCACCATCTTTCTGTCTTAGTTCCGGAAATCCTTGTTTATGCATATTTCCCCCTAGCTTATAGCTGGGGAATATGTGACTCTCTACTGTTTTCTTGCATGGTGAACTTCAAAGCTTTTGACGTATAGTCCCCCCCCCCTTTTTTTTTTTCTTTCAGATGACCTGGATTGCTTTTACTCCCTGAATATATTTCCTGGTTTTGAATTCTGTACAGAGTTTGATTTGTCTGATTTCAGCAACATTGCGGTCAAATGTCACCTCTCATCCTGTCACTAAGTAATCAGGATGGAGAAAGGACAAATAGGTTGCTTGGCACTTTGGTTACAGGAAGAAATGAAGTTTGCTGTTCCCTCCAGCACCACTGAGGTTGAATTGAAGTTAATTCTACCCTATGTCTGGAGTTCATTTCAGGAAACAATTCTGCTTCAGTTCCCTTTTCCCATTCTGCATGCATACTTAGCATCTGACCCTGCGATGACTTGTTCAGTTTTCTGATCTGGCCATGTGATTTTAACAACCATCTCAGAAAGCAAAATATATATACCGCTTTCCGTAAGTTCTCAATGCACTTCAGGTCCATAATCCCAATAGCTAGATGAATTCTGTAAGGTGGGGGAGTATTATTATTCTCAGAGTTATATGGGGCAGGGCTGAGACTGCTATTGAATGTGATTTACTTAAAGCCACACAATGAGGACACAGAATTGTAGAGTTGGAAGGGACCCCGAGGGTCATCTAGTCCAGCCCCCTGCAAAGCAGGAATTGATGTAATGGAACTGAGGTTTGAACCCAGACCAGTCAACTAATACTTATTGCTACCAACCAGAGTGCTGCAGAAGATCAGTGACTGCACTTCATTTGCTATGGGCAAGTGTGCAGTGTGGCATTTGGGTATGAAAGTGCTTAACTATGAAACTCACTGGGTGGCCTTGAATGAATCACCAACACACAAGCTAACTTTTCACAGAATTGTCCACTCAAGTGAGATAACCCTAAAGTAATTTTGTAAACTGAATATCTCAACAGAAGCATTATATAGTGGCCCCCATTTCTTGCCCTATCTCTGTTGCATAGATTTGTGAAAAATGAAATTCCTCACATTTAGACATTTCTTCTTTTGGGGGGGGGGGGCATTTGATACCGTTCATAATTTGCTTTTATGCACATCAGACCAAGATGTGGAACACTCTCTCAGCTTAGAACTGCAAATCTAAGCAGATGAGATATGTGATTCGGTAAAAGACTTCATTTCTGTGCTAACTGGCGTAGATTTTGTCATATTAAACAGCTTAAACTGCTCATAAATAGTAATAAAATATATATTGGCTTTGATGGCAGAAGATTAGACTGTAAGAATGTGTCCTCTCAGATCATCACATCATATTAAAAACACACACCCACTTTTGGGGGGGTGTCTTACTGTGTTTTGTGTGTCATCATTTTTAATTTTAATTATGACTGGAGCCTCAAAAACTGGACGTCTGAGAAGGCCTGGAAATGGGGGTGTTTTGTGCCTCCTGTAACTGTCATCAAAAACATTTTAGATTGTCATGGATGACCACACATGTATTACAGATTGCTTTGAATCACTCTTTCTTTTGTTGGCAGGTGTCTTCCTCTTTCAAGGCCGCTGTACAAACACAGCTAGAGAAAGTGAACATCAATCTTTACGAGCCTGCTGCCCTCCAGTCATTTTGGAATAACATTCCCTTCAACGGCTGTGCTGGTTGGGGCTGATGGGCATCATAATCTAGTGTAAATAGAAAACACGCTGATTGTGAAGTTATGTTTCTTGTTGACTCATCTCCCGGCAGTTGCAATATCGGGGAGGAATCCTGAACATTAAAAATTGAGCTTCTCACTCCCCATAATTCACTGCACTCTGTTTCACATATCACCTCAATGTACATGAAAAGAGGATGCTTCTACAGACTTTGCTTGAACACTGACACTAAATAACACAGGAAAGGCAACCGCTCTCTGTTCAGACCTTGGCAAAGCAAGTGGAAGAAACTTTTTTTTCAAATATTTCACTTTAAGCCTGGTATGTGCCTGTAGGACCAAGTCTACATACATAATTCCAAAGACTGGTGTGTGGAATTTTAAGCAGTTTCTTACAAAGCTCTGTAGCTTACTGGGAATCCTCTTTTGAATCCACTGCTTTACTCTGTATGCATGCAGGCTGGCGGAGGTTTCAGGAAATATTATAGAAATCTGATCCACTATGTCCTCCATAGTAATTTGAAGACACGCAGCCTGGTCCTAAGGATGATATGGCAGTAAGTCCCATGGAATTTAATGGATCTCGCTTCCAAGTAAATGTGCACACAACTGTAGCTTTAAACTAGAACTGCTGTAGAAAGTAATCAAATGATTATTGGACACATGCCTGATAATATTGTGCCCAGATGCCTGATCCAAAGCAGATGCAGGCCACAATCCAGCCAGGGGAGGCTGGTCCATGGTGAATGGGGCACTGCCCCACCAACCTGTCTGCTCTCAGCTAGCCCCTATCTGCCTGCTTTCTTGCTTACAACCAGTGCAGATGGGTAGCAATGCCTCCCAGCTTCCTTCTCCTTTGTTTCAGTGTAACCCTTGTAAAACCTGACAGGGTTGGCATTCAGTATACTTCAATCCTGTGCATATTTGCACAGAGCAACCCCAACTGAGCTCAAAAGGGTTTACCCCCCAAGTAACTGGCCATATGATTGCAGCTTAACTCTGTCTTGGTTTGTTGCCATAGTTCTAATTCTATGGTTCTAGTTTTTGCCAGTTTATATTTGATTTTTGGATGAACAATAATATATTTGTGGTTTTTGTTGTAGTAATGCCTTTGGTTTTAGCTTTCCAGTAGCAAGTAAACAGGATGAACCTGGATGACCACATTGTACCCTCAGATTTCAAACTTTGTGAGATGGCTGATTCTTTTTCTGGCATCCAGTAAGAAAGAGAAGACCTTGGAAAATTCCTAGCTATGTAATATTATCTAGCCAGTAGGCTAGATTTTGTCCCCAAAGCCAAGAACAATATAAGAATTGGGGCTAAATGTGGGAAGATTGACGACAGGCAAAGGGAAGTTCTTCCTCACACAGCACATGGTTAACTATGGAATTCATGATCACGAGATGTAGCCACTCAACCAACTTGGATGTCTTTAAAAGAAGATTATACAAATTCACGGGGGGATAAGCTATCAGTGGCTACTAGTAGTTGTGATGGATAATATACTTCCTACACCGCTAGAGGCAGGATGTCTGTTGCTATGGAACAACAGTGACGGAGTGCTGTTGCACTTATGTCCTGGTTGGCCACAGAGGGAATAAAGCATTGCTCTGCTACTGGGCTATGGTCCTTTTTGTACATTCCTCAAACAAGGTCAATCTTCTTTGTATAGGAGAGGGGCAAATGGTGCAGGGACTTGTAGAGGTACTTGTATAAATGGACCAATCTGTTCCCAGTGTATAGGCTGGAGTTTGGGGAAGGGGTGAAAATCAGTGGTTAAGGGAGGAACAGTGATAATGGGAGAGCTTGAGCCAATGAGGGAAAGAAAAACACAGTTTTTGGAAATGTAGATATGTATAAGACAGAAAGGAATTGTGCCGCCAATTGTCTGAAATGACATTGAAATTATCCCACAATAATTCTGCTGTCTTTTCAAGAGTCTTTGAGTGTTCCAGGTGGGATTCTGAGGTTGATTCCTATTGGGATAGTTTAATTATGTGTTGCTAATTATCTTTAAATCATATTTATTTGACTTTAATGAATCTACAGGAAGTCCCAAATTGCTAGATTAATTTCCCTGAATTCAAACTTTCACCTTTGTTGTTTGTTTTTATTCAACTAAGACTCGTGAATGATAGAAACCAGTTATTCAATAGCGGTTATGAGAGGAGGTGGGAATTAATGTATCACTAAAAACATCGCATCTGGTTGTTTTCAATGGTTCTTCTCAACACTGCAATATGGAGAAAGAATACTAATATAATCTGCATAGATTAGAAACAATGAACGAAGCGTAATCTTTAGACTTTCATGAAATAGAGGTTTTGTACTAAAAATTGCATTGTAAGGATGTGTAAGGACCATCCTTTTGGCCCAAAGGGAGGAACATATTGAACCTCAGAGCCCCAGTCCTCCCTCATACTGCAGAGGAGGCTTGGTAAGTCCCTTACACCTACTGTCGATTAGCAGATATGACTTGTGTGGAGGCCCTACATTTGCTTTCAGGCAGGTGGGACACTGTTGCTAATCAGGAGGGAGAAAAGTGAGATGGTGAGGAGGTTGAGGTGGTGCAAACGCACTGGTGCAATCAATCTGGTGTTCCTGCCAGTGTGTTTGCACTGCACCAGCCTCTCCATCCCCCCCCCCACTCACCCTGCTGGTAAGCAACAGGAAAAAAATCACCTGCCAGGAAGCTAGTATAGCAACTCTGCCCAACCAGTGAGATTCTTCAGTTAGGTAGGCTGGGATGCTGCTCATCACAGAGTTCTCTACAGTATCATTCTGCACTCCCAGTGCTCCCTTCTATTGATTCCTCACTACTTTTACTTCCAGTTATAAACTTTATGTAGATAAGAAAGCTTTGGGGTATTACAAATGGTTCACTATTTTATTTATGTATTTATTTATTCATTGGTTTACTTTGAGATGTAGGCAATGGGCTGGTTTTTATGATTGCTATTGTATGATGGTGTTAATTTTTACATTGGAACCTACCTTTTTTGCTTTTAAATTATTGGTAGAAATGTATTAAATAATCAGCAAAAACATTAGATGGAAGTTTTTATTTCACATGGAGTTTCATCTGTTGAGCTTTGTTTATGTGATGAACATAAGAAGTGCCTACTAGATTGGGCCACTGGCCCACCAACTCTAGGATCCTGTTCCCACAGAGGCCAATCAGATGCCTCTGGGAAATGCTTAGCAACAGCTATAGCAGTGTTGTTCTGAGATTAGAAAGGCATGGCCAAAACTCTTATGGTCCGTTCTTTCTCATTCTCCTCATTCAGGAAGTACTAGATCCTCCCTCCTGTGATGAGCTCAGGAACATGTTCTAGTGCTACCAGCCATCAGAAATGAGCTTAAATAGGTGGAGACACTTCAAAAGGTGGGGGGACGCGGGTGGCGCTGTGGGTTAAAGCCTCAGCGCCTAGGGCTTGCCGATCAAGAGGTCGGCGGTTCGAATCCCCACGGCGGGGTGCGCTCCCGTTGTTCGGTCCCAGCACCTGCCAGCCTAGCAGTTCGAAAGCACTCCAGGGTGCAAGTAGATAAATAGGGACCGCTTACCAGTGGGAAGGTAAACGGCGTTTCCGTGTGCGGCTCTGGCTCGCCAGAGCAGCGATGTCACGCTGGCCACGTGACCCGGAAGTGTCTTCGGACAGCGCTGGCCCTCGGCCTCTTTGAGTGAGATGGGCGCAGAACCCCAGAGTCTGTCAAGACTGGCCCGTACGGGCAGGGGTACCTTTACCTTTACCTTACTTCAAAAGGTGGGCGGGTGGCTGAGATCAGAAGCATCGAAACAATATCCTTGATCCCTGAAAGTAGCAGACTATGTTCTCTTTTCTGTAATGGCAAGTGAAGCATGCAGGAAAGATGACTAGGATGCTCTGGAGAAGAGAAGAGACTTCATTCCTCCTGAATTTAGAAGAATATTTCATTTTCTCTTGTAAATCTTCTCTCTCTTTTTAAACTCTCAGTAGGAGGAAAAAAATATCCAACCCAGCAGCTGACAAATGGCATGAATAATTCATTCCGTCTAATTTCACACCATTTCAGCTTCATTGCTGCCTTGTAATTAACACGTGTAGATTATTTAAGGAAGAGAGAAAATTGCTTTTAAATGCAGGTAGAAGGGTAGGTTGAATAGCCCCTTGGAATAATGCATAATGATACCTTCTGCGGGGAGCGGCTATGTTGATTAAGCTTCCTGTGGCCACCTTCTCCCCAAGAAGAAAAGCTTCTTTGTTTGGAAAGACAAGTAATGACAACACTAAAAGAGAGCAAGAAAGGTCTTGGTTTTATAGTGATTTTTTAAAATAAAAAACCTAGTCTTTCCACTTCAAGAGCCTGCCATAATAGCAGAGTCAAAATCCGTTTCAATCAATGCTTCTGATTCCTCCCCTGCCCCAATAAATCTCATCAGTTTTTGAAGCAGCCGATTGAATTTAACATTGAGATTGGCTATTTACTCCATTCCATTACAACAGAAGGAATTACTTTTGGATCAGAGTAAGACACAGGTTAGTTCAGGAATAATTTCACATAGGAGGGTGGTTGGGTATGGGGGAAAATCTCTTGTTAAAACTAGCATCACCTTAGCTTAAAACCCTTTTTTAGCCCAGCTACTGCTTAGCCAATTACCCCTCCTTCTCCACTTCTGTACGTACAATGGGTAACACAACTAGATATCTCCTTTCCAGAATCCTCCCTCCAGTGCGAGTCTTCGGTTTGTCAAAACAACTTTGAATTCTAATTCTACCTGCCCAAGTGTTTACAATATTCCTGAACTGGGTGTCATTTGTGTATTTGATAGGAATACTCTGTGCTCCTCTAAGACATTAATACAAATGCAGAATAGCACAAGATCCCAGAGCATCACCTCCATCCTTGCTATCTTCATTCCTCATTTGCCATTAATCCATTTATACATGCTAAATGAATATTTTTACCTAATGCATTTATGAAGTAGAATTCTCTGCCCCCCTTCAAATACCCCACCCCCATGTCTTGCCCATCTCCATAGTCCCTCCCCATTTTCACTGCAGAAAAGGTGGTGGAGGTAAGAGTTGTTTGTTTGTTTTTAAATCCATGCAGGTTTATACCCATCTATGTACTAAACCCAGGGCTGGCCCATACATGAAGTGGAGTGAAGCAGCTGCCCCAGTCTGCAGAAACCCCTGAGGCAGCTCCCTCACAGGTATCCTGCATGCCCCACCACCTCTGCCGGTGGTGGAGAAGCAGCACATGCATTAGTTACAGGGAACCAGGCAGAGGGCCTTATCGGTAGTGGCGCCCACCCTGTGGAACTCTCTCCCATCAGATGTCAAGGAAATAAACCACCGTCTGACTTTTAGAAGACATCTGAAGGCAGCCCTGTTTAGGGAAGTTTTTAATGTTTGATGTTTTATCATGTTTTTAATATTCTATTGGGAGCCACCCGGAGTGGCTGGGAAAACCCAGCTAGATGGACAGGGTATAAATAATAAATTTATTATCATCCTCATCATTATCATCATCATCATCATTATTATTGGCATCAATTTTCAATGAGAGTGCACAAGAACTCGCAAGAGTTCGTTGAGATCTCACTGGAACCTGCCACCACCAATGATTCATGCCGCCACAATGCAAACTAGCAAAGGGATGCTTGGGCGGTAGTGGTACACAGCAGGGCGTAGTGAAATGGGACATGCTGCCCTTAACCCAGCCTGAATTTCATTCAACCCTATTGCTGTCTCTACGTTCTAGATGAGCCAACAAGGCTCCAGGATCCTAGCAGTTTCATGATTCCTTTAAAATAGACATCAGATATATGATGGGACAAACAAATGTTTGTTACATCGCTCTTTCTCCAGCAGGCCAGGATACTTACCATCACCTTGGTTTATTTTCAAACCGAGGTGTGTACAACTTGTAAGATGGATACCTAGTAATGGGCTTGTATGATAGTAAAATCAATGTTAAGGGACCCGTAAGTCCTTCAAGTATTTGGTATGCTTATTTATTTATCTATCTTCATACATTTATATCTCAACCTTTGTTCCATCACAGAGTTCCCAGGCAGCAACTCATCCAGGCTCTGACCAGACCAGCTTAGCTTCAGCCATGTGTACCTTCAGACCACAACTTGGGACCACATGTTCATAAATATGACTTGAGAGACTTATATACCAATCAGTGAGAAGCTCTGATTAATAAGAGACACCTGGGGTCACAGACTATGGGTCAGAGAAAGGAAGGAGGGAGGGAGGGAGCGAAGAAAGAAAGAAAACCTAAGTTGAGACCTTGCTCCTACAATTTCAAGACGAGCTTGGGCATCAAGTGATAGTCATGAACTTTGCTACTGAAAAGCAGAGGTGGGGCATAAGCATGAAGGACAGGGCATGCATTGCCTGTGCAATGTACCAGTTAGTGCAAGCTGGAGAAGTGGTTAATGGGGATTTTTAGAATTCCCAGCACATCAAATCATGCACATCTTAATTACACCAATTAAATTTTGCAGCTGAATGATGGCCACTTGGCCAAGAATATGGCATGTCATGCCAAACAATTGCTTCATTCCTCCTGTAAAAACGTAAGTAAGTTGTTTCCACAGCCGCAGAGGGGTTTTACATGGCAAAATCTTTCTTTCGAGACACGAAGCAAGCATTTAAAAAATAAAATAAAAAAATCTTGATCTATCTAATACCAATGAATTGAGCCTTGGCCTACATGGCAGTGTTGGCAGAGCAAATTACAAAGCCACCTGCTCGTAAGCAGAGTAATTATACCTAAATTGTGTTCTATAATTAAAAAGGTACGATAAACGACTCAGATCTCATCTTCAAATAGAAGTACAATGATACCTGAGGGCTTGAGTCAGATTTGTTGCCAAAAGGAAATTTGCTTATCAGATTAAGACCAAATGTATTTGGGGGTTGATTAATTAAAAATAAAGCACCTATGTAAACTGCAAAGGAAACAGGAAACTATCTGCACAGAACAATCCTCTTATATCCACTCTAGTAAGTTAAAGATAGGCTGGATTTTTTAAAAAATTAAGCTGCTATGGCTTTATTTACTTGTCTTTTCTCCTGCAATGTGCTTAAAAGTACAGTGGTACCTCGGTTTATGAACAGCCCTGTTTACGAACTATTTGGTTTACGAACTCCGCAAAACCGGAAGCAGTGTTCTGGTTTGCAAACATTACCTCAGTCTACGAATGGAAGCCGAACAGTGGAAGGGCACCAGTGGCGGGAGGCCTCATTAGGGAAAGCGCGCCTCAGTTTAAGAATGGTTTTGGTTTAAGAACGGACTTCCAGGACAGATTAAGTTTGTAAACCGAGGTACCACTGTACAAACAAGAAACAGCAAAAATTGGGAGCTTTCAATAGTTTAATTCTTGCCAATGTGTATACTTACTAAGTCTAATGTCAATATTTAACTTTATAGTCCTATGTATGCTTTCAATGTATGCTTACTCAGAAATAAGTAAGTGCGTCCTATAATTGGACTTACAAATTAGTACATGTGTTTAGAATTACAACTTAAAGGCTCTTAGTTACAGCATATGAATACTAATCCTCATCATCATAAACAACAGCAATGCTAGAGGTGTGACCACTCCCAAGATTCACCTTGTTTTGGATCTATGCTTTTCAGTAGTACAATGATGCGAAACAGCAGTGGAGGGTCAACTGGCTGCAACTTAAGGTGAGTGGAGGGTTGCTTTGCCTAGGGATGTAGTCAGATGTGGGGTTCATTGTATTAGTCTTCCTGGTTATAACATTAGCACTTCTGTAGCGGGTGGTGCTGTGGGTAAAACCTCAGCGCCTAGGACTTGCCGATCGCATGGTCGGCGGTTCGAATCCCCGCAGCGGGGTGCGCTCCCGTCATTCGGTCCCAGCGCCTGCCAACCTAGCAGTTTGAAAGCACCCCTGGGTGCAAGTAGATAAATAAGGACCGCTTACCAGCGGGAAGGTAAACGGCGTTCCGTGTGCTGTGCTGACTCGCCAGATGCAGCTTGTCACGCTGGCCACGTGACCTGGAAGTGTGTGCGGACAGCGCTGGCTCCCGGCCTCTAGAGTGAGATGAGCGCACAACCCTAGAGCCTGGCAAGACTGGCCCGTACGGGCAGGGGTACCTTTACCTTTACCTGTTTCTAATGCCCCTTGTTGCATTATGGAACTGTGGCTTTTTTATCATTCTGCCACCATATTGCACTAAATTTCATTCACACCTGTGGGTGTGATGTGACACAACCTAGGAATCCTGCACTTGGATTCCTTCCAACTCTACAATTCTATGGTTCTATGTCATTGGACATGGTACGACCCTTTATGCACATGCGTGCTTCTGTTCCCTCATGACTGACCCATGAAAATGGTGGGAAAGAGCTGTACTGTATGTCGGAATACAGCACCAGGTTTTGTCACAAGCCACTATCCATGCAAAGGGGTGGAGAAATCGCAGCACAAAGCTCCCACAATAATCCGGGTTAACTGGGTGGCTGTCTGATCATTTCTGAAAACATTTAGCATAGAAATGAGCATCAAACTTCTGCTAGATTTCCAGGAGTGGCTTTTACATCATATGAAAGATCACGTTAAAAACTGGAAATTATTAGGTAAGGAAATGTCAGGGAAGCAGAGTAAAATACTGTCTGAATGCAGCCTGGGGCTACTTTATATATTTTGAAGACCTTGTTGTCCTTAAACATTTGTGATAGATGGGCAAAAAAACTTAGCATGAAGCTTACTCACTGTGACATCTGTCTTTCCCACATATTCCAGAAAAAACAGCAGTACAAATGTGTCCGACAAAAGAATTGTTATTTTTCCTCATTATCTTCAGCAAAGTAGTTATTAGCCATCATTATTGTTGCTCTTCAGATTAATTGGCAAATACAATCAAAATGGAAAAGATTCCAATCATCAAACAAAGGGAAGAACCATAGAACCCTAATCTGCCTGAGTGGGTTAACCGTCATTTTTGCTCCTCAGTTCTCCAATGTACGAGTGACTAATTGCTTATTTAGCCCTGCTTTAGATTAAAATAGTTTTTGTTCTCAGAGTACCATTGTGAAGAGAGAAACATGAAAATGCCACCGCTCACAGCCTTTTCTCACACAAAACGCACTCTACACCTTCTGAGGGCGTTTTTGTGTGACCTTTTGTGATAGGCAAAGGCAAACAGGTTTAATTGTTATTTCTACAGGGGTCATGTAGAAGTGGGCAGACATTTTTTTTATGTCTAGGAGTGCACCCCCCCCCCCCGTTGTTAGGAGGACTTTCAGGTTGTGTGGGTTTTTCCTGGAGTTCTGCTCTGTTTGTTTTTAAAGTGGATTTAGTAGGACTGCAATCCAATTAAAGAAATTGTAATCAATTGTTCATATGAGTTTATTATTATTATTTTATAATAATATTTATTAATTTTCCAGAAACACAAAAATTACAACAACCAAAAAGAATCAAATACAGCAAAGTAGAGAAAAAGGAAAAAGGTGAAAAAAGCAAAAACCCAAATATGCATAAAGAAAAACAAGAAAAAACCCACACCCTCCCTCCACCCCTCCCACCAACACAAAAAACAAACAAACCAAAAACAAAAACATTCAGAAAAAAAGAGATAAATTTCCATTTTTCAAATTCTATTTTTCAGTAACTTATTTCCTCAGCCTCCTCCCACCTCCCTTTCTGTATTCCAGTTGTTAATCAGGTCAGCAAATTCTTTCCATCTTTCACTGCTTACTCACTTGTTTTCCTTAATCCATTTATACCTTATTCTCTCATCCACATCACAATTTAGGTAAGCATTTAAAAAGAAGTTATCCAAGATCCAATTCCCCAGATAAGAGGAAAAAATGAAAAAAACGAAAAACCTAAAGTCTTATACTTTTAAATCATATACCCTTATATATTAATGTCTTAAATCCTTATGTTATTTCCACTAAAGCCAGATAGAATCATTCCACCATCTCCCAAAAGTTCTTAATTATACCATATTATACTGAATACTATTTTTCAAAATTCCCAATTTTTCCCACCATCTCATCCCCCTGGTTTCGGATTCTGCCAGTCCTTTTTACAAATTTTATCAGTCTTTCTTGTTAACAAATCAAATCCCTAACCCGGTTCCCTTATGTCCGAGGCTCTCAAGTCGTCTCCCTGGACTGCCTGCAGGTTTCTTTCCCGGCCTGAAGTTAAGTCCCAAAGAGCTTCTATCCCAGCTTCTCCTTTAATCCTCTTCAGCACGCTTGCCCAAACTTCATATTTCAGTTCATAAGCCAAAAAGTATTCCACAGCGTACTCCACAGTCTCTTTGGGATTACAATGCTCCATCTTTCCAAACTTTTCCGCAGTGCCACCCTCCAGCATATTAATTATCCATCCTGCATCTCTCAGTCCACAAGGGCCACTGCTTTTCCAAATCTGCCCTTCGGCCTCAGTAACCTTGAACTTGTATTTATCTCCATCAATTAGTGGCTCTGTTACTGAGACATCCACATGAGATTCCTCTTGCTGAATCAGGACCGGTTTTAGTTGCTTCATCCTCTTCTCCAGTACTTGAATTTGTAAATTTGGTTCCTTTTCTCGAGCGACATCTGTTAAGTTGTTCCCATTCTGTACCAAAATCAATACATTTCCCCTCAGATCAGAGACACCCTGTTTAAGAATGCTCACTGTGTTTAAAACGTGATCCAGCAGAGCTATTATTCTTTCAGCCATATTCTCAAGCTTGTTTTCCCAGTATTGTCTGCTGCCCTTCAAGGCCACTTTCAGAGCTTCTTATCTGTAGTCGGAATTTTCCATCCAATATAACAATGTAACAATCCCAGTTCCCAGACATGCAACAGTTGGCAACAGTTTACTTTAGTTATTTTCCATTCACTTCAGTTACAAAAGTTTACCATTTCGCTCCTTTTTTCTTTCAAAAACCACAAGTCAATACCTAAGAAAATATGACTCTGATCCTCCTTCCATAAAAAATATAATCCATTCTTCCGTTGTTGTTATTTTTAAATTATAAAGACTGACAGCCCGGTCCCAGGGCTTCAGACGGCAAAAAATTAGGTCCACTTTTACTGTCCTGCAGGGCTCAATAGTCCATCAAAAGATCTTCCCCTGCTTCCGAGGGGGGGTTCAGAAAGCTTGAACGGTAAAAATTTAAACTTTGCAAAACACTTTTCAAAGGCTCCAGCTTGTAGCGGCTTTGCTTTGTTCTTTCTACAGAACGGAAGGTGGGCTTCCTGTTTATACCTTCATGTTCAAGTGTCAAATTCAAATAATTTTGTAATCCAATTCTGTTACTTATGAAGTTTATTTGAGTCCAAATGTCCACAGGAAAAGTCGGCGCTTTTCTGGCAACAGCTGTGCGGCTTCACTCCCTGAAAACAGCGATCGATTCGATGTGCCGTGCTGCTCACCCCACGTCGCTCCGGAGCCCCGAAACCGGGGTCTCCCCGTGAGTAGGGGGGCACTAAGGGCACGTGCCGAACCCCAAGCCCACGGTCTTCCTTCGACCGTGGTTTCTAGCGGGTCTCCGCCTCGCCGTGGCGGTTAGACCCTTCTTTCCAGGGAGCGGTCTCCTCCACAGCGGAGGAAATCCGCCATTAGCCAGCCGCGCCGACCCGGAAGCCCAATTGTTCATATGAGTTTAAGGGACCAATATGAAGTCCCCCCCCCGCCCCCATGCAGGAAATTGTGGGAAACACACAGGAAGTAGGGAGGGGGGGATGCTGTTGCCACTGGAGACCAAGATTTGCCTGTGAATCAGCACTATTGCCCTCAAGGTCCCCTCCCCCCATTCCTGCAGGAATGCCTGCAAGTATAGAGGCATTGCTGTCAGAAGGGCCCAAACAGGTTGTTCTGGGGACATGCTGAGGTTGTGCCTGGGATGAGCTTGGATCCGCAGCTCCCCAACACATCACAAAAGACTCCCTTAACTGTTCCAGGCCTGGAACTGCCACACTCAGTTCCCTCTCATTGAGTTCAAGAACAAAGAAAGGATAACAAGGCATCCTACCTTAGTGGCATTGAGCTGGTAGGGCTATGGATGTATGAAATGCTGTAGAGCCATTCTCCCTTTTACCTCACCCTCAATATCCAGGATTGCTTTGTTAGCTGCTTAATTGAGACACCTGTCAAATGCATTTGCATATATATATATATATATATATATATATATATATATATAATGTTAAATTAATATTCAGCTCCCTATCCTATTGACATCTGTCCATGGACTGGGAGGTGCGCTGTCATTCCAAGCCTCACTATTTTTCTCTAGAGCAAGTTTCTTAGCTTTCCATACACCCACCTCTCTGCCCATTTCCTTAAATGAAAGCCCCATCTACCCAGAAGGTCATCCAGCTCTCTGGGGGAAACCACCGATTTACAGCCAAAGCAGAAGCAGACTTGACTGAGGGCAAATACCAAGGCCTGTTGTTAAGCCAAAGCTTGGAAAGTGCAACTGCACGCACCACCAGATGGAGAGCTTCCTTGATGTGCAACCACCTCTTGCTAATGCTTGTTTGCTATCTAATTGCTCAGTCTTGGGCTATTGGAGCTCTCTGTTTCCTGGTTCAAGACTGCATCCTTTCAAATGAAGCTCACACATCACCATATGTGTCTGATGACCACGGGGCAAGAGGGGAAAGTTATATTGCTGACAAATAATTGCAGTGTCTGCTTGCTTAACATTTGCAGCAAATCAACAGTGGCATTTGGAAGGGCTGCCTGGAGGTCTGGAGCTGTCAAGCTGGATAATGGCTTTAAATACCACTGGCTGGTAATAATGCTGGGCTTCAGTGCACAATGTTTAAATGTGTAAAGAGAGCCATTCTAAGAAGCACTTTTCTTCTGCTTTCTATATGCCCATCTGCTGACACCCGTTTTGGAGCAAAAAGGGTCACTGGGACCTCATGTAACATACTCGGCCTCTGACCTTGAGAGGATAAGGCAGTTTTATTGTGCATAACAATGTTATTTGCATTTAACCTCTGGCCAAATTCTCCATGGGTTTCACGAGTTCGGCAGCATATGAGCTCAATGATATTTGATGGGAACGCTCCCAGGGAAATCTGCCGCTTTGACAGGTGCGATTCTCTTTCCAAAAGAGCTGGACCGAGGACTATACAGATGCTATGATGGAGTATGAGATCATGATTCTTCAATATGGTAGTCGGGTTTATCTTCATGCTGCAACTATCAACCTAAATTTCCCTTGAAAGCACAGGCAAGCATGATGCTCTTTGGACATGGAAGAAAAGTACTGGATGCTCATAGATTGTCTCTTTCCAGCTTATGTTGGCCATCTTTTTTCTGGCTATCCTCTGACACATTGCAGTAGTAAATTCACCAAAATTATAAACTGTACAGCAGGGATGGGGAACCTGCAGGCTTCCTGCTGTTGTATGCCGTGAATCCTGGGGCAGCATCTGGGAGGGAAGGAGGTTGGCAAAATCTGTCAGAGGGGAGAAAGGAGAAGTAGTCGGTGGACGGGGATGGGAAGGGTTCGAGTTGTGCTCCCTAGGTGGAAGGAGAGCCACTCAAGCTGCCTCAGGCCTCACCTTCATTGCAGGACATTGTCATGGTGACTGAGAAGCCAGCTCACCAATCATTGGGTTCAGCAGGGTTGACAGAGAATGGGACTGAGAGTGAGGTAGCAGCACCAGACAAGCTTCCATCTCCAAGTATGTATCATCAGATGCAAACAGTTTGATCTCCTTTGGAGGGCTGCTTAGTTGCTATCTTTACATAGAAGACATGAACCACCTGAGTGATAGTCTATGCTTGGCTGTTCGAAAGCAAAGTAGGAAGGGCATACCAGCCGTTGGGACAATGTCTTAGCTTGGATCTAGTCATGTATTATAGAACTCTGATTACATATCTGAGAACTTTATAATCTATAGTATGAGCTCATACATAGATCATGTACTGACTTCTTGAATAAAGCTTTTGGATGTACTGTATTTTTCGCTCCATAAGACACACATTTTTCTTCCTGAAAAGTAATGGGAAATGTCTGTGCGCCTTGTGGAGCGAATGCATGGTCCCTGGAGCCAAATTGCCCAGGGGCAAAAAGCAGATCATGCTTTTTTTTTTTGAAAGAGGGAAGTGGGTGTTTAAACAAAGCTGCTGATCTGCAAGCGATTGGAGGGAGATAAGAGACACTAGTAATAAAGGAGGCTGCCTGGGAGCGGGGAGGTAAAGAGCGAACTTGCAAGGAGAGGAGACAGGAAGACTAAAGCAATGGGGAGAGAAATTAGAAGAAAAGGGGGAGCAAAAAACTGCTCCAGCTAACAACAACAACAACAACAACAACAACAATAATAATTTGGCAATCCTCCTTTGGCAATCCTCACAGAACTCTAGCCCAATGGTTGCCATTAATCTGATTTGAACTGATTTTATAATGAAATGATTTTAGAATGTTGTATCATTTTTACTGTTGTTAGCCGCTCTGAGCCCGGCTTCGTCTGGGGAGGGCGGGATATAAATAAAATTTTATTTTTTATTATTTTATTATTGTAGGATTCTAATTCCCAGCAGCAGCAGCCAACAGGCCAAGGACAATGGCAGTTCTAGTACAACAAAATCTAGAGCGCCATGGATTCCTCATTTGTACGATGCAGAATGGGTTGTATTTACCAGAGTCATCCCATTAGCACCAGGGTTTCTGTCTATGAAACAGCACTTCCTACTAAAAATAAAAGCTCAGTGTGCAATTAATTATCATCCGCAAAACTAAACTTTTGCCAGCGACTTGAGTGATGAAAGAAGCCCCTTTGGGAATGTGTGTTTGTGTGCTTATATTCCTTACTCTGGAACCTGAAAAGACTCAAGGATGGAGGAGTGAAACTTTACCAACTTCTGCTGATCATCAGTTTCTAGTAATTAATGGTTATCCATTGGTTATCAATTATTTCTACGTTACCTCTATCACATCTAATTGCTGATAATTAGCACTAAATTGCCATATAATTGAATGTGTTTGAACTAACAAAAATGAAAACAGATACAGGTAGATGTCCCATTGCATTTCCCAAATATTGAAACAAAGTACTAAAATGCTCTATACTTACTTATTTCTCTCCCAGGGCTCTTGGGAAGGGTACAACAGTCAGAAAGTTATTGCATGCTCCCAGCCGGCTGTGATATCAACTAATCCAACAAAAGAATAAATATTTTAGCAGCATCCTATTAAAATGTGTAAGAACAAGCCACCTGCTGTCATTGAGGAGTTGTTTGCACTGCAGAGTTAAAGGACTCCAGAACAGCTAAACGGAGCTGGAGCTTGTTTCAAACTAATTAGTCAAAATGCTGAACTCTCATTATGCTACACATTGTCGCTCAGTTTCCTTTCTTGAGGTGGGGGGAGGAAAGAAATTCTGTTTGTTTATTTTACTGTTTGGAGTGATACAGTCGTTCCAAAGCCAAAAACAACAACGAAGACTGATTTTGCCTAGTTGGTTTTAAAAAGCTGCGTAATTTTTATAAAATCAAATATTATTTGTTTGTAACACACTTTCTGCTAGTCATGCATACTTAAGAGTCTTACATAAGTATGCACAACTATAGTGGTGGCCCGCAAGACGAATGCCTCGGAAGACCAAAAACTCGCAAGACGAAAGAGTTTTTCGTTTTCTGAGCTGCTTCGCAAGACAGATTTCCCTATGGGCTTGCTTTGCAAGACGAAATGTCTTGCGCCTTTTTTTTTTAAACCGCCAATGCATTCCTATGGGAAACCGTCAATACACATTGGTGCTTTGCAAGACGAAAAAACTCGTAGAACGAAAAAACTCGCAGAACGAATTAATTTCGTCTTGCGGGGCACCACTGTAACAGAAAGCACTTTGCCAAAAGAGACTACTTTTGTTGTTGGAAATTATAAAGCTATTTAAAACTGGGGTTCTCCAAATGACCTGTTTTTTGACCATCCATCCTGATATTCTTGCACAGAGTTTATGCTAAGATTAGACTATGTCTGGTCTTTATGCATAATTTGCTCTGTTTTTGTTCACAAGGAAGTTATATGCCAAGGGACCATCATCCTGGTTTTCTTACAGGGTGTTTAGAAGTGCTCCCGTTAATCATTTGCACCCCCAACATTTTTCAGTGTACTATATTTCCCTATCACTTTCCCAACTGCAATAAGTCCGGGAAGGGGCAGTTTTTATGTTTTTTTAAATGTGGATTTGTTGCATTAGAGCAACATAGTGCTTCACTTATTTAAATATTTGTAAACTGCACCATCATCTGAAATAGCACAAGGTGGTATACTGGCTTAAAAAGCATGGTAAAAACTATTTTACCATGCCATAAAACATGCCATAACATAGTCATAAAATATGGTTGGCAAAGAATCTCAGGTTTGCAAGGCCTCTCAGAATTTTATGATTTTTAAAACGGTGTCGACAACTGAGGAGGGATGGCTCCTTTTTAACTTCTACCATACCCATCAATTGTCACAGAAAAAATGGGACATCCCATTTTTTCTTGCAGGTGGACAGTGGCCCATATGGCCACTGTGATCTTGTGCTATTTTGGGCTGCGCTTTTCTCAGGCATGGTGTCCCCAAACACACGTTTTGGACACTGCACCCCCAAAAGGCTTGGGTCACATGACTTGTGCGGGAGTGCAGACCTGGAAGATGGCATCCCGGATTTGGGTTGTGCCGTGTTGGAAGGTTTGTTCTATTGGCAAGGAGTTCCACAGGCCAGGGCTTGTCAGACTAAAGGCTCAGTCGCCCTGATAAAGGCCAGGGTCATGTCGGACCACCAAAAGCTCTACACACACATCCAGTTGGCTGCTATGCGGAAGGGCTTTTAAAGTCCTTTGGAATTACACCAAAGAACCTCCTTGTTCTTGAGCAAGCAAAACTTCTGCCGCCCCAGCAGGAAGAGAAGAAATGAACACTGATTTTCATGCAGATGCTTGGAACCAGTAGGAAGCAAGTTGTAGAATGGCAGGGGGACCAGTGTCCTATCACGAGATCTGTTGTTGACATTTGGGGTTGTTCGCTAACTACAGTGGTACCTCAGGTTACATACGCTTCAGGTTACATACGCTTCAGGTTACAGACTCCGCTAACCCAGAAATGTTACCTTGGGTTAAGTACTTTGCTTCAGGATGAGAACAGAAATTGTGCTCCAGCGGCGCAGCAGCAGCAGGAGGCCCCATTAGCTAAAGTGGTGCTTCAGGTTAAGAATAGTTTCAGGTTAAGTACGGACCTCCGGAACGAATTAAGTACTTAACCTGAGCTACCACTGTATACTCTTTTGTAATTTTGACACTGCCCCTTAGGGGCAAAGCAGGTACTTTAGTTTGGTTTAACTTTCCTTCCCTGTCTTCAAATTTGTTAGTTACACCCAGTCAGGCACCAGAAGCAGCTTTTCTGGCCTCTAATAAGGTTCTTAACCTTCTTCCACTAGCTGTTGGTGGAATTATTACAGCCTGTAATTCCACGGGAGAGCATGTGCTTTGCATGCTGAAGGGCCTAGGTTCAATTCCTGGCTTCTCCCCTTTGTGATGCTCCAGTTGTCCCACTGTACCAACCACCGTACTCCTATTGTCTAATTAACGACAGCATAGAAAATAACATTAATAAAGAAACAACAACCTACCCAAACTGAACTGGAGGTTAATCAGCTTGCATAGTTAAATCAATGGCATAACAATTAGCCTCGCATTTCTTTCTCTCATGCTCTGCTGCATTCACTAGCTCCTGCATCCTTCCCATATGCAACCTTGTGGTATATGGAGTGCTGACAAGTTCAGTTTTAGGCACCATAGGTGGTAGCATTTCATTAACTAGTCAAATCATGTGTAGAGATGAAATGCAAATGCTTCATTGGAAAATTAATGAATTGTTGTCTGATTCAGCTTTAATCTGAATTAATGTTTTGATTCCAGCTGCAGCGCCAGTAACGTCAAGGACAGTAGTGCATTTCTAATTTCCACTTGGACTCTAAATTGTCGGTGTAATTGGCTTCATAGATCTCAGTCGCTGGTAGGGCGTACCTCCCCTCAAAAAAGTGGGGTTGCAAAGGAACAATGTGTTAAGTAAACACTATTCATTTCACTCAAGGGGGTAGGAAAGAGAACAATGGGCCGTAGAAATCAGCATTCAGAAAGGACTAGGCCACTGGTGCATTCTGGGTGACTCACGTCCAACTCAAATGTGTATAATCTGGGATAATCTATTCATTATATTAGTCTAACTGACCCAACATCATTATATTTTGAGGCAGCTGGGCCACTAGTCATCAAAAAGGATGATGTTCAGTGGTGGTTAGTTATATGTGGGGCTGCGTCTGAAATGGTTCAGAAATGTCAGCTGGTGTAGAATTCAGCAGCCAGGCAAGACTGAGGGAAGACGGTTTGAGCATATTATGCCAATCCTGGCCCACCTGCGCTGCTTGTAAATTAGTTTCCAGGCCCAATTCAAAGTGCTGGATTTGGCCTATAAAGCTTTAAATACCCCAGGGACCACATTTTGCCATAGGAACCGACTCAAACAGATGCAATCGTGTGTGTGTGTGTGTAAACATACATACATACAGTGCTTTTTCTGGGGGGGACGCAGGTGTATGCATACCCCTAAACATTTTGTGAATCTTTCTACTTTTGTCCATTTACTGCATTTATTTTTCCCAATTTAAACTATAAAATGGAGATTTTCATGAGTCAAAATGAGAGTACATTTGTTTTTTAGAAAAAAGCACTGTGTGTGTGTACGTGCAGACACACACACACACACACAAATGAGAGAATGAGAGAGAATTCCTGGATGCCAAGATCCAAGTCTGGGGACAAGTACTCTTTGGTGAGAGAACTCCAGCAGAGATTTAAAGTCACAAAATGCACAGCAAAGTAAAGCATGGAAATATAAGCTGTTAGACCTCTAAAATATGCACTTCCGAATGAACTTCAAAGTTTTAGATTTCCCTTAGCATTTAAAAAAATGCACACATTTGGTAAGTGCTTTTTCATACATCAGTCAGAAAAGTTGCACAGGCAGTAAAACTTAGTTTAGTTACAAAGTGGTAAAAGTTCCTAGGTTATTGGTATAGAAACTCAAGAGTGGCTGGTGAGAGCCATGCTACTGAGTGGGAGCAACCAGCTCAAACCTTGTCACATACTGAGATTTACAGGTAGGCTGGGAGGGAACAATAGGGTTGATTACCGGTTACCTCCCAAGGTAAGTGAAGTGACATAGCTAAGTCTGGCAGGACAGCTTACTCTATGGTATTAACCCCTTAAGCATGTAGATTATATCCCATATGAGGGATATATCATCCCATATGAGGGAGATTGGAATAGTCATCCCTTGAGATCCCTTCCAACTCTACAATTCTGTAATTCTAATGCAGCCTTTGATGGTGAAAGACATGGAACATGGTGAAAGACATGGAACAAGGTCGTATCAGATAATCTTAACACACAGGAGTGATAATACAGGAGAAGGCATTCTCTGAGATGCATTCATTCAAGCAGTCCAAACAGATTTGGTGAATTTAAAGCTTGACAAAGCTGTGCTGCAAACCTGCAGAAGATTGAGTTCTAACGCCTGTGTTTTTTACACATTTAATAATGGATTGATGTTTTCATTCTAACTATAGCTCTAGTAATGTCAAGGACAAAGCATGCTATACTCTGTTGCAAAGCAAAGTGACAAAATATGAGATAAGATATCTAAAAGGTATGAATATGGAAAGTGAAAACTATGGTATGAAAATCCTAGGAATAAAATAAAGTAGATTTGAGTCTTACCCTCCAGAGCAGGAGAAGTCAAGCTTGCTCCCTCTTTCATGTGACAGCCCTTGAGATATTTGAAGATGGCTCTCATATCTCCTCTCGGTCTTCTCTTTTCAAGGCTAAGCATTCCCAGCTCCCTCAACCACTCCTCATAAGGCTTTGTTTCCAGATCCTTGATCATCTTGGTAACCCCCTCTGCACACATTTCAGCTTGTCTATCTTTCTTAAGGGGGACGCGGGTGGCGCTGTGGGTTAAACCACAGAGCCTAGGACTTGCTGATCAGAAGGTTGGCAGTTCAAATTCCCGCAACAGAGTGAGCTCCCATTGCTTGGTCCCTGCTCTGCTCCTGCCAACCTAGCAGTTCGAAAGCACCTCAAAGTGCAAGCAGATAAATAGGTACCGCTCCGGTGGGAAGGTAAACGGCATTTCCGTGCGCTGCTCTGGTTTGCCAGAAGCGGCTTAGTCATGCTGGCCACATGACCCGGAAGCTGTACGCCGGCTCCCTCGGCCAATAAAGCGAGATGAGCGCCGCAATTCCAGAGTCGGCCACGACTGGACCTAATGGTCAGGGGTCCCTTGACCTTTACCTATCTTACATTTTGATGCCCAGAAGTGGACACAGTATTCCAGGTATGGTCTAAGGCAGAATAGAGTGGTACTATTACTTCCCTCACTCCAGGCCATTCACCAAGCTGCCTGAGGCAAATGGGAGCTGGAGACTAGCAACATCTGGAAGGCCACAGGTCTCCTTTGCTTCTTATGCAAAAACAGAGAACTGGGATCATAAAAGTAGAATATGAGACACATGGACAAAAATGAAATGAAGCATCGGCTGCTATTCACACTGAAAAGTAAGGTGTGTGCTATCTGATAACTTCAAATATGGAAAATACAGATTGGATTAAAAAGGATAGATTATAGCAGCCTTCCCCAACCTCGTGCCCTCTAGATGTACTGGGCTACAACTTTCATGATCCTTGTCAAGTGGTCACCCTGGCTGGGGCTGATGGGACTCCAAAACATCTGGAGGGCATCAGTTCAAGGGAAGGCTGGAGTATAGTAAATCAAAAGAAATTATTTCAAGTCACTGAACACTGAGAACCCAAGAGACTTCAGAATGAGCTTGTATGTACAGATATCCGTTTCACTGAAATTTCCATTTGCCTAGAAGCAGCCTCTTGGTGGTGCCATCTGTGACAAAAGTATGTACAAGGGCACAGCTTTCCAGCTGCAGGCCTTCCTTCCCTTGAAAGATTGACTAAGCTCCAGAAGTGGATATTATATACTTTTATGCCACTGAATCATTCATTAAGCAGCCGAAGTCCTCAGAGGTAGGCCAATAGAGAGAGACACAAATGTTTGTTTTTAAAGGAATAAAAGTAATCTGGAGAATCTATGAGCCAGAGGTAGTTACATTTAAATAAATTTTAAAAGTGTTAGGAGAAATTTGATAGCTTAGCCTGGCCCACAGGGCAAGTCCAGTTCTCAAGGGGCAGGCAGTCCACTGGCCAGAGTAGGTAGCAGATTGGTTCGTCAGAGGAGCATCAAGTTGGATTACTTGAATATGAGCTGCAGGACCTCAGGCTGCTCTGAGGTTGACATTTGATGCAGAGGTAGTTAGAGCCAGGCATGCCAACTTGAATAAAATATTTGGGGGCCACGTAGGCCCTGCCCCACATATTTGATCACAAGATGCGGCATACACATACCATTTGAATGGCAATGCCCATCAACTTTGGGGGGCCCTCAAATATTTTATTGGGGGGGGGGGGCAAAGGGACCGCAGCCTCTAGGAGTTGGCTCCTATGGTTAGAACCAAACAGAGTTCTTATTTACTTGTGCAGCGAGCAGTTATATTTCAGAGACTCTAGGATTCCTAGCAGAGGTTCTGACCCGGGGTGGGGGTGGGGCTTTCCTGGCTTTTCATCAGGTCCACCACCACACCTGCAACATTTAGGGAAAGAAGAACGAGTCTACTTCTAATCTGTGTCACTGTCTCCAGATTCACAAGTAAATTATATCCCTTTTCTGCAGTAATCTGCATTTCTTTAAATAAAAAACAAAACAAAGCCTCTATGAAAATGCAAATTTAAATATGTAGTTAAGTATGTAATTTTTGGTCTGAAGTTACTGTCTGTATTCAGCTTGTGTTAGCAAAATACTTTATATCTGCTTATTATTTGTGTATTTTTAAATTATTTCCCTGTAGTATGAGGGCTAACAGCAGGACAACAAAAATGGATTTAATGAGCCCTTATGGTCGCTAAGAGACTTCTACTTCGAGCCTGGAAAGATAAATACTCACCATCTATTATACAATGGCTTGAAGGCCTTAATGTCCTTGCCATGTTTGAATGTACTTTATAGAAACATACTTAGAAGAATGAGCTAGCTATTGTTTGGATACCTATTCAGACATTTGAATGGCGTATATCGATCTGTGTTTGTAAACTGGGATGGATGTGTTGATGTTTATTGCACTGTGAACAGGAGCTGACAATATTGTTTTTGTTCCGTTGTGTTCCCCCTTCTTTGTGTGTCTGTGTTTCTTTTGTTTTTTCTTTAACAAATTTACAATTTAAAAGATCAATAACAAGTATGTATTTTTGAACATACAGCTGTACCTCGGAAGTCGAACAGAATCCATTCCGGAAGTTTGTTGGACTTCCAAAATGTTCGGAAACCAAGGCGCAACTTCAGATTGGCTGCAGGAAGCTTCTGCAGCCAATCGGAAGCTGCGGAGGCCGCGTCAGACGTTCAGGCTCCAAAGAACATTCGCAAACCAGAACACTCACTTCTGGGTTTGCGTGTCGAGGTCCCCAAGCCACCCCTCAAATAACTCACAACTCACGCATAATTTTTGTTTAAGGTTTTTGGTATAATTTTGGCCACAACTTTATTAAAATACATATCTCTGAGTGGTTGCTTAGGCATTGGTTAAGACTATCTGTCCCCCCCACCTGGGGACAGAACTGACAACCGAACTCCATCGGATGCCAGTAAGGGAAAACAATATTAGGGAGCAAAGGAGCTGAGTCACAGGCCCTCAGCGCTCACCCGCATGCTTCCTGGGGCTTGCCGGCCCTAGCCCCTCTCCAGGGATTCAGACAAAATCGTGGCAAGCCCCTGGATTCCTTTAATGGAATTCCCTTCTGCAGCAGCATTGGAGGGGCAGGCACAGCCAATCCTTACCCCTCCTCCAACCAGTTGATAACCAATGCCTAACTAGCAACCTTACAAGTTGTGACGATTTGCTACACAGTAGGCAAAAACCAAATGGCCCAGCCAATCAGCCAGATGGACAAAATTCCTACCAGGCCCCTGCCCCAATGGCAGACGACAGGCATAGCAAGGTCAAGCAAAACCTCTGAACTGAGGGTGGGTGGGTGGGTGATCCAGCTCACGCAGCGAAAGAGAAAGCACCAAGCTGTGTGCTCAGAATTTAAACAGTTAGGTCCCTCCCACCAAATTAGCAACAAGTAAATTCCCCCAGCAACACAGCCAACCAATAAAATGCCAGGGTTATATTTTATCACCCTACCTGGCAACAGAGGGGTGACTCAGCGGACCCCACCACAACACGGGCTCTCATTTAGGGAGAACACACTTTGCGGCGTTTGGGAGCCAAACCGTTTGACTCCCATGGCGTTTGGCTTCCTAGGGACAACTATATTTAACTCAAAATATGCATCTGTAAGGTTGCAAGCCTAACTGTCTCATTCAGTGCACTACTGGACTCTCCCCAGCAGGACAGAATGGACCCACTATAAGCCATGGGATGAAAATAAACTACACCAGCACCTGGCAGGTCTGTCAAAGTACTGGGAAGGCAGAGCATCTTTCAGAGTTGCATGTGGCATCTTCTTTATACAGCTTTCCATGAATGCTGAAAATGCACCTGTTCACCCTGGCTTTTGACACTTGAGGTGTATATTTTTAGTGCCTACCTTATTTTTTTGTAAGTAGCTTTAAACTGTTTTTAACATTGTGTTTTAATACAAGTTAGTCACAATTTGCACGTGTTCAACTTGTGTGCATTCAGCTTTACGCACTTGGCAAAAAGATGTATTAAAATTTAAAGGGGGGGAGTCGGGGGGGGGAGCTTGGGCAAGCCCACCCATCATTGCACCCAATGTGTTTTGACTATTCATGCTTTTGGCTTTACACACTATCCCCGGAACATAACCCTCACATCAGGATTCAGGCCTCATCATGGGACTGACACTGCCTTGGTCGCGCTGGTTGATGATCTCCGGCGGGCTAGGGACAAAGGTGAGAGTTGTTTCCTAGTTCTGCTGGATCTCTCAGCCATAACATCCTTCTGGACCGTCTTGGGGGGCTGGGAGCTGGGGGCACTGTTATACAGTGGTTCCGCTCCTTCCTCCTGGGCCGTGTTCAGAAAGTGGTGGGGGGGGGGCTGAGTGTTCAGACCCCTGGGCCCTCACTTGTGGGGTTCCTCAGGGTTCCGTCCTCTCCCCCATGCTTTTTAACATCTATATGAAGCTGCTGGGAGGGATCATCAGGGGGTTTGGACTGGGTGTCCATCAATATGCAGATGATACCTCTCTTTCAAATCAGAACCAGTGAAGGCGGTGAAGGTCCTGTGTGAGTGCCTGGAGGCGGTTGGAGCATGGATGGCGGCTAATGGATTGAGGTTGAATCCTGACAAGACAGAGTACTGTTTGGGGGGGACAGGAGGCGGGCTGGTGTGGAGGACTCCCTGGTCCTGAATGGGGTAACTGTGCCCCTGAAGGACCAGGTGCGCAGCCTGGGAGTCATTTTGGACTCACAGCTGTCCATGGAGGCGCAGGTCAATTCTGTATCCAGGGCAGCTGTCTACCAACTCCACCTGGTACGCAGGCTGAGACCCTACCTGCCCACGGACTGTCTCACCAGAGTGGTGAATGCTCTAGTTATCTCCCGCTTGGACTACTGCAATGCGCTCTATGTGGGGCTACCTTTGAAGGTGACCCGGAAACTGCAACTAATCCAGAATGCGGCAGCTAGACTGGTGAGTGGTGGCGGCCGCCGAGACCACATAACACTGGTCTTGAAAGACCTACATTGGCTCCCCTTACGTTTCCAAGCACAATTCAAAGTGCTGGTGTTGACCTTTAAAGCCTAAACGGCCTCGGCCCAGTATACCTGAAGGAGCGTCTCCACCCCCATTGTTCTGCCCGGATGCTGAGGTCCAGCGCCGAGGGCCTTCTGGTGGTACCCTCATTGCGAGAGGCAAAGCTACAGGGAACCAGGCAGAGGGCCTTCTTGGTAGTGGCGCCCACCCTGTGGAATGCCCTCCCATCAGATGTCAAAGCGATAAACAACTACCTGACATTCAGAAAACATCTTAAGGCAGCCCTGTTCAGGGAAGTTTTTAATGTGTGATATTTTAGTGTATTTTTGATTTCTGTGGAAGCTGCCCAGAGTGGCTGGGGAAACCCAGCCAGATGGGCGGGGTACAAATTATTATTATTATTATTATTAGTAGTAGTAGTAGTAGTAGTAGTTGAGAGTGACCTGTATTAATGTGCCTTGATTGTTGTAACCCACCCTTAGGGTGAAGAATGGGTAATAAATTGTAATAATAAGAATAACTGTAGTAAATAATAGACAGGCCGTTGGCTTGATCTAGCAGAGCTCTTTTTAAGTTCTCCAACTCAGAAACATAACCTTTCATTCCATTAAGAATCTAATCCAGGCCACATTCATTTTCAGGACATCTGTTGGATATCCGTGTGAAGACTTTCCAAGGTTGACTTTTCCAAGACTTTTCCAAGACTTTCCAAGGTTTATTATTATTATTAAAAGCTGGTTGGAAAACAACTCCAGGGATTGGCCTTTAATGGCTAAATTTGTAGACATGTTCAGAAAGAAATCTCAGAATCTCACCAACAGTGTTGGAAAAGTTATCTTGTTTCTACCTATTTGATTTATTTCACGTCACTGAGGTGCTTTGTTATAAGCCAGATGGATGAAGACAGAATTATACTCTGAGAGCTCTGAAAAATGCTGTGTAATAAAAGAAATGGCTGTGCTTGAAAGTTTAAGTTCATTGTTAATGCTGCCTCAGAAAGAATAATGCTATATTTGCTCTGAGCTTCTGAACAACAAATCTCATTTTAGAGGGCTTGGGATGTGGATTGTGTTTTTTTATGTATGGTAACAGAAACAGAAAGTTTCAGTTTTTCTGCTTGGCTTCCCTGGAAACGTTAAAGGCTTGAACTTTGTGAGAAGAACCCTAGAGATTCTCCCCATTGTTGCTTTTGATTCTGTCCTGCCCTTTCTGTTTATTAAATCAGTGCATTCCAAACATTTATTTTTGAGACACACTTTCCATAATTCTTAGCTTTGCTTCTCCATAACACCTGAATCAACGGAGGGTGTGAAAACTCTGGACCAGTGTCTGAATACAGTGGTGGACTGGATGAGGCCAGATAAACTGTTCTTGAATGCTGGGAAGATAGGGGCTCTTTGAGGGGGTGGTTCCCCTGTTCTGGAAACTAGCTCCATTAACTAAGAACCCCAAAATCTGGGATCCCCTCAAAACAGGTGCCAAAGTTTTGTAATTGTTTCAAAGCACTTTGTAGCAAACCCCCACATTTTCTAGCACCCCACAGATTAATTGATGCATCAAACTTGGGTTCCTAGTTAGCAAACAAAAACCCAATGTTGTCTGATCCCCTTGAAACAGGTGTGGAAGTTTTGTACAGTAATCGTTTTATAGAGTTTTGCAGCAACCCCCCCCCCAACTTGTAGCATCCCACAAATAGAGCAATAGACAATTTTTATTTGCTAAAAATGATTCTTTAAAAATTCCTTCATGAAATGTGAATTTTGATCAATAAAACTGTATTTTCTATCAGCTTTAAACATTTCAAACATATGTGGGGTGCTACAAAATGCAAGGTTTTCACAAAAAGCACTACAAAATGATTACAAAACTTTGACACTGGTTTTGAGGGTATCGGACAATGTTGGGTTTTGAGGTGACCCTGTGATTCTCAGGTTTGAGTGTCTATTGTTCTGTTTGTGGGGGGCTACAAATCATGGGTTTTTTGTTGCAAAATGATTTAAAATTGAAGGGATTGGACAACGTTGGGTTTTTGGGTGACCCCGTGACCCTCAGTTTTGAGTGTCTATTGTTCTGTGGGGTGCTACAAATTGTGAGGTTTTCACTACAAAATGCTACAAAACGTTGGCACCAGTTGGAAATTTGCATGTTACCTGTTCTCTCCCGAAAGGATACTCCTGGGTGCATCTTTACCACTTTGCCCAAGTGTCCTCTTGTGCCTTTTATTGGTCTTTAGTGAAATTCATTCTGATTTGTTTGCAGGGAGGTTATATAACAAAGAACATAGGGTACATCCTAATTTGGTTGTGCGGTGCTTATACATGCTCCCATTAATCATTTGTTCATTCCACAATTTTCAATGCATTTCACCATCACTTTCCTAACTGCAAAAATCCCAGTTTTGAAAACAAAAGTGGAATTGTTGCACTAGGCCTTCAATCCATTTTAACCTAAATTTCCTGTATGCACATGAATCCCTCTTGTGGAATACTGAGAATATGGAAGCAGAATGTAGGGTGTGCTGCAGTATCTACTCCAGAGGTGACCAGGATCTAAATAGGCTCTGCAAATTATTTATTTTTAACAGTTTTCCTGAAAATGTTTATATTGACTATATTGTAAAAAATAACCATGCCACCATTCTCCTCCATGCCCCTCTCATACGGTTTCTGTGTGAAGGCACTTAATAATGCTCCTGCATTGTTGGGAATGAATTAGAGAGATTTAATTGATTTAAAAACCGGTGCTGGCGGGGAGAAGAATGGATGAGCCAACACTGTTACTGCTAAGTGCAGCATAAATGGTTTGGGGTTTTTTTTGCCATGAGTGCATGTCAAAAAATCCCTTCCCACCTTCTCTCACAGTGGCTGTTCAAATCGTGTGTGTGCTTGTGACACTTGCCTTTCAAAGCCCTGAGATAATAAAAACCCTCTATCGTGCTCCATCACCAGGCCAAATTATCCAGTGTCCTACAGTTATATTTAGCTATCTCTGGTGTTGCGGAACAAAGGGCAGAAAAACATGTAGTTTTTAAAATCTGGCACCACTCTGCAAAAAGCACATGATGCATCTTTTATATTTAGCTCCTTTGGTTGTTTGAAGTACAGACGGGCAGTCCCCTTTCAATGTGACATTTAAAACAGCCCTAGGAAAATGGAAAAGGAGGACAATCCCTGCCCCCTGCCCCCGAAAGCCAAATGATACAGCTGGAAAATATGCATCGGTTTACTTGAGCTGACATATATCAGAAAAGGGGCCTGAAATTGGTTACACAGAAGAACGTAGAGGCCACAACTTTTTCAGAAAAGGCAAAATGAAGTATTTTTCAGTTCATACACCCATAAAGTCTTGCTCATGAGCAAGAAGCAGATTACAAGACATGTTCTGACATCCTCAGGTTAAAGGGCGGCTTTAACAAAAATATCACCCTACCTTTCTCCCGAATCATTTTCCCTCCCAGGAGTGCCAGCTGTCGGTGTCTGGGGCTGTGGGTGCTATGCAGCATACATGGCCCTGGCACCGAATTTTGTGGGTGCCTGGCCCCTTCATGGGCAATTTTGTGGGTGCTCAGGCACCCAGGGCTCCAGGGAATTGGCACCTATGCTCCCTCCCTTTCCCTCTCCCCTCTTCTTCTCTGTTAATTGTGGTAACTCTGTTTATAACTTTGAAGTGTATTCTTTAGAGCTGTGCACCAGATTCGGCTGAGGCCCTAGGCCTGAACTGCATTAAGCTGACTTGGGGGAATATGGCTGTGAGTTGGGTGAGGTTGAAGTAGCCCCAGATCATGGTGGGCTGCTGGCCCAGAGTGATCCGAGACTGTCAGGCGGTGTGCTAGGAAAACTGTAAAAAGGGCCTACCCAGCTGCTGAGTCTTCATGGACATGGGTGGTTGCCTCCCCCCGCCCCGATCTCTCCTTTAGCCTTGCCCTCAAATTGTTTTGAGGACAAATCTCAGGCAGGTGGTCCTCAGGCAGCCCAGATTAGATTGGCCTGATCAGTGGGCCACAGAGTGGATGGGGAATGGACGATCATTTGACTGATCAGCAACGTGACTGTGGTTCATTTGAATCCTTGACCTGAAATCTGACCCTCTGGGGGGGCGGGTTGGGCAGTGTACAATGGAAAACTGAGCTTGACTGAGCATTGAAGAGGTGCCTGATATTGAGTCAAACTAATAGGAACTCTGGCGTTGTCCACTTAGGCCTGATAGGCAGCAGCACTCCTGCATCAGACATCATTTGACACTCCTACTACCTGAGAGTCTACAGGACCACCTCTCCTGGTATGCCCCGAGGAGGACCTTAAGGTCCATAAATAACAACACTTTGGAGGTCCTGAGCCTCAAGGAGGTTAGATTGGTCTCAACTAGGGCCAGAGCCTTTTCAGCACTGGCCCCGACTTGGTGGAATGCTCTGTCACAAGAGACCAGGGCCCTGTGGGATTTGACATCTTTCTGCAGGGCCTGCAAGATGGAGCTGTTCTGCCTGACCTTCGGCTTGGACTCACTCTGACCCCTTATATGGGATTTGGTATATAAATTTTCCCTTGGCTTTTTTGCTGGCCCATGTAGGACCAGCTTGGACAGCTGGCTCGGGTGAATATCTGATGTTTCCTCCCTTTATAGTCTTGATTTATGGGCTGCTTCTAAAATGAGGCTGCATTTTAAGCTGTATTTTAAGCCATATTTTAATTAAATGTTTTCTTCTTTTTTCCCTATTACGTTTTATTGTAATTAATATTCGGCGTTAGCTGCCCTGAGCCCAGCCCTGGCCGGGGAGGGCGGTGTAAAAATAAAAATAAAAATAAAAATAAAAATTGCTATGAGATCCTCATGCATGCTAAGCAAGTGTTCTGGGCCAAATACACATTCTACTTACTGTGTAGCCAGTAGTAGCCAGTGGAGCATCAAGGATGGGGCTTGTTGCTGACCTGACCCACACCAACCTGCCAACTCATGCTACTGCACCCACACTAGGCCAGCCTCCTCATTGCCTTGGACCTCCTTCTCTCTATTTTAGTAGGCAGCCGCAAGGCACTACGATGGGAAGCCAAGTCAGCAATACAGCCCTGCCACCCGCTATCCTATGTAGCATGTTGCTATTTTCCATTTCTGTTCATTATTGGCCTGACACAGCAGAGCTTTTCTTATGCCCTTTTGGAGCTTGTTGTGTTGATAGGGTGGCAATATGTCCCGCACATTGCACAGGACTGCCCTCATATTTGAAGCTGTCCTCTATTTAAAAGGCTGTCCGAGCACAGTCCTCCATCAGAAGGGTTTGTAGAATTGTACAGTTGGAAGGGAACACGAGGGTTGTCTAGTCCAACCCCCTGCAATGCAGGAATCTTTTTGCCCAATGTGATCCTGAGATTAAGAGTCGCGTGCCCTGTCAAGTCCAAGGCTGGTTTACAGATAAACAACCATCCGAAGGGAAAGCATGGGATTGGTCATCAAACCTTTGCTCCTGGACAGTAGACGGAGCAGGTGCAAAGTTCACCTGGTCATAGTCTTCCCCACTATGGTGAGATGTGGTTTAATTTCCACTGATGTTAATTTATTATTTCTTGATTTGCACCTATACATTTAAATGAGCTGATGTGGAGCTTATGCAAACCACTTAAAAAAGAAGGTGATTCCTTTCTTCTCCTTTGGCAATCTTTAATGGCCTAACAGCCTGCCTGTTAGGTTGACATAACTTGCCCCTTGACTCCACAATAGCATGCAAGCAAGTGGATTGTGTGATCAAGCCATTAGTCAATGAATTGTGCTGGCTAATCAAGGAGTGCCCTCCAGATGTTCTCCTCTTGTGCCACGCCAGATTAGCTGCTCTGTATATGTGTGGGTTGAACTGTGTCTCTCTAGAAATCCCTGGCGCCTTGAACAAGAGAGAGACGTGATGAGTGGAAGATGTGGGGGAAGCTGGTAGCATGTTTGTCGAGAGCTAATGCCTGGTTTTCTTTGACTCTTTTGTGCGCTATCTGTAATTGCTTGCTGTACAGACAGCAACACTTGGCATCTCAGGGATCTGAGGAGCTCTGTGCTGTAGAAAAACCGTCTACCTATAGAGACCTTAGCTCATGCGCTCTAGGAAGGCTATAGAGCCTCTCAGGAATTATGACCTCCTGTCCAGCTAGGTGTATGTAACTCTATATTATTTATACACTCACTTACACATAACCTAGAATGAGTTTGCTTCAAGGGCTCATGGTTCACAGAGAAGTGCAATCTCCTGAGGATTTTCTCTCTCTTTTCTTTCATTAAATATTCTTTGTCCGGAACCATTGGCAAACCTCGTAAATCGCCCGGCAGTTAAGCACCCTGAGCTAAAAAAAAAAGGTGCAGTTGATGATGAAGCAATGATTTATAGGTCACGGGGAAGCAGGTTCAAACAGGCAACAAACTAATCAATCGCTAGGAAATATAGTCACATACTTACAGCCTTATCAGCTCTCAGAAAGAAAAATACCAACACTTGAAAGGCTTCAAAATGAATGCCTTTGGAGGCATTTTTCCTATTAGAAACTGTAGTCTTTCCCTCGGTCTCTAGGCCTGAACATACAGTGTCACATATACACATTTTTTTCTTTTTATGTCACTTTTCCACAGTTCAAACCATGCTCAAGACAGCGTACAACTTGAAAAGAATACATAATTTCAACATGAAAAAACACATGACTACAACATAAAAAGTAGCCTTAAACAATCACTAAAACATTAAAAATACACAAATGGAACAATGGGTTGCAATTTGTACATGGGTATCATTCTATTGTATCCTGGGTGAATGGTATGTGCTCTGTAAGAAGTCCCAGATCTAATTCCTGATGTTGCCAATTAAAAGGATCCCAGGGATCAGGGCTTAGAAAGATCCCTGCCTGAGACCCCAGGAATCAACTACCAGGGTACACAATACCGACTCTCAGCATTCAACCTTCTCCATGCAGCTGCTGGCTTGCAGATGTTCAACACTGATCAAAATCTATCTAGCCCACCCTTAGCAGAAGAATTCATAGAATTCAAAGAGGACTCGCCCTTTCAAGGCAGCCAGTGAAGACATTGAAGAGAGCTGGAAGCTGGCATCCCAATCTCTCCTCCACATGTTCACTTGTCATCTGAAATGGACTGCTAGGGTCCTGCAGCACACAAATGGGAACAGAGAAAGGATCCAAGATCTTCCTTTTGTCTCCAGTGCTGCAGTGCTGAATTGGGAATGGGGGAAACTATTGCACGTAGATGTCCATGAGGTTATTACATGGCCATAGGACTATGAACTGTTCAGCTGGAAGGTCAGGCAGTTGTTTGTGATGACCCCACCTTTCATCTGAATCCCTGTTAGTGAATGACTCTATGTGTGGTGAGAGATTTGAGCCAGCCTGTTTGTAATTCAGTTGTAGGCACAGATTTGTAATGACTTGGGGTCTTCTGTAAAGCAGAGAAAGGTTAAAACCCTGACGTCTTCTTGGCACTTGAGGCAGAATGGTAAGTCGCCCAGTTTAGCTAAGAACTTGGCTATATTTGGCTGTGTGTGCATTTGGACTATGCTACAGAAATAATGCTGCTGTCTAACGGGAGGTTGTGACTTTACATCTGATGTCAGTACCTCCCCCGCCCACCGGAACACCTTTCCTGAGCGTGTCACACAAGCTTCCGCCAGGGAGGGTTGCACCTAACATGCAAAACTGTTAAGAGACTTCTAAAACCCATTCCATTGTATAAAGGTAAAGGTAAAGGTACCCCTGCCCATATGGGCCAGTCGTGTCTGACTCTGGGGGCCAGCGCTGTCCGGAGACACTTCCGGGTCACGTGGCCAGTGTGACAAAGCTGCTCTGGCGAGCTGGCACCAGCGCAGCACACGGAAATGCCGTTTACCTTTCCGCTATAAAGCGGTACCTATTTATCTACTTGCACTTAGGGGTGCTTTCGAACTGCTAGGTGGGCAGGAGCTGGGACCGAAAGATGGGCGCTCACCCCGCCGCGGGGATTCGAACCGCCGACCATGTGATTGGCAAGCCCTAGGCACTGAGGTTTTACCCACAGCGCCACCCGCATCCCCTATTCCATTGTATATGAGCTCCCAAATTATTCAAGATCAACCATCAATAAAGCAAGAGGCAGGCCAAAATTGCCACTGTGCAGTGCTGAGCTATGCCTGCACAAAGGTCTTTGAGAGATTGGAAGTGTAGCCTATGCAAATGCTTCCTGAATTCCCAGTTCTGCAATACAGCACTAAGAGGATGTGCACCTAAGGCGAAGAAGCGCAGAAATGAGAGGTGGAATAATTCTACTTTGTCACAATGGGAGGACATGCTACTCTTGTGTGCATCCTCCAGAGAAATCACGAGAAGGAAGGACTTCCTTGCCTACTCGGCAAGTAAGCCCTACTCAGTGGGGCTACCGAAGGTAAGTAGGGATAGGAAGGCATAATTAATTCCTTTCAGGACAAGAATCACGTTGTTAGCACTGAGAGACTGTTGGATTCTCCCTCCTCCACCTCCCTCTTTCCCTCCTAGAACTAAAATTTATATCCTTGAAGAGCAGGAAAACATCTTTCGGAAAGAGAATAGGAATCAGAGAAAGAGAGCTAAATATCAAATATGTCTCCATTGCCCCCTTGTGGAATATCTCATAAATAGCAGCCTCATGATGGGAACACATGGTGTTCAGTTTGAAAGCTCATCATGCATGCCAAATTGAAAGGATTTCATGAAAATGCTGGCCAAAGAGCCACCTGTGGATCTACAGTCAGGATGACCAGTTCACTTTCCCTATGATTCTCTTCCATCCCTTGTCCCACCCCACTTGGTTGCCCTCCTCTAATGTCTGCTAGTGACAAACAAAGCAAGATGCTCATATGTGGTTAGCATGATCTGAGCCAAAATATCTGGCAATTTCCGTTGTCCTCTATGTGCACAGCCTATGTCTCTCAGAAAGTCCAGCAATGGCTAATGGGCAGGGGGAGAGGAATAAACAGGAAAACATCAGGGGTTCACAGTAGACAGGACTGGGGAGGCATCTAAGGACACAAACACCCCAATAGTCTCACTTGGAGTCTAATAGGAGCAGGGTCAGAAAATCGCTGTGTTAGGTATTTTATATATATGAGACAGCCCTCTTTGAATTCTATGGATTCTTCAGCTATGGGTAGGCTAGATGGATTTTGATCAGTGTTGAGCATTGGCAAGCCAGCAGCTGCATGGAGAAGGTTGAATGCTGAGAGTCAATATTGTGTACCCGGGCAGCTGATTCCCTGGGGTCTCAGGCAGAGATCTTTCTAAGTCCTGATCTGGGACTTCCTCGTTACAGAGCACATGGCCTTCTACAGTGCTACTGCCCCTTGCCACATCCCCCCTTTTTTTCTTTTTAAATATCACATATTTCACATCCTAGCTCTGAAAATTCTGTCCCAAGGCTAAGTCCTGAAAAGCACTAGATATCAGTGAAAAGGTGAATCAGAATCTGCCAATGTAATTATTTTAACATGGTAGGCATATCTTTCCCCCAAAGGCACAGTCCAATCTTTATTGAAATTACATTTGCATATTTTGTATTCTCCCCTTCCCTGACGAAAGAGCTTTTCTTTTTTTCTTTTTCTGTGATATAATGCTTTTTCTCCTCCGGGTTTTCAAAGGACCAACAATGCTGGTGCACATTCAATGAGGGTGACCCCCAAATACCTGGCATCTGCTTCTTCTTTGTGATAAAACAGAGAGGCGCTTGCTCATTTCACAGATAGGATATCTTTTCTTTTAGGCACAGGATGTCAGAGAAAAGGATGAACTCTGGGGATTACAATGCAGGTTTTTTTTTTTCCTTCTGAGGGAGATAATAGAATGCTCTTCCCATTGCATGTTCTTCCTGACGATCCCCACATAAATTTAACAATAGCGTCCTCTGGTGGAGTCAAGATGAGTCGCCTAATCTCTCATAATCATTCCATGTTTTTCTTCATGAAAGCTGTCTGAATTTAACTGAAGAGGAGTAGGTAGGGATTGGAGGATTCTGAAGTGGACTCACTTGAGTGAGTCTGAGCAGATCGGGACCATGATCAGTTCATGGTTCACCTCAGAATCCACAGTCCTGAAGAACTCTTTTCAAGGTATCTGAGGGCTGTAGAACTGACACTGTCTGGTAGCCTTCTGCCCACTCCCTGCCACCACCTTGTAAAGAGCTCCAAAACAGGTCAACCAGCCACCCAAAGCTGTGCGCTTTGAATACAGCACAGCAAGTCCCCCTGGGGTGGGCAGGTCTTGACAACATTGCATCACTGAGAGGGAATTGTACTAAAAAAACATGCCTGCCCCATGTAAAAGAGGGGGGCAGGTGACCTCAAAAGTGGTACTGACTCAAAAAGGAATAATATGCCCCCTTCCTTCATACTAATGGTTTTGCAACCTACTTCTCTCTTGTGAAGGCCTGGCCCTTTGTAGCAGTAATGTAGCTTTGGTTTGAGTTTTCTGCTCCAGTGGCAATACAGTCTTTATATTGGTTCATAGTTAATGAATTTGTATCACTGAACGAGGAAATTCTGTATAATAATTGCATCTTTGCATACAGGACCAATGTTGCATCAGTCAACCACCAATAGCTCAAATGGGCCCAAATTGTTTTGTCTAATCTGACCAAAGTACAAATAACCGCATTTGCGGCTGGTTGCCTGTTGCCCTCTCTTATTATGAAGATTTCATCAACTAAGTGTCCCCCTATCAAATTGGACAAACCAACCACAGCCTCCAACAAGTTGTGTGATAGGTAAACAAATCCTATCAGATAAAAATGAAGAGATGCCTCCACTGATTTTATCTACATTTCAGCATTCACTCTTGCTCCTGAGCCCTGGAAGCCTACCTTCACTCCAAAGGCTGGATTTCATTGGAATTCCTAATTTTGCCTGCAGTGACAGTTTGGGAGCCATGCTGTTGGCCTTGACGGCATTTCTACAAGACAGAGCTTACTCACAACAATGTACTTGTGCAGGCCACTGTCATGTTTTTACTTCCCAGGGCTTCCTCTCTGCTTGATGGGAGCCGTGTGAAATGCTCCCCTGGTCTCAGCACACCAGTGCCAACATGGGTGTGTGGTTCATGCATCTGCACGCAAACCTGTGAACGATTGCACCAGTAAATGCCATCACTTCCCATCAGGATATATTGTTCAGGTCCTGCACCAGCTCATTTGTGGCAACAAAAGATTGCAACTCAAGGACATGCACAGGGAGAAAAGGCCTCTGGCTGCACTCTTATATCCCCACATAAGGGAAATCATCTTACTGTCACTACAACGTAGGACAATTGTACAGTGTATGATTTAGATGCAGGGAAACCCATGTTCAATCTGTGACTTCTCCAGTTACAAGGATCTCTGGTAGGAGGACTAGCAGAGGCCCCTAACTACCATATTTCTTGCCCTATAGGACACACTTTTTCCCCTCCAAAAATGAAGGGGAAATGTGTGTGTGTCCTATGGGGCGAATGCAGGCTTTCGCTGAAGCGTGGAGAGCGAGAGGGGTCGGTGCGCACCGACCCCTCTCACTCTCCAGGCTTCAGGAAGCTATCAACAAGCCTGGGGAGCCCGTGGGAGTTCCCGCAGGGCTCCCTAGGCTGCAGATAGCAGCCTGTTGCATGGAGCAAGGCGTGCGCCGAAGCAGAGCGCCCCGCGCTTCGGGCAGACATCCGCAGCCTGCTTGCCCGAGCGCGGGGCGCGCTGAAGCAGAGTACCCCGTGCTTCGGGCAGATATCTGCAGCTGGGGGGGGGGATAATTTTCCCCCTTTATTTCCCCCCTCAAAAAACTAGGTGCGTCCTATGGGCCGGTGCGTCCTATAGGGCGAAAAATACGGTAATATCTTGTAGTCCACAGCATCTGGAGAGCACCATGCTGGCTGCCCTTGAGTAGCCAAGAGCTAGATTAGATAAACCAACAGTCTGATTCAGTATAAGACAGCTTCACGTGCTAATCATTAACTGTGAGGATATGTGGTTGTTTTTAGATGGTTTTAGTATGTTTTTTATATTATTTTAAATTGTATCAATTTACTACTGATGTGTTTGCCACCTCGAGTGTCTTTGGGAAGAAGGGTAAGATATACATTTAATTACATCCACCCATATCCAGCTCACATAATGATCTGCTCACATGTTTCTTAATGTTCTTAAAACGATTGTTCAGAACTGACCACAGGACAAAACGAAATGTCACTGAATTTGACGTCGTTACAAGTATGTCATTGATTCCACCCAAGCTGTGGTTTTGCAGCCACCCACTTTGCAAGTGCCAATCATGAGATTGGACTGGCACCTCGTTCAGATTGGACCAGCACCTTCGAATAAGTTCTGTAGCTTATGGCTTTGGCCCCTCTCCCAGACAGCTGAGTCCCTGCCAAGGATGGAAATTATTTGAGCACCAAATAGGTACCTGTTAGGATTCAAGGACAGGCCAGAATTAAATTTCTAGACATGTAGCACTGACCACTGCAAATGCTATTTGGAACTGACAGCTCCATCTGCTTGTGTAGGCATCTCACGTGGCCCCCATCCCTCACCCCTCCTGTTCATTCACTCATTGTTGCTTTCACACAATGGAACACTCCAAAGAAAAGCTGGGAAGGCAGGTGATCATCTATCATCTATCTATCTATCTATCATCTGTCTGTCATCTATCTATCTATCTATCTATCTATCTATCTATCATCTATCTATCATCTATCTATCTATCTATCTATCATCTATCATCTATCTATCATCTATATCTATCTATCTATCTATCTATCTATCTATCTATCTATCTATCTATATCTATCATCTATCTATATCAACTACCATCTAAAATTACTTCAGAGCTGACACCAGCTAAGACAGAGCTACTGTCACTAATATTTAGTATCTATTGAGCCATCATACCCCACCTTTTTCCCTGGTAGGCGGCTTACAGATAAAAACAAGAATCGCTAAAAACATAGAAAAAGCAATAACTAAAAAGCAATAAAATATTGATAGAATGAAAACTATATATATATAAAAGCTGCTTAAATCAGGCCAATAATTCCTTATGTGCATAAAGTAGTCATATTAATTATCTTGCAACAGTCCTGTAAGGCAGGAATAAATTACCTGTGGCTCTTCAGATGTTGGATTTCCATCAGCCCTAGATAACAGAGCCCATTATCAAGGATGATGGGAGTTAGGCCCCATCTGCACTATATAAAACATCATCATGCATGGGAATGATAGTTCATTAAAGGTGCTGAGAGTTTTTTGGAGACCCTCATTCCCCTCACAGAGCTACAGTTCCCAGAATTCTCTGGGAAGATAGCTTGACTGTTAAACTCTGGGTTTAAAGTAGTATGATGATGCTTTAAACATGTAGTGAAGATGTGGCCTTGGAATGCCAACCACATCTGGAGAGCCACAGGTTCCACATCTCTGCTGTAAGGTAAGCCAGAGCAGCACTTTTCAGCCCTGAATTTATTCACGACCACCATTGCCTTTTGCTCTGGATCAATCCAAGACCTGGTGCAAGTTTCCTTTCCCCCTCTCTGACTCCTCAGCAGATTTCATTTGCAACCATCCCGCTGTAGTACAAGAGGTGTCTTGCCATAGCTGATAAATCTCCTGCTGTAGCCTCATCTGCGTAACCAAGAGTTTCGTAGTGCCTCGAAGGTTAATAAACTGATTACGGCATCAGTGACCAGAGTCTACTTCATTGTGATGTTAGAGGGAAAGGACCCACAGTTCCCTGGGTGCTTGATCCAAGCACAGCTGAATTTCTGCTTCTGAGTTGAGAGGCAGGCAGTTGCTAGGCAACCTTTTGATCAGCAGCATGGAATGCTAGCATCTGCTTGACATTCCTGGGGATTGTAAGGATGTTAACAGGTTTATAAGGAGGCAACAGGTGCAAGGATGCAATGGCAGCTATCATCATATGGGCATGGGATCCTAGATATTAGGCTGCTGAAGCAGCCATCAAGGCAAAGTTTCAAGGTGGAATTTAGTGGCCAAGAGAGCCAGGGCTCAGTTCTCAGCATTTTGTCTCTGATATACACCACATTCCTTCCTTCCCTCACCCTGTTCTTCCAGTCTTAGTATATTATTATACCTTTCTGTGAGAGAAATTTATGGGGGGATGGACACCAAGAGAAGCATCATAACACATCTGTTTGGGTACACTTGAGAAAGAAGGCAATAAGTCTGCAGTGGTGATCAGAGGGGTTGAGAAGAAGGTGACACACACACACATTGAAAATAATGCATTTTCACATCAACATGTGGAGAGTTGTTTTTTTAAAGTCCTCATGAAAATTTATCAGCATTGAATGTGAACTTCTCCCAGTATACACATTTTTATATGTAATTTCACCAGTATACATTTCTGCATTTTTGCATACCTCTCACTAATATTTATGCACACCTTATACATCCAATTTAATGCACATTACTTGGCTGGAGAACTACAAAATTCGGAAATATGCGAATTTCAAAGGATGGGTGCATTTTAGTTCACATTTTGCATCAGAAAGTGTGAATTAGGTAGGCTTGCCCTTAAATATGAACTGAATCAAATTTCAAATGCTAAGGTAAGGTGGACGTACAAATGACCCTTGTAGGTTAATCAAAATCTTCTTGCTGTTAATATCACAAATCTTTGGGGCCAGACAGGAAGAAGGAATCATTGATTTTGGATAAAGTGAATGCTAAGGTAAGTTCTTCTACAACTAAGTAAAATAACTTATAGCTAAAATCCTTTTTTTAAATTCCCAGGGACAAATTTTCATGTACCTGAATGTCAGCAAGAACGAAAGCCAAAAGCAATCCAAATATTGTGTCCTGAAATCTAGCTTCTCAACTGCAAATTCTTCTATCATCTACTGAACCTCTGTCTCCATTTTCAGTTAGCAAAAGGGAAGATGCTCAAACTTTTGGTATACTATGGATTTGCCAAGTCATTCATGACTATAAACAGAAGACAGGAAATCTTCCCACTTTCACTCCTTTTATAGGTGATCAGTGATCAGTTTCAACATCAAAGACCAAAATATGAAAGTGTCCATCATTTCACAAGCACAGCAATTGCAGAAAATGCATCCATGTTTGGGAGAATTTCCTGTACCCCATGAACTACGTGGCGTTACTTGAAGAATGTTAAAAAGATATGGCATTTCCTATCTTATAATCCATTATTCATCAAAGAGCCATGTAGTGAAAATGGAAGTACAAAACATCTGTTTTCAAGTAGACCTCTTTTTTTGGAGCTCTAATTCTTCCAAAGAAACCCACAAGCCAAATATCATAAATAGTCAAACAACTGATGTTAGGGACTAGAAGAGAGGAACACACTTTCCTCATTAATCTTTTGGTATTGGGGGTCATGTGAGATATGTCACCATTTGAATTTTCAGGCTTGAACAATGTCATACAGTAGCGATTCCAAACAGGCTGGGCAGAACCTTTCTGCGGTTTACAAAGAGCATTCTGCATGCCAGCAGCGAATAATGGGGGAATACAGCTTAAGTGTATAACTTCCAGATCACTGGAGGGCTAAGTGATACTTCCCAAACAAAAGCTATGGGAACCTGAAACCTCAGGATTGCAGCTTTGGTGTACTCCTGGATTCAGCCCTCAGCCTAGATGCCCAGGTTTCAGCCTAGATGCCCAGTGCATCAGCTGTGCCCATTCCTGGAGACGCCTGACCTGGCCACATTAATGCATGCCTCAGTTGCATCCTGCTTGGATTACTGTTACATGTTCTGTCTTTGGAAAGTGTTCAGAAACTTCAGCAGGTCCAAGATGCTACAGCCAGATTAGTGACCGGACCTGGTTACAGGAATGTCAGGATGGACAGTAGCAGAAGTTCCACAGTGGAACGGTCTCCCTTGGGAGGTTATGGACTCTCCTTCACTGGAGGTTTTTAAGCAGAGGTTGAGTGTTCCTCTGTCTTTTTAAAAAATGATTTTTAAAATAAAATTTCCATTTAAACATATATAATCACATTGTTATTATCCACATGACTTCTTTTGGCTCTTTACAGCATATCAACTTCCTTCCCTCCAACCTATTGGCTTTCAAAAGTAACTGTTATATCACAGCATTATTTATATTTTCCAATTCTAATATTACAAAACACCTCAAAATTTAAATAAATATAGAAAGGTGAAAAAATTAGCATTACAAGTCTTCGGGTAACCCTGCTAGTGTTGTTAAATGCTTACAATGCTCTTTCAAATATTGTATAAATCTAATCTAGTAGATTCTCTTCTCATGAGGTGGCCAAAGTATTGGAGCCTCAGCTTCACGATCTGTCCTTCCAGTGAGCACTCAGGGCTGATTTCCTTAAGAATGGATATGTTTGATCTTCTTGCAGTCCATGGGACTCTCAAGAGTCTCCTCCAGCACCATAATTCAAAAGCATCAATTCTTTGGCAATCAGCCTTCTTTATGATGTTTTATACTGCCCTTTAAATATATTCTTTATGATGTTTATACTGCCCTTCAAATATACAGGGTGGTCTATAGATACTGTATGAGCCTGGATAATAATACAGTCTTAAAATTCCAAAACTGCATGAGAAGAAAAACCCTGATTCAAGAAACACTACAAAATTCATAATTTCCTTTCGGGTTTTTTTTTAAAAAACCATTTTCCTCAGTAGAGGGCGTCTCAGTCTGCAGCAAAGAACTTCATAGATGTCGACTGTTATGTCTGCCCTGGCACTGTCTGTCATCATTTCAAATTCAAACATTTCAGATCAGGTTTCATTGCTTCAGATACTAGTATCTCAGCAGGGGAAGAAATGGTGATACTTAGGGAGCTCTGTGTATACAATAAGAGCATGTGAAGCATTCAGAATAAGAACGAAAACCTTCCAATTTCTTTTGATGATCTCAAAAGCTGGATTCAGGGCATGTATTGAGGGGGAAATTGTCAGCAATATCCATTTGGAAACACAGAGAAAAGGATTAAGGCAGTCTTCCTCCCTCTAATAATGAAGTCAGGGACTGAGTGTGACAGGACTGAAACTAAAGTTGGGGACCAACAGGAGAGAGGTATATTACCATGCTTGGTGGAACCAGAAAGACAGAAGACTGAGAGCTGTATAAGTAAAATTAAAAAATCCAGTATGGAAATAAACCACAAAACAATGCATATTCAGTAGGCATGGAATGTGGAACTGGAAAAATAGCAAGCAAAGAGAGATCCATAAGTCAGCAGGGCCAGAGCCAAAGTGAGTTTGCAGCCTTGCAAGTTGGCATCTTTATTTATTTCACAAGATTTGTATACTTCGGTGGTTTACAAAAAGGATGAAACAAGAAATTTATCAGTAAAAACAGTTTAAAACAACTTTTTAAAACGTTAAAATAATTAAAATCAATGATAAGCTAAAATCAGGTTAAAACAACTGCCAACATTCTACCTGTTAACATGTGTTTTAATCTGGTTTTTAGCTTGTTTAGGCATTTTACATACTGCCTCGTGTTTATTTTTGTTATGAATTTATTAACCCCCTTCGCCAGAAGTCTCAAGGGGAACTCCTTCCCTACAGAGGCTAGACTGGCTCCCTTCTTGTTCTTCCACAGGTAGGAGAAGACCGTTTTACTTCAGTAGGCTTTTGGGAACTTTTTTTGGGGTGGGGTGCTTTTAATAGTGGTGTGCTGTTTTTATAAAATTTGTTTTCAAGATTTTCAAGATTTGTTTTTATATTGTTTTAAACTATGACACTGTATATGTTTTTAGCTTCCACTTATGTGAGCTACCTTGAGTCCTGGTTCTGGGATATAAAGCTGGGAAACAAACAAATAAAATAATTGACCATTAACTATTCTATTCTATTCTATTCTATTCTATTCTATTCTATTCTATTCTATTCTATTCTATTAATTTATATGCAATATAAATGCATCATGCAATCCAAGGTATATAGTTTCAGGCCCTGATCAGACCCACACCTGAGAGAGTTTGTTTTGTGAACATTTGTGAAGCTGTCATTTTCTCTTTCTAAACTAAAACTAAAAGGATAGTGCTTCGACACTTTTTCCAACCAACTCTTTTTGGCTAAGCAAATACTTACAGCCAGTCAGCACTGTTTGTTCTTGCCTACAGCATGATCTTCCTTAGCAGGAACGACTTCACAGAGCATGATAATCAAATGATGGTTGCAGCATTTCATGTTTGAAATAAATTGCAACATGAAATTATGACTTCCCTGCTCATATAAAACATCACAGCACATTCCAGTGCTTTTCTGTGGAGTGTGTTCCCACATTCATCTGTGGACTGCAAGTAAACAGGTGATAAGAAATGAAGTGGTTTGTTAATTATAATTGCAAGTGTGAAGCAGTCTTGAGAAGTCAGATGAGATTGAGAAGTCAGATGAGATTCCCATAAAGCAGGTGCGAGGAACCTTTGGCCTGCCAGATGTTGAACTACAACTCCCATCAGCCATAGCACACATGGTTAATGGGCAGGGGTGATGGGAGTTGTAGTTCAGCAACATTTGTGCCATTCCTAGATGGCATGGCTCACAGCTGTATACAGCACAGATATGTTGTGAACATATAGATGGGAAGCAGTAATTAAGACGTCTTGGGCAACCCTGGAACCAAGTGTGATGATGGAGTACAATCTGTAATCTCAAGGCAAGGTGGTTATTGAGCAGGTCGTAAGCAACTTTCCCTGGCTTTGGGAAGAGAATGATAACCATAAACTCATTACAGTATCTGGTTTCCATCTCTTATGTTCCCTGACATCACAAACCATGAAACTTACCCTTGGGTGTCTCCTCTGTTGCACCAGTATTGTGCTGGCTTTGCAACACAGGAAAATAATGTACATTGAATTTCATGGGTTCAAAGTTTGTTTTATTTATAATTACATCGGTATATTGCTAATTAGAAAAGAAATCAAAGTGGTTTACAAAACACACACACACACACACACACACACACACACACACACACAAAATGGATGCTATGTAAAAATTTAAACTCAAGGATCAGTTAACTATTACACAAAGTTATTTCTTAATTGCCTGCATATTTATGTTCCCATGTTCCCATGTTATTGAGGATCTAATGTTCTTTGGGAGTTTTAAAACTTGGAAGAGCAACTCTGTTTCATTTACTGTCAAATTATAGTTCACTTTCTCCCTGCCCACACATTTTCACATCTATATTTGTGGTTTCCACTCAGATCAAAGGAACTGATGCATGCTCAGTACTAAAGAACATCAGGCCAATTACTCATGTACCTTGTAAAGTGTTGTGTTCCCAAGCCTCCACCCTAAAACGTCAAAGCAACATTTCAATATGGTTTACTTTATTAACTATGCATTATAAAACCCCTTTAATTCACTAGAGCCTTACCTCTGAGTAAACATGATTAGGTTCTGTTCTAAGCCTTGTAAAATGTTTGGGCTAACCCAAAACAGGTATGTGCATCTATGTTGGAGAGGAGTGCGTTTGGCCATTTTTCTCTCTGTGTGCGGAAAGTGCTCCCCTCTTTGGCAATTTGGGGAGGCAAGCAAACATGCCAAGCTCAGGATTGAATATGAGCTTCGAGGGTTTACAAAGCTCACCTCAAAGGAGAGTTTTACAAGCCCCCAAGTTATTCAACTCAGATTAAAATGCAAGCCAGAAAATAATGTCTTACTTTCCTTCCCCCTTCCCAATGCCCAACCCATCCCCATCACAGACACCAGCAAACAGGCACAAACAAGTAATCTTGCAAAGGTCTTTCTTGAAACAATTTGGATCTTTCGAGGGTACTACCAGACTATCACTGTTTCAGGCGGGTTTCAGTCACATACTGGAAAAGGCAGGTAGCCAAATTCAAGATATTATGGTGCTCTTGAGCAACAAGCCCTCTTCTCCTCCCAGAATGGGACCTTTTGTAGTAATATGAGTGACAGAAAGAAGCACTGGAAAGTGTGGGGAAACAATTGCTTGAAGTAACATCATCTAACCTCCCTGCTGACATTGTGCAAACAAATCAGGATGATAGCTCAGTAATCAGGTTATCTGGAAGCAACCTTAAAGTCTGTGTCTCAGGCAAATATGGAGAACATTCAAATGAGTTAAACGAAATGAGTGCCATAATTACTAACAATTCCCGTATTTGGTAGAATCAAACACTTGTAAGCTTGTTGTCTCACATTATATAAATCTTTGTTTTAGATGCCCATCTTAGGCAATCCCTCCAGTTATAGCATAAAGCATATGCACTGAGTTAAGAATTATCCTAGTACTGTGCTTGGAAGTTACATATTTTTTCAGGGGCAAAAGGAGGTTATCTTCTGCATCAAAATTTATGGATCAAGTTCTAATCCAAGGTGAACACTGTTGATATGGCAACAACTGCCAACTTGAGGTATGTTAAATAAATCCCGACCTGCAAAATAACCCATGGGCGTGTGACCATTCATGGATCAATCTGTCATTTTCAGGGATGAGGTGGACTAAGGATGAGGTGTATTATCATTTGGATGGGGCATTGTGATTGCAAGTGTGTCTTACATAGAAAGAAATCCATACCTCAGTGAAGCATACTTCAGTGGACTGGGGGCCGCAAGATAGATGACTAATGTCAGATGTGACTATGAAAATCACTTGGGCAGGAGACTTTTTACAATTCCCCATTTCTCATAGAAACAGGTAATATTGTGGAGAAGTGTGGGAGCAAAGAAGAACTAGAAAGGGTTCTGTCTAAAGAAAGGGCTTTGAAGAAGAAACCTGAAAATTAATATAGTATATATGGTAAACTGGGAGAGATTGTTTGTTTTGAACATGTTAACATTCACAATTTAACATTCAATGGTGCATATATACAGATTGTAAATATGTGAAATATGTTTCCACCCTAGGGCTAAAATAGCAAACTGGCAGTGCAGAATTAATGTTTAAATGTTGATTAATCTCTCTTTCCTTCTCACATGATACCCACACCGCCAGCAACATTTATGTTATTTTTAAAAAATAGATGTATGCCACAATTTCATAAGAAACTATAAAAGCAGTTTACAACAGATATATATTTATAGATAGAGAGATCTGCAATAAAAACCACATAAACATTTAAAATTGCAGCTCATCAGCTAACTGCTACAGAAAAGGTTGTTTTATTATTTATTTAGGATGTCCTGAGTTTGTGTGCCTTTATGGGTTTGTGCTTTGAACTGGCCTGTGGTCTTGTAGCATACAAAGCACTGTATCTAACTTTGTGATCAAGGTCCACTTCACAAATCTGGTTGGAGAACAGAGGAGTCAGGTATACTTTCCATATGCTTAGTACAACACTTTTCTATTTAAAGCTGAGATTGGTAGCAATGTTTGAATGAGGAACTTCCTGCCTCACAGCTCGTGCTCTTAACCACTGTGGTACACCAGCATCTTCTTATCAGATCCCTCACCCTTCAACCACTACCTGGCAGTCCACAGGGCAACTGGAAAGTATGTAAATAAACACAGCCACATGCCTTATACCAAGTCAGACCTTGGATCTATCTAGCACTGTATAATCTACAGTGGCTGGAGTCTTTCTTTCCCAGCTTTACCTAGAGATGCTGAGAGTTGAACTTGGGACCTTCTGTCTGCAAAGCAGGTGATCCACCACTGAGCCATGGTCTTTCCCCAGTGACCCAAGAATCAAGCTAATTCTCCTTCCCTAGCCTCGATTTCTCAGCCAGCTGGACTCAGGTGTTTGTTGTTATGGCTGCTGAAAAAAGAAAATCTACTCAGGAACTGGGGAAGGAGATAATGAGTGCTGGACTATGCAGGGAGCTGATATCATTCAGGGCAATTTTTTCGACGAGGGGTTTTTATTTTTTTTATTTTAAGTCAAATCATAAGGGAGCTCAAGAAGAAACTTTCCAATGTGCAACCCTTTCAAATTTACAGGCACCAGAAAGGTTAATTATTCTGGGGCTTTCTCTAATGTGCTACAGGGACTGCAAATCCTCCCTATTGGTTGCTTTTCTCGTCTCTAAATGGGGTAGGGCAATATTTCATTTGGCCCAGTTCCCCACATGTTGATAATAGTCGAAGCGGGGAGGAGGGTGGCCTTCACATTTGAGAGAGGAAGAAATCTCTTTAAAAGGTGGGTCCCCCAAAAAAGCATCTGATGAGAAGGGAGGGGATGCTACCACCAGCACTTCCATGTGTGGCGACATGTAAGCTCCTCAAATCAGCCTCAGGAGCTCCTACTGAGAAGCAAGAGCATTGTCTTAATTGCCTTCCTCCCTACAAAACACACCAACGTAAACCTCTTTGGGGTTTCTTCTTTTCTTTTTAGACTGCAATTCTATCCTCTCACCTGGGAGCAAGTCCCATTGAACTAAGTGGGCCTTACTTCTGAACAGACGTGCATGGGATTGCACAGTTAAAAACGCCTTTTATATTGACACCCCAGCAATGCTCTTGACTCGAAATAGATGTGCCTGAGAAACCCTCCATCAAAAGGGGGACATCTCCAGAGTGTTTATTCCCCTGGCTAGCTGAAAAAGGCCCCCATCATCATCTGCCTGTGCTTTATATATCTGCTGCTCCGATGCGTAGGGAAGGGTGGGAGAGGATTGGGGGATGGGGTGGGGTGGGGGCTGTGGGTTCTTTCGTTTATGTGAGTCTCACAGCCATAGGGGGTATTTAACTTTCTGCCCTGGTTGCTGTAATTCTCTCTCCAGTGGATATACAGTTCAGATCAGGTTCCTATTGCTGTGATGACAGGCATTCAGCAGGCACTATAATTGCAGAGTTAAAACAGCTCATTTTCTTACTGGCAAGCTGTAGTTAAAGAGGTGCTAGGAGGCAGCCTGGCTGTCTGCATAGAAACTGATCAAAGCACTGAAAGGCATCTGGGTTGCCTCTGTTTTCTTTCACCACTCTCCCCCCTCCCCTTTTGCTTAAAAAGGGGGGATGGGGAAGGGAGGGGGGAGGAAGAAAAATTGGTTTTAAAAGTAATTTAAGAAGATGAATACCTATCCCTTTCCTGGGGCTAAAAGGTGGCCACTTATTAGAGATATTAAACCTATGCGGAGTGGGCTTTCTTGCGCCTTCGACATTTTCTAATAAGAGAATTTGGGCTGCTGGACTAGGCTACCTAGACGTCTATTTCCATTAAGTCCTGCTGTGCAAGATTTCCAAGCTATTGGATTGGACTTTTCACACTTGAACTTATTTCCTGGAGGAGATGAAATTTTCCCCACCTCTTTACTGATCTGAAGCTGTCCAGCCTGACTTTCCCTCACTGCCCCCTCCCCATCGACAGTATCTGAGCCTTCCTGTGAAAAATGACGGTGATACCGCTTCATATTGAGTGACTAGATGGACCACAGCTCCTGTTTTGCTGTCTTAAATCTTTGCAAAACAACATATCATGATTCCCTGCCCCACCTCTTCAAATTTCTTTTTCTACAGAAAGGAATGCTTGGTGATTCCTTCTAGGCATTCACATATTCAGGAGAAATAGACACATGCTTAAAGGCGTGGGGCCTACGGAACAGGCCTTAAGGAGTTGTCATTTAGCCTTCTTGTGTCTTCGCTGGACTTGGAGAACCTTATGTTCAAAGGGAGTTGTGAGAGCTACAGAACAGTGTATGAACTGTAGGAACTCCTTACTCATTTACACTGGAAGGCAGGGGAGTGATAACCATGACAAGGACTTTGTTGTTGTTGTGGCAGCTAGTCTGAAGAATGTCCTCTGAAGAGATGCTTACCTGGCATCTACTTTGTTATTTTTGAATAGCTGGGGAATCTCAGTCTTGCGGGCTGGATGTTGACCTCTGAGACTCTCTATGTGAGCCTAATGATGCTCCTTAAGCTATGATCCTCACCAGCCCTGATCTGTGCCTGCGAACATGTTTGCCTGGTTGATAGGTGTCCTTCCTTGCCTTCATGGGTTGTCATGGACTGCTTGGATGCAGAGGAATGGTGATAGGAAATGGGAGATGGGGACACCATCTCTCTCAATATCCTCTGTGGCAGGGCAGGATAATTTATCTTACAGTTTCTTGGCAGTGGCACTTCCCACCAGCCTCATGATATCTTCCTTCTCCTCTCTTCAATGTCTTTGCCACTGTTGCAAACAGCAGCAAGTGCACCAGCAAGCACCATTTTGCATGGTCTGCCATGATCCAGATCTAGCATCATTTGGTGGCGTGGTGGAGGCAACTGCCACAAAACCATGGCAAAGACTATTCTGCAAAATTGTCCTCTTTTCCAAGGTAGGGGTCAAAAAAGAACCCCAGAAATTCCTTCTCATAATAATCTCATGACATGCTCTAGAGGGAGCTGGCTGCAGGCACCAGGCTCATTGGAAGGCCAACTCTGTGTCACAAAGATGTCTGCAAAAGTGACATGTGGGAATCCCTTGCAGACGACCTCAGTGCCTGGAGACAGGCAGCCAGGGCTTCTGTCTACAGCAGTGACCATGGATGCCAACCACTGTCTCTAAGAACTCTAAGAACCCAAAAATACCTGCACTGTATCGTACAACTGGGTTAAAAGTTTGCTACTCTTTGTTCATATGTCAGAGTGCAGCCATCTAATGGAGTAAATATTTTATTTCATTTCCTATTTTTCATACAAAACCTCCTGAGCAGCTTATATTTTCCCTCTTACTCCATTTGTTTGGTAAAAGAAAAACAAATCAACGTGTTGGAATCCCTGTTCCTAAATGTCCATTGTGAGCATCTAGATTTTTAAAGATGTCCAGTGTACACCTGAATAACCCATGCTGAAGAAATCAATAGGTCATTTGTAGAAAAAATGTGGTGGGGAGGGGAATAATGCAAGCATTGCAAAATATATCTATGAAAGTAGATTTTCTGTTGTGCTGGTTTAGACCATGGGTAGCCAAAATGTTGCCCCTCCTACATTGTTGGACACAAGATCCTATAATCCCAATGATCATGCTAGCTGGGGCTAATGGGAACTGTGTGAAAGTGTACTGCTCATGATTCTTACATTGTTGTTCAATATATGCTGGAGAGTTGCTCAACGGCAAAGCTTGGAGAACATTGTCCCATTTGATTTCGCCTGCCCTGTCTGCATATTGACTATAGAAAGCCCCTCTTCCTCTCTCTCTTTCTGTGGTGATGTTGTTACCTTTTTGGAAACAAAAAGAAAGTGGGGATGCTATTTCTTTTAAAGGAGACAAGATTGTAGTTACTTGGCTCCCAGGAGCCTACACATGGTTGGCTACAAATTGAGGCTGAAAGGGGTCCTATGCTTTGACTTTGTCTCCTCTGCTCCTTTGTTTCTTATTAGCATAATTTATTAATATATTAGAGCCTTGCACGGGAAGGCATGGTATTGGTTCTGAGTGTTCCCCGAGGCTGTTCTATGAAACTTCCCCCACTGTTTTAATGACACATTGAATAAAGAAACTGGCTTCAGATATCATTTAAATTATAGCTTTCCACTCAGTCTCTGAATGCTCATTTCCTTTAAACAAGGTTAATTTCCTTCAATAACGAAAATCCCTCAATTTCAGGTTACTATTCATTAGGGCCTCTCATTCATATGCAGCAAAGTGCCACAAGCCCATATTTAAAAGGGGAAGGAGGTGAAAAAGATTTCAAATGAGGCCCCCCTTAGAGAAGCGTGTGATCTTTGTTTTCTTATCCTGAAAATCACATACAGCCAAGTTTAATAAAATATTTCAAGCACAACTTGAAATATTTTTCAAGTTATTTTTTTCCATCCCAGGGCAGACTACTGTTGTAATGCCTTCCTATGAATCTGCCCTAAACTCTTCACTATGAGCAAGAACTAACAGGTGTTAGATCAGGAGGAGCTGGATAAGTATAGCTTATCGCCAGGGCCCTGGCAACCTCTGCTTGTAATTAATAGTTGAGGGCCAATCAGAATCAGGTACTTTGAATCCAGGCAGAGTCGAGCAGGGTAGAAAAACAGGTGTCAGTGTTTGCAGACTGAAATTTGTGGACCACTTTTCTGATTATAATGATTGACAGCCTTAAGAGTATATGCACTTTCTGAATTTGTTTGCAGTAAATCTTTGCTGTTGTTGATGTTAAACCCCCCCCCCCCAATTTATATCTGGCTGTTTGTTCTTGTTTGATAATTAACATTCAAAAGAACTGGGAAAGACAACTATGTCCCAACTGCACTTCATGGGCAAGAGTGCGGGGAAAACAATTGTGTTTTATTTTATTTATCATTTTAAAAGGATCATAGTAAGCTAACTTACCCCGAATCAGAACAGTGGTCCATCTAACTATGTATTGTCCAAGGCTCTGATTGGTAGGAGCAACTCAAGAAATGTACCATTGCGTTCCTTATTTCTGCACTCCTCCCAGTGGTCATTCCCCCTCTGGTCACTACTGTGGAGAGAGGGAGATACTTTGGTGATGCCTTTCTATGTGTATCTCATTCTGCATCACCTTTAGCATCCGCACTACATTTCCCAGAAATAATTCAAAGGATGCTGATTAGTGTGACAGGTCCCCAGTTTTTCCCAGGGAGCTGAAGCAAGCAAGAGTCTAGTCTGTATCTATGAACCACAAATATTTAAAATACAGAGACAACTTCTTAGCATTATGAGCTGAACTTTGAAAGCAGTAGTAAATCTGTGGTTTTTAATTTTCGCCCTCTTGCTTTTGAGTCTTTTAGATTAGAATGCCATCATGCTTTCAGCTTTGCCTCCATAATCAGGAGCACTAGAAAATGATGTGAAAAATGAGAAGCAATATTTTTTTAAAGGGAATTTAAAGAGAGTGTATGTGGGCAGAAAAAGCTGCCTTCTCCCAGGCTATTCAATAGAGTTGGGCAATAAAGAGTTCACGTACCCTAAAATCAGCCAGAGTTCCCTTCCCCAACCCACAGAGATTTATGGTAGGATTAGTCCTATACATCTTTTGCTCACCCAGATGAGTCAAATTAAATGTTTTGGGGGCTTTTTGTTCTTTTCATAGTTCCTCATAAACCATCCTTTGAACAGTTTAATCATTTCTCCAGCTCTTGTTCTAATTTGTCTGCATCCTTCTGGTAGCAGGTTTCTAGGTGTGGCCTTAATATATCCATAGATGCAGAAACTAAAGTAAATCTGTTTGAAGATACAATGAAATTGTACTCTCAAAAGAGGCAGTCACATCCTCGGTTGTCACTAACGAACACCATTCTCCAAGCAAAACACATTCAATATTCCATGTCAGTTTAACACATTTGACATGAATGCTATATCTGCAACAGGGTTATTTCTGTGTTGGGTTTTTCTTGATAAAATCCTAACAGAGACAGCTAACTTGTTTAAACCTATGCTGGCCTATCAATATAAAGATGTGAAACAATCAGCAAAATACATTGCAGCATATAGAGTCATACCTTGGGTCCTGAATGCCTTGCGACTCAAACGTTTTTGCTCCCGAACACCACAAACCCAGAAGTGAGTGTTCTGGTTTGCTAATGTTTGTTGGAACTCGAACGTCCGGAACAGCTTCCACGGCTTTCGATTGGCTGCAGGAACTTCCTGCAGCCAATCAGAAGCTGTGTCTTGGTTTGCAAAAGTTTTGGAAGTCAAACAGACTTCCATTCGACTTCCGAGATACAACTGTATATTTAAAATATGTCTGTTGTAGATCAACACAGAGACATGAACCTGGAAGTTGGGGGACAACTAATAACATCAATTTTTTTCATCAGACTATCAGAACATAAGAAGAGCCTGCTATATCAGGCCCATCTGACCCAGCCTCCTGGTCTCACAGTGGCCAACTAGATGCCTGTGGGAAACCCACAAGCAAGATTTGAGCACAAGAATACGCTCCCCTTTTGTGGTTTCCAGCAGCTTGTATTCAGAAGCATCGCTGCCTCCAACTGTAGAGGCAGAGCACAGCCAGTCATGGCCAGTAGTCATCAATAGTCCTCTCCTCCATGAATTTGTCTACCAGTGTGGCCACATTCCATCAGTGGGCTGTCTGTGAAGATTATCTTGCATTATCACACTGAATTTAAGGTTCTTACAAATTGGGTGGGCTTAATTTTCAGGTGAGTGGCACAGAAATTGCATGGGTCATAAGCAACCATCTTTTTAATGTATTTGATTATCCCCAGAAAAGGTAATTCTGGATTAAAGGGTGGGGGTTGTGATGCCAATGACATTGTGTGGATTCTGCCAAAAAAAAATATTGTGTGCATGAGGAGGACTGGTCCCATGAGTGCTTACCTCACCTCCCATCTTTGGTGTCACTTCCAAGTAGGAGGGAGGTGGTGGGGAGACTGCATGGGGCAAAAGCCCAAGCAAGAATACCACATGATTCTGCCTGTGGATTTGCATCTTGCTCCTCCCATAAGGTGCAGTGACACTGGTGATGGGAGGTCAGATAAGCCCCACTGCTGACTTCTACTGAATTCTACAATAAACACCGGTCTAAAAGCAACCTTAGAAGGAATCAAGCGTCATATAAAGCTCTTCCTCTTACTCCTCACTGACACAATAGACCACTGCTATTCTTCTGTTATAGGAGCTTAGGCTTTTATCCAATGCAACACTATGTAAGCATCCCATCAGCCCAAGAATTTACTCTTCTGCAATGGGACTGTCCCCCACCTTCCTCCCCCTGTGCAACCCCACACCACCTCCAAATCTGATTTGGAGGAGTTTACCTTCTCTTGGATGGGCTACCTTCCCAGGCTGACAAGTCCCACCTGCCCGTCACTTCCCTCTACAGCGCGTGCAGAAACTGCCTTCTTGAAAGTTGGACCCATTATTAGTCTTGCCTGCTCAATCTCCCAGAGCCTGTCTTCACATGCAGAGGAAGTCCATAACTTACTGAGGGTTTCAGACCCATGAGCTACCCTCATCTGGTTTAGCCAATCAGTCGAAGCCATTTCCCAGGGTGGATCCCCTGTAACATGCTGACAGCTTCTAGGAGCCACAGGTGAGAGCTGAGTGCAGGGTAGGGACCAAAGGTAGACAAACTACCCCAGAAGGAGCACAATGTGTCCCCACCAGAGGTACTGCCCCTCCCCAACACCCCATACAACTAGTAGAAAAAGGTAAAGGACCCCTGACAGATAAGTTCAGTCGCGAATGACTCTGGGGTTGCAGTGCTCATCTCACTTTACTGGCTGAGGGAACCGACGTTTGTCTGCAGACAGATTTTCCGGGTCATGTGGCCAGCATGACTAAGCCACTTCTGGCGAAACCAGAGCAGCACACAGAAACCACGTTTACCAGAGCAGTACCTATTTATCTACTTGCACTTTGATGTGCTTTCGAACTGCTAGGTTGGCAGGAGCTGGGACCGAGCAACTGGAGCTCACCCCATCACGGGGATTCAAACCGCCAACCTTCCAATCGGCAAGCCCAAGAGGCTCAGTGGTTTAGACCACAGCACCACCCTTGTCCCTTATACAACCAGTTGGAGGTGGTTAATAAAGATTTGAATTGATGCATGTAAATTAGCACATGCTAAGGTTGTGCAAATCTATGCCACCTTTAGTGCTCTTTTTTGGTGATGCATTCCCTTTTGGGGGTGGGGGGCAATGCAGAAGTGGCCCCTCTATCAGTGAACCTTTCCATGCTGTCTGCAGCAACTCTTTTTCACCAACTCCTTTTTGCTTTCTTCTTTGCTTCCCTTGCCTCACCTGCTCTAGTCTTTCCCCTGCTGCCTCTCCCACTGTCAAAATGTGCTTTGTAATCTCCTGGGGGCAAGGGTCCATGCTGTAGCTTGTGAAGCTGAGCATGCACAATGCTTATACTGTATGTAAAAAAAAAAGTTATCTGAGTAAAAACGTTTCTCTCTCTCCTCTCATCTCCACCACACCATGCCTTTAACTCTGGTATATAGACAGCCTGCCTGCAAGATCTCTAAGGCCTTGATAATTGCTCCCACACAATAGCTTAAGAGTCTCACCATTTACATGGAGCAAACGTTTTTCCAAAGGGTCAAAGTGCAAGGAGATCTTGTAAGCAGATTAAGAAACTGGTAGAAAGGCCAAAGGCATCCTAAGACTTTACATTCCCAAAGTGTTGTGTTAAGTGGTAGCCCAAGGATGTACTTAACTCTGGAGGTCAAATGAACTTGCAGCATTTCAACCATAATCAGTCTGGAAATACAGTTGTTTACAAAGTACATTAAAGGGGCGTCCAAATAACAAAATGCCATTTCTTCAAATACATCTAGCCCATACTAGACCGCTGCTGCTTTATGGTGGTAATACTGAAACAAAAGAAATATTCTGTTTCCACTTACTTTAACTCTTAATGTGAGTTCATGCCTAAATTGGATACATGTTCTACATTTCTTTGAAAATCTGATACTTTATTTTCAGTAATTCTATTGTATTAGCAGCACTGTAGGACTGCAATCCTAATCTCCCATTTACCTGTGAGTAATCCCATCAAATTCAATAGGGCTTACTTCTGAGTAGACATAGTTAGAATTGTGCTGTTAGTCTCATAGTATCTAATGTATGATTTATAGTTCCACTTAGCTGCTTTGCATGAAAACAAGATAATGTTACGATCAACTCTGGGAGATAAACACAAGAGTATAAAACACAGTTCTTAAATTATAATAACTTGAGGAGGTGGACAGATGCCTATTATCTCAAGCTGTGGCTCCTATTTTAAATGAATCCCTCTTACGTGAGAATAGTAGGATGAATTATCTAAAGAGCTTAATGATAGATCTGTAAATTAATTAAGGACTGCTGCGCTTTGCTGCCCAGGAGGACTCTTCTGCGTGAGTGTCTGAGGGCCCTGCTCCTTCCTGCCACTCACCATCTGGCCTGGGGTGGGGCCTGAAGCCTCACAGGGACTGCTGCTGCGCTCTGCTGCCCAGGAGGACTCTCCTGTGTGGGTGTCTGAGGGCCCTGCTCCTTCCTGCCACTCACCATCTGGCCCGGGGCGGGGCCTGAAGCCTCACAAGGACTGCTGCTGCGCTCTGCTGCCCAGGAGGACTCTTCTGCGTGAGTGTCTGAGGGCCCTGCTCCTTCCTGCCACTTACCATCTGGCCTGGGGCAGGCCTGAAGCCTCATAAGGACTGCTGCGCTTTGCTGCCCAGGAGGACTCTCCTGTGTGGGTGTCTGAGGGCCCTGCTCCTTCCTGCCACTCACCATCTGGCCCGGGGCGGGGCCTGAAGCCTCACAAGGACTGCTGCTGCGCTCTGCTGCCCAGGAGGACTCTCCTGTGTGGGTGTCTGAAGGCCCTGCTCCTTTCTGCCACTTACCATCTGGCCTGGGGCGGGGCCTGAAGCCTCATAAGGACTGCTGCGCTCTGCTGCCCAGGAGGATTCTCCTGTGTGGGTGTCTGAGGGCCCTGCTCCTTCCTGCCACTCACCATCTGGCCCGGGGCGGGGCCTGAAGCCTCACAAGGACTGCTGCTGCGCTCTGCTGCCCAGGAGGACTCTCCTGTGTGGGTGTCTGAAGGCCCTGCTCCTTCCTGCCACTTACCATCTGGCCTGGGGCGGGGCCTGAAGCCTCATAAGGACTGCTGCGCTCTGCTGCCCAGGAGGATTCTCCTGTGTGGGTGTCTGAGGGCCCTGCTCCTTCCTGCCACTTACCATCTGGCCCGGGGCGGGGCCTGAAGCCTCACAAGGACTGCTGCTGCGCTCTGCTGCCCAGGAGGATTCTCCTGTGTGGGTGTCTGAGGGCCCTGCTCCTTCCTGCCACTTACCATCTGGCCTGGGGCGGGGCCTGAAGCCTCACAAGGACTGCTGCTGCGCTCTGCTGCCCAGGAGGATTCTCCTGTGTGGGTGTCTGAGGGCCCTGCTCCTTCCTGCCACTCACCATCTGGCCCGGGGCGGGGCCTGACAGGCCTCACAGGGACGATTGCTGTCACTGCTGCTGCGGCCCAGGGGGTTCCAGAGTGGCGCAGAGCTTTTTTTAAAATGTTTTAAATTTTTCCTTGTCCTTTTTATTTAATTTTTTTTGTATATGCGGGGACGTGGATGGGGGTGGGATGGATGTTTAGTTGGGAATTTGTTTGTTTTTAACGGATTTGTAATTTTTATAGTTTTTTATTTGTATTGTTTTTTGTTTTCTGGGGTCTTTTGTTTTTGTATTTATTGTTTTAAGGTCTTATTTTGTTCTTAAGGGGAGGGGTCAGGGCTGCCGGGGAGTGGGTCCCAGCCAACAAAATGGCTGGGGCATGTTCCACAGAGGGGGATGCGCTGGGACAACCGATCTCAGTGATCACGGGTAGGAGGAGGAGTTACGCTAAGACCAGACCTTGTCATTACAGAGGAGGCAGGTTTAGTCGTTGTCTGAGGACTATCCCTGCCTCCGGGTCTGGTCCTGACCGGACGGATACTAGAATCAGCAAGGGATACCCACATGACCTGAAGGTGCTGCTGTGCAATTCCATGTCAATGATTCATAAAACCACTGCAATCCATGACTTGATCATGGATGGAGGATTTGACCTGGCATGTGTAACAGAGACTTGGTTGGATGAAGCAGATGGGCCTGTTCTTGCCGCTGCTTGTCCACCAGGTTTCTCTTACGCACAGCAACCCAGGCCTTGTGGGCGGGGAGGGGGGGTTGCAGTGATTTTTAGGAAGTCATTAGCTTGCACCAGGCGTCCTATTGGGAAGACCCAGTTTTCTGAGTGCATGTTCTGGAAGTTGGGCAATAGGGGCAGTACAGGATTCCTTCTGGTGTACCGACCTCCCCGCTGCACCAAGGATTCCCTGCCCGAGCTGCTTCAGGTCGTGGCGGATGTCCTCCTGGAGACACCTAGTTTGGTTGTCCTAGGGGATTTTAATATCCATGCCGACACGACCTTACAAGGGGCCGCTCGGGACTTCGTGGAAAGCATGGCCTCCATGGGGCTGTCCCTGAATAAGTTTGGCCCAACCCATAGCCGCGGACATGCCTTGGACCTGGTGTTTACCTCAATGGATGTTGGTGATCTGACACTAAGTAAAAGCGAAACAAAAGAAGTGCCATGGTCAGATCACTTCCTGGTGCAACTTGACTTCTCCGCGACCCTTCCCCTCTGCAGGGAGGTGGGACCGATTCGGATGGTCCGCCCCCGCCACTTAATGGATCCAAATGGTTTCCAGAGAGTGGTAGGGGATGCTTTATCCCATGTTGATGGCCTTTCAGTTGATTCCCTGGTGGCCCGCTGGAATGTGGAGTTAACCAGGGCTATTGACTGTTTGGCTCCGAAGCGCCCTCTCCGATTGCATGGAGCCCGGACAGCCCCGTGGTTTTCCACGGATCTGAGGGCAATGAAACAATCGTTGAGACGGCTAGAGCGCCGGTGGCGGAGGACCCATTCTGAAGCTGACCGGACACAGGTTAGAGCTCAATGTCGAGCCTACCAAGTGGCAGTAGCGACGGCGAAGAAGACTTTCTTCACCGCCTCTATTGCATCTGCAGAAAACAGCAGCAGGAGACTTTTTCAGGTGGTCCGCAATCTAGCGGAACCACCTGCTACATCGGGGCCCAGTACGGGCCACATGATCTCCTGCAATGATTTTGCAAAGTTTTTTGCAGATAAAGTCGCTCAGATTCGGGAAGAGGTCGATGCCACCGTGGGAGCAGGGCCGGGGCGGGAGAGTGCTAGAGTCCTGTCTAGTCAAATTGCGTGGGATCAATTCCAATCTGTTACCTCCGAGGATGTGGACAGGCTGCTTGGACGAGTGAAACCAACCACCTGTCTCCTTGATCCTTGCCCATCCTGGCTTATAAAAGCTAGCTGGGAAGGGCTGGGCGATGGGCTTCGTGGGGTGGTGAATGCTTCCCTCCGTGAGGGAGTCTTCCCAGACCCGCTGAAAGAGGCGGTTATTAAACTGCTTCTTAAAAAACCATCTTTAGATGCGGCCACGATGGCCAACTATCGCCCAGTCTCAAATCTTCCATTCTTGGGCAAGGTGATTGAGCGAGTGGTGGCTGAACAACTCCAGGCATGCCTGGAAGAAGCGGACCATTTGGATCCCTTCCAGTCGGGATTCAGGCCTCATCACGGGACTGAAACTGCCTTGGTCGCACTGGTTGATGATCTCCGGCGGGCTAGGGACAAAGGTGAGAGCTGTTTCCTAGTTCTGCTGGATCTCTCAGCGGCGTTTGATACCATCGACCATAACATCCTTCTGGACCGTCTTGAGGGGCTGGGAGCTGGGGGTACTGTCATACAGTGGTTCCGCTCCTTCCTCCTGGGCCGTGTTCAGAAAGTTGTGGTGGGGGATGAATGTTCAGACCCCTGGGCTCTCACTTGTGGGGTGCCTCAGGGTTCTGTCCTCTCCCCCATGCTTTTTAACATCTATATGCAGCCGCTGGGAGAGATCATCAGGAGGTTTGGGCTGGGTGTTCATCAGTATGCGGATGATACCCAGCTCTACCTCTCTTTCAAATCAGAACCAGTGAAGGTGGTGACGGTCCTGTGTGAGTGTCTGGAGGCGGTTGGAGGATGGATGGCGGCAAACAGATTGAGATTGAATCCTGACAAGACAGAAGTACTGTTTCTGGGGGACAGGAGGCGGGCAGGTGTGGAGGATTCCCTGGTCCTGAATGGGGTAACTGTGCCCCTGAAGGACCAGGTGCGCAGCCTGGGAGTCATTTTGGACTCACAGCTGTCCATGGAGGCACAGGTTAAATCCGTGTCCAGGGCAGCTGTGTACCAGCTCCATCTGGTACGTAGGCTGAGACCCTATCTGCCCGCGGACTGCCTTGCCAGAGTGGTGCATGCTCTGGTTATCTCCCGCTTGGACTACTGCAATGCGCTCTACGTGGGGCTACCTTTGAAGGTGACCCGGAAACTACAACTAATCCAGAATGCAGCGGCCAGACTGGTGACTGGGAGCAGCCGCCGAGACCATATAACACCGGTCTTGAAAGACCTACATTGGCTCCCAGTACGTTTCCGAGCACAATTCAAAGTGTTGGTGCTGACCTTTAAAGCCCTAAACGGCCTCGGTCCAGTATACCTGAAGGAGCGTCTCCACCCCCATCGCTCTACCCGGACACTGAGGTCCAGCACCGAGGGCCTTCTGGCGGTTCCCTCACTGCGAGAAGCCAAGTTACAGGGAACCAGGCAGAGGGCCTTCTCGGTAGTGGCGCCCTCCCTGTGGAACGCCCTCCCACCAGATGTCAAAGAGAACAACAACTACCAGACTTTTAGAAGACATCTGAAGGCAGCCCTGTTTAGGGAAGCTTTTAATGTTTGATGTATCACAGTATTTTAATATTCTTTTGGAAGCCGCCCAGAGTGGCTGGGGAAACCCGGCCAGATGGGCGGGGTATAAATAATAAATTATTATTATTATTATTATTATAATCAATGGGGTCCAATAGATAGTTGGCCTTTAGGACTATCCTTGTTCGTTGATTCTATACAACAGAGGACAGCCAATATAGTACTTCCATTTCATGGCAACTGGCCATGATGGCTGCACTCTGCTTCCATGATCAGCAGCAGAAATGTTTTTGAGTACCGGTTGCTGGAAATGGCAGAGGGGGAGAGTGGTCTTCTGCTTAAGTCCTGCTCAGGGGCATACCTAGGGGTTGGCTAAGATATGGTTGCCATATTTCAAAAAGTAAATACCAGGACACCCTAAAAGTTGTTGAGCTTTCTTTAAGAAAACCCCAATATTGTTCAGCTTTTTTTTAAAGGAAACCACCAAAATTGTTGAGCTTTCATTTTTAAGGGCCAATTGAATTGAAATCCCGATAATGTCCGGACATATGGCACCCCCAGGCTAAGAGCCTGTTTGCTCCTCTGCACGCTCCCTGGGCTGCTCCTCCATTGTTCTGGGAGGGTAGGCAGTGTGTGCAGGCTCCTCTGGGTTCCTTGGCAGAAGAAAGTAGTGAGTGGAGGGAGGCAGGCAGGCAGGCAGGCAGACAGACAGATGAAGGAGGAGAATGAGGAGAGATGGAGCGGAGCAGTCCCGGCCCCATAGGCACAGAGGAAGCCATTGGTGAAGTGAGAAAGGCAGCGAAAGGCAAACTTTTGAGATTCTGGCCCATGGACTCTTCCAGCTTTGGTGGTGCTTAATGGAGGCAGTGAGAGATTTTACTTTCTTGGGCTCCATGATCACTGCAGATGGTGACAGCAGTCACAAATTTAAAAGACACCTGCTTCTTGGGAGAAAAGCAATGACAAACCTAGACAGCATCGTAAAAAGCAGAGACATCACCTTGCCAACAAAGGTCTGTATAGTTAAAGCTATGGTTTTCCCAGTAGTGATGTATGGAAGTGAGAGCTGGACCATAAAGAAAGCTGATTGCTGAAGAATTGATGCTTTTGAATTATGGTGCTGGAGGAGACTCTTGAGAGTCCCATGGACTGCAAGAAGATCAAACCTCTCCATTCTTAAGGATATCAGCCCTGAGTGCTCACTAGAAGGACAGATCGTGAAGCTGAGGCTCAAATACTTTGGCCACCCCATGAGAAGAGAAGATTCCCTGGAAAGACCCTGATGTTGGGAAAGACTGAGGGCACAAGGAGAAGGGGATGACAGAGGACGAGATGGTTGGACAGTGTTCTCAAAGCTACCAGCATGAGTTTGACCAAACTGCGGGAGGCAGTGGAGGACAGAAGTGCCTGGCGTGCTCTGGTCCATGGGGTCACGAAGAGTCGGACACGACTGAACGACTAAACAACAACATACCTTGCCAGGCATGCAAAGGATGAGACAGGGCCTCTGATCTAGCTCCTTGCCAAGAGCGCAAGGGAGCTTTGGTATGCCTCTGGTCCTGCTTGTGGGTTTTCCACAGGCATCTGTTTGGTTCCTGTGAGAAGAAGATGCTGGACCAGATGGGCTGCTGGCCTGATCCAGCAGGCTCTTTTTGTGTTCTTATGTTACTGGACCCATCACCCCTGGCCTTTGACCATGCTAGCTGGCACTGAGGAGTGCTGTAGTCCAAAATCATCTGGAGGGCACCAAATTGGCTTTCCATGCTATAAAAAGTTTTCTTAATGTATTTTGGAACATCTCGAAACACACACACACTCCCATGGCGCTGAATTTGATTAAATACTACACATTCCTGCTCTTTGCCTACATCGAACATAGAATGTAAGCATTTGCTTGACCCTTTGTATTACAAGCATGATGATGATGAAGAAGAAATTGGCAGAGCTCACCTTTCCCTTACAACCCTTACCAACTATCTCAGGAGAGCTTAGTCCTCTAGTTTTACATACAATAAAGAAAAGAGACATCTGGTGGCTAAGCTGCGTAATAGCAAATAACTAACCATCCAGCCATCCCAATTGTTGGCATCTCTCTGGCAGGGTCAATAGAAGCAGAGATGAAGAATCAATGAGATGATATTATCTTCCCTCTGAAAATAAAAAAAGAAGTAGCTCATACTTAAAATAAAACAAGGAAACTTTCAGTAAGAAGAAGCGATTCACTCAAATAAAAATGATGGAAAATTCCACAGAGAATAGGACTGGGAGGGGGGCTGTTGTGCTGGTGTGTATTTGGCCATTTCTTCTTCCTATCATCTACCGTTGCAAAGCTTGCTGCGCTGGCCCAAAATCTAGTCAGCTTTACAAGTAGATTAATGCCTTTCCTCCATTGTGTTGCATGGGCATCCTTCCAGCTCTACAGTGTGAGAACCAGAAAGACGTCAACACTTTTGGCCATGGAGAAACCTAATTAAGCAGTTATTCCTGCTCTTTGTCTAAAGCAAACTGAGCATGTAAGTGCTTTCACTCCACCTTTTGTACTATGAACATTGGGTTTTTTGTCTGAAGAAGCAGTCTATGGAGCCTGAAAGCTCACATAATGTCCTTAAACTACTGGTTGGTCCAAGCATCCCGTTGATTCTATGCCTGGCTTGTTTGTCTTTGGCAGGAGGCAAATTGCTACTTACACAAAGTGTCCTTATTATTTACATAGCACCATCAATGTCCATGATACTTCACAGAGTACAAAAAGACACACTATCCTGTTTTTGGAGTTTAGGGCATTTTTTTTTTATTTTTACACTATTGTCCAAGGAGAGGCAAGGACATAAGAAAGAGTTATGCTCTCTTCTTCATTCTTGGAAGAAGAAAATAGCCACCCTTGAATATGTTTTATTAGCAGGCAATTTTTATAAATCATCCAAAGTGTTACAACAATGTTTGGGGGGTTTGCAACACTAAATTTTGTATTTATTATGCCATATAAAAGCAAAATGACAAAAATGTCATGGGTTTGGCACATGACATATTCATTTTTCTTTTAAAAACTCCTTTTCACAATCGAGTATCGGGTGTCTCTATGCTGTCAAAGAACCTGATTTTTTCCAAATTTTAAATTGTATTTTTATTGCTTCTTTTGTTTTATTGTATTTTATTGCATTATAACTTGAATTTTATGGAATGCAAATTGTAATGCAATACAATACAATAAAAGAAATAAAGGAAACAATTAAAATACAATTAAAAACCATATAGCAGCTTACAATTTCCACAATGGGCAAAAAATATATATCATCAAGTGGTCTGCCAAGACTGTCAGCAATTTTCAAGGGATTGGGGAGGGGGGGAGTTTGGGAACCACTGATTTAGAGAAATATTCATTAAAATGCTGAAGAATTTTCATGAGGACTTTAAAATAAGTAAATAAAACATGCTGATGTGGAATGGAAATGTGATGATCTGAACCTAACAATGGGAAAATGTGGGAATCTGAAATTGACAGGTTCACACATTCCTGATTAATTTCCCCTTTTGCCAAAACACCCAAGCACAATCTTGTCAAAGTCAAGGACTTCTATTAGCACTTGCCCTTTGAAATCAGTGAGAATTAACTCCAGCTTATTGAACCTTTTAATGCTACATTAAGGAACTTCCTCTTGGTTGCACTTTCATGGCATCTGAATCTGTGTCTGGAGATGGCTGTCTTGTTCTTCCCAATGACCAGGCTGACCCTGCCTTTGTGACCTAAGCACAAATATTGGATGTTGTTAACTTGTTTCCCCAAGCTGAAAATAGATGCCAGGGAGACATTCAGTAACGTCTGAGCAAAGAAGCACTTCTCATTTTGCAGACACCTTCTTATTTTTACATGTTGCGCGATAGGTTTCTGAGAAGGCGCACAGACTTGTGAGCTGTGCACTCTGCGTCCTTTAAGGAGGGCCAAGTGAGCTGGCCAGTTAAACGTGAAGTGATGACTGCCGTCTTGACTTTGCAAAGTCCCCTTTGGTCTGTTTTTAGAAGGCCATTAAAGATAAGATATTAGCGAGCTGATTTCAAAAGATGCTGGGTTCGGGGGGATAATGCAACCGTGAAAGGGCAAGAAGGGGAGATGTGGCTCTAGAGAGACATCTTCCTCAGATAGACAATCTTCTTCATAGCTGTTGTAGCCCAAGCTATGAGCTCAGCACTTCCAGCAGCATTAGAGTCATGCAGGAATGCATTTGTCTCCTCAGACTTATAAAACAATCATAACAGGCATTAATGATGTTGGTGGCCTACCAGGGATGTTCTAATTACTGGCAATTCTATGCAACATTAATGGACAACCACCATTTGCATGGGCCAAGCTAAGACATTGCAGACATTCCCTGAAAGCTTCATTATAGGTCTCTTTGGGTTAGCCGGCATTGCTGCAACAGCTGCTTGTGGTTGATGGCAGCAGTGTATCCTCCACCCTCACTCCTCGTTGTGTTCATGACCTCTAGGAACCTGCTAGTTTACAGCAAATCATTCACAACTCCCCCCCCCAAAAAAAAATAATTTGATCAAGTCAAGCACAAGCTAGCATCATGAAGAGAGCTTGTCTGCAGACACCTTTGGGGGCTGCCTCTTCTACTTCCTGAGCATTAGAATCCTTCATTTCAGATTCCAAGCATGTTGCTGTCTCTGGGTGACTGCCATGACCTCATTTACAAATGTGCGCAGTTACATTGATTCATCTCCAGGAAACGTGGACTCATTTGCTGGGTCCATCTAGCGATATAAGAGCAGGGGTTGGCTCTGAAATATGAAAAAAACAAAACACCTAATCAGATATGTTCAGCCTCAGCAAAGGTTTGTTTTTCTTTTCAAATATTCTAAGCAGCACTTTTTCTTGTTGTTAATGCTACTACATAATAATATATGGAGTATAACGTTGTTGTTGTACCGTATTTTTCGTCCCATAGGACGCTCCATCCCATAGGACGCACCTAGTTTTTTGGGGGGGAAATAAAGGAAAAAATTTTTTCCTTTATTTCCCCCCCAAAAGCAGGTCGGGGAAACCGAACCAGGTCGAGGAACAGCGGGATGGCGGCACTGCGCCTCCCTGCTGTCCCCCGAGCTTGTGGGGCTGGCCGATGTCTGTCCGGCGTGCGGGGCGCTCTGCTTCAGGGCGCCCCACCCGCCGGGCGGCAGGCTGCTATCCGCAGCATGGGGAGCCCTGCGGGAACCTCCCGCAGGGCTGCCTAGGCTGCGGATGTGTTCCCGAAGCGCCGGACGCTCTGCTTTCAGGGCACATGACGCTCCGGGAAGCAGGCTGCTATCCGCAGCCTAGACATCCCTGCGGGACCTCCCGCAGGGCTGCCTAGGCTGCGGATGTCTTCCTGAAGCCTGGAGAGCGAGAGGGGTCGGTGCGCACCGACCCCCCTCGCTCTCCAAGCTTCAGCGAAAGCCTGCATTCGCCCCATAGGACGCACCCAGATTTCCCCTTCATTTTTGGAGGGGAAAAAGTGCGTCCTATAGGGCGAAAAATACGGTAATTATGGTTGCTGATAATTCTATTTCTTTGTTCTGTTGACTTTGAGGGAATACAGTGATTAAAAAAAACACCACATGGCTTGAGCTCAGTTGTGTTGTGGATTGTGTGTATTACGGCCAAATTCTTCGGCAGCTCACTGTCAACTTTTGTGAGAAAGTAACATATAGACACCTGCAGGGCTGGCCAATGATATTTTTGCTGCCTGGAAATATGGAGCCTGCTTGCATTCTGTGCACAAGACAAGGCCCAACAGGACTGTGAGGTAACTCTTACTTCAGCATCCTACATTGCACCCAAGGAAAGTACACGAGCTGATGCTAAGGCAGGTCTCAGAGCACACAGAGCTCTGTCCAACAACTTTCCGCCAGTCCTCGCCTCCTGGCATCTGCCACTTGGTGGGTTGCCTTGGGAAGAGCTATGAAACAATTTGCTCCTGTTTTCTTTCCGAGTTGTGATTTGGACACAGAGCACTTTGCGGCTATTTATGACAAAGCATACTTCCCTTTTTATCAAAAAAGACATTCTTGAGCTTCCTAATGATCCAGCAATTATTATTATTATTATTATTATTATTATTATTATTATTATTATTATTATTTTGCTGGTCATTCATCCCACCCTTGTGTTGGCTATTCACATCAACCTCATCTTGAGTTTGCAATCAACTTTTGATACAATAAGTGAATGGCAGACCTTGGATAAATTTTGCTGCAACAGCCGTAGATTCACCCACAAGGTAAATTTGGATACTGTAGAGCACACCAAATATGGAAATGGTTAATGGCAAAGTTGTTGTGACTTGATTTCATTTATAGTTTGCAATTTGCGTTCTGTTACATTCTAACATATCCCCACCCTTTCTCTTCCTTTGTTTATCTGTGCCTAACATTCCTTTAGGGGTTGAATTTGGATAGAAAAACATCCACTTGGGATGGATGCCTAATTTATCATGTTTCTTTTCTTCTGTGTTTTATGAGACACTTGAAACATAGCTGGCTTTGGGTGGTGGCGGCAGTGGTAGCAGCAGCAGCAAAATGCACTATACCCTCTTTACGCTGGGTAATTTCAGGGCATTGACACTCTGTGATGGGTGTGTACAAAGCAAACGGAGAACACCACGGAAATGGAAAAGATGTTCCTGGCATCTGCTTTCTAAACAGAGCTCAGATTTATTTGAACTGCCTTTGATGTTTTAATTACAATATTGATTCATTCTCAAAGCAGTAGGTCTCGTTTATCTTGCTCATAATTCATGTACATTGTTTTTCCTGTTCTTTGGCACCTCCAATCTAGACTATACTTAGGTAAATTTCCTTTTTGGACAAAATCAAGCAAGGTGAACAGGGCATGATACTTCCTTGAAGCAGAAGGCATAGCATATTAATTGAAGGGGTCTGTGTGACTGGGGAGGCCTCCAGACATCTCCCCAAACAGAATATGTACCAAATTCTGGGGTTCCAGTTGGAGAGGATTTGCTCCCCGGGTCTGAGCATGCACTTAGATCTTGTGGGTGGGTAAATAATGCAGTCCCGGTTCAGAGGCTCCACTGGGCCTTGCGACAAATGTGTGAGTACAGGGAAGGCACTGTATTCGTGTAGTGCTGTGATATCACCATGTCCCTCTGGAGTAGGGATGCAAAAAGAATGCAATGAGGTCATAAACAGAAAATCTGGAAGTCTATTGATTTGCCCATTGCAGCAAGGAATATACATTTCCTACTTATCAATAAGATGTCTGCAAATGTAACATGAAGGCTAGCAACATTAACCTTGCCATGTGGGAAACCTTGCAGATGAACACAGTGCCTGGAGACAGACAACAGGTCATGTATCCACAGCAGTGACCAATACCACCTCCCTTGTTCTCTTACAATAGAAATAGCGCCTGCCTGAGAGGTGCCAGAACTGAGTTCCAGCGAATTGCAGCTTGAAAAATGTCCTGATGGTGCACCTGTAGCAGCAAAACCAGATGCCTTCACCTGCCCCACCTGTAATAAAACACGTCTCTCCCATATTGGTCTCTACAGCTGCAGCAGGCGCTGTAACTCTCCAGTGGTTTGACTTCACTCCCAGTGGTGAATTCTTCCATTCTCTCTCAAGACAGATGAGTGCCAACATATGGCATTTTACAATTTTTGAATCAATAATCTGGGTTTGAACTGGAGCTAAATCTCATTCAGAAAGTGCCAGATTTTGTCAGTTTTAGTAACACAAATTACTTTTCACCTGGAGTTTTCATTATTAAGAAGCATTCATAGTATATCAATGTGATTATTTCAAAATCCTAAAAAGTAACATCATTTGATTTCTGACTTATCCCTTTGGGACACGATTCATACTGGCTATTCACACTTAAATGTGTTCCACAATGTTCTGCAGATTTCAGTGTTCTCTCTCTCTATAGATGTGCTTGACAATATACAATATTATGTGCATTTCTGTATTAAAGCATTTTTTACTTTTTTCTAAAACCAAACAAGAGAAGGAAAGTGGAATGCCACATATTTGTACTTTTTCCTATAACACTTTATGGCTTACATTTTTTTTTTGTTTTCTTTCTTTTTGTTTTGTTTGCAACTTTTTTTGTTAACAAATAAAAAAAATTATTTTGACTAAAGGCAATTAAAAAAGAAGGAAAGATTGATCATAGCATGGTCATGCTCATCATATCAGTCCATTCTCATTCCCATTTTTTGGAATAGCCCACTTGGATTACCATTGTTAAATTTAAGATTATTTTGTGCTCTCAGTTAGTTGCACATGCCTCATCAAGAATGGCAGCTTTAAATTCTGGGTGGGTGAGCTTGTCACCTTTTGACTTGGAAGTGATCTGAGTGGTTCCCCCCAAAAAAACTGCAAATAATTGTTTTCTAAACCCATATGATCTTAACAAAGCACCTACCCTCTCAGAACAATTAACCCACCTGGGAATACCAGCGGTGTCATTTTTTATACCTTAACAAGAGTAGGAATAGGGTGGGGAGGTGTATTTATTTCCCATGTAAAGGTAAATTTTCGTATTTTGCACTTTCCAAAACATCTCAAGAACCAAAACAAAGCTATCTTTCAAAATCCACACTAATCTGAATTTTGTAGTTCTCTAGCCATATAGTGTGTACAAAAAAAAACCCAAACAAATGCATATACTAGTGAAAATGCATACATATTAGAACAAATTCACACTTACAATGCTGGTGAATTTTCACAAGGACTTCTTCAAAAATCAGCAAACTTCTGTGAAAATGTGGACAACTAAAATGAAGATAGAAACAATGAGAAACTGAAACTGACAGATCCACCCATCTCTAAGCAACCAGGAACAAGGACAATATCATCTCTCCTTCTTCCCCTTCCCTCACCTCTCGGATGTGTTTCTTACAAGTGCCAGGAGGAAAAGTCCTGCTTCACCCTTGGGAGATGCATTCGCAGCCACTGTACATTTGCACATGTGGGCTTAGTTTGTATTTCAGTCTTTGGTATTATGTCACTGCACTTCTCACTTTCTCTGAAAGCCAACAAGTACATTTGAAGACGCTGCTGCTCTTAGTTACAAGTTACAACATCATACTCCAGAAATTTGCTAAGGCTGTATTCACTCAAATAAAGTATCAACAAACAGGAGAATTCGTTAAATGAGGTCAGCTTGCCATCTTCCCATTATTTAAATGCATTTCACCTTAAAAAACCTCAGAGAACTGACACACAAAGCAAACACACCCAGATATTTTAACATCTGGAACTCTTGAGTAATTTTTTCCAAGACTTATTCTTTAGACAAGGTTTTGGCATAATCCTTTATGATTCACACAGATAGTGACCTGGAGGCCCTTGTGGTATTGTCCTCATTCTGCCAAGTCTGTTAAGGGGATACAGAGACAACTCGCGGCATTATGGAATTGAATTACACGGCCGTCGTTTTTGTAGGATCCAATGGATCGCTTGCTCTCGGGCTGCTTTCCCAACGTACTGTGAAAGCATGACTTTCCAAAACAAAAGCCGTTCCCATCCTGCCGCCTTCACTGTTGGACGGGGAGGGAAGGCCTGAGCCAACACAGTAGTGTTTGTTTCGAGGCGAAACAGGATGTTAAAGCAGAGCTAAGCCAAATACTGTGTTCAGAAGAGAAGGTAGATATGCTTAAACTGTAGAAATTTCGCTGGCAAAATTCATTCTCAGATGGGCAAAGGCAGCTTATTTATTCAAGGAAGCAGATTTTGGACTCCAAAGCCACGGCTTTTATTATTATTGTTATTATCATGACCTCAGGGACATTGTTCGACTCCATTACCATCAAGCTTATCTGGAGACACTCTTTTCTCCCAGGAGATCTGTTGAGGAGGGGAAAGAATGCATCCAGGGGAATTGTTGCAAATATCGCCTGGGAGATTATCAAATAACCTTGCTGAATAACCTTCCTTTGGTACCTCAGAGCATTGGAGGCGGCTGTGGAAATGTTCGCTGTGAAGATGAATTGACGAAGAAACATCTACAAAGCCCGAGACTGAATACTTGGAGCCAGTTTTCCTATCCAGGCAAGTTTAGGAAGAAGGAGCTGCAAGCAATTCCTGGATATCTTTCTGAGGAGAAAATAAGGAAGCGTGTGGAGATTTTTCTTCCTCCTTTGCAGGTAACCTGTTCATTTCCACCTTAATGCCAAATGGTGTTGTTATTGTTGATATTATTATTATTACAGCTCTATCCTACCTTTCCTCCAAGGAGCTCAACGTACCATACATGGTTTTCTGACTCCTGATTTTATCCTCACAATTCAGTGAGGTTTGCTAGGCTGAGGGGAAAGTTCTGCCTGAAGGTCACCCACTGAGTGTCATAGCTGAGTGGAGATTAGAACCCTGGTCTCCCAGGTCCTAGTCCAACACTCTAAGCACTACACTGAGCAGGCTCTTATTCTATGTCCAGCAGAAATTGGCCACTTTGAGTCAGTCCACTGGTCTGTTGGTCTTAGTATATAGGTGTTCTGACTGACAAGGCATCAGGAAGTCATAGCTGCTAGTCTTACTACCCGATACTCTTTTAAACTGAAAATTAAAATTAAACCCAGGACCTTCTGCATGCAACACATTTGTTCCTCCACTGAGCTATAGCCCCTCCCCTTACTCCCAACCATCAGCTCCCCCTTATCACAGCAGAAGGATTTGAGCCGATGCCCTCAAGGGCACATCACGCAAGCATGAGTCTGAAAACACCAAGCCACAATATCTTGCCATTTATTAAACATGCGGGAGGGAGAAACCGTTTTGGAACAAATGAGTACATCCATATTTCATCCCCAAAGATTCTTACGCTTTCAAAATTAGGATTTGTTTTAAAAACGTCCTCCAGATGATTCTCCTCCACCAAGAACATTGTAAAAATAAACTTTTTAGATATATAAATTGTTGCCACATTTCAGGGAAGCGGGTGACTCTGTTTCACACACACACCCAGCCGGGTGTTTTGACCTTTTTTTCATTTGAACAGCAGCAGCTCGCTCCCCCAAGCCCCCACCCCACCGCCCTGTGGATAGCAAAGCCCTTTGAAAAATATTAGGAGTGTTTTTTTTTTAAAAAAGCAGTATGAAATATGGAATAGCGGAGGTCAAACGCAACTTAAGGGTTATTTTTATTAGACATTTGGAGCCCTCTGTACTGCAAAGAGGCTTACATTTATCTGAATAAAATAAAATAGAAAAGAGCAGACATCGTATTTGGTATGTGCAGCCCTTTGGATCTGCTCAAAGAATGTGTCTGGATTGCAACCCTTCTCAATTACTTCAAGTTTGCCTCATTCGCAGCAGGCGCTGGAAAGCTGCTCATTGATCCCCAGGGCCTGCCGTTTCAAAGCTGCTGATGAAGGGACAGCAGGTAGCTGCCTGGCTTTTGCCGTTTTCTAGGGGCGTCAGGAGGGCAGAGTCATCGCTGACTGCCTGATGAACAGCCAGCCCCCCTGAGGCTGCTGAAGAGCAGCAAAGCAGACCAGGTTAATTAATGTAAGAGCAACAGGCACACTTTGCTAAGTCGCTTTGGGGAGCTTAGTTAGGCAGAAGGCAAGGAATGCATGTATTAAAACACCTACCTAGCTGATTGAATAGGTGCTTCCTTGCTTTGCTGCATGCACTATAAAAATATATGAAATATAAGTTTAATAAAATAAAGCACATCAAGGTAGGCACCGTCTACGAAGCAGCACTGTGACTTGTAAAGTTAATAATAATACTTAACATGTGTATAGTGCTTTCAAGTGTCCAAAGGGCTTCCCATGCATTATTTAACTGTAATCTCTACAATAACATACCCCGGGATGTCCTCCTAAAAACGAGGCATCCCATTTTTTCCCATGAGAGCATGAAAGCTATTTTGGGTGCTGTGATATTCCATACCTTCCAACATTTCTCTGATGAAAATAGGGTTGTTGCATTCCACAAAGTGAAATTAAAGCCATTTTTTTGCAATAAAATAACAGTAGCATATGGCAATCAGTGATGCACTTAGATAAATAGGACCACTCCTGCTAGACCCTGGAGACCTGGAGAAAATAATAATAATAATATCTTTATTGTCATTGCCCCCTTCGGGGACAACGAAATTACTTAAATAGTATTAAGCAGATGCCAAAGAAATATAATATGGAGTACATCCAGATCTGTACTGGGAGTTGCATAAACATGGTGCCACCACTGAGAAATCCCTGCTTTCTGAGCCACTGCACTTTATTTCCAGATCTCAGTTTCACCACTACTCGTGCTTTTGAACTGGATTCATCCAAAGCTGCTGCCTCAGTTTAATGTTAAATGAACTGATTGACCAGGTTTGGAGCTGGGCTGACTTGATTGCCATAGAAGCTAACATATCATAACAGCTCTGTGTGACTTTGCAAAAAATGGCATTTTGCATTATGCCAGTGTAATTCTAAAATGAAAACGCAGAGTTGGATTGAATTGGATTGGATGCAGACTAGTTGGAATTCAGCATAGCACTATGGCAAGTTTTCTTCCACTTGCCAGATGGAGCTCCTCCCCCCAGCACACTGTTCTGGGGGTTCTCTAATGCCCCCCTCCCCAAGGCAATTTCAGATCCCACAAGCAGAGGCGGTGAGGAAAACCCTTTTGCACTAGCAGAAGTCCATGCGCAGAAGCCCACTAGAGAGACTCCTGCCCTAAGACTGCAATCCTATACCTGGGGAAATAGACCTAGAAAAGACCTCACTGAAGTCAATGCAACTTATTCTGTGCTCTAAGTCAGTTGCTCATGAATCCATTGACATCAATGGGAAAAGTCAGTCATCACTTAAGCCCCATGGATTTCAATGGGAACTAGATGCAACTAGACCCAACTCATAGCCTTAGGTCCTAACTTTCCTTCTGCAAATGGAATCAAATTCAAGGATGTAGCATGGGGGTTTCTGCCTCCCCTTTCTCCTATTGTAAGCCCATTGTAACCATCGAAAACCTGGTCCTGGGGGTTGGGCAATCCTTGGGAATGGTGTGGGGAATTGGGAAAAATTATGCCCCTCCTTTTTTGGCCAGAGGATCAACTTATGAACCAGGCCCAGATCACCCTAAAGGTAGCTATTACTATTGAAATGTTGAACAAAATGCCATTGAAGTCTCTGCAGTTAGGGAGACATGATGCTTTCATGTTTCTTTTTATTGTGAACAGTAAAAATAATTAAGCAATAATAAGCATCAAGATACCTAGTAAAAGAGAGAAAGAGAGAGAGAGGGAGGGAGAGAAGAAAGGTTTCTGGGGGAAAAGAAACAAATATTAATGTTTGCGGTCAATTCCCAACAAATGCCCTCTTCAAAGTGAACCAATTGCATTTTTAACTGAAATATATGACAGATAGCTGCGGCACTAATGTTTTTCACTGTTAATAAGGTCGATATGGAACAGAGCTCCTTTAGAATATATATGGCAAAATGGAAATGCATGCTTTGATGACTGCTATAAAGCAGGCCAAAGATATGTCATGTCCAATTAATGTCAATAAGGAACATCTGTATTTAGGCACCCAAGTTACTTAATGCAAACATTTCATAATTATATACTATAGCACACATGGAGCATTATGAGATGTGGTGTCCCAGTGTGAAAAATATTCACATTTTTCAGATCAGTCAGCAGTCTTGGTCTGGCTTTGGCTCAGCTTGCCGTCTCCCCATAAGAGTATTTCTTTATAATATTGAATTAAGTACAATCCACATTTTTTCTCTTATCTGTGAAATCTTGTGGTTGCAGCTTGACTGTTTTCATAAAATGAAAGGTCCATGTGCACAGAAAGTTGGGAAGGTTTTCCACCCCACCCCACCCCTTTCTTTTTAGTGAGACACATCTGTTTCTCTCCCCACCCCCACCCCCCACCCCTACCCCAAGCTAGGAAGCAACGGCTGAAGCATGAAGAATGCAATCTGCAAGACTCAAAACTTGCACTGTTGTGTTTTGTTTTTTTACTCTATGGAACAATGTGATTGTACACAGAAGAACATTGTGTGCCCAGTCCAGTCCCTCCCCTGCATATGCCACTCTTGTGATTGTAGCTATTTGCGCACGACAGGGTTGTAGGTGGCGAGAGGAGGTTAGTGGTAAAAATAGATTTTTGTGCATGATGGCAGCATCAATGCATGTATATAAGCTGTATATATATGAAGGGTCCACCAGAGATTTAACACAGCAGGCAGAACTTTCAAGCCATAGCAGGTGCAAAGATTTTCAGTGGAGCCAAATCACACGTTCTGCTACCACCAGGAGTATAGAACAATCAAGGGTGTACATGCATGTGTGAACTAGTTCTCAAAGGTATTCTATCCTATCCATCATCATTTGCTTTATTCTTATTGCTCAGGCTGTTAGTGATAATGTAATCAAAATGGTGCCATGATGTAGCCATAATGGCACAATAATGTAGTCAAAATGGCACCTTAAGAAATATCAGGAGGCTTTAGGGGAAACCTAATTTTTGCCCAGACATGACACATGAGGTGGGGTACTGCTGAGGCTCCACTCCTCCAGCTGTGGTGGTGCTGCTGCTTGCTCAGGATGGGGTAGGGCAGGGCTGTGGTGAGGGAAAGCTGCTGACTGCTCTGGATTTGCTGCAGAAATTAAAAAAACAAACAAACCCACAATGGCGGGGGGACTCCAAAACATCCCAAAGGGTTCTAACCACACTCGGTGCCCATGGAATGCTGACTGTAGGGATGAGAGTGATTGGAATCCTGAACAACACTTGAAGCTGCAACATTTTGTTGCAGGTGCCACATATTCTGTTCTATACCAGACATCTAGAAGGAAAATAAGATGGGGCATAATAAGAGCAAATGAAACCACAAGTTACAAACAGTTTGGTGAGACAAGGATACAACCAACAAGAGATTTTTCGACGTGGAGAGACGAATGCCATTCCTTTTGCAATGGAATCAATATAAACATTAATGAAGCTGTAATTATGGATGTACTAATCCTGGTATGATTAACTGTCTATATTTTAAGTATGATATAATTAATTGTAAATCTTTGAATTTACATGTGTGTGGGATGTGAAAACTGACATCAAAGAAATAAATAAATAGAGAACAGCCTTGCGCTGCACAATTAAGAGCCCTCCTATCTCACTCCTTGGCTGCGTTTAACTTAAGACGAGTGATTGTTCTCTACAGGAGAACACTTAGTTAGAAGAACATAAGGTTAGTCTTCTTTAGGAGGACTGTGTTTCAATCCCTATTTGGGCTGCATGTGAAGAAGGGCCAAAAATTAATAATGTTCACCTCCTTTCAAATGGTTGGCGCCGCTTGGGAGGAGACAATCGGCCCCAATATGCGTGGCACATTTCTCCCACCGCCGCTTTTGCCAGCAGCCAGTTTGAGGAGGCACTCTGCAGCAACATGCAGATTGGAAAGCTCCCCATCTTTTGAAAGTTGTCAAGAGAAGGGGTGTATTGCACTGTAGCAAGCCGCTTTGAAGGGGGCATTCACAATTTGATGCACAATACGAGCCCTCCCTTAACATGCACTGTGGCAATATGTGGTGGCAGCTGGAGGCGGCAGGGGGAACAGATTGCAATCTCACAGTGAAAGGTGTTGGACTCTCCCCACCAAAGGGAGCACTATTCTGTTTTGCGGGGGCAACATTACTCTTATTTGCTTTGAACAACAGCCCTTTTTTTAAAAAAAAGAGTTCAATGACAGATCCTTGAGGGGCATAGGTTTACTTTAATTACTAACCTTCCTTTTGTCTGGGATCTCCCTTGTTTGATGACTTTGAGGTGTGTTTGTCAAATGTTTAATGAACTTCTTGTGGGGCGCAATCACCCTCCACTTATCTATGATGGTTGATTCAGTGCTTTGAAGTATTATCCAAGAGATCCTGTTGGAATTTGTCTTATATAGGAAATGGGTTTTGACACCTACATTGTTAACTGCATTTTAGCTCCTGAGAAATTTTATTCTATTTCCCACCTAGCCATTGGAATCGGGTCAGAATTGGCACACGAAGCCATACATTTTAAGGTCATCTACCATTCCCAAGCGTGAAAGACTATGGTGTGGAATAGCTAAATGAAGCTGGAGGAGGAAGTTCTTGTCTTTTGGCGGTCTCTGCTGAGGCAGACATTTGGTTTCAAGATGTTGACTTGGGGATTCACAGGTCGGAGATGATTTTTGGTACGGATCTTGAAGCTACCCGTAACTTTTTCTAACAGAGAACTGTTGAAATAATGAATTGATCTGCACATTTTTAGTTGTTCTCCATTCTGAAATGCCATGTAAATATGTGTGTGGATTTCAAAAATTAAGAATTGTTTTTTCTCTGAAACACTGCTTGCTAGAAGAGTGCTCTTTAAATGGATGTTAGTTTGCCCCACATCTCCAGGTTTTCATGTACACCATCCAGATGTGCTTTATTTCAGGTCTGGCTTCTTCCTTGGTTACCATAAATCGAAAGTGATAGCAACTCCACTGGAAGTTGAAAGCGATTGTGAGAAACTCTTCATACTAGTTTTGGAGTTGACTTTGTAGCCCATCACATCCACTTGCTGAATCTGAACAGGAGGGTATACATTGCCAATATTGCTACCCCAGTTTATGACAGACCTTGCCCTTTTACACTTGACAACTTTCAAAAGATGGGGAGGCCTCTCTTGGGGGCCTCCCAAAATTAAAGGAAATAAACCTGAATGTACATTTCCAAAATATAAGATAAAAAACAAATTACTTGGATAAAATACATATTTTGTTATGTGCAAATGGCTTTAGATACCTGTTAGGTCCATAAATTACCATATAGCATATATTCAACATGAAAAACAGCGACAATTTGTTGTTGACCAAGGACAGCTGAACGTATAAAGGGCCTCATTACCGTCAGTAGCTTAGGGCCTCATCAAACCTAAATCCGGCCCTGCACTTGACAACATCATCTGAACACAGAAATGCTGTGAATGAGGCCCATCACATGGATCCCTACCAATTAGTTGTCACTTGTGCAGAAAGAAGCTTTGGAACATTAGCTGTTTAGATCAAGAGCTTGCAAGCTACAGCAGAAAGGATACAGCAAGCAAAACAGAGCACATTTAAACTTTGAAAATGCTTCTGGAGTCCTGAGTTGTTGAAGAGGGAGGGAAGAAGGGAAGAAAACCACAGGCAGTTTATCTCTCTAATTATATTTATATCCAGAAAGAATAAAGTATCAAGACAAGATCAGAGAAAAATCAGATAATTATGCATTTTTCTTTTATAATAAAGTATCACACTTTAACAGCCTTTTTGGCTTCAACATCATCTCTAAATAGAAGAGGCAGTAATTTTAATTGTTAATTTTGTATCAGCCTTATTTCCTTGTTTGCTGAGCAGAAATCCTGGTGCAATGAATGAATGAATCACACGTACATTGCCTTGACTTCCTTGAAAGAGAACTATAAGTGTGTACACACATAATAATAATAATAATAATAATAATAATAATAATAATACAGCACCAACAGTGTGGTTAAAGGTAAAGGTACCCCTGCCCGTACGGGCCAGTCTTGACAGACACTAGGGTTGTGCGCTCATCTCACTCTAAAGGCCGGGAGCCAACGCTGTCCACAGACACTTCTGGGTCATGTGGCCAGCGTGATGAAGCTGCTCCAGCGAACCGGCACCAGAGCAGCACACGGAAACGACGTTTACCTTCCCGCTATAAATCGGTACCTATTTATCTACTTGCACTTAAGGGTGCTTTGGAACTGCTAGGTGGGCAGGCGCTGGGACCGAACGACGGGAGCTCACCCTGCCACGGGGATTTGAACCGCCGACCATGCGATCGGCAAGTCCTAGGCGCTGAGGTTTTACCCACAGCACCATCCGCGTCCCAAAACAGTGTGGTTACAGCTGTTTTATTCTGAAACGATCGGTAGGAAGCATGAGGTTAGACAGCTGAACTGAGTAGCCAGTTGAAGTTTTGCGCACACTTACTTGAAAATAAGCTCCATTGAATTCAATGGAATTTCCTTATGAGTAAACAAACACAGGGTTGCATTGCATATCAGTCAAATAAATTACATATCTTATTGCCAATAAGCAAGGGAGAAGAAAAGGTTAGAAGGATAGATGTTCTTAAAGAGGCAAAATTGGAATCCAGACTTTGAACAATTTCGTAAAATTTATGTGTATGTGTTAAATTTGTACCCCACATATCCATCAAATGTTGTCCAAGGTCCACTGCAAAATAAGAACCAAAGCTTAAAAACAAGGCAGGCAGAACAAATAAATAAAACCAACAAATGCAACAACCATTTAAGTGACAGCAACATAGTTACAATAGCTAAAAGAAGACCAAAGTTCTGTCTAAATAAAAAATAAATTTGCTTTCTGGCAGAAGATCATTGGAAATATGGAAAGCCAGACCTCTCTCAGAAAAGAGTTCCAGAGACCTAGGTCAGTCACTGAGCAGGACCTTACTTAAGTACTTACTAAATGTGATAGTGAGACAGAAAGAAGGGTCTCGATCATGACCATTTTTTATAAAAATGGGACCTCTGTTTCTGTAGCAATGAAAGTCAATATTGGGCTAGAATAGATGCTCTAATAATCTGACTTGTTATCAAACTGATTCATATATTCTAAAATCTCAGTGGAGGAATCTTGTGTCTGAGGCAGGTTTAGAGTAGCACCACCAGTTTGCCTGCATTGGGTGCGAAGGCGAGGAAGGCACTTTCTAAAAACCCAATAAGCACTTGCCCATTTATTATACCCTGTTGTTCTTCCATCATGGAGCCCAGGGCAACATCCATGGGGTTTCTGAGGCTGTCTTCCGTCTAGCACCAACTAGGCCCAACTAGACCTGCTTAGCTTCAGCAGGGTGGCTGCATCATGTCATATGTCCTCAGACCAAGTTCACCCCAAACAATGTAATAGTGAATGTGGAAGAGAAGAGAAGAGAAGAGAAGAGAAGAGAAGAGAAGAGAAGAGAAGAGAAGAAGCCCTCAGAATGTCTGTGCATTTGAGTCATGAGCAAGGGGAAAATGCATAAGTAATACCTAATAAATCTGCTCTCGAGTCTTATTAACGACTAATGGGTTTTCTGTCTCTTCTACAACCACCTCCCATGAAACGCTTTGAACATTTAAAACTACAGAATTTGTTTGATTCCCACCCACCCACTGTTCCTTCCACCACTCCAATAAAACTCTGGAAATTAAACTTCAGTGTATGTGTAAGTTCTAATTATAACATGACAGAAGAACATTGCACATTAAGCCTGGCTTGCTTCCAGGGAATAGAGTTGTATTTTTCAAACGATAAAAAGTCCCTGATTGTACAGTCATTTCCACCCCCACCCGACATGTCTGAGTGCCAGCATGATTTCATAAATATTGCAAGCGGGGGATTTCTACGAGGAAATGGTAGATAAGTAGATCTGGGCTGATGTCAAGAAAAGTTGTGTTGTCAACAGACACATTTTGAAAAATGTAGCTACTGATAAAGATCATTAACACACCAACCTTGCGCACACTTACATGGAAACAAGTCATATTGAACTTTATGGGAATTAACTTTGAGTAGACATGCAAAGGCAGTAGAGGTCGCTGGTTACTTCAAACCATAAAGGGAGTTACTAAACAAACAAACAAAAACAGCAACCTTTCCCTTGATATATAAAACTAGTACATTGAAACAATCCCAGCTGATACAAGGAAAAAAGGATGCATGATACAATAGTCCTGAAAAATAAATGAAATGAGTTAAACCCGACCAACTTTGGGTTGGGTTTAACCCAAATATTTTCAAATTAGAATGCACTTGACACACCTGACTGCCTTGGGTAAAACTTAATGTTCAGTTGAGAGAATAGTTCTGAGGAAAATATTGTTAAATAATAATAAACATATTCTTTCTAAAACCTACACATTGCTTTTAGAACATGGCTCCAAAATGGAGCAAGTAAACTGTAAAAGGGTTTGATGGGCTCAAGGCATAGTAGATAACATTCCCATGCCAGCTGGGAGAGTTTGTGCAACAATGGATTGCATCCAACTTCGTTTTACTCAAAGTAGACCCACTGAAATGAATAAACCTAAGTTAATAATGTTTATTAAGGTCAATAGGTCTAATCTGAGTAGGACTAGCATTGGCTACAACCCAATGTACACAACTTTTCTTTGAATATGATTGTTACACTACATTTTTCCCTTCTCATATATTGTGGGATTGCCCACTGTTTAAAACGTTTTGGGGGAGAAATTAGAAGAGTATCAGTGAAGAACTTGAGGTCTTATATTCATTCCACTACAGCTACTATTCTTTTTTTCTGACATTTAAATGGTAAAGCCAACAAAATGACAGAATGTCTTTATAGGAAGCAATTGACTGGTTCAGATCAATACTGGTGTCATAAAAGCACCTTTTTGAGGCACACAATGCTGGCATGTTCTGTGGTGTCATCTTTCAGGCAATAAATTATTGTTCATATTAACTTGGTTTAGACAAATCCTTGATATGTGCTGATGTTCATGCACTCTTAAATTATATTCCTGTGGTGTGGGGACTAATGGATGGACAGCAAAAGTGGTCTTTGCGAGCTCTTGTGATGGTTAAGGGACTTCTATTACGAGGTTGGAAGGACAAACACCCACCAGCCACAACTCTGGTTTGAAGATCTCATTGTCATTTCTGTTTATAGTAGTCAATCTCAAATAGAGACCTATTTGGATATATGGTCTGCATATATTAATCTATATATATTTAAATTAGAGCTGATGAAATATTTTTATTTCCAATGTCTGCTTGCAAAAGTTTTTCCCTTTCTTTTTTGTTATATTTACAAATAATTCTTTTAAAGAATTTAATATCCTATATGGTCACAGATGCTAGGGTTCTTCATGTAAAATACTGGAGGCTTCCATAATACCACCTGGAAGGGAATGACTAGGAAAAAATGTGGAATCATGGCACACTCATAGCAAAATCGGTAAAACATATGTGAAAAGATGGCAGGAAGAGAAAAAATGGAATATGTTTTGAAGGTATCGGGCACCTTTGATTACCTTCTGAGAGATTGTTTCCTCGCAAATGTATGATTGTTTTTTTCAATGCTGTAATCAATCCTATCTTACTTTTTTGTACTGGTTTTTTTTTTAACCGATCTTAATTGTTTCGATCTATTTTGTACAATCACTATTGGGGGTTTCTTCTTCCTATGAATCTTTTCTTTTAACCCAGCCACAGCTCCTTATTTTTAATAGATGATAGATAGATCGAAAGATTGATAGACAGACAGACATTGGAGATGTGTTTTCTCCCCCCACCAAGTTTTCTATGTTGAGGAAGTATTTTGTAATGTTGGGAAACATTTAAAAAATAACCTTTCTCGACTTCAGATTGAAACGGTCAAATCCCAGAAGGAGCCTTTGACATGATTTTGCTATACATGTAGAACAGAAAACACTGTATGCAATGGAACAGAAAACAAAGATGCTTGTGGAAAGGGAAAGGAGGGGAACAAAGAGAGAACGAGACAGAATCTTCTGCCAAGACAAGGGAGACAATGCATGCAGTGCTATCATCAAGAGTCAGCAGGATGGGGCCTATGTTGAAGGCCCCAACCTCAGAAAGGGCCCCAATGGCAAGACTCCCCTGCCGCAGTTGGATCATAAAGGGTCTGAAGCAATAAAAATAATTTTGGGGGGGTGGCGGCGAACGGGACAGGAATAAAATCTTCTGGGACTTCCTTGCTACATGGAGTTGGAGAACCCCAGATACCAAACCCCTACTAGGAGAGGCTTCTCAGAAGAACAATAGTTGTTGTTCTATGTCCTTGTGAGACTGATTTAATGACACATACTAGCTCCTAAGGGGGTGTTGCTAATCAGAATTAATTAAAATGTCCTGGGGAAATTCTTACAAGCATGAAAGCTGGAACTGGGGGGGAAATAAAGGGATCTTCCAAATGTGTCAAAGCTTTCCCATCAACATGTGAGCTGCTGACATATTAATTCACTTCTACAAGCACCCGTTTTAAGATTTCTTGCCAGTACTGTTGCTTTTTTAAAAAGTCAAAACACCAGATGCTTTTAAACGTATCTCTCTGGAGATCTACCCTCCCTTCAGATTCATTCATCAGATTCTATAAAAAGGAGACAAATGCTTGTTTTATGTTTCCAAGATGACACAACATCAAAGGACTTGCATATTAAAAACCTTAATTACAGATGATTGGTTGATTTTTTATATATTATATAAAAAAAATCCCTTCTGAATTTGATTAAACAGGAATTGCTACTATATTCCTTGGGATACAGTCTGCAGCAATCAGTGCAGCCCTGAATATCAAATTATTACTTTTGGCATTCAAGGCTAACACTTTTCTCACTTATATAATTACAATGTACAACTTCAAATTGCTAGTTTCAAGACCAGTAGCCCCATAACTGCTCTGAAATTATGCCTCACGTCAATAACTTTAGCACCAACTCTTGCTTTTATTTCAGCAGTTGTAGTGGTTTCAACATACATTTTGGAATAATAATAATAATAATAATAATAATAATAATAATAATAATAAATACCTTTATGGAGGATACAGCTATCATTGGCTGCTAGTGAGGATGGCTATAGGGTCAGAAGCACTGCCAGGCATTCTACCTCTGAACACAAGTTGCTGGAGAACAGGGCTATTGCGCTCATGTCTCATTGGGGGTTTCCTGAAGGTATCTGGTTAACCACTGTGGGAAGAAGAATGATGACCCAGATAGACCTTTGTTGCCTTTCAGCAGGGTCCTTCTTATGTTCTCATGTTTTTAATACTACGCTCCATAGATTGCAACCTACTTGGCATTCTGCAGAATCAATGGAGCTATCCTCAAGGTTCATATAGACGGCATTAGATTGGACCTGGATGCTGTACTGGTTGGTCAATCAAAACCCTATATCATATGGAAACAAGCAGGGTGAACAGGATCATACAATCTTAGATATACCTTATGTTGTCCTTCAAGGAGAACTTTACTGGCTTATCAAGAACACCTGATCCCCCTACTGGGGAAAGAGAACATGAAAGAGAACAACTGTGGAGTAGCTATTGGTGTCCATTTCCTAGTTGTGGCATGGCCAGATAAAAGAGGGGAAAGAAAATAAGATTTAACAGAAAAAGAAAAGGGAAGGAAGGCGGGAAACAACAGAAAGGGGGGAAGTCGGGACAATGAAAGAACAAGAAAAAAGAGGCGTCTTGGGGGAACGAAGGAGGACTAGGGGGATGCCCCCAATTATTTGGGGGACTAAATTATCTTTCTTCCTTGAACTACAGTGGGGTACTGAGACTCCCTTTCCCCGCAAAGCCCCTCCAACCTCAAAGCAAATATCAACATGTTCAGCATACTGTGAGAGGACTATAGCACAGCTGTGTAATCTTTGTTTTGTAGTGGCGTGTAATGGCTGCATATCTACACAAACTGTTTAATTGGAGTTCAATATGAGTCAATAAATGCCTTTGACTAGTCAAATAGTTTCATAATGTACTATTAGTATGTGTTATGAATATTGGAAAGGAACCAGTACAGTGGTACCTCGGGTTAAGTACTTAATTTGTTCTGGAGGTCCGTACCTAACCTGAAACTGTTCTTAACCTGAAGCATCACTTTAGCTAATGGGGCCTCCTGCTGCCGCCGCGCCGCCAGAGCACGATTTCTGTTCTCATCCTGAAGCAAAGTTCTTAACCTGAAGCACTATTTCTGGGTTAGCGGAGTCTGTAACCTGAAGCGTATGTAACCTGAAGCGTATGTAACCCAAGGAACCACTGTACTCATCTTTATTTTCTATATATTTTGATCTTTCCTCATGTATTTCTTCTTCTTCTTATATCCCATGTGCCCAACTGCATAAAAACTTCTCACACTACACAGTGTTTTGACACTGTGTAAAATGTGTGCACTGTGCATGTTACAATAAATTTTAATGAGGGATCTCCTGCAGTGGTCTTTCATATCACCTGCTACCTAATGCTTTAACTGGAGAGGCAAGGGATGGAACATGCCATCTTCTGCAATCCAGAGCATGTGGTCTACCACTGAGTTATGGCTTCTCCTCAACCTTTCTCTTTGTTGGAGGAATCCAGACTATAAGTAGGGTTCTGTTGGCCAGAGTGGTTGTCCTGTGCTACTCTTATGCAACACCACAGACTGTCATTATGGTCTTGTACACATTATAATAGAATGAGTTGTGCATCTCATTCTGGGCTATTGGCACACAAGTATGAAACATGTCACTGTATCATATGAATGAAGAAACGTTTTGAGGCTCGGAAAAATCCACCTAATTCTTCCCATCTTGATTTTGGCTGAAACCATAGGCAGAAAAGCCATCCTATTAAATGTCAAGATCTTCTTGTGATGTTTCCAACCATAGATGGAACAAGAAAATTGTTGACTATTCCACAAAAGAGTCTGTTCTCAGCCTGATAAATGTTTGGTAAAGCATTTCAAATGAAAAAAGAGAACCTTTTGATGTTGATCCATTACAGCCTCATATCAAATGTTAAAGCTGTCCTGGAGCTTCACTCTGTTTCCTGATTCTTCCTTCTGAACCTTAGTAGCAGAAGTAGCCCAGCCAGAAAACAATTATGAAAAATAACTTGCTTTGAACTTGCCAGTGATGAGGTCTGACTAATTTTAACCACATATGATGATAATTATTACCTAGAGCATTTAGCACTGAACTCAGGAATTACTGATGTTTATACAAAGAAGACAAGTTCAGAGTACCAATTTGATTTGGGGGCTTAACATGAAAGTGTAATTAGTAGCTAGCTGTTCAATACATGATTTCTGCTCCCTTTCAATCCTGAACAATGTTTGGGAGGATAATTAATCTGCAGGATCCAGTCCTCGGATACAGCAGCAGTTTGGGGTTCAGTGCTTTGCTACAATGTATGTAGGATGGATGATGATTGTGCAAGAAATCAGATGACTCTGGTAACTTAGAGCACAATCTAATGCATGTTTACTTTGCATTTTAGGTGCTGGATTGCAATTTCATCTTCGAGCCACTTGGAATAACACTGCTCATTCCTCTGACACCGCCACTGACAGTGGCGAAGGCGGAGGAGGAGGAAGAAGCAGCCTGAAAGGGACCCTCACTCGAGTATAAGCCAAGGGGGGCTTTTTCAGCATAAAAAATGTGCTGAAAAAGTCGGCTTATACACGAGTATATACGGTATGTGACTATTGCTTCCATACAACTGAATAGCAGATTGTGTTTAAATTGAACAGAGGTGGCCCACATGGCACCTTCCACTTGTTGCTGGACTATAATTCCCATCAGCCACCATAGCCAGTGGTCAAGGATGATAGAAGTTGTAGACTTCTAGCAGCAATTAGAGGGCACTGCTGGCTGCTCTTGAAATTTGCCTTTAAAACTCTCATTCAGAGGCCCTTCAGTTATCTAAGCAAGCATTCTGCTTTGGAGGACCCTCTAGAACATGGGTAGGCAAACTAAGGCCCGGGGGCTGGATCAAGCCCAATTGCCTTCTAAATCCGGTCTGCGAATGGTCCGGGAATCAGAGTGTTTTTACATGAGTAGAATGTGTGCTTTTATTCAAAATGCATCTCTGGGTTATTTGCATAGGAATTCATTCTTTTTTCTTTTTCAAAATATAGTCCTGTCCCCCCACAAGGTCTGAGGGACAGTGGACCGCCGCCCCCCCGCTGAAAAAGTTTGCTGACCCCTGCTCTAGAATAATAACAGAATCCTATGACATATATTGAAATGCATTCATGCACCATTTTCACTCATCTTGCTTGGAAATCACTCCCAAGTCATGCTCCAAATGTATAAGAACATTCTGACCAAAAATTAAGCAGTATTATTATTTATTACATTTTGTGTGTAAGAACTAATAAACATTGTTTTTTTTACTATACACTAACTATATTTTCCTTTCCTTTTTTCCTTTTTTGTTGTGGTTTGTGTTTTATCTAGATTGACTTTAGTTTTGACCAAAAAAAAAAAAAGGAATTTGATAATAATGTCTGTTTTCCTTTTTCTAAATTCCAAAAAATATATATTTATTTAAAAGAGATGCTTTCTTATTTTTATTGCTTATGATCACTTAAATTTTGTTGCATTTTCATGTCATAAGCCACCTTGAATGTGGTAGAAAGGCAGCATAAAAATAAATGATGATACAAACAAATGGTGATGAAATGGTGTAAAATTTGCCTGGAGCTTCCTTGCTCCTTGAGACTCTCACGTGATGTGTCACTGGTTCAGCCATCACTATCTTCCATACATTGCCGTACCACACATCCAGGTCTGAAGTCCTCCACTTTTGCACAATGGCCAGCTGTGCTGCAGTGATCAAGTACACCTGCAGGCCTTTAAATTTAACGCTTGCACTATTACATTCAAACAGGAGCAGTTGAGGAGTACAGTCCACCCAACATGTCAAAATTGTTGACATTTCCCTTGTCACTTCAGACCTGTGTCCCCTTACTCTCACAATTTAGCCAGTAGTTCTTGAATCCTCCTGCAATCATGTGAGACAGCTCTACTGTGATTCTGAACTACTAATGTATAGTTTTTCCAGAGGTATGCTGAAGTTGATTTCTGTGGCATAGAATCCCAGATTTCACCCCACTTATGTTCACCTAAAATGATCCCCCACTGCATTCAAAAATATCCAGTGTCCTCGCAAAACATTGATTAACTTACCGTATACATTGCACACCATATCCCTATGATTGCATTCAAAATTTAGGATTAATTGTTCCTAAACTGTCAAAGGATGATGCTGAGGGTTCTTAAAGCACAATACATGAAACAATTGTTGGTCTTGCAACCATACTCCAATTCTTGCAATATCCTTAGCTTTTATGACAGGTTACATATAAACATTTCATAAATATTTGTGCATATTAACACAGAGACCAAACAGTCCCATTAACCAGAACAACTTTGAAATTTATAAATTATAATTGCTATTATACAGTGGAATGCTAACTATGATTGGGAGCTCCCCATAAAGAAGAAGAAGTTGTTGTTGTTGTTGTTGTTGTTGTTGTAATTTTACAAAAGACATTTTACAGAAGACATTTTCACACAGTACTGTTGTACTGTTTTATTGTTGTTAGCTGCCCTGAGCCTGGCTTTGGCTGGGGAGGGCGGGATATAAAAAAAATTTACTATTATTATTTTTATTATTGATGAAGGCCAGCTAGTTGTTTATCACTGTCAAACCATTGGTAATGATAATCTAAACACTGAAAATCCTGGTGCATCTTAATTACATATTTTAATTTTTTTGGTAGATTTGGCTTCTACATTATGTATCATTTATTTCCCATGTCCTATTAGATGTGTACATTGTTTAATGTTTACCGTACGTTCTGATATGGTTTACCTTGCCTCATTGATGGTTGCGCATCAAGTTCAACTAATACAATTTATATCTTGTTGATTACTTTCTGGGCATGTGCCTGTTTTGCCTGTTGCACACATATCATAGATCATTCCAAAATCATAATCACAGTATTTTGGCTACTTAAGGCCATTAAAATACATGTAGTACTGCTCATTAGCAATATATGGTTATTGGGCATTATATTTCTGCATTTATAGTATAGTGTGTAGTATAATAACATAAACCGTGGGGTTTAATCCAGAGAAAATTAGGTGTGCTTAAGTCTCGTTGAAATAACTGGAATTAAACTGCATAGTTAAAATGCTTTCGTGCCGTTGATTTCAACAGAATTTCAGCATGGCTAACTTTCATTAGATTGCAGCCACAGTCTTTGCCTTGAGGCATGAATGATCTAATTTCCAGAAATGACACAATAAATAAAGGCATGCTTCATGCACTGGAGATGCAGGGAGACATAGAAAAAAGTCGAGAGCAGCCTGATCACAACAGCAAACTTTCTGTGTAAGAAACATTCAAATGAAGTTGCTTCTTGGCTGTTGCTGGCAACATTGAACGATCTTATTGCAATGCAATCCACCTGGCTGTGCTGTTGGCTTGGAAGCCTCAAGTTGCTTGCTTCTCTGGCAAACAAGAAGTGACTAATGCTTTTGCAATCTCCTGTGATTCAGCACATTCACAACATCCTGGCAATTACTGTGACACCCCCCTGCTTTAAGTAGCAAAAATGGAAGTTGTGAATTGAGAGGGGATGAACAGATTATGGCCATATTCTCCTGCTGATCAACACAGTAGAAGTTGAGGATACTGAGCAAGAAGTATAGGCAGGTATTCCCTAAATCTGTGCTGCCCATCCCACCCCCACCCCCAGAAAGAGCAGCACATCATAGCAGATCTCCCCACACCACATTGCTCATATCAAGGAAGGCGCCTTAGCAGTAGTTGCTTGCTTAACTGTATGTTTATGTTTGACAAACAATCAATTATAGCTAAGCTGCAATTCAACATTTTCCCTGACATTCACTATGTATGAGTAAAAGAAAAGCCGTGCTGGATCAGACCAAAGGTTCATCTGTGCAGGACTGAGGATTTGGAGAGGTCCAGACTATGGTGAGCCCGGAAAAATTAATAATTACAATTTGGATTACAATTTGGACTTTTTTATTTTTGTTTTTTTGTTTTTAATTAGATTATGATGTGGACATGTTGATTGGCTGTCTTCATTGGAAAATCAATAAAAATGACTTAAAAAAACAAAGGTTCATCTGTGCAGGGTCCTGTTTCGTACAGTGACCAAGCAGATGCCACTGAGATGCCTGCAAGCAGGGCACAAAGTCTCCAGCCATTGGTTCCAGTCACTCTCCAGCAAATTGTATTCACATACAATCTGTCTCTGAATCTGAAGGTTTCATGCAGCCATCATGACATGAGGTTCAATCCACTGGATAGATTCCAATCCTTATTTTATTTTGTTTGAAGGGTGGCAACATGGGAGGGGGGGACATTTGGGGCACTTTTTCAGAGAGGTTTGGAATTCAAGGGGTGGGCATGATATTTGCTACAGAAAAGTACCTTAGGAACAGTATTATGTGATGGTGAAGATATTTCATTTTGTTGAGAAGGATTTCAGCAGGGAAGTAGCAGCCCCCTTATGAATGATACAACACCAATGGTGGGGAACCTGTGCCCAACCAGATGTAGTTCAACTCCCATCAGTTCCAACCAGCTTGGCTGACAGTCAGGAATGATGGAAACTGCATTTCAACAATATCTGGAGCACCACAGATTTCCCATCCTTGTGCTAAGTCATCACATAGCATCATAACTTGGGTTTGGGAAGGGAAGGGAATGGCTGCCTCATTTAGGAAAAATTCACACAAATGCTGGTGAATTTTCATGGGGACCTTAAAAAATGCAAACTGATGAGGGTATCTGAAGAATAGGAATTAGACACTGCCCCATCCACAAATGAATCATCACAGTCCTAAATCAATTGATTAGACCAAAGTATTTCCTGATTTTGGGGGTTGTGGTAGTGAGACAGCTCCACTGAATCCAAGTCAATGCAATTGAAGCCTATGGGCATTTTACCCTTATTTCCTTTCTTCACCTATTCATTTTTAAGCTGTGTAGGCCGTCACACCTCATGACCTTACATGCAGGTTTTTCACAATGTGCCCATTTGATACACCCATGCTGGTGAGCTCTGTTCACACAATCCTTTCTGACATAACAAAATGTACTGTGCCCACAATGTGTGTTGAATTAGCAATGAGTCATTCACCTGGCCATGTCATCACGAGGAAAGCTTCTGAATCGCCACCCCACAGTGAGAATGCTGAAACTGCTTCAGAGTGAGGGCATGCTGACCCACAATCTACATTTGCATCAGATCTGGCTCCTGCTGAGTTTGCAAGATTTACTGTAGCACAAAGGAGCAAGGAGTAGGTGAGGGAGAGGTGTTCAAAACAAGGTAAAGCACTTTACCTTTAAAAACAAAAACACCTTTCTGAAAAGAACTGGACTCCATGGTTTGGTTGGACACCTTTCTGAAAAGTGATGCTGCTGTTTAAGCTTAAAGATAATAATTGTTGGGGTAGATTAAAAAAAAATGTTTGCATTGCACTATGGGTGGGGGTTGTTGATGTTTTCTTAATAAGTCTATTTTATACTTCAGCAGAGCAGCTTGTACAATTCTGAAGGCTGGGGGAAAATGCTGCGGACCATACAAATGAATTCTGAACTGAACTGTGAATTGAACTGAAATGGAATTAGTTCCTTTTGGGTGGCAGAAATCTGGAACTGGAACCAATTCCAATTTTGGAGGGTGTGAACCAGAATGAACTACTTTTTAAAAAAAGAACTTTCCAAGCACTACTTAGGACACGTGTATGTACATCAACTGATATTTCATAATGACTCACAACCAAACCAAGGAGTCCAGTCCTTGAAAGTCACAGCTAGATTGGGAGCATGTACCAGCTGACAGGGACGTGGGTGGCACTGTGGGTTAAACCACAGAGCCTAGGACTTGCCAATCAGAAGGTCGGCGGTTCGAATCCCCGCGACGGGGTGAGCTCCCGTTGCTCGGTCCCTGCTCCTGCCAACCTAGCAGTTGGAAAGCACGTCAAAGTACAAGTAGATAAATAGGGACCACTCCAGTGGGAAGGTAAACAGCATTTCCGTGCACTGCTCTGGTTCGCCAGAAGCGGCTTAGTCATGCTGGCCCCATGATCCGGAAGCTGTACGTCGGCTCCCTCGGTCAATAAAGCGAGATGAGCGCAGCAAGCCCAGAGTCAGTCACAACTGGACCTAATGATCAGGGGTCCCTTTACCTTTACCTTTACCAGCTGACAAGGACTCATATGCCCATGTGCTTGTCCTCATGGCTGTGAGCATTGAAATGGTACAAAAATACTGTGAAATGAACCCACATAAAAGAAGCTCGCAGACTGTTCTTATAATGTGCAAAGCAGGGATGGGGGATCTGTGGCTCTCCAGATTGCTTTGGACTCCCAACACCCACTGGCCTCAGCCAGCAGAGCCAATGGTCAGAGATTATGGGAGCTGCAGTGTGACGTTTGGAGGGCCACAGGATCCCCATCCCTGGTATGCATAGGGAGCCACCATGGGAGAAATGTAAGACAAGCACATAGGCATATAATTGTGTCAGTCCTCTCAGCCAAACTCAGAACCTTTTAATACATGAAGCTTAAATCACTTCTGAGCATCTTCAATGCTATTATGTGGACGCCTAATTCCCGTTACTGAGGAAAAGAGGATATTTGTATGCTAATGGGCACCCTGGCCAATGGTTGCAAACTACTTGAGGCAACAGCAACTTTAAGCTTCTATGGATTCTGAAATCCTTTTGCAGAACTTCAGTATTCAAGACTCTGAGGTTATCGCCAACAATGTGAAAAGTGCCACAGGAACGTTAATGACTCTGTTGGGCCAGGAGCCCTGTTTTACATCTCATTTGGAAAATTGCATTCTAAAATTCCAAGGGATAAACAAATATATGTGGTAAAAGTAAATGAGATGTTTACATCCCCCCCCCCTGGTTTTTACGGTCTCTAGATCATTGTGGTTACACAGCTGAGAATTTATTTATCCATGCGATTTGTTACCTTGAAAATGTTTAATCTCAAACTTCATACTTGCTGTTTAAAAAAAGTCAGGGGGAGAGAATACTTTCCCCCCATGACGAGTATGAAGTTAGCAACCATAATATGAAGGGGGAGGGAACGCAAGGGGGCCAAAGGAGTACTTGCTAAGAGTCTTGTAGTACTTTATGACAGCTATGACTAGAACATTGAAGTAGGGCTTGGGGGAGTCTGGTGGGCTGACTCTACACATATGATTTTAGCAGCTATGCAATAACTGCTTCCATCCCCCAGCAGGCTACAGAGCAGCTATGAGAAATCACGGGATCACTGTGGGCAACACAGTCTCCACACAGAAGGGAAAACAAGAAATATGATACCCTGTTTCTGCTCTTGGAAAAGTTTGGAGGACGACTCCTTTTTCCATTTGGTTGTCTGCAGACATATGCCCATCCCCTTTCTGGAATCATAGGAATGTGCCTTATACCAGTCCAGGCTATTTGTCTATCTAGTATTGTCTGTTTGACTGGTCTTGGCTCTTTGAGGTCCCAGGAATACATCTCTCATAACATTTGCTACCTGATCCCGTTAACTGAAGATGTCAGGGATTGAACTTGAGAGCTCCTACATACAAATGTGTGCTCTACCATTGAACCTCCCCTTTTCTGGGGACTCCATGCCTTGGAGGATACCTTGCAGGAGGTCATCACTGTGGGCCTCCACAGCTTCTGGAGGGATCATAAATGTTATATGCCACATATTGATAGACATCTCCTGCATGGAAAAGGCTTAGGAACATAACCAGACCATTGGTCCACCTAGCTCAAAATTGTTTGCCATGACTGGCAGCAGTTCAACAGGATTTCAGACAGGGGGAATTCCTAGCCAGACTTCCGGAGATGATGGAGACTGAGCCTGGGACCTTCTGTAGCAAAGCAAATGCTCTACCATTGACCTATGGACTTGCCCCCAAAGGACAGGATGACAGGATGAAATGGAATACTGCATGTGTGATGTAGCCTATAATGTCAAAGAAGCCTTTCATACGTTAAGTGGAGCCTGTGGCGTTTCAGTAAGCCCAGGGTTTAGTCTGGTTTTATTCCTCTATGGTTGGAGTCCCAAATCTCCTACTAATATTGCTTTAAGTGGAATTAGATGGCATCCTTAATTAGAACTAAGGGCAGAAGAAGAGATTAGCATTTCCAACTATGTATTTTCCTCATATGACAAGTGTGGAGATAGGGAAAGAATTTGCAAGAAAGAATCAATGGGTGGATGATAAATGATGAACCTATAGATTTTCTGTAAATATTACCCCATCAGTCATTTTTACTGGAAGTAAGCAAAGCTGAGTGGGAAATACGGAGCAGCCAAAATTCTCCCCTTTAGCTTCAGGTTCCTATTCCATCTGCAGTGCTGTGTCACTGAGGGACACTGAGCAGAGGTTGATTTGGGGCATTATGACTAGTTCCACTGCACTGGGTGCTAAGCCTAGGAGGCACAGCAGGGCATAGCAACTAGAAGCAGTGAATTGAGCAGAGCATAAAGTAAGAGGCGGGGGCGCCAAATTTTGGCCTCACACAAGGTGTTGCTGACACTCGAAAGACCAAAGTCTGCCTCTACACTGAGGGAGGAAACATCCTCCCCATCTCACTTCTTCCAGATCAAGAACAGAAGCCAAGTACGTGGGTCGGAATGAGAGAAGGAAAGAAGGTTTGGTCTTGGAGGGTGACTGGAGGTTGAGACAATGGAAGATTTAAACATATCTCTGTTCTGTGTTAAAATCTAAGCTGGGGAAGAATTGGAAGGGGTCATAATGCTCACTGTGTATTTGAGGGCAACACTACAAGTGCCCAAAATATGTTTCTCCAAGCTATGAAATATGAGTCTTCATGACATCTGCAATGAAAGACTTTAGAAACAGAAATGGCAGCCCAGAAACAAGAAAATATTAGTACTTAGAAAAATACTCCAGAAAGCAATGCTATGCTTGAAAATGCTTGGCAACATTTTTCTTTGAACTGTTGTGAGGTATTTGCTGTTGTTGGTTTCAATATGCAAACTATATGTAATGATACATAATAGATTACTTCCTCCTCTCTGCCACAATTCACATTGTGTTTCCTTTGCATTGAAATAAATGGTGTGGAATAACATAATGATTTGATTTACTTACTTACTTACTTACTTACTTAAATGTTATACCTCCCTTTATCACAGAGCAGATTACTGTATAAAAACACAAAATAAATAACTTAAAAATAAACAAAACAATAATTCCACAGAGCAGACAATTGAGACAACTAATGTAGTTTTTCATGGAAGCTGAACTAGAGTGGAAATGACATATCACTGCATGCATTGGATATGGGGTGGAACAATAACCAATGCATTTTTACATCCCTAGCCATAGTATTCAGTTTGTAGCTTGGGAAACATGGTGAAAGAAGTAATGCAGAACTGAAAAGAAGATGCTTGATCTGGCTTGAGTATCTTTTGATTACAAATGGGAGGAGATAGCTTGCCCAAGATTCACAGCTGGAGTTCCAGCACAGAGGACTGCATTGTAGCAGAATATTACATTATTTGTGAGGGTCTTCCGCAGGAAAGGTAGACCTTTGCTGATAGGGTTGCCCTCATCATATCATCATCATTAGAGATTCCATGTAAGGTCTTAGTAGTGATGTGAAGATGCTTGTTTATTCATATTTTTTCTTTAACAATGTATTCCTTCTGCTTATCTCCCCATTTTAAAAGCATCTACCGTAAGTGCGTAAGTTTCAGATTGTAGAGTTCACAGCAATTGCTAGCTTCCGTTTGCAATTGTGTCACTAATTCTTATGTGATCTTTGATAAGAGACTCTCTCATTTTGTACCTCAGTCTATCCACTCTGTGAAATGGAGATGTAAGCTTCTGCCCCCCCTTCTTCCTCCCGCCAATCATTTTTATGAGAGACTCAATGTATGATTTAATACATGGCAATAGCAAAGTATTTATAATGATAATGAAGTCACGCCTAGCATTGCACTATCTCGCTGGAGCCAGAAACACAACATCACATGGTGTTTGCACAGTATTTCATCTGTTTAACTAATTACCTGTCGAAGACACCATAGAATCAACTGATCTCTTCAATGACCAATGTGTAAACGGAGTGCATGTAAGTGCACAATTCATCTTATGCTCCTAATCATATATTGTTATGAGTTCGTGGGGAGGGGGGGTGGTCTGTATGCTGAGACCCTTCTAATTCTTGGAATAGCCAGGCTATCTTCCTGGTGAGATAATGGGTCGTTAAGGAAACAAAGGAAGTAGCTTTGTGCTAGAAAACAAAGGGGTTCCTCCCTCAGTTGTCTGGTAGTTAAAAAGACAAAAGTGAGAGTTGAGATAGCTGGAAGCTAGAAGCAAAGCTGCAGGCTGGGAAGCCAGAGAGAGTGCCATGCCTTATTTCTATTTAACTCCAAGGCTGCTGTTATGGGGGAAGCAAAACTCTCTTGGGGTGTTAATGCTGCAAGCCCCTCCGTCGAAGGTTCAGGTTGTATATATGCGTAAATAAACCATAAAGACGCCACAGTCTACACTGTCCCTCATTCCAAAGGAAACTCAAACCCTAGGCCTGGGAACCCTCAAATCCTTCACCGCTCAGAGATTGGGGTGGCATGCAACAATATAATACATGCTCGCACCCTGAGATACAATACATGATGCCTGCATTCTTCCTAGAAATACAAGGAAGTATTTGTGCAAGCTAACTAGATTCCTCGAAAAATGCCAGATACATAGTTTCCCACCATTCTTCTACTCTGGTTCTTTCCCCCCCTTTGTCCCTTATTAATTTGTGCAGCAGCTAATTATGATCCCTGCAGGCTAAATAACTGTGCAGTTAAAGATATACTAGATGAGTGGGTACGGTACTGCAATAAGAGAGGGTTTTTTCTGTTTGCTTATTACATGTATTGTTTTAGGTAATTAACATCCACTTTGTAGTGGCAACAGAGACGCCTTGCTGTCTGTACAGCTTCTTGGCTCGCAGCCTTTAAAATGCTGCTGGTACACTCCTTGCAAAACCATGTTATATAATTCCCCAGGTTGAAAGGAATTGTGCCCATCCAGGTTCAGCTGGAGTGTGTGCGCGCTGGCATGTTTACATGTGTGTGTATATGTACACACTCATAGACCCACACATTTTAAAATATTTTTAAAGTTTACATCATGTTCCTAGAGTCCTGCAGGCCGCATGGTGTTCAAGCACATTCCCTGCTACCACACCTACCTGCAGAGCAAACGTTGTGAATCCCAGGCAGGTGCCACAGACCACACACAAAACAGAGGGCAATGCTGTCGTTAAGAAGCCCTGCTTCACATCAGAGAACTTTAGAAGCACAGGATCCCAGTAGATCTTTTAGTTCAACTCCCCATATCTGAATGTGGGATATATTATATTTACCATATCCTAGTACCTTTGCTGAAGTTCATGACATGGCTAAGGGCATGGTCCTTCGTGAGTTGTGAGGCGTGCCTTAACTGTGAACAACCCCTGAGCTCTTCTCCAGCTTAAATTTTAATGAAACCCTATGTTTTCTAGGAGAGACGGAGGTCTTCCTCTCCCCACTTTCTCCTTCTTTTTCTTATCTCAGATTCCCAACAGCACCTGGAATATTATGATGGTAGCATTCTGGGTTCCAGTAGCTCATGGTTCCTGACATTGGTGTGGACATCAAAGGCAAGAGAAGAATACATTTGCTGGAACTCCTGGATTCTGGGATGTTACAATAACAGTAATTTAAGCAAGAGAAAGAGAAGCCATGATATCCCAGTGTCAAGTGTGGAGTATCCTCTCCTTTCCCAGTAGCCTCAGAGGCAAGAAGAACAGTTTTTATTCAGTCATCTGGTTGCAAGCCGAAAAATCCATGTCTCCATGCATAGGAGACATTGGCTACTCTAAATCCCTCCTCTTCTGTTGCCCACAACATCCTGGAAACCTACGGGAAGTCACAGGAGTCACATCTCCTCCGCATACTCTGTTCTTGAATGCAGAGGGACTGATGAGCCCTTGGACTAGGAGGGTCTCCCAGACTCTCCAGGGAGGTCCCTGCTGTCTGCTCTCTAACTTCTCCCTCCTCCTCCTCTTTCATACCTCGTAACTAGGCATTTCCTCATTCAGCTGTAGATCATCCCTGTCTCCCTCTCCTCCTGAAACTGCTGAAGATGGGGGAGGGGGGACTTCCCACGCCCCCTCTCTTCTTAGAGGAGCTGATCAGACTGAGGGCACATTTCCTATTCCTCCTGTTCAGTCCAGTCCCTGACACACAGTGGCCTCAGCAGATGGCAGATGCATGGAGAAAGAAGGGTAGAGAGATCCCTCTTCCACCACTGTCAGCAGTGTCCAGTATGGGGGTGGGGATCATAGGAGGGCAGCAAGTGTGGGTGAATTTAGAACACTTCCCCAGCCTCCTTTACTTTCTTTTTCAATTGCCCGTCTCATTCCAAATGAGGGAAGTCCACAAAGCACTACTAAGGATGTCCCCACTAGTTGCCACCATACTGGATACTGGTCAGCCATTTCCTAGTACTAATTGGGTAAGGTTCTCAAGTGTGTAGTGTTAGAATTCCTGTTCCGTGATTGCCGTCATGGCATTTTTGTCTATCACATGATGGTATATGTTTTGACTCCACAGAGTGGGAAGTGACGGAGACAGGATGTTTGTGTTACTGTGTTCCGTGAAGTGTGACTATTGTCCTTTGTTCTTTTTCTCTGTCTGATGCTAGAGAGAGAGGGAGCCATGCTGCAGTGCTCCGTATGTGTTTATATGTAAATAAAGTAGATTAGCCAAAATGCTGAGTTGCTGAGGTCTGTTACGCAAGCTGAGAAGACTCTGCAGATCCCTAAGTATGCTGATGTCTGTTGGCATCGGTCGCTGTAATGTTCGGGCAGAAGAAAACTTTTGAAGCTCCCGAACGATAGACCAGGAGGGAGACAACATGCCAGTAGGGCATGTGTCTCTGTCAGGCTCCTACTTGAGTGTAGGATGAGCTCCTGACATCTGTAGGATACACACAGAGCCCATGCATGACAATTTCACATCTTCTTTCTTTAATGACTACTTCCTGTACTTCTAGTTTGTCACCAGTATAGAGATGTGTATGAAGGAGATTGCTAATTAAGCCACAAGAACACAGAGGTTTCCTTCTTTTAGCCCAACTTTGTTCAGATAATTTACTAAAGCAGGAATTGGGAGCATAGGAAACTTGCCATGTGGATGAGAGATTCAAAAAAACTGAACATGTTGAACTGGGTGCAAATTAGAACATTTGGCACCAGTTTCCACTTTAGTTTGGCCTTGAGAAATAAGTACATACCTAGCTCTTGACACTGCATTTCTATAACTCTTCCTTTAATTGGACCCATCAATTTGCCAGCTCAGCCTACATGAGAAATGTAGGAGGAAATGAATGCCCCCTTCGCTACTATTATTAGATCAGAAACTCATCTGCTATCTGAGAGTAAATACATATCTGCAGTTGTAAATCATCTTGCCATGTCTTTGGTTTGCCGCTCCATAAATCTAAACATAAGAAAATTGAGCAAAAGCAATGCAAGTATGATAGAAACATAAAGCAGAAAATACAGTGCCACAGAACTGCACATTATCAGAGACATGGTGCCTATTTCCAAATTCTCTCATATGGGATCATCTTCTTAGGCCATGCTTCCGCACAAGTCATATGACCCACGCAAGATCGCGGGCATCTTTTGCCCTTTCAAAGCTAAGATTATTGTGTTTTGGAGCCTCATTTTGGTCAATTTGGTTCCTGTCCATGATTTCAGTGTCTCTTATCACCTTGGTCAAAGCTTTGCATCTTGGATGAATATCCACATCAAGTTTGGTTCGGTTTTTTAAAAAATGCCCATCAACAGGGCTGAATTTAAGTTTCATGAGGTCCTAAGCTACTGAAGGTAACGGGGCCCTTTGTATGTCCAGCTGTCCTTTGTCAACAACAAATTGTCACTCTTTTTTGTGCTGAATATATGCTATATGCGGGGGCCATTACTTACATCAAAGGAGCCTGCACAACACAAAGCACTGTTGCTGTATGTAGGTTTTATTTTATTTTATTTTATCTGTTTTTTATCTTCTGTTTTGGAAATGTACATCCAGGGGGTTTTTTTCCTTTAATTTTTTTTTGGGGGGGGGGGCTCAAGAGAGTGGGGCCCAAAGCTATAGCTTGTTCAGCTTATACGTAAATCCGGCACTACCACAACACACTGATCAATCCTGTGTAAACTGGCAGTTAGGAATAATGTCCCCATTGTCTCTTTTTCTAACCAGTACTGGTCCTACCATTTGTCAGACTATCTCAGGCAGCAGACTGCAGGGGGTTGGACTAGATGACCCTCATGGTCCCTTCCAACACTACAATTATATTATCCTATGGTTCCTCCACACTCCCAGTACTATTAAAAGGCAGCAAGTTGCCAATTATTTGGAGCATCATTATATTTGATTTTATGTCACCATGGAGAATGCCATTTCATGTTTGGGCACCCAAACGTCTCGGTCTGTCTCCGAATTTAACAGAGATGTTCCCTGTTTTCTGCAAATATTTCCTGCATCAGTATACCACAGCTAAATGGATAGCACATCTCTTTCATTCCTGCTCCCTGTGCCACTCCGCAGAACTTCATAAAACGCAAATATATCTTCATTGCCCCTTGTTTCTGAAATGGAATGTTGGCAGTCTTCACAAAGGCTGAGTAATTTGACTGCGAGGTTTTTAAAACTGGAAATGGCAGATCAGAGGGTGAGCAGCAGTACAGAAGGGTCACATCAGCACAGCGATGCTCTGACAAAACCATAGCAAAAAGCTTTGTACTGAAGATGGGGTGTAGTAATTGCTGCAGAAAGTGTGGCAGAAACTTGTTGCACATTCTAGGAATGGCACTAGCCAAGGAAAGCCACAAAATGATACAGGTTTTTCAGCTTTTAAGAACTATGAGAAGATTAAAGAACCTGACAACTTTACAGAACGAAAAGTTGTCTTGGATTTGGAACGTGGTCTTTTTAAAAAATGCTGAATAGTCTGAATGGCAACTTTTTGGCCTACACAAGGCATGCTTGAGAGAATGTCTGCATAGTGGTTATAAACGGATCAGACATGTGCTCAGTGGGTTGGTGGACCCTTGTAATCTATTGCTATTGTAGAAACTGCACAATCATCACAGACCATGCAATATGCACACTTGCAAATCAGGCATAATAATAATAATAATAATAATAATAATAATAATAATAATAATAATTTATTTATACCCCACCCATCTGGCTGGGTTTCCCCAGCCACTCTGGGCGGCTCCCAATCAAATATTAAAAACACAATACAGCATTAAAAATTAAAAACTTCCTTAAACAGGGCTGCCTTCAGATGTCTTTTGAAAGTTCCTTCCTTGACATCTGATGGGAACGCATTCCACGGGGCAGGCGCCACTACCAAGAAGACCCTCTGCCTGGTTCCCTGTAACCTCACTTCTCTCAGTGAGGGAACTGCCAGAAGGCCCTCGGTGCTGGCTCTCAGTGTCTGGGCTGAAGGATGGGGGTGAAGACACTCAGATATACAGGATCGAGGCCATTTTTGTTTTCCTTCCTTCCTTTTGCCTGCTTCATCTCACTAACAACACATCTGATAAATTACGGAAAGTGTTCGGATGACAGCACATGAAGCTGTCATGTAGACGTATCCAAAAACCAGGACAACACAGAACAGAAAGGTGAAAGATTAGTAGCAGAGAGGATATCTGGGCCTCAGATTTGTGGGGCCAGGTTTGCTCAACTTGTGACCCATCAAACTGAGCAGCCCCCACCCTCACTCACTAGGCATATAAGGTAAAGGGGACGCGGGTGGCATTCTGGGCTTGCTGATTGGAAGGTTATTCATTCGAATCCGTGTGGCGGGATGAGCACTCCTTGCTCTGTCCCAGCTCCTGCCAACCTATTTTGAAAGCACACCAGTGCAAGTAGATAAATAGGTACTGCTACAGCAGGAAGGTAAACCACATTTCCATGTGCTCTGGCACTCATCATGGTGTCCCATTGCACCAGAAGTGGTTTAGTCATGCTGGCCACATGACCCAGAAAGCTGTCTGTGGACAAATGCTGGCTCCCTTGGCTGCAACCCCATAGTTACCTTTGACTGGACTGAATAGTTCAGGGGTCATTTACCTTTACCTTAATGGCTGCATTTGCACTGTAAACCATGGTTTAGCACTATGTGCATGAGCAGGAGGGAGCTGCCACAAACTTTGGACTCAGGCACTCCCTTCCCCTCTCCTCTTCTCCTTCTCTGCAGCCAATGATACTTCAGCAGAATGAAGTTTTGCTTTCTAAACCTGGCTGGTTATTTCATACCAACCAGAGACATACAGTAATGGTTAATTTCTAAACAGGCCATCTTCAAACCATAAGTTGTGAAGCTGGCTTATCTAAACTAACCAGAATTTGTTTTAAATGACACATTCTGGTTCATATGCAAAACTGGAAGCCAGATCTGAACTCTGCCAAAGTCCTTTTCTAAGTGGTATGGGAGGAATAGGGGAAATCCGGAAAACCTTTCCTTGGGCTCACTCCATCTTGTGCATGTGGTGCTAATTCACGAATTAGCATTACATGTGGTCCATAGGAACCCACAGGGATATAATAAATCTCCTGCTTTTTCTGTCAACCTGGAACTATTTAAATAAGGGGGCTGCCAAGCACCAGGCAGGGCAGAAACATGGTTGTAAGTTCCTTTGGGTTGCCTTGGCAAGATAATGTTGTTGTTGTTGTTTAGTCGTTTAGTCGTGTCCGACTCTTCATGACCCCATGGACCAGAGCACGCCAGACACTTCTGTCTTCCACTGCCTCCCGCAGTTTGGTCAAACTCATGCTGGTAGCTTCGAAGACACTATCCAACCATCTCATCCTCTGTCGTCCCCTTCTCCTTGTGCCCTCCATCTTTCCCAGCATCAGGGTCTTTTCCAGGGAGTCTTCTCTTCTCATGAGGTGGCCAAAGTATTGGAGTGATCAACAAATTTAATCAATCAGTTAATTAATTATTAAAATAATAATTAATGAGCTGCTGTTGGCTTCCTAGGATGCCTGAGATAGGCAGTGAACATATTTGGCAAGTTAGGCTGGGCTATGACAACAAATGGCTTTAAAATGGGGTGTTGTAAGCTCCGAAGTGGGATATTGATTCAGTATAGACTTTTATTTTTGGGAAAGGTAACCTTTAAAAAATCATTTATTTATTAAGCATGCCCTTTTCTGTCCTCAGAGCATGATCTCCCACCCAGACAATGTAATTCTATGTACCTGTACTCAGACATAGGGATGGAAGCATCTGTACATTTCAGTTTCTATCAGTTTCTCATTTTCCCCATAGGAGTTTCGGTTTGCCACATTTCTGAATCAGTTTTTTTAAATAAAAAAATCCTCATGGAAAATCATCATATTATATTAATATATCCCCTAATAAAACACATTTTAAAATAGATTGTTTTCATTAAAATATACATTTTTATACATGGGCTGGAGATTATTTTTTGGGGCAGTGTGAATTAGGTAAGTTACATTAAAACTGAACGTTTTCTCCCTCTATCCATTCTGAGAAGGCATTCCCATTTACTTACTCTCAGGACTGCAGCCAAAAAATACCCAGCATGGCTCTTTACTTCGTGCCTGATTGGCCAATGCTTTTATGATTTCCTCACATTTACAAGCCTCAAATTGATGAACAAATTATAGTAAAAATCATCCTCATCTGTTTTCATGCTTTTAGGCCAAAATAACAATGTAAAGCATTCAGTAAAATGGAAAAAAGACTTTCATTTACTTTCACTAGCTTTCAACTTTCAATTCGTTTCATGTGTTTCCATTTCTTTTCTTCTTCTTTTTAATCCTACAGAGTATTTATTTTCAGGACTACAATGGATAGACTAAATTTATTTCCTTGATGAAAATTATTGTCGGGATTTAGAAAACCTTTCACTCCGTTTATGAACCTCCTCGTGGCTTTGGCCCGTTTCCTGGAAGCACTGCAATGAGAACCATGCACCACCTAGGAGAGGGTGGTGGGTATGATTTAAAACATCTTTCCAGGGGAAAAAAGAGTAACAGAATGAGGAACGGGAACCTTTGGCCAGCCACATTGCTGCTGATGCTGCTGCTTATGGGAATGTAGAGGCAGTGGGGAAATGGGCATGGTGCAAATACACCCCCAGGAGTGCTTGATTGGTTCTGTCAGCGTGTTTGCACTGTGCTGACCTATCACTTTATCCCTCCACCACTGCAAGCAGCAGTGAGGCAAAGGGGTGGTCATCTGCTACTATCACATGCATCAAAAGATGGAAAAGCAAAGCATAACTGTGCTTCTTCCTCTTCTTCTGACTAGTGGCAGGAGTACACGACTTCCAAACCAGGGGTGGGAATGCGCTGGACACAGAGTAAATGGAAGCATGGACTCAACTAAAGCCAAAGTGGAGTCCAGAGCAGTAAAACTGAAGTGTTTGTTTTCCAATATTCCAAAAAGCACCTCCTTTTCCTTTTCACTGATGGGGTCTTTTAATTTTGCCCTTGCTCACAACTAAACCTTCTTCTTTATTGTTGAATGACAGGTCACAGCATAAACACCCACAGGAACAGGTTTTCCATTGTCTTAGTGACGTGATTCCAACTCTTATCAGGTCACAGGGAGTCTCATGAAGGTCACTCGGAGCCGCTAACAAGTCTTGTATCTTCTTCACCCTGGTACATGATCTCAGCTTGACTAAAGTCTTGCCAAGCTTTCTGTTTCTTATGTTCCAGCAGGTTCTGGACAGACAGAGATGCTTCTACCCTTAAAGCATCAGGGAATGGCTCTTCCTTTTCCTTCTCAGTGGTAGCTGGCACTTGTAGCAAGTGTTCTCTCCTGTTCTACCTCACCAGACCCCTCAGGTGTAATAAATTAAAGTTGAGGTGGCTTCAGCTTAGCAGTCACTTCCACAGACTTATGGAATGGCAGCTTTCATATTAAAAGGTATAGAAAAGCATCATAAAGGTGGAACCAAAAGCAGTTTGCTGGGTCGGGTGAAGCCACTGAAACAGGGGTCAGCAAACTTTTTCCCTCAGACCTTGTGGGGGGGGGGACACACTATATTTTTTGGGGGGAAATGAATGAATTCCTATGCCCCACAAATAACCCAGAGAAGCATTTTAAATAAAAGGACACAGTTTATGCATGTAAAAACACCAGGCAGGCCCCACAAATAACCCGAAGATGCATTTTAAATAAAAGGACACATTCTACTCATGCAAAAACATGCTGATTCCCAGACCATCCGTGGGCCAGATTCAGAAGGTGATTGAGCTGGATCCGGCCCCCAGGCCTTAGTTTGCCTACCCATGCACTAAAATATGCTCCCAGCAGGTGCATGACTGTAGCCTACTGGGGCAAGGCAGAAGAAGAAGAAGAAGAAGAAGAAGAAGAAGAAGAAGAAGAAGAAGAAGAAGAAGAAGAAGAGGAGGAGGAGGAGGAGGAGGAGGAGGAGGAGGAGGAGTTTGGATTTGATATCCTGCTTTATCACTACCCGAAGGAGTCTCAAAGCAGCTAACATTTTCCTTTCCCTTCCTCCCCCACAACAAACACTCTGTGAGGTGAGTGGGGCTGAGAGACTGCAGAGAAGTGTGACTAGCCCAAGGTCACCCAGCAGCTGCATGTGGAGGAGCAGAGACACGAACCCAGTTCACCAGATTACGAGCCCACCGCTCTTAACCACTACACCACGCTGGCTCATCAACACTGGTTGATGTGCAATTGCACAGGGCAGGATTCACCTAGTGAGTTCTGTCAGTGGAAGCCTTGTGGAAAGACTTCCATTTTTAAAACCAAGCATATATGAGGCAATTGGCAATTTATATACAATAAAAGGGACTCTCCGAGACTTGGTCTGGGAGATGCCTCCCACATGACACCAACTACTCGTCTGTCGCTTATTTCAACCCAACACCCCTCTCCTCCCTCTATGCACCCTCAAGGTACTCCAAAACTGGCTACAAGTGGGTGGGTGAGGAAACTCCCCAGAAGAGGGTGCAAGGGGGGGAGAGAAGGGATCGCAACAGCTGAAATGCTTGTGCTGACAGAAAGATTGCCTTTGTGTGACTCTGAATACCTCCCAGTGACTGAGGATCCTTCCTGCTGGTGCGTCTGCACCGTTCTGACCTCCCCAATGCCTCCACCCTTCCAATAAGAAACAGTGATCCACCTGCCAGATAGCTAGCATAGCAGCTTTGCCCTACCTGGTGAGTATCTTCTGGGGCTTGCTTTTCATGAACAATTTTGCCCCCTCCAGACATCAGTCACCTTTGGACAATGCCTTAGATTGGTGAGGTTTAATGAATATTAAAGCACTGACACATCCAGCAGAAAGGCAATGTAATGAAGGATGCTCTGTTTCCCCGTATTGGTTATGTGGCACTGGCATCTTTTGAATCTTCTATCAAACTCCCATAAACTTTCCGGCTTGGAATAGTTGTAATCCAGGAAAAATCCCCGCAATTTAGCTCTGGCAGAACCTAATTTTAGATAAAGGGGTTGGGGGTGGGGACCCTGATAAAACACTGTATGGATGGCAAGCATTCAACACCCTTCTGAAAGCATCTTACAACACGGTCTATTAAGAACAGAAAGAGTCTGCTGAACAAGAATACCTTTTATCTCCCCTTTGTGGGCCAAAGACAGCTGCCAAACACAAATTAATGTGTAATTATTTTTCTTCCCTGAATCATTTTCTTTCATGTGCCATAACATGCAGGCTAAATAGCACCACACCTTTGACTTTAATTGTGGTAATCTGATCTGTCAACCACAAGAAAGCATTTTCTAATGCTTTCTTTAAAATGGACTTTCAAGTCAAAGCAACAACAGGGACTACGATTGTTCCCACCTTTTCTTTTTTGTCCAGGTTGGAATGAGAATGTTGGAAACACAACCAAATCTTGGCCCACACAGCAAACAGACGTGCCTTAAAAGATACAAATGGCTATGTGTTTGACAGGTGACTTAAGGTGATGATAGGAATCCTTTTTTCCTGTGTTTGGTGACTAATTATTTGCCTGGTAAATGTAAGGCTACCTGGCTTTGCGTTAATACTATAATGGGAAACAGACTGTATTATTTATCTACTTCAATTGTTTAAACATTTGGAAGAAAATGCATAAAGAGAAGCAGGTGGCTTGATCACTTAGGATCTTTTCTATGATAGAGATTGTCAAAACAAATAGGATTGCTCTTGATGGGGCTTTGCTGGTGATTATTATTAGAGATTGAGAGTTTATTTACTAATGCGAATGTGATCAAAAGGCTAGGTCCAAGATACATATTGATTTTATGAAATGCATTTTAATTAAATATTAAAATTGCCCTTGTTCAGTCAGGAATGAAGATTTATTGCTATGATAAATCAATTTCATGGGAAAGGCAGGATCTCTCTGGGCAGGATCCATCAGGAATTTCATCTGCATAATCCATTAGTAAAACTCAGGCTGCATTTTCTGACAGCACTTTATTCTGTCTTCTCAATATTTCCTTACCTGTTAATTGTTGTGCTTGATGTCATCTTCCACATGATGCAGAAGTCACTTCTGGAAATTTAGTGGAATCTAGCAGAAATTTAGCATTTTTTTCAGTGCAATTTTTATTTTATTTTATTTAGTTATTTTTAGTTATTTTCAACCCCGATAACTTTTGTATAGCAATTTCTCCCGTTTTCATGATCATGTCACCACTGCTCATCTGACACATCTGGGGCAGTATCCAGGCAAACAGTTCTTTCCTGCTGTTTAAAATTTAGTGCAGTATCAGCCACAGTTCCATAAGGAAACAGGCACTGCAGTGTAAAAGGAACAGTTGAAATCAGTACAGAAGCACTAGCATCATAACCAGCAAAATTAATGCAATCAACCCTCCATTTCAAAGCACACTTTTCCAGTTCTCATTTCAGTGGGTGTAGATATAGGAGATGCCCCTTTAAATGTATACAGCAGAAGGGGCCCTAGCTAGTTTGTTAGGATTGCCATACTAATGGTGTAATTCAAATGTTCACCAGGTGGCAGGGCTTATGTTTGGGGCTTACCTACCTTCTGTTTCCTTCCAGTAAATGTTTCTACTGAATTTTGTAGACTCCCTGACTACTCATGCTTCCTCATCAGAAATAAAAAAAACCCCGTTAGAGGAGGTTGTTTCAGTATTTTATTTATTTATTTATTTACAAATAAAAGTATTTATATAACACCCTCTCATAAAATATCAGGGTGGTGTTCAGCAGTGTAAAAGCATTTCTTAAAAAAAAATAAAAGCAGTACAGAACAATCATTAAAATGACCGGCTACTGAAGAAAAAATTAAACCACCACTTACACCTGTCAGTGCAAAAAGAAGAAGAAAAATATATATCAAGAGATGCATGGAAGTCAAAAGCGGGGTTGCCTGATGAATCTTTGCGGAAAGAGTGCTCTACCACATGAGACTGGCAATGCTAAATGTCTTCCTTTCTGAAACAGATGAATCTCTATAACTTGGGGGAAGGTGATGTCTTACTCTGGGCTTCAATTGAATTGGCATCCTGGAAGACTGCAGAATGAAAGGATGGGCCCTCTTACAAACAGTCTTATCCCCTGCACCCACTCATGAGAACTTATCTGAATTTTCCTTTCCTTTCACACCTTTCGAACGCAGTTTCTTGCCTTGTGAACTGATGCAGAGCGGGGCTGGTGGTGTTAGACTTTTCGGCACAGCACTCTGCCGAGGTTTAGCTCGTGAATTCCTCCACCACCCTGCTTGGCGCTGCAGGCACGGATTCAATTTTAGTCATCTACGATAATTAATTGTTAATGAATCCATTGACATATGTAAATCACTTGCATCATTTGCCCCCAGCGCTTCTTTATATAGTTCCTAGAAATATTGCATTGCTGGCTCTAATCATCCGAATGAACCGGACTGCATTATTCCAATGCATTAGATCCGGCTTCCTCAAACTCGGCCCTCCAGATGTTTTTGGCCCACAACTCCCATGATCCCTAGCTAGCAGGACCAGTGGTCAGGGATGATGGGAATTGTAGTCTCCAAACATCTGGAGGGTCGAGTTTGAGGAAATTGCAGTCCAGGCTGCTGAGTGGGACAGGCTCCTGGGAATGCATTGCTCCAGTGTTGAAACAGCATCGCTGGCTGCCACTTCGCTTTGAAGTGCTGGTGTCTGCAGCCCTAAAGAGATTGTCTTTCCCCACACGTGCTTACTTATGCACTGCAGTCTTTATCACAGGCCTTTCTCTAGGTGTCCTCACTTTCTGAGGCAGAGGCAGGCTGGGAGAGGAAGTTTTCTCTCTCTGAAACACCCTCCCAGGGATACACCCTTGTCTTGTCTTTGGGGCACCAGAAGAAAAAGCTCTGCTCAGGCTGCAATCACATGCCCTTACCTACAAGTAAGCACCAATGAGTTCGATGGGTCCTCTGAGTCATGCGTAGGATTGTGCTGTTAATTTCCCAGGCCTTAAAAAAAGAAAAAGCACTCCACAAAATTGGGTTTTATTCTCTTCCTGGATGGATGTTTTTGCTTCTGTTGTTTTGATTAGGTCATTGTTTTCACAATAGTGTCATTTTATTGTTTTAATTGTTTTCTGTCTTTCATCAATCACCCAGCGAACACCCTGCCAAAGGGAGCGGTGAAAACAATGCATTATGAAATCCACTCAGGTCAGACAGTTGTATCAAAATAAATTCTACTCAGAGTAGACCCACTGAAATGAAGAGACCTAAGTTATTCACACCCATAAAATTTAATTGGGTGAGTATGATGAATGTTGGATACAACCCAGAGATTTCACCATCTATCTTGACAGTATTACGATTTTGTTGATAGTGGTATATGAGCTTCTGTAGTCAATAAACACTCCTCTAAGAGGGAATGGGCACAGCTCAGTGGTAGAATATACGTTTTGTGTGCAGAAAGAATCAAGCTCATGTCCTGACATTTCCAAGTAGGACTGGGAATGTCCCCTGCCTGAAAACATGGAGAGCTACTGTCAGTCATGGACCAATGATATAAAGGCAGCTTCCTATGCACTTTGACAAAACAAAAAACAAAAAAACCACACCTGCCCATCATTATATATATCAGAGAAATGTTCCTCTCTCCTTTAGACATCACCTCTAGAGACTAGTCATAATCAGATTTCTGTTGTTTAAACTTTGCTTTAAAGTCTTATTTTTCAGTTAGGTTTTCAGGTCAATTCTCAGCCTGCTCACTGCTCACTGCTCACCGCTAGACGAAAGGGTTTTCCGTTTTGGAGGTGCTTCGCAGGACGAATTTCTCTATGGGCTTGCTTCGCAAGACGAAAATGTCTTGCGATTCCTGGGGGGTTTTTTTCGCTCCCCACCCCCTTTTTCTAAGGCACTAAAGCTTTTAGCAGCTAATCCGCTAATCCCTTAAGCCTTTAATAACCGCTAATAGCCGCTAAACCACTAATAGCGCTAATCTGCTAATCCGCTAATGGGCTTGCTTCGCAAGACGAAAAAACCGCTAGATGAAGAGACTCACGGAACGGATTCTTTTCGTCTTGCGAGACACCACTGTAATCTGATATAGACATTTTGTTCTAGGATCACTCTAGGACATCAGATTTTGAATATATAGCTCACTAAAGGTCAAAGGATGTCAATCCAACCAGTTCCTGGTTCAAAGGGGAAAGAGGCATCACAACTTCTGTCAATAGTGATGCTCTGGTTGTAGTCATTTATTAAACTGACAAACCAGATGAAATACACTATCATCATCAACCTCTGTCCATGTGAACTTTATTTGTGCCTTGATCTGGCTCATATGGTTTTGAAGACTTATATTCCCCAACCTCCTGTTTTTCCATTGAATAAAACTGGAGGTTTCTTTCGGGGGGGGGAGGTATTAGGAATAAGTAGTAATACAACACATATGAATGATCAGGCTATATCAGTCCATTTAGTCCAACATTCAATGCTGTTGGTCCCCACCCCAGCCCAGCATTTCAGAGGTACACTTGCTTCTGGAAATTCAGATTCCATTTAGCTTTCATGATTAATAGCTACTGATAGACCCAGATTCCAAAAATTGTAGAATTTTCATCTAAAGTCAGTTACCCATCAGATGACCATCAGCACATCTCATGGAAATGAGGATCCCATAAGTTCTTTAGATAATTAGGTGAAGTTATTAGGACTGGGCAGTGTATGGGTGAGCCTGCCATTCTTTGAATAAAGACTTTGCTGTTCCCACTGCCTGGACCATGCCAGAAACATCATTAATAAAAGCAGCCTTGGTATTTTAATATTTTTTAAACTTATCCAGATCACATTTCTAAATGTGTTGCAAGCGAAGACATTGGAGAGCTTTACAGTAGTACCTTGATTTACAAACGTCTCAGGTTACAAACTCCACTAACCTGTAAGAGTTACCTTGAGTTGAGAACTTTGCCCCAGGATGAGAACGGAAATTGTGTGCCAGCGGTGCAGTGGCAGCAAGAAAGCACACCTCTAGTTAAGAACAGTTTCAGGTTAAGAATGGACCTCTGGAATGAATTAAGTTCGTAACTAGAGGTACCACTGTATATCACCACATTTGAAGGCAAAAAATCAGGTCTTGTTGGACTCCCAGTCAAGGGATGAAGGGATTTTAAAGCTCAGCAACAGCTGGAGGGCCACAGCTTTACCACCTCTGGTTTAGCACAATCTCTTTTCAGACAGCGATCCCTTTCTAAAAATGTTTACAAGGTGCAGATTGTTAGGATTCTTGCACCGTGTTTGTAGTCACCTGCTTCATCCCTTCCACACTGCCCTGGGCAAGCTGCCCCCAACCTCTAGCATTGCCTGCTAGCAGTGGTGCCACAACGGGGGGCAGGGGGGTGGTACACCCCAGGTTCCATGTCTGCGGGGGTGACAAGAAGTCAGACCGGGGGCTTGTAGCAGCGCGAGCAGCCATCACGCTGCCGAAGCTGCATGTGGAGAATCCTCTGTTCGTGGCTGCGGCCACAAGCAGAGGATCCCGGCACCGGCAGCAAACCACTATGTACAGTGCATGTGCGGTGTCACACGCATACTCTGTATGTAGCGACACCGCACATGCATTGTATAGTGGTTTGCTCCAGTGCTGTATGGACGGTGCCGGGATCCTCTGCTTGCGGCTGCAGCCACGAATGGAGGATCCTCCATTCACGGCTGTAGCGGCAACAGAGGGATCCCAGCGCAGTCCGTACAGCGCTGAAGTGGTGGCACTAGCAAACCGCTGTACAGTGCATGTGTGGCGTCACTATGTACAGCGCATGCGTCATACGTAGCAACGCCCGCCCCAGGTGTCACACCACTTTCCTTCACCCCTGCCTGCTAGATCCCTCCTCAACACCCCTCTTGATTATCACTGCGCTTGAGCTTCAGCTTGCCTCTCTGCAGCTTCACTCAGCCCATAAGAGCCCCACCTTGTCCCACAGGCTTTGACCAGGCAAGACGAGCTGTTTGGTATTCTATGGCGCATCCCAGAACATGGAAATTCTTTCTTACTTATTTAGTTATGAAAGTGTTTATATACTGCCATGTCATAAAACATGAGGGTGGTGTGCAATGATAAAACATGAAAAACATTAAGAACAGCACAAAACAATAATTAAAGTGACTGGCTCATCCAGAATGTTTGATACAGCTTCATAGGCCTGTCACCATAAAAGGTCTGCAAGAAGAGACACCTGAAAGTCAAAAGCTAAGGTCCCTGCCAAATCTTTGCCGGAATAGTGTCCCACAGAAAGGGACCAGTGACACTAAATGCCCAACTTCTCGTTGAGGCTAGTCAGGCCTCTGTGATGTGGGGGCAACTAACTGCAGTCATCTGGATGATCTCTGTAGATCCTGCTAACCTCTTTTTAAGTAGGACACCTCAGTGAGGATACCACTTTGGTGGAAACATTTTAAATGATGTGAAACTAAGCAGCACACAGCAGAGTTTGAGGGGGAAATAATCAAGAAACAGATCAGGCTTACCTACAGACAAAAGAGAATTGACAGGTCCAGGCAGTAGCAAATGTCTTCATCCTGTTCCACTCCCCAAAACATTCCAAGGATGATGTCACACAATCATGTTTTTCTTTTCACATGGAGATTGCAAGTGTGATATGATAGCCCAAAGGCAACAATGCTTTTTGAGAAAGATTTGGAAGTTAAACTGATTTGCAAATTGAACATAAGACAACAGTGTGACGCTGTATGTACCACATATAACAAATATCATTTATTTTAGACTACCTGATGTGGAGTGTGGTTTCCATGACTCTGAAAGCAATGCCGCCGGTCTGCTGAGCACAACAAAGACCCCATCTGTAGCCTACCTCCATTTGGCCTCCACAATTGATTCTAGATGGCAAAACCAGTGAGATGGTGCAAAGCACATGGGTGTACTTAGCTCAGAGAAAAGATTAAGATAAACTACTTGTATTAGCTTTGCAGAGTCATTCTGAGAAAATGTGTGTGTGTGCTGTGGTGCTCAAAAACTGCTCCTTCAGATTGGAGCAAAAAGATGATCATGTACATAAAACAAGGCATGCCATAGTTGCATTGAAATGATCTAGTCATTTTGACGTAGCCCACCCCTTGCCCAACCAATAGGAATAGAGATCACGTTGATGGTGGCAACCCACGCCTTGTCCAAATGTGTGATAGATGTTTCAACCAACAGAGGCAGATGGAGAGGGGTCTTTCCCCTGATTAGCGAGTCAACCAATGAGCTCCTTGGATGAGGAGAAGGGGTTTATGAGGGCTTTCCTAGGGCACTTATCTCAAGCTGTTGACCATGGTATCTCAGAGCAACAAAACTCTGAGGCCTACACAAAGCACCCAGCTCCCTTGTGTGCTGAGGTATAAGCCTATGAAAAGGTGTTTGGGCAGCAGGTTGCAAAATGAGGTTGCACCTCCTGTTAAAAGCAACTCTTTGCAAAACAAGACCATGACAGTGCTGGAAACAACAGCAACCCTCTAACAAAGGTGTGTATTGTTTTTCTTGTGGTGAGGCAATCATAATCGTACCATGCAACTTGGTGGTTTGCATTTATTTTTCAGAGAAATACTCCACACACAGCACAAAGATGAATGCATGAAGAGATGAATGTGATTGTCAGAATGATCATACTGGCAGCCATGGAATACACCTACAGCACATTTCTATTCAATAAATGTGAGGGATGTATTATTGACACGGGGGGGGGGGCAGGGTTTGCATTCCTTTGTGCATTGTGTGATGAATAAATAGGTAAACGTAAAGGGACCCCTGACCATTAGGTCCAGTCATGACCGACTCTGGGGTTGTGGCGCTCATCTCACTTTATTGGCCAAGGGGGCCGGCGTACAGCTTCCGGGTCATGTGGCCAGCATGACTAAGCCGCTTCTGGCGAACCAGAGCAGCGCACGGAAACGCCGTTTACCTTCCCGCCAGAGCACTTGCACTTTGATGTGCTTTCCAACTGCTAGGTTGGCAGGAGCAGGGACCGAGCAACGGGAGCTCACCCCATAGTGGGGATTCAAACCGCCAACCTTCTGATCAGCAAATCCTAGGCTCAGTGGTTTAACCCACAGTGCCACCCGCGTCCCTTGTGATGAATAAATACTTATGCCAAAAATCTGATTACGTTAACTTTTTCAGAACTATTGTGAAGGATGTAATAATAAACCAGTCCGATCTGTAACTCACACCTTTCTGTATTTTTGGGGAGTGTAGATAAGGAGACTTCACAAGCGAAATCCATCAGAATAACATGATGGAGTAAGAAACAGTTGAAATAAAAACGGATACCCATTGGCAGCACCCTTTCTTGGTTAATTCTCACAGGCCCGAGCAGCTGCAGGAAAAGTTGCTTTCTTCTTATTATTTTAAGTACTGTGCCATGCAGTTTATGTGAGATATAGGGTAGTGCCAATAAGCATGTTTCAAAACCAGCTCAGAAAGTTGTTTGAAGCTGTTCACAACTCGTTGAAGTTGCATAATCTGGGGACCATCATGGAAATGGCCTTATCTCTCATGCCCATGAAAAGAATCAGCCTTCCAGGAGGGTCTACAGGCAAGTCCTCTGAAGCAGATATTAATGCCAGGGGAAGGTTCAGGTGCATGTACGCAGACCTTCAGATAACCTGATCCCAACTTGTTTAAGGCTTTGAATGTCCAGTCCAAAACTGGGTCTGGATATGCACTGTGAACCAGTGCAGACCTGATGTCCCGTGTTCTGACCCCAGGCAACATCTGGGCGGCCACATTCTGCACCAGTTAAAGCTTCTAATCTTCAAAGGCAAGCCAATATATAGTGCATTATATCAGCAGGGCTGGGTGGAATAATTAAGATCCTCCTCCCATGCACTGATTGGAACGTAGCTATAGGGCTGTGTTGAATATTCTTCTTTTTCAATTTTCTGTCCCACACTGGCAATTTTGGTGGAGTAGGAATTGCTCCTGGAAAATATTTAGACATTGAATACCAAATGTTCACCTTTCCCAAATCCTGTTCAGTGCCCCCCCCCCAAACTACTCCTTCTATGACATCATTCTCTCCTGGACTACAGTTTATGATGATGGATTATGATTACCCCTCCCATCCAGTTTAGACACATGAGCAATCTATGAAGCTAGATATTATTTGTTCTAGAGTTCTTAGCTAACCAGGCTGGCTTGAACTTACCTAAACACCAAACTTCCCTTGATCCTGTCCTCAAATAACCTATTAGATTGCATGTAATATGTCACTTTATGAAGGAGGATTTCTGTTTAATGCAGATGTCAGGTATATATCTTTTTATAAGAGACTTATAATAAAGTTTTCTAATAGCTTTGGGTCTTTTGAGGGTGTTGACTGAGAACAGACCAGGGGCAGGGTAGGTGGTTAAAGGAAGATTCACAGTCACTTATTCCATCACACATTCCCACCCAGTCAAAGATCCTAAAGTGAATTTGAGGGCACCATGACACAGCAAATCAAATTTGGCCTGTGTTACCAAGGGGAAGGGGAAGCAATTGACAGTGAGGGGATGTGAAGTAATTTAAACAAACAATTTTTTTGAACAATGGCACCTGGTCTGTACTGTTGCAAATACTGATGAAAAACTGTCAGTGGCTTCATTTGAGCCCCCTCTATTAAAATATCTCTGCTATGTTGACTACTAATAGGGATATGAACAAGTATTTCATGAGTGATTCAATTATGAGAATGAGTGCTCTGAATTAATGGATCTTAGATGGGGGTTTCCCCATGAATTCCTTTCAGAAACAATACATAGTCCAAATCCAAAGCCCCTGGGGTGTAAAATCCCACTCCTGCCTGGAAAAGGAATTGTGTGACACATCTAAGGTTTGTTTGATCCCATATAGTTTCAGAGTTCCGGATTTGGCTTTTTCCCACCTGTACTTTTTAGATCTCTTTGTCAACACTGGTTTGTGCCACTATTGTGGAGCAGGCATTAAATTGTGTTTAAAATTAGGCATAAATCTTTCCGATTCTTGTCATTACTCCCATAAAGAAACACAAGAATTAGCATACCAGTGCATAGTGTGTGTGTGTGTGTGTGTGTGTGTGTGTGTGTGTGTGTTAGGTACATTCTCTCTCACTCTCCCTCCTCTGTTTTATAGGAGAGAGAGAATTACATTTTGCCTTGGGCCAGACTGATTGGTAAGACTTTCAGACACTTTAAGTAGGCGCCACAAATTGTGTAAGCTCTGACCTGCTGGCTCACAGCCTAGTTCACATGACAGAGCTATCTTATGGCTTTGCCAAGTTAAAGCAATGTAAAAAGGTGCCAAGGAACTGAAGGGAATGTAGAAGATATCCTAGAGATTTTTAAAAGAGGCAAATGTGTCCTGGGGTCATCTTTTTTTCGTCATTTACTCCCCCCCCCCCCATGTTTTTGATGAGGTTCATTGGTCCAAGACTGGGCTTAGCACAAACCAATACGATAGGGACAAGCCAAGAGATGAGAGAGCAAAGGTGGAAGAGATGGCAAAGAGACACATGCTCAGTGCCGGATTTATGTATAGGCTAAGTAGGCTGAAGCATAGGGCATCTAAATCTAGGGGGCCTCGCCAGCCCACCCACTCCCCAGCAGGCAGTCTCCCCTCTCCCAAAATTGCAAACCCAAGACTTCATGTGAGGGCAGGACAACTTGGGCCTCTAAATCTAGGGGGCCTCTTCAGCCTGCCCATTCCCCAATGCCGCAGTCTCCCCTCTTCCAAAATTGCAAACCCAAGACTTCATGCAAGGGCAGGGCAACTCAGGCCCAGCAACTATGAGACTCAGGGCTAGCCAGTGAGGCCCAATTTGAAGTAGTGGGGCCCAACTTGATTTTTTTTTTGGGGGGGGTAGGGCCCCAGTTCACAGCCAAAGTCTGCAAAATCTTATAGATATAAATAAAATCCATCTAGATTGCCCTGGTGCAGAGGCCCCTTTAGGAGTGGCCCGTGGGGCCCAGTTTGGCCAAATTGTTCCAACTGCCTTAAGGTCAGCCCTGATGAGTCTGTGCAGGGATTTGACTGACAAGCCCTGCATCTTCTAGGTCCCTGGTGTCACTATTCAGAGTACAGAATTTGTAATGGAAATAAAGGGGGGGGGCACTTATTGGAAATCAGTTTTGTCACCTCCCTCCCCAACCCCATGACAATGAGCCCAGCCACCTTTTATTCACAGTCGCATAAGCAGCACACTACAGCATGGCCATAAATTTGTATGTTCAACTGCTGAAATATACACCTAATATGTAGCGATGTAGATTTATGTTACTGCTTTATGAATAAACACTGTGTTTTATGAATGGACTCTGTATTTTGTGAGTTGCCTAAGAGCCATCAACAGGGAGCTCTAGAATCTGACAGCTAACCAATTGGGTACTATCAAACAGTGACCCCTATTGGTGAAAGCAGGTAACCAGCAGGAAATGTTTCAGCTCAGCCTTTGCACTGCTGACTGAACACCCCCTGTTGTGCAGATAATGGAGAAAGCTCATAAATTGTATCCCTTCTGGCATCCTGGCCAACTCTGTTACAGTGGTGTAAACCCTGGTGTACCAGAAGCCCAGAATAGTAGCAAATAAAATCCGCTCATATGTCAGCGACTGATAAGACTTGTCAACCAGTTCTTCCAAAGTCTTCCTAAATTATAAAGCTCCAAAACAGAGGCCAAAAGAGAACAGGTCTGGGAAGAGCAAGGCATACAATGGGCACCACCAGTGAAAAGGCCCTGCTCTGTGTAGTTCCTGCCTCTTATTTGATAGGGTGTCCACTTGCCCCCCTTCTTGACATGGAATGCTCTCTGTACAAAGACCATAAGAAGGGAGAGCAGGGACCTTGAAGTTCCCAACAGCTGTTAATCAAGCAAGCAAGCACACGGCTCACCTTTGTCACAGTTAGAATCCCTATGTCCTGGCCAGGCCTGCACCCAATCTTGCTTTTGTACAATCTTGTTTGTAAAGTTTGTATAGAAAAGTTCCAGGTTGGCAACAGAAAGCAAACTAAAAATGCTTTTGCAGTTCATCAAAACTGTCCAGCAATATCAAGTTATAGGAAAACTGGTGCTATTAACAGTAATCCTTCTAGAAGTGGGAGCAGTAGTTTACTTGCTCAAATTAACAAATAAGAAAGTTTTGAGAATTTAAATTCTAGATTAAAATTGATAACTTAATTGAGAAGGGGATTGTAAGAAAAACACTGAGGCCTAATTTGAATAGTAGAGTGCCTGGTATCTGGTGAGCAATCTCAGCCTTTATTTCCACACTGTGGCTGCAGACCAAATCACCTGTCAGGAGAGCTATGAGATTCAGGTGAGGGACAGATGCCTTGTCAATCCCAGCAGCTATATAAGAGGGAGACTTCCCTGGCCAGACCACCTTTCACAGTTTTTTTTAAAGAATAACATTACAACTTCATTTTCCTAAAAAAGTAATGCTTATTCCACAAAAAGTTTACAAAGTTCAGTTATTGCAAAAGTTTTTCAGTGTTAATTTTCTGCATTTTTTAAAATCACTATAGTATTTAATAATAATATTTTACGTCCTTTAGAGGAGAAATTGTGAATTGCAGAATTTTAAATACCCATCATCATCCTTGGCTTCACTCACTTTTGTTTATAACACTCTTCCATTTTCTTCTAGTTGTGAGGGTGGGGGATGGGGAGGGGCCTCACAAGTGGAGTAGCCTAGGGCCTCTCTTCGTCTAAATCCGGCCCTGCACACGCTAGTTGTTTAGAAGTTTGCCACTTGTTGGCATGGACATCTATAGCTTCTGATCATGCAGGTTCTTGCCTTCTTAGAGATTATGCAGTTTAAACCCACCATGCATTCAATAAACACATACCGTACTTTTCCTTGTATAAGACACCACCATGTATAAGATTTTGGGGGACTCAAATTTAAGAAAATAGGGGGAGATGGCTCAGAGTTGTTGAGCTTTTTTTGCGAAGGATTGCCCGTTTTTTTGAGGGGGGGAGGTATTGCACAGGGTTGTTGAGCTTTTTTGAGGGGGAGATTGCTGAAAATCGCTCACACCAGCCCTTGACACAGCAACAAATAACACGCCAAATAGCCACTGACAGCCAAGGCAACAACCAAACATCCACCCTATGCACTATCCATGTATAAGGCAACCCCCACTTTTTAGCATAGTTTTTAAAGAAAAAAACTAGTCTTATACACGGAAAAGTGTGGTAAGTGGGGAATAGAAATCATACCTACTAGATTTATCCCCTCTCCTGCACATTCAGCTTCAGTGTGAGTGGGGCATATGCACATATGCACAGCATTATGCACAAAAGGCTCTTTCACATTCTCAGAAACCCTGATAGTCCAGGCTTCCTGCATGTGTCAGTGACACAGCCAGCATGCACATCAGTATCAGGGGCATGTTTAGCAGGTATGATCTCCCTTCCCCTTCATGTATTCATCGAATATTTGTGGGTGGGATGGGTAATCTGCACCAGACTTTAATGAGATCCCATCAAAAATTGCCCAGCCAAATAGAATCAAGTGCAGTGGGGGACATGAGCAGCTGGTACATTAGAGCTGCCCTCCTGACAGTAGTGCTTCTACCACTTGCCCCAGTCCCAACCTCACCACCACCCCTGTCCCTCCATCAAACCATGCTGGTAAATGGCAGTGACATTATGAGATTGCTGCACCACACTGGCCATTCCTAGTAGGCGAGGTAGGCCGGCAAAGTACATAAGACAATAAGCACTTGAGTGACGGAAATATTTCACTGTTTTTCTTAGGTACAGACTTTTTAAAACTTAAAGTTCCTGAGAAACTTAGCATGGGTTCATCAATAAGATATCTAATAGTAAACAAATGTCCTTTAAGCCTTAAATTAGGGCCGGAGAACCTGCTGCCTTCCAGAGGTTGCTGGACTACAACTCGTGTTATTCCTGACCATTGGCCATACTACCAGAAGCTGCCAGGAGCTGGGGTCCACAGGTTCTCCATCCCTGCCTGAATTTTAATGAAAATTTGTCCTCCACTACTGGGTTTTCTCCACAATGTGAAGCTGCAGTGGAGTGTTTGGGGGAATGTGGTCCCAGTATGGTAATGTTGAGACCTAACAGGCCACAGTACTCCTTGTGAACTGAGTGTTCCTCCTAGTATAGATACTCCAGAATCATGCTCAATATGCAGGAATTCCATGTAGACGTGCAGATAAGTCCATGTGGGAAGTGTTCCCTCAAGGAGGAAGGTTTCAAATCTACTGATATGGGAACCAAAATGCCAATAACAGGTTCTGAGCAGCTGTTGTCTAATCAAATTGTGTGTGTGTGTGTGTGTGTGTATTCCCTTGACTCAGGGCAAAGACATATCTTCAGAGACACTTGGGTCTCTATTGTGATAATACATGTGTTTTGGTGTTGTCTGCCTTCTCCCTGTGTGTGAAGTGGGGTAAGTGTAGCAAACTTGAAAGACCACAAAGGCAAGTTGTGTCCTTTGTTACGTCAATTTGTTGGCCAGTAGAATGTCACCAGTGATGGATTAGGCTCCATTTCTTGCTGCTGTTGACCTAGCAGTCCACAACTGCAGAAATGCAAACATTTAACTTTTCAAAAGCCCAGGTTTGATATATCACTTTGTATGAAAACTAGATTAGAGTCTTCAAGCATGACTTCAGGCACTGTTGAATTTTGATTCTATACAAGGGATCAAAGGTGTCTTTTTGGCCTGGGCCATTTTGGTTTTGCAAAGTGAAAGCAATTTGCTCTTTTGGTGTTCTGCACCCTGCAGGCCAGCATCTATTTCTGTTTTTGTTTTCCTGTTTGTTTATTGCTGAAGCAGCATTCAGAGCTGGAAAATGCTGGGAGGCTTGCACCTTCCTCTCTCCACCTGCTTTTCTACTTCAGCTTAATAGCTGAAACAGAAATGACAAAGATCTCCATAGGTCACATTTGCACCACCCAATCATGGCACATTTAAAGCACATGGTTTGTGCCAAAATATCTTGGGAACTGTAGCTGGTTAAGAGGGCTGGGAACTGTAGCTCTATGAGGGGTAAACAATAGTTCCCAAGATTCTTCAGGGTGAGTTGTGTGCTTTATGGTGTGGAAGCGACCACTGTTTGAGCCTACACCTTCATTTGCCCACTTTCCACCTACATTTTCTCCCACATTTTAGAAAGCCTCTCCTCCTTACAGAGGGGAGGAGTTGTGAGGAGGAGCCATTTCCCGCCCCCTGCCCAGCTGGCCTGGCTGCCGCACCACGCCCCCAGGTAGCCAACCAACCAGGTGGAGGCTTGGGGGCGGGGTTTTGCCGCTCAAATGTGGCCACGGCAGCACTTCCCTTTCATTCCACTGCTGGTTTTCGTCGGATCACCCACCCACCCTCCCTTTAGTTCACTGCTTGGTTCTTGACATTGCTATGGACCTGTGGTTGGTTGCCTTGGTTGTCCAAAGGGCCTGGTAGGAATTTTTATCCAACTGGCAAATTGGCACCGGCCACTTGGCTTTTCGCCTACCTTGTAGCAAATCATCACAACTTTTAGGTATTGGTGGTTAGGCATTGGAATATGTTTGTGTATTGGAGGGCAGGGTGTGGCCATCGCCTACCCCTCCACTTTCTGGGTATTCCGGTAAAGGAATCTGGCGGTCATGGATCCTGTCCGACGCCCTTGCCGGTGGCTAGGACCATGGCACGACTTCTGGTGACATCAGGGAGAGCTTTCAGTTGTATTTTGCACTGGTGGTTAACCCTTGTTAGACTCACCCCTCCCTGAGGGGGTGGAGTCATGCTCTGTTGTTTTATCCAGTGCCTAAGCCAATACCTCTCACATGCTGTAAGCAATAAAGTTGTGGCCTTTTTTAGCCCATTAACCTAATATACTGTGTCCATGTGTCTTTCTTATCCCCAAGCGGGTGGCGGGTCCTTGAATCACAAAATGCATAGGCAGGGATCACAGCATTTTCAAGTCTGTTCTTTGGTCCATTTTGACTGAGCAGGCCTACCTCAATCCTCCCAGTGCTCTTCAAGTCATCCTCCTTCACCTACATTCTCCATCCTCCTCTTGTTTTCTTGTTTCTCTGGGATTTTCCATTCCTCGCAGTCTCATTCCCTGGGTGGTTCTGCTCTTTGCTAGGTAACTTGTCAAGCAATCAGCTTAGCATTCAGTTGCCACAAGAATATAAAAGGCAGCAATGCTATTAAGGATCAGGGTACCAGGGAGGCAGCAGATTTATTTGCTGAGTGATTTATTAATGAATAATTTTATACTAATGTTCTGACATAGACTGAGGTCATACTATTCACAAGTGGTTCAGACTCAACTTGAAAAGGAGCTTTGCCCTAATTACATTTGTATAGACACACACACACACTACAATTTATGTGTACTGGGATCTCTGCCATACATTTCACTTGACCTTTTCAACCACAAGCGCCTGGTTTCTTTGCTGTCTTTGCAAGTTTATATTAATTTAACTTCTTTCTGAGCTCAGATGAAAATCTCTCTGGGTACAATACAAAATCCTTCTTAAAAGCACATGCATGCACAGCAACAATCCTCTTACAGAACTTCCAATGTGGTCACGTCTGGAGCTCTTAGCTGAGATGAGAGAAATCTCATTTGTGACAGTATTATGCAGCTTCCGCTGCCAGGGTTGGATCAATCCTGAGGTGAGGGATGTCATGGCACTTTCCCAATTTCATGTATGGAAGCCCAGTGAAATGGCAGTTGAATTGAACTTCAAGGCTAGCGACCAGATTCTGTCATCCACTGCACCTGAGGGTTCTGCTCTTATCATTTCAATTCTCTCCTGGTTCTGGTAGACATTGGTGCAGGAGACGGCAGAGAAGTACCCAACCCTTCACTTGCTCGCCTGACCTGCCTCTTCCTCCTCTTCTTCCGACTCATCCTGTGCTCCACCCTTCAGCTCCGAAGCTTCCCTTGCCTTTGACTCTTGCCACTTGGTTGGTACACATCCCCACAAATCACTGCCCCTCTCTCCCAAGTCAAATTCCAGTTCCCCTTCTCCCAAGGGCACACTCCTCAGCAACCTTCCAGCCCCTGACATTTAGTATGTTGATGGAATTGTTTTATTGTGTATTTTAATTATGTGCAGCTATAAGCTTTATAATCAGTTTTATACTTGTAAAACACTTAGAGACCATTTGGGTAAGTAAGTGGTATACAAATTAATCAAGCAACATTACTACTATTGCTAATAGTCTTTCCTCTGGTACCAGATGTTACTCCAGTCCTGCTTTCTTATGATTCTGGACATGGGTACTCATTTCAGTACAATATAGTTATAATGTGTATGTGTATGTGTATTCTTATGCCTACATGCCATGCCATAAGGAAACATGATGACTGAGATTGGGAAACGTAAGGTCACTTTATTTTTTTGTAAATAAATTTTATTGGTTTTACAGTTTCAACGTCAACAATTATTTCCCATCAAGTAAGATACAAAATAGCCAACATAAAAAATAAAAAGTGAAATAAAAGTAAAGAGAACCAAAGAAAGAGAAAGAAGAGAAGAAAGAGAAAGAGAGAGAGAGAGATCTTTTTAGAGGTTCTCTTTAACCTCCTGACTTCCCTCCATTTCCTTTCCTGATTCATTGAATATATACCTTTTCTGCATAATTTACTTAAACCTCTTTTTCTTATCCTTATTGTTTTATCCTAATTGCATGCCATCAGATTTTGCTATTCGAATTCCAATTTCCTTCCATAAATTTCATCTCAGTTTAACTACTTGCAAATGTTTAGTCAAAGCCTGCTAGTGTTTCTACTTGTTTACAATATTTTGTACATATTCAATATATGTTTCTGAGCTTTTCCGTAAGTTTTGCCATTTCTGCATAGTCCGTCATTTTCAGTTGCCCTTCTTCTGTTGTTGGTATCTTGTCTTCCTTCCACCTTTGAGCTAGTAGGGTCCAGGCTGCTGCTATTGCATACATAAACAGTTTCTTCTTTTCCTTTGTGATTTGGCTTCCTGTTGTTCCTAGTAGAAATGCTTCAAGGTTTTTTTTAATGAAGGTCATTTTAAAAATTTTCTTCAGTTCACTATATATGTCCCATGAATTTTTACACTCCCACCACATATGATAAAGAGTACCTTCTTTTTCTTTACATTTCCAACACTTATTAGAACTTGTTCTATACATTTTTGCCAGTTTTACTGGTGTTATGCACCAACGGTAAGCCATTTCCATATAGTTCTCTTTCAGTGTTGTACATGCAGTGTTGGTATCTTGTCTTCCTTCCACCTTTGAGCTAGTAGGGTCCAGGCTGCTACTATTGCATACATAAACAGTTTCAAATCCATCTTCCAAAGTTTTTCCCAGTCACTCATTTGAATATTATGTCCCAGATCTCTTGCCCGCTTAATCATTACATATTTGACTTCTTCATCTTTTGTTTCCCATTCTAGCAAAAAACTATATTTTTTCTTCAATAGTTTGGTATTGTCCTCTACAATTTCTCTTTGAAATCTAGATATTGTATATCTAAATTCTATTTATTTATTTTTTGTCTTCTCTAAATATCTCATTTACTTTAAAATATTGTAACCAGTCACTTTAAAACAGTCCAAACAGTAAGGGCAGAAACACGATTTTAGGTTTCAGTAGAGGATGCAGCAAAGATGTTTCAGGGAGGAAATGAATTGTAGGCTGAGAAGGTTTGCTCCTAGACATATGCATGATTATTAATTTGGAAAAGAAACAGTCCTTTTTTTGTTACGTTAAAATTATTCCCCCCCCCCCATTCCATCCACTAATAGGATGCCCAAGGCCATAAACAACCAAATTTAAGAACAGGACAATTAAAAATAAATGCAAACAGTTTCCAGACAAACCAAATATTCAATAATTGCCTATGCTCTGTGCATGCCAGAATGAGCCCGTTTTTACTTGGTATTTGAATGCCAGCTGTTTCCCCATTTCTGGAGAGGTTCAGTACATACAAACCTGACAGCAAATAAGCTTCACAGATGTTTAGCAGAGAGCCCCAACAGAGCTGTAGCTCAGGTGGAGAGCTGGACGCTCCGCCCCTTCCTGGCTTTCAGGCCCTGATTCAGTGTAAGCAGGTGCCTACAAAAGCTTCCCCCTCCTTCCAAGTAGGGATGGATGAATCAGTGAATTTCCAGTCCATGTGCATTTTGCACGTCTATTCATAAACCCCTTCCATCTCATCTCTGCATTAATCTGCTTTAAAGAAAGAAATCCATTTAAAGCTGAGTCCGTTTTAAGAGCCTTGTTGTGGTTACTTGTGCAATACTTCATGATAGCTAAGCATGCAAGTCTTCGTGCTGAATAAGTGGTCTGAAGCACATTGCAGGAGTCACTTCAGTCTCTGCTGCCCCACAATGCCACTCCCAGGTGGAACTAACTTCCCTATTTGGTAACGCCTGCAGAGGGCCAAACATTTATAGTAGCTGGAATTCCATTGTGAGAAGAGAGAGTAAAGCACAAAATTGCATATACGATGAATTCTAGTTTGGTGTCAGTCTTTAATCAAGTTTGCTAAGTCTTTTAAGGTGCCTCAAGTCTCGTTGCTTTGCTGCAACAGACTAACATCACTACCCCTTGGCAAAATAAAAAAATTCCTTCCAGTAGCACCTTGGTAAAGGTAAAGGGACCCCTGACCTTTAGGTCCAGTCGTGGCCGACTCTGGGGTTGCGGCGCTCATCTCACTTTATTGGCCGAGGGAGCCGGCGTACAGCTTCCAGGTCATGTGGCCAGCATGACTAAGCCGCTTCTGGCGAACCAGAGCAGCGCACGGAAACGCCGTTTACCTTCCCGCTGGAGCGGTACCTATTTATCTACTTGCACTTTGACGTGCTTTCGAACTGCTAAGTTGGCAGGAGCAGGGACCGAGCAATGGGAGCTCACCCTGTCGCAGGGATTCGAACCGCCGACCTTCTAATCGGCAAATCCTAGTCTCTGTGGTTTAACCCACAGCACCACCCACCAACTAAGTTTGTTATTGGTATGAGCTTTCGTGTGCATGCACACTTCTTCAGATATCTTCTTTGTATCATGCACACGAAAGCTCATACCAATAGTTGGTCTCTAAGGTGCTGCTGGAAGGAATTTTTTTATTTTGTTTTGACTACGGCAGACCAACACGGCTACCTACCTGTAACTACCCCTTTGCAAATTGGTGTTTGAAACGGCAGAATTATTATCAGCAAAGAAAAGGGAGAGCTGTAGTTTAACAACACAATGAAAGAGATGTAAAATTGTAATAACCTACCTACTCCCTATACTTACCTTATGTCTTTCTCCCTCGCTGCTGGTTAAACAAACTTTTTAATCAACCTTCTAAGCGGGAAAATGGTGGATATTTTCTAAGACACTTTCAACCAGGGATGACATTGGGTCAGTGGGCACTTTGGCAATTGTGAGAAAGTACTGCCGTTGGGGCATGGCTTGATGCAAACTGCCTTCCACATCTAAAGGAGAAAAGGAGACATGGCCATAAAATGGTGCAGGCCCCACATCACTCCCTCCTGCAACCAATGGGGGAAAGGCCCTTGTATCAGCCACCATCCTGCTCACTTACAGAGAGAAGTTCTTCTTGCTCAGAACAGGAGGAAGAATGGATGTTTGATCCTGGCATGCAAGGAAATGAGGGCACATTTCAGCGTGAGACTAGCTGAGCCAGTGCAAACACAGGAAGACCAGTCTTGCATGCACTGTGGACTTTGAGGGGATATTTACTGACACATTTTGTGGGTGGCATAGCAGATACTGGTGGATACATTGGTGCCTGTCGCTGTGATATTGGTAGCCCCTACTTTGGACTATTGGAATTATGTAGTGATGTCTCAAAATCCGGGGGGGGGGGGATAAATTTAGGCACTATTAAATAAAGGGGACGAAAGCTGTTTTATAGTGTTGACAAGCTGTGAAAAAAGACCTCCCACATAATCTTTATTCCAAACTAATTAGTGGATTATAAATTACGTAATGGCAGCTGCATCAATGAGAAGAGAGAAGCCTTCTCCTTTGGGCCTATAGGTTCTGAGACTGGGAAATTCCTTAGATGGCAAGTCTCTCATATTTAAAACCTGCAGGCAAGCAGGAAAATGAAACAGAAGGAAATGAGTTAATAAGGAATCTTGATATAATAATGGGAAACTCAGATTTCATTCAGTTAAGTGTTTTTAGCCCTCATTTTGGAGGAAAAAAATTATCATCATAACTGCAGTTTATGATCTGCGGAAGCCAATATTCGGATCAACAAATACGGGGATTTTTTTTTGCCAAGCCTATGAACTGGGTGTGCATCTGACTTGAAATTTTGGATTAATAATATCATGTGCGCATTTTCTGCCTAAGGTGAATCTATCAAAACTTTTCTTACGAAACACTCTACTCTCCCCAGTTCTTGGGAGTACAAGTGTCGTGCAAATACAGCTGAGTCAAAATGGTTTCTCTGTATGTTCTTGTGCATTCAGACATGCTTGCATGCACACTCTTTGACCATTTCCTGCATGTGAAACAGCTGCTGTCCATTTTATCATTTTTTTTATTTCATAAAATTTATGTACTACTTGATTGTAAAAAAAAAAAAATAATCCTCAAAAATGTTTGCATTTCTGCAGCAACTTGCAGATTGCCATGGAAATTATTCAGTATTTTAGTGCAAATTTCTCCTAATGAACCCATTTTTGTATGCAGCTTTAACTAATGTACACATCTTTGCAATTCTCCTAATACAATGTACTTTGAATGTATTTTTCACTAATAAGTTCATTTTTATGCACACCTTTACCTAATTCATTCATTTTTTAAAAATATTCATTAATTGGAGAACTGTGTTGCAAAATTCAGAAAAGTGTGACTTTCAAAGGACAGCTGTGTTTTGGTTGTCATATTATTTCAACAAGTGCAAATTTGGCACAGCTGGCTTTACATGTGAACTGCATCAAATTTCTCCCCTGTCATACTATGTACTGCACAACAGAATGAAATGGCAGTCAAGGTAACAAATGCAAACCATGTTTATTAAGAAGCTAAATCTGAAATCTCCCAACACATTCAGACATTTCCTCAAAGGAAATTCAGCCAAAAAGTTTATTCCAGAGGAAGTGGACAACAGGATTCCTAGATGTGGAGACAGCTGGTTCACTGCACTCAAGAAACCTGAATGGAAATTTCCAGATAAACAACATAACTTATTGAGTAGATGTGTAATTGGGTATTTACTCCAGGAAAAACAGGGGAGAGGGGGAGAAGAGAGAGACAGAGAGATTAAGAACACTGATATTTGAGTCCACTGAGAAATTTGGCAGCTAGGTTCCTTATCAATCTGTCCTGCATGCTGTGCTTTTGCCACCTCTTCATTCTACAAGACTAACAGGCTGCTTCTAATCTTGTTTATTCCGACTGTGCAGTCCAATCCTATGCACATTTACATAAGAGTAAGTCATCTGAATGCAATAGGGCTTATGCTTGAGCAAGCAATTGGTGAGTGCCTTAGTAATCTTATACCTGCTTATTAGAAGTAAGCCTTATTGTGCTCCGTGGAGCTCACTCCCAACCAGGGACTCATCTACTATGAAACTAATGAAGCTTAAACTTCAAGGCCCCTAATCCCAGAGGGATCCCAAAAGCAACTTTAGTCCACATTGCTTAAAACAATTGGGTCTAGTCTAGCAGACCCAATCTGAGTCACATTGATTTGAGTCAAATTGATTGTTTGTTGTTGTACAGGGTGAGTCCTTTAAAAGAGGCCCCACGGATACAGAATACATATGTTCCATGGGGCCTCTTTTAAAAGACTTACCCTGTATATCTTTCAACAACCCCAAAGTTTGAGAGTCAGTAGCACAGATGTTGTAAAGGTGTGGCGATCGGTAGTGGAACACCCCAACTGAAAAAGGTAACTGTGGTTACCCAGGCCTTGTGGCTGAATGTGGAAGGGGGCCCCATGACAGTTCAAGCATCCTTGGCAACAGGAACATGCAATTTCCTTTGAACACATTGGGTACAGCTGGGATAGGGAACCTTTTTCAGCCATAGCTTCTGGGCAGCCCTGTGACGAGTGGATCCAGAGGCCAAAGTGGGTGGAGCCATGAATATAACATTTATCTTTCTACAGTTCCTACACAGCTCTCTGTATCCTCCATTCAGGCAACCAAGAGACATGATCAGATTTCAATGGCACATTCCGGCCATGCAAAAATATAGAGGATATGAGGCAAGGCTGGTGAAGTTGAATGATCTCAAGAGAGTCCTAGTGGTCAGATAGAGAGGACTGGAGGGCCTCATTTACAGGGGTGGTATATGAAGTATATCCTATACCCCTGAAGTATAGGATTGGCGCCTCAATGAGCCAACAGTTGAAAATGAGATTTTGTTTGTTTGTTTCTCACCCTTCTGGATTTACACTTTTTCAAACTACCTCTATGACCACGAGGGCAAGAAGGCGACTTTTGTTTTCTTACAGTGCAATGCTACACATACCTTCTCAGATGTATCAGAACCACTGACTTCCGTGGGATATGTGCATTGTTCCAACTTTATATGGAAATTTAAGATTCCCAGGACTGCATTACGCGTTCCAGGATCACAATGACATAAAGTTTGTCTAAAATAGGAGCTCATGCAGGCTTCTGTTACTATTGAGCAGCATGCCTAATTTCTTCCACGTCATGACTCTTTTTTAACAATTCCAGGTAATGATAATATCCCTACTTATGTGCTTAAACAGAAATCCTTGGATTGTGCAACTGATCTTCTCAGGAATTGCATGCTTGATACAACAGGTCTTACTTGAGGTTTTTCTCGAAGGATTACATAGTGACATGGCAAAACATCAGCGGTCTTGAGGACGGTGAAGATGATTATTATTTGGTGGGTTGCCACAACTATATTTGGTACTGCACAGGGAGAAAGCACATGTCCCCAGAACTATTATAAATGCATGACCTTGAACCAGATTTTGTTACTCCAGACTCTGAGAGCAGAGTCAGCCTTTGGCAGTTGCACAATCCAGCACGCATGGTATGTAACGTGCTTCAGAAAGCAACCTAAAATTATTACAAAGCAGTGAATTTATTTTAATTGTTAAATATATTTGTCTAAAATGAATTTACAATATTGATTGGGCCTTCTGCACTTTGATCATATTTACGTTCAGAATAGGGCTGATGTTATGAGGAGTGAATTGAAGGCACTCTCCCGGGAACTCCATCTTGGAGTGGTTCCCAAACATTTGATTCTGATTCTGCTGGAGGACTGCCACAGGCCATTATTTTAAAACAAACTCCTCTGGCTAAGCAAAATCTAGGCAAAATGGACCTGTGACCTTCTGAGAGGTTCATGAGACCTGAGCTGATGTAAAACTAGAAACTGGATTCAGAGAAAGTTTCACATCCAGAATTTGAAGTTTGCACAGTGGGAGTGATTAGCAGTTCATTGCTTTCAGTTGCCATGTCAATGAACAATAACCTATTTATGAATTCATTTTTTTCAACATTTATATCTTACTTTGTAATCTCAGTGGGGCCTTCAAGACAGCTCATGAAACAAAATTAAAATGAATCACGGTATCTTAAACAAAACACCCTAATATAGCATGCATCATTACTTAGAGAGAAACAGCTACAATAAAATGCAGCCACCACACACACCTCAAATAACTTTTTAAGTTATAAAAAGAAGTAGTGATCAGTTGCCTAAAGCTAGTGAGGAATCCACCTTTTGAAGAAAATAATTCTCACTCACCCTGTAGCCAGGGTGAGGCCAAATGGCTGCACAAAAACTCATTTTCTATCAGCTTAGTATATAACTGTCAACTGTCACTAGTCTTCACAAAGTTTGTTAAGCTTCACCATATATATGTTCCATTTTCTATAATTATTTGTGCACATTCTCTTCCCCCATGAGTGTATATGTACAATGATAGCATTCTCAAAACATAATTTGTCAATGAAGTAAAACACATGCTGCAGTTATAGTATATCATTTTGCACTGAAACAGTGATCACATTTCAATCTCCTCTTAAATATTTTATTGGGGGCCCACTTTTCACCATAGACATTAGTTTCTGAAGCTACAAGTTGAACTCTGGCTACAAAATCAGGATAGGTTACACTTTTACTACTCCTTTTTACAGTGGTACCTTGGGTTACAGACGCTTCAGGTTACAGACGCTTCAGGTTACAAACTCCGCTAACCCAGAAATACTACCTTGGGTTAAGAACTTTGCTTCAGGATGAGAACAGAAATTGCACAGCAGTGGCATGGCAGCAGCAGTGGGAGGCCCCATTAGCTAAAGTGGTGCTTCAGGTTAAGAACAGTTTCAGGTTAAGAACTGACCTCCAGAACGAATTAAGTTCTTAACCTGAGGTACCACTGTATAGTCCTGCATGGTGATAGGGTAGGAGGGATGCTATGGATCTTGTTGCCAATCCAAAAACTCAACCTCTCTTCCTAATTCTATACCAACTTAGGATCAATTAAAAAAAAAAATCTTTTACTTCTTCAATTATAGATGATGTCTACTTACACAAACATTGTATTGTGTTAATGCAAAACCCAGGGTCTTCCAGCTGGCTTCATTTTCCAAAGTCACTTTTGACATCACAAAAGCTGCTGTAGCTATGTTTCACAAACCTTTGGCTCAAAAGTATATTGCTTACATGAGAAGAAGACTTCCAAGAGTGAACAAAGCAGGTAACGGTAAAAATGGAATAACCTCTCAAGACTGTTTCCCACATACCCTAATGCCATCTATTCTGTAAACCGCCCTGAGAAATCATCATCATCATCTTTACTCGGACACAAATCTTTGAACATAAAATAGCGCTGACTTACATTAGTTGAATAGTGCACACACACTCAGAACATCAATTTTCTCAGCAAAATACATCAAAATAGCTGTTTGGGGAAAGACTGGTTTAAAAACATGGGAGCTATCCCCAGAGTATACAAGCAATATGAATTTTGTACTTAGAAATCTTGCTTTGGTAGAAAGTGGTTTCCAGCGGTTAGAGGGCAGAGGAAGTTCCATGCTCATGGCCATTGCCGTCCATGTGGTATTAATCTCAAGGTTAGATCGCTGTAATGCACTTGATGTGGGGCTGGCCTTGATCATTGCACCACCTCATCAGGAGGCCTGTTCTGTACAATTTAAGAATAGAGCTTTAAGCATGGCAGCATCTAACCTTAGGAACTCTTGTTACATATCAGACTGGTGCTACGTCTACTGTCTTTTTGGCACCTACTGAAGAACTTCATTTTCCAACAAGGCTTCAAAGTGAAGATTGTTATTTCAGTTGGTATCTGTATTGAATTTGAAATAGATTTTGTATATGATGTAGTAGCAGCAGCATTTTTTATGTTTGGTCATAAATCATAACAAAATCATTTAGAGCCAAGCCACAAATTTGGCTCTTAATTTCCAGGCTGCCAACACAAATAGAGAAACACAGTTTTCTCTATTTGTCACCTAATTTTCTTGGTCTGACAACAAAAAGCATGCAAAGACACTTGGTTTTACACTTGGTGGGGCCTTTAGAGAATGCTATATATACAGTTTGGGACCAGGGACCTAAAATAGAATCTGACCCCAGATATACCCAATTGATCCCTGCTCTCTGCAGGAGAGGTCATACATCAGATACCATCTCATCACAAGGAAGTCTATTCTGTACAATGGAGAAATTGGCCTTTTGGTGTGCCTACACAAGGAAATCAATCTGTAATTGACTGTGAACACTCAGTTGAAACTGAAATAACCCACTACCTACGGAACTCCCTTTCATTACATATCTAGCAGGTGTCATCTTTATTTTCTTTTTGGTTCTTGTTGCATACTTTTCTTTTTAAACATACCTTTGTGTGGAGATCTTTGTCCCAGTCTTTTATCTGTATTGATGTAGACATTGTATTCAAATATGTTTTGTTGTTAATGATTTTTATGGTTAAATCACTTTGGCATGTTTCATGGGGAGTGATTTATAAATGAAATGAAACAAACAAAGGAGATATATCCCTGCCCCAAGCAGCTTACAAACAGGACCTTAGGGTGCCATTTTGGTGGGGGAAAGCCACATAATTAGCATCACCAGGCCTGTAGTTCTAGGCCTTTAAATGTTACAGGAGTTCCATGGAGTAAAATTCATAAAAAAAACTTTTTGGAATGTTTAAAGGAGATCTTCATTAGCTTGGAACTTAAGTAGCTTATTTTTCATTTATCATTAACCACAAAGAGCCCAAGCAAATACAACTGCAATCCAGAAACAAAATAGCATAAAAAGACAAAACAATCCGGTGAAGCCAGAGGGCAACATGGTTTAAGATACTGGTGACATCTCAAGTATATGATGTGACATCTCAAAGAGCAGTGTATTCCAACAACAAAGTGCTTGCTGTTTATTGTACATTTGACCTGCCTGGCCAGAAGTAATTCATATTGACAGCCTTAAATCTTTTGTTTTGATAATTCACTTGCCTAAAATGACAGAAGAAGCAAAAAAAAAGTTCCTCGCCTCCTTTCTCTGGCCAAGAGCCCACATCAGCTAATAAAAATATCGCTAATTGCTGAGGCAGTGCTTACAAGTCAAAGCTTTTAGAATATATATTTTGATAGTGGATGATATTTCAGATCATTCGCTGAGGACTAGGAGGAGAAGGCAATTTGGCATGTTGTACAGGAAGAAATGCCTGCTTGACAAAGCATCATATTAATGAGGTAAACGACTACTTCAGCACAGTGGGAGAGATCAGGATGTAAATATCAGGGCGTAACCCTACAGAGGAAAATCCTCTAAAGACTTGTTGAAAGATGTGGTATCAAATGAATTGCTTGCTTCTTAGAAACTGCTTTGATATTTATTGGTTCAAATTGCTCCAGTGACTCACCCCTTGCATAAGCTTTCATGGCCCATTTTAATCTTGACATTTCGGGAAGCCAGTCTGATGCAGGATAATGACTAGGTTTTCAAAGGATCAAAATGAAAAAGGAGAAGCTGGGCTGTAATAATTATAGTCTGGCAACATATAGTTTCACATAATCTGAGTTGAGTAAAGTGATAATATAATAATGAGCAGAGCTATAATGCCAAGAAAGATTATAGAAAATGGAGCTCTCACTTTGGCTAAATTGGGCAGAATTGTATTTTGATATGTGTGTCTGTCTATGTTGAAAGCAAAGTAAATATTGCTTGCCTTGTTTGTGTGTATGTTTTGAAATAATAAAGAATAATACAAAGCTAGGTAATCATCTTATTATAGTAAGAAGTTGGTCCACAGAAAACAATAATACAAAGCTAGGTCATCATCTTATTATACTAAGAGGTTGGTCCATAGAAGGAAGTTCTACTGGTTTGTGTGATCTGAAGTCTCCTTGCTTAGGATGGCAGCCAAGGAAGGCTAACCACTTGACACTCCTTTTCTATATAAGAATATCTGTTGAAGATGCAGAGAGAGAAGTGTGCCACCATAGCTACTGCCTGAAGTGAAATAAACCCATTGTGTTGTATTGTCTGCCAGGAGCAGTCCTGTATCTGGTACCTCCACTGTACACATTGTACCCTCTGAAGTGTATATAGCTGGCCAAAAACAAGGCAAAATAGGCTAAGGTGTATTTTTTTGTCCCATGCACCTTTAAATGTTGATTTACTTAATATTTTATATAAAAAAACAAAACAGGAAATGTCTATAACTTGGAGGAAGCTGAGAAGGAGCAGTCTTCACTTTAACTTTGGGAACTGTAGGATTGCCTTCTAATAGACAAAAATCCTCCTGGTTAATATGTAAGGAGGAATAACAAAACCCAACACTTCCCAGAGTTCATGTCTTCAGAAGCAACTTAGAATACAGGGGTATATTAGAACCAGGTTTCAGCTTTAGCCTCAGCCCCCCTCAGAATTTGTTAAGAATGAGCGAGAAAGGCGTGAGGAAGGAAAATGGCAAAATTGTGAGTTGGTGTTGAGCATTGTAAGTCATGGTGTAATTCAGAGGGGAAAGGTTTGGCTCAGTTTCTAATGGCTAGTGGATTATATCCTTGCTGGAAAAGCAAACAACGAGTCTATGGCAGCGTTTCTTCCTCATTTAGATCCAACTCTTCACCAGATTGAGCCAGGAAGCTCAGTTTATTTCTGACGCAGTTCAAAACCTTCCTGAGGCAAGATCTTCTCCCTCAGTCAGACAAAGATGTCTGGCCAAACCATTAGTGGCCCCACTTATCAAGACTGAGACAGAAGTTTGGCTCCCACAGATGTCAGAATCTGAATTTTAATATATATATTTATATTTTCAAGCATGGAGACCATTTACTCTATTGCTTTTGGGACCTATTTCAAACCTGGGTTCCCCCCTTCTGCCAGAATAAACTGAGTATGTGCATGGCAACCTGATGAATTGATGAACTGGCCCTTATGCCAACAAATCTCCAATGTACACAACATGATTTGCTTGAGAAAATCGACATAGGTTCATTTAGCTAGTACTAGTGACACATGCTAATGGTGGCTGATCTACACTGCCAGTTTATCATGATCGACCCAAATCTGAGCATTTATCATTAGGCAGTGATCTTCAAACACTCACTATCATAAAAGTCTCCCATATCAAAGAACATTCTGTGAAGTAAACGGCATAGCTTTCATAGTTCAAAAATGTAGCCCAGGAAGCCAAAAATTACCGTAAGGCTATATCAGATAGCTATCCATCTAGAGAAACAGCAAATATCTCTTTGCATAAAACCACAAGGGTGGATGTGGCCAAAATTAAACCAAGGGTGCTGGCTTTAAGTACTCACTCGAGACACCAGTAATAATGTTTTATTGGGTGCACCCTCCACATCATAATGGACTTTGATGAAATAATGAAGTACTTGTGGTGCCTGTGAAGCTAAGCAGGCAGCGTTGCCAGCGACAGACCTCCCATGAATAAAATCGCCTTGGTAGCAACACTCTGCTGAGTGAGTCAACAAGCCAGAAATGCTGGCAACCCACCCACTTCCTATGTGACTTATCCCCGCCCCTCACACTTCTATTTCTTGAGCCTTGAAAACAACCATCATTTGTCTTTTTCAGTCTGTGGTTAATAGATATGTCTAGAGGACTTCATATTTTTTTGAATAAAAATTGACTGAGTTTGCTGAGCACAGCAACCAAAATGAGTGACAAATCTGTATCTGGCACTGCTACCACGTAAAGGCTCAGTCTAACCAAATGCACTTAGAAATTCCATTGATGTAAGTGGGAGACACAGAGTTGTGCTCCTGCTTTAACCCTGCCACTGCAACTAGCAAGCCTAGAAAGTTCATTTTTGGTGGATAACAGGGGGAAATATTTCTCACAGAACTATGAAGACCAAAGTTTGAACACACCAGTGGTTGTTAACATAAATGAAAATTAAGTGAAGGATTAACATCGGAATGGCTTGTTGACTAATTAAGAAATGCAATGTGGTATTAGATGAGCACTCCGCGAAATTCAGAGCATGGGAAGCCATCCAAAGATATATAATTTGGAATTTATATTTGGCTTTTTTTTTATTGTATTGTAGTTTGGAATGTTTTAATGTGGTTCTTATTGGATTATTAAAATGGAAAACTTAATAAATATTATAATAATAAAAAAAAGTTCATTTTTGGTAGGACAGCTTTTTCCTATGCATGTGTTTGAGGAAACAAAGGAGCATAAGCACTCAACCAAAAATACTCTCACTTAAGTTTCCATTTCACTATCCAATTTTGGGGGCATTTTACACATTACATTTTTAGGTAATGCCTGCTGAGTTTATATATGGTTGCAAACCTAAGTTTGCTTCTGTGTAATGTGTGAAATGACTAGACTGTAAGAGTACAAAAAGAGGAAGTCATTATACTGTAGTTGGTATATTCATTCTGTTCTTTACATACATTTTTGTTCACACTTTAGAACACGGTATAAACATCTGCTAATTGAACTAATTATATTCCTTTCTCTCCCAGTTGTCCCAAGAGCTAATTGGCGCACTTTATGTCATTTGTACTGACATCAAATAAATAAAACACACCATTGCGATTAAAAGAGCTCTGCTTCCAACAAATAAGGGATGAAATAAAAATTATGAGTAAGCCTGATTCACAAATCTGACAACACCCTTTAGATTTTGGAGTGGCAGAGGTCCAAATGCTAATCCTGATGAATTAATAAATGCTTGTGGATTGTGTTCTGAGATGAATCCTGAATGAGACGCACTTTCTAGTAACAGATCTAATTAAGATGAAATCCATAATTGTGGCAACTGCCATGAAGTCAAATTGTTACAAGACATATTTTCTGTTTAGCAGCCAAATTCTTAAAAGAACTGCATGGCATGTTGTTAAATAAAATCCAAGCCTTGCTGTGGAACTATGGCCAGTGAAGGTTTACCCATTTCTCAGGCAAACTTTATAAACAGGTGTCTGCAAGTAGTTTCCCCTAGACATCCATGCTTCTTATTTGTGTTGCCTGACTAATCACATTAAATCAAATCTGCTTCAGGAGATTTTTTTATGGGGGGGGGGGCATTATGCATCTCTTGTTATTGAGCTGGAAAGCAAAGAGGTAAGTAGTAAGCTCTCTAGATGTTCCTTACCAAGCTTGTTAACAAGGAACAGCTCTCTAATGTTTCTTTTACCTGGAAAAGGTTAAGACACACTCTGCCATCTTAATCTACCTACACAGAAGAACAAAAGCAGACAAATAAGAGGCCCAATTATCTCTCCTGGGGATCTGAGCCTGCTCCATATTGTGCTTCTTGTACCTACTTAATTAGCCCATACCATTGCACCCAGTGAAGAGTGAGAAGCCAAGCGCAGATAAGAAAATTGCCTCACGCTTTTTGCTATGTTGTTACATCACCCGTGCAGTTATTATCGTCAATTAACAGAATGTTTAAGCTGCAATGGATGTTTAAGCTGCAAGGTTAGACAAGGAATGAAACTGGGTGGAGTTAAGAAAGATTGATGCCAGGTCTCTAAAAAACAGAGGAGAAGAATCACTTCCTGTAACATGGGGGGGGGGGGAGAGAAGAGAGAAATGGGAGTGATCCATGTCCTCCTGGACTTTGTGGTAAACTTCTCATACATTAAAATATTTATAAATTGTACAATACATCCATAGGCAACAGTCAGGATACACTTGACTGGGGTTTTTTTTACATCTGGGATCAGTTTGAAAACATTTCTGGATCCTACTATACTATTGTACTGCACCATTTGTATAGTTAACTTCTCTCTCTCTCTCTCTCTCTCTCTCTTTCTTTCTTTCTTTTGCCACAGTGACATTTAAGATGGAATCAATCCTGTCTGAGTGCCCAAGAAAAAGCATTGAGAGGTTAACTCTAAAATGTCCACAGACACAAGTTTTCCTCCACACTGCTATTTATCAAATTCTCTTATCAAATTTCTACCCATTTTTCTCTAGATGCATGGGCATCAACTCCTATGGGCTGAGATATCTTCAGTCTCCTCTAAATTGTTTAACAGGGGCCTCACACACACCCCGTATTGAAAGTGCAAAGGAGGCCAAGCACTGAGCGTAGCACTGCCCACACCACCCTGCTGCCCGTGCTACTGCCTCCACTTCCTCCTCTTCCCACCACTGCTGCAGGGCTCTTGGCAGAAGCGGCTGCGGTGCTGACAACTTGGGCACATCCACAAGCAGCCAGCCCTCCTACAGCCAGGGAGCCCTGCTAGAGCCCTGCGTTGCCACTGCCATTTCTCCCACCACTGCCAGTGACCGTGGCTGCTGAGGCTGACAAAGAAGTGGCTCCCACTCCAGTTGTGCCAGCCTCAGCCAGGCCACAACCTGGCTGGCAAAAATCTTGCCTGCTCTGCCACCAGGCTCGATTGGCTGGGCTGGGCGCTTGGCCTCCTCCTGGTTTGACATACACCTGTGGTGTGCAGCGTGTGGTGTCACAGGTGTTACATGGCACTGAGCCCCCTCAATGTTGGGCCCAAGGCAGTGCCTCTGTCTAGATGTCATTCTTCAACCTATCATTTTTTCTGCTGCCTGTACAGTAGCCTTCCTTATCCAGGGATAGGAAACCTCCCGCAAGACCTCTCTATTCAGCTTTCAGGACTCTCCCTAGGCTGCATTTCCTCCTCAGCTACTCCCTCGCCAACCACACTTTGCTTCCTCCTTGAGTGTTTTTGCAGGGTTGGAATGTTTCCTTTAACGCTGATGACTCTTACTTACCTGGGTGGAGGATAGAGAGGGGTATGTATTTACAGAAACTACCCTACCATGCAAAGGCTAAATTTACATTTGTTGCTCCACCCACTTTTGCCTTTGGCTCTACCCACCATTAGCATGTGCCCACTGAAAGACTGGCCAGACAGGAATGTGGCCCTCCATCAAAAATAGATTCCCTGCCCTTAGGGACGCGGGTGGCGCTGTGGGTAAAATCTCAGTGCCTAGGACTTGCCAATCGTATGGTCGGCGGTTCGAATCCCCGTGGCAGGGTGAGCTCCCGCCTTTTGATCCCAGCTCCTGCCCACCTAGCAGTTCGAAAGCACCCCTAAGTGCAAGTAAATAAATAGGTACCGCTTTATAGCGGGAAGGTAAACGGCGTTTCTGTGTGCTGCGCTGGTGCTGGCTCGCCAGAGCAGCTTTGTCACGCTGGCCACGTGCCCCGGAAGTGTCTCCGGACAGCGCTGGCCCCCGACCTCTTAAGTGAGATGGGCACACAACCCTAGAGTCGGACACGACTGGCCCGTACGGGCAGGGGTAACTTTACCTTTTACCCCTGCCCTAATCCCTCTCAGGTCTGAAGAACCTTGTACATCCTTTTTCGTTTCTGGGGAGTGTGATATCAAACTCCTCAACCATCCTAAAATAGTTCATTTCACTGCTCAGTTCCTAGTAATTTGCCTTTAGCTTCTTGTTTCTTGTCCCTTCCTCTATATGACATGGGAGAGTTATTCTCCACCTTCTATACGCCAACCTTCTAAGTCTTGAGCTGGGGCCTCCAGTGGCCAGACTTTGCTATGTCACTTCCTGTACCATGTGGGAATTGAACGAGCCAACTAGGCTCCGTAGGACAAGGGCATCCCCTAGGCTGCAGTACCAGACTGAGTTCTGCCAGCAGATACTACCAATTGAATGTAGTCAGCTGACCTTGCAGCCCAATCAAGAGACACCAGGCCCTTTGATTCCCTTCCTGCTGTGCTGATGTTCTGAGCCACTTGCCTCATCTAGAAACACAAAGTGGCACTTGCCTCATCTTGCACCTACCCTACCTCTCCTCATCCTGGAAATTCTCAGAAATCTCCAAATCAGTGGAGTTTTGAAAGTTTCAGTCCACCCTCTTGATTCAAAATAGTGTCCCGTTGTGTCCAAACATAGATGAAAACTTTCTCTTGGGAACCATCATTCAAAGTTTGGTTAAAAGATTTTGATTGATGGTTCCCAAGAGCAAGTTTTCATCTACATTTGGACACAATTGGACACTATTTTGAATCAAGAGGGTAGATGGAAACTTTCAAAACTGCACTGAATCTAACCTCTGATTTCAAAACGCCACTGATTTGGAGATTTCTGAGAATTCCCAAGCAATGCCTCGTATGAAGCTGCTAGTAGTTATATAACCCCATTAATCTCCTTTTCACTGGAATAAACATACTCATCCTTTCAGCCTCTTGACATATGTCTTGCATTCTGAAACCATGATCATGTTTGCTCCTCTCTTGGGCTTCCTCCCCAATCAAGCCACAATTTTCTTATCCTGTGGTCCACTAAAACCAAATACAGTCTCCAGCAGAGTACTGTACATAGTAATTTTCGCTAAATAAACATTTTGAGTGGAATGTTCAGAAGCTTAAAGAAAGGAAATCAGGCCTATTCCAAAGAGGTTGCATTGATCACCACTGAGAGCCTGGGACATGTACTAAAAATGGCATGCCCAAATATAAACAATATCCTTGCCAAAAGATCAGCGTTGGGCAATAAAACGATTCCAGAAGCCCATAGCCATCACAAAAGCTGTCAAATTTGCACCCTGTCCCACTTCAAACAAAAAAATGACACAGGCATGGAAACACCAGGAGTTTTCTCTCTCCTACTTTTAACAACATGTGGTGTGTGGCTTACTGAATCATATGGTGTGTGTTCTTTTGGTTTCTTAAAACAAATTTTTGCTTAACCTCTGCTGTGACCCGGTGAGTAAACACAGCACCAAGATATGCTCAATTTCTATTTCTTTCAAAAACCAGAATGTTTGCTTATGTGGTGACCAGTGGAGGAGAAATGCCTTCTCTGATTAACCCCACAATGAATATTTGCCGCTTCTTGTTTTCCGACATAATTTTCTCTGTGCCTCCTAATTGCAAATGTTCTTGTTTGTGTCAGATACCTAATGCTGATGTATGTCTTTGTTGATTCACGTGTTATACAGTTGATCTCCTCCAGTTAATTAAAGGTCTAGACACAACGTCTGTGAACCTACCTTCAGATATTTGCCCTCGCCATCCCAATACCCTGGGAGTCCAGACAGCAGAATGAATACAAATCCACATGTGCCCAGGACCAGCTCGCTCCCCCACTCCTTCTTGAAATTACTGTGGTTGGAATTTGTGAAACAAGACCAGCTGTCAGGGAAAGGGAAAAGATTATTCGTCTGATGAGGGGGTTTTTTCCTCTCTTAAGTCTTCCTTCTTTCTCTTTGCTGCTGATGTTACAGCCCAAGGCAACAACATATAGTCATAATGATCAGATGGCGGCAGCAGAAACTAATCTTGACACCTGTAGAGCTCAAGCATGGCACCCAAAAGGGAATGGGAACTGAAAGAAGAAAATGGCTGTTTCATATGGTCATCATGCTGCATAAACAGCAGCTTACAGTATGGGGAAATGTGATAACAGATCAGCGACAGGAAACTACAAAATACAGTGGTACCTCTGGTTAAGAAGGTCCAGAGGTCCATTCTTAACCTGAAACTGTTCTTAACCTGAAGCACCACTTTAGCTAATGGGGCCTCCCGCTGCCGTCATGCTACCGCCACACGATTTCTGTTCTTATCCTGAAGCAAAGTTCTTAACCCGAGGTACTATTTCTGGGTTAGCGGAGTCTGTAACCTGAAATGTCTGTAACCTGAAGTGTCTGTAACCTGAGGTACCACTGTATACTTCTTCACATAGCATATAGTTAAACTATGGACATTTCTCCTGCAAGAGATTGTGATGGGCACCAGCTTGGATGGATTTAAAAGATGAGAGAAATGCATGGAGGAAAAAACTATCAGGGTCTACTAACCCAGATGGATATGTTCTGTCTCCACTGTCAGAAACAGTATGCTTCTAAATACCAGTTGCTGGAAACTGCAAAGTGGTGTTGTACTCAAAACATACTTGAAGGCTTCCCATGGGCATCCATATGAAAACATGTATTTGAAAAGTTCTTCTTATATGTATTTCATCTCAATATTTCTAAGTGTATTTCATCCTAAAACACACATTTTTATGTACAGGCTGACATTGCAACCCTGGACCAATAAGCCTCCTAACCAATAGCACCTTGTTGACCTTCATCTAGCCCATTACTGACTTGAGACACTACAATAAGGCATCTGAGGATTCTGAATTGGTGGAACAGCCTCTTGGCATTCTATAATTGTGGATGTGGAACTATGAGTAGGAGGAGTATTTTGCCTGGTCCTCATGAATGTATTCTCTATTCTGTAGAGTCATAACCACAATCTGACAGCTCCTCATTATTGGGTAGCACAGAAGTGTAGCAAATAAGGATTTCAAGAGGCATATCTGTATGGAAATCTTCCTATTGTCCTGGAGCATGCTATAGTGTGTGCAACTCAACATGGAAAGCTGTATAAGAGATGTGGAAAGGGTCAATATGACAATATGTTTCCCATTCCTAAACCTCCTGCTCCAGTTTTCGGTGGGCCATATTTAGACCACAGTTCTTTGCAACTGCCAAGGAAAGAGATAGGGAATAAAGTCAAGCTGCGAAAAGGGGGCCATGTGGCTTGCAGCATTCCTGAAAAACCCTCCATGTGAGGAATGAGGAATGAGTCATGTGAGAATATCATACTGGAGAGGAGGATTGTGCATAAATGGCTGCATTTAATATAATATATAATATATTTAATATAAGACACATAGTTCATATATTCAGAATAGGACCGGAAGGACACAAGAAATTATTAATGGCCTTTTAGCGGTATTACACTGATGGGAGCACTCAAAAAACATTGTTATTTTAGACACAAGGCGTAAAATCTATTTGCACCCATCTTCCATTTATGCAACAAGGCTCCACTGCCCTGCAGCCCATTGCACCTCCCTGGATCTGCTCCAGAGAGTAGCTCAAAAAAGGGGGGATGGGGCTGCTGCAGGGAGAAGGAAGAGCAGAATTCTGCTCACACAATTTTAGCTACTTACAGGTATACTGTCTTGCCAAAGTTAAGGATTTTAAGCCCAACTGATTTCAATGACACCAAATCAAGCAGAGCTTTGGTGAAACAAGCCTAAACAAAAGTATTCCAAAGCACAGTTCCACTTACTGCCAAGTAAATGTGTTTAGAATTGTAGCCTGAGTGGTCCCAATTGACATCAATGGGATTTGAAGTGCCCAGAAGGTAAAGAAAGGTAGCCAAAATATACATTCTAAAAGTATTATTACTGTCAAGCTAATCTCAGCTATCTGATATTATGCCCTAATGTTTTTTTGGATACTGGGAGTTAATGATGCTGGTAGTGAACATAATATAATTTGGATGTGTGCAAAGCTGTCTTTCTAGGATTGCAGGCAAACCAAAACAAACCACTCTGGGTTACACAATCAGCAGTGTTGTTATTAACCCTGAACATTAATGGAGTTGAAGAGCTAGCTTTTCATATTATTTGAGCATGAATGTACACATGCAGCAATTGTTGCTTTCCTTTTGCTTAATGTGTGTTATGTTCAGTGCCTCAAGCAAATGTTAAGTATGGCAAAATATTTTATGCCCTACTGTATATATTTTGGTGCTCACCAATGCTCATTGCAGTGTTCGTGGAGTTTAACATCTATGTTGCAAAGTACCATTAGTCAAAGCGGCTATGCGGTGCCACTGGAGGCAAAGCTGCTAAGACATGGATAGGCAACCTAAGGCTCTTGGGCCAGATCCGGCCCAATCACCTTCTCAATTCTGCCCGTGGATGGTCCGGGAATCAGTGTGTTACATGAGTGGAATGTGTCCTTTTATTTAAAATGCATCTCTGGGTTATTTGTGGGGGCTGCCTGGTGTTTTTACATGAGTAGAGTGTGTGCTTTTATTTAAAATGCATCTCTGGGTTATTTGTGGGGCATAGGAATTCGTTCATTTTTATTTTATTTTCAAAATACAGTCCAGCCCCCCACAAGGTCTGAGGGACAGTGGACCGGCCCCCTGCTGAAAAAGTTTGCTGACCCCTGTGCTAAGAGGTAATTTGGCACAGAGAAATGGCATGTGGGGAAGCTTTTAAACAGCTCTCCCCTTTATTGCTTCGTCATTTCCAGTTCCCTGATCCCAAAGTGTTTTTCCCCCCCATTTGCTTATTTTAAAAGGCAGTTTATTTTGCTTATTTTCATTGGTGTAGTTACATGCATTTATTTGAAGCATGTAGTGTGGCCCTAAAAAATACAATTAGAGCCATTTCAGTGGTCTGCACTGTGTGTGACTAATATCACTGATAAGTGAATTCTAATAAATGGAGGAATCAGGGGGAAATACCTTGCTGAATCATGGTTTCAGGGTCATTTTTCAAACCAGCATTTCCTACTACCCACTTATTTCATTTATTATTAATTATTAATATAACCAATATTGTTATTATTAATTATTATTATTAATAATAATACTAACAATTATTTAATTTTATATACTACCCTTTATCAGAAGATCCCAGGAAGGTGTACAACATTAAGAACACATTAAAGAACATCAATGATTAAAAAATAATAAAAATGTAAGTGGGCATCTAATGCTACATTGGAAGTCCAAACAAAATGGAACACAATGAGATACCCTTCAGACATCCAGGCTTCTGAAGGAAGTGGGATTAGTGCTTTCTGTTTTCATGTTGTTTTCCTAATGTTCCAAAATAGAAATACCTAAAAACAGAACCACACTGTATCAAACACCCAGTCTCCCAATCAAATGGCTGTGAATTTGTGGGCAGCATTTTGAAACCATCCCAAATTCTATTTAAAGCCAAGCAAGTAATATATATATTTTTAAAAACAAGGTCGAAGGCTCTCCATTTAAATGAAAGCCAAAACCAGCCCCATAAGCAGAAAAGACTGCCTCATCAAGCCTAGCTGAGGTCAGTTAACTGATGATTTTGCTCTGTTTACACAATCATTGCATCATAGACCGCCATATTAACGATTTCAGGGCCTCTCTTAAACACAGGAGGATAAACAAATGATATAATGGTGTGGGGGCAAATAGACTTAAGGTAACAGAGTAAACAGTCCTACAGCAATAAAGTGACTCATCCCGATTGTTAGACAGCGTGTTACACACAAATGAGCTGAACGGAATATACAATCGAGAACATGCCATGGGAAACTCATGCCAGACACTGTAAGCCTAATTCGGCTTTTGAAATATTATTGTCTCTTTCATTTATGGAATTTCAGCATGGCTACACGGGAAGGTGTCGACCGTGGTCCTTACATTCACCAATGGAAATACAGAGCAAGAGCTTTTCCCCAAATACCTCAAGAACTAGTGCCATTGACCATATGAACTGTTTGCAACCCTAAAGCTCTACTGCCTCAACCGATTCCTTTTTATACACACATTTGGATCCCTCCTGTTACCTTTCTTCACAAATCCCACTGCAGCTGGGAATCCTGATGCCATTAACTAAGGGAGAGGCTGTGTATCAGTGGAAGAACACATGCATTGCTCTTCCTTTCCATCTCTAGCGTCCTCAGGTCAGGGTGGGAAAGTTTCCCTGCCTGAAACCTTGGACAGCCACTGCCCACGCATAACACTGAGCTAGATGGAGTGATAGTCTTGGCAGAAACCAGCTTCCTATATTCCTGCCATTACATAAATTCCTACAGTTTCCTCATAGGCTGTCTCGCTTATTAATGCTGATATAGATACAGCAGCCGCGGTGCGCTGCTGTGCTGCAGAGGGCAAATGACTCAGAAAGGAATAGAATTGTTTTACTAAGCATTGTTTGGACCTTTCAGCGGTGGGCGGAACCTGCTGGTTCCATTTCATAATTAATTCATTTAAAATTAATTAACAGTCAGATTAGTATTTAATTCAGACACCAGCATGGAGTCAGAGCCTAGAGGCCCCCAAGCATGCCTCAGTCTCTTGGCATTCTGAGAGAGGCAGTTCCAGCCTGCCATGACTCTGTTAGTGAAGGCGCATTTCCTACTTTGCAAAGGACAGTCCTCTACTGAGGAAAGTATTCCTCTCTCTGAAGGTTTGCAGACCATCCAAGTGTCCCTATTTCCCAGGGACATCCCTGATGTAGAGAAGCTGTCCCGGTTTCTGATTTGATCCTGGAATGTCCCACTTTTCCTTAAGGGTAAAGGGACCCCTGACCATTAGGTCCAGTCATGGCCGACTCTGGGGTTGCGGCGCTTATCTCGCTTTACTGGCTGAGGGAGCCGGCGTACAGCTTCCAGGTCATGTGGCCAGCATGACTAAGCCACTTCTGGTGAACCAGAGCAGTGCACGGAAATGCCGTTTACCTTCCCGCCGGAGTGGTACCTATTTATCTACCTGCACTTTGACGTGCTTTCAAACTGCTAGGTTGGCAGGAGCAGGGACCAAGCAACGGGAGCTCACCCTTTCGCGGGGATTCGAACTGCCGACCTTCTGATCAGCAAGTCCTAGGCTCTGTGGTTTAACCCACAGTGGTAATCCTGTATGGGGAATATTTTTTTAAAATGTTTAATTACGTTTTTATATATGCCCAGAGTGTCTGGGGCAACGCAATAAGATGTGTGGGGTATAAATAGTAAAATTATCATTATGGAATGGGATGTCCCTATTTTCACTGGAGAAATGTTAGAGGATTTGGGCTTGTCCAGTTCAAATCTGGTATGATGACAAAGACCCAGAAGAAGGGAAAGCAGAGACTTTGAAGTTACCCCCACTGGTAGTTAGCATCTGAACAGCAGGCACACATGGTCACAGTCTTCCCCAACATGCTGAGAAGCCTTGTATTTCTATTTAAAGTATAGTAATTATTTCTAAGCTTGCATCTATGTGTATAAATTAACATATGCAGATTTTCTGCAAACCTGTGCCCTCTTTTATGTGTTTTCTCCTGCTCTGGAGGAGCAGCCACAGTCAAGTAAGTGAGGTGGATATGTGTAAAGAATCTTCTTCAGCTTTTGGATTGCAATCTGAGCTGTAGAAGTTTTATTTTAGGGATGGCTTCCTTTGGAATACTGGTCAGCTTTACCCCAGGTTCATATTCCGAACTGGGACATTATAGTGTTTGGCGACATCATTACTTATCATAAGCTGGATCAAGAATCTTACCTGATTTTACCATATGCGTGTGTGTGTATGTGTGTGCGCCCCCTATATATAATCCCTATATTATTCATCAGATGAAATGAAGGAATCGGAAACTCCTGCTAAGACTTTAAGTGGGTTCCCCCCCAAAAAAAATATTACTATGCTTAAACTCCTTCTTCCCCTCCCCCCAGTTAGGTTTTTTCTTTCTTTTTTCTTGTCTAGCATGTATCAAAGTTGAGTTGTGTCCTAGACTATTTGCCTGTGGCAAAGGACAAGAGAATACACACTGCAAAGATACATGATCTTTTCAATTTACAAGTTTGTACTGTGCAATGGTATGATGATTGCTCAGTAGCTTTCCATAGTGATGTGCTGACCTGTCAATGCATAGCTCAAGTCAGTAGAAAAAAGATAAGTGTTTTGCCCAGTTAGCTTCAACAATTTAGGTGGGTTTTGTCTCTGGTTTGCTTCCCTCCTCCACCAGTGGAAGCTGATAACAAAGGGTAAAATGAAATGACAGCAATAATGCTCTCTTGCTTCGAGCTATGAAAACAGGCCCAGTGGATGACCCATGAACATACTAACAGATTGTCTGCCTTCATATCTCCCACCTGGGAATCTGCTCTCCTCCTCACACAAAGGAAGTCCAGTATTTCCCCCTGCAATATCCCTTCCCCAACCAAGAAAGAAGGTAGCATCCTTCCTCTTAAAACTTGTGGTGACACTCAAAGGTGTGCCACCCAATGAAGTGATTCCCTTTGAGGTTACCCCTTCAGGAGGGATCATCCCCACTAGTGGTCAACCACCAGCAGCTAATGTCTCCAAGGGATATTCCCCTTCTCCAGAAATGACTATCTAGCCAGAATCTGAGAGGCAGATGTTGGAGTCTGGGGAGCAGGGTCTCCTCACCTGGCCAGTGATGGAACTGTGACTGCTTGGTAGATGAGCTGCTTGGTAGATGGCAATGAAGGTCTAGGAGTGAGAAGTTGCTCAACTTCCACATCTCTTTGTTGCTGCCTGTTCTTCTGCCTCTGTTGCCACATTTCAGGAACCACCATGCTAGTTCTCTACTGCTCTCAGCAGTCCCCTGTGCATTTGTCATCTCCCTGAATATTCTTTCTAAGTCAAGTCAATTAGGCCATGAAGGTACCTCAGCTGACCTCATTAACTCACTCATTCACCCACTTGAAGACTGACCTGGATAGTCCGTCTCAGAAGAGAGCCTACAATGGGTATCTAATAGGCACCTCTACCTTCTTCTACATATCTTCTTATGTTAAATATCTGCCAGGTGTGACGTCTAAACGCCTTCCACATGTGCCGTGTCAGGAAGGTTTTGGCCAACACATGGCAAGACAGAGTCTCAAACAAAGATATGCTCTCCCAAGCCCACATTCCCAGCATGTTCACACTTCTGGGTCAGCGACACCTATGCTGGGCTTGGTCATGTCCACAGAATATAAGATGGCAGGGTCCCCAAGGGCGTGCTCTACAGGGAACTGGCTTTGGCAGACCAACTCTATATTACAAATGCATGGCAACATCAACTCCGCCATCTGGGAATCCCTTGCAGACAACCGCAGTGCCTGGAGACAATCAGTCAGGCTATGTATCCACAGCAGTGACCAGAGGAGGAATGACCACTGAGAGGAGCGCAGAGAGAAGAAATGCCATGGTGCATCTGCATCAGCATAACTGGATGCCTTCATCTGCCCCAGCTGCAACAAAACAGCTCTCCCTCATCACTCTCTACAGCCGCAGCAGGCGCTGTAACCTTCCAAGAGTTTGACTTCACTCCCAAAGACCCATTCCTACATAGTCTCCCGAGACAGACAAATGCCAGAAGCAGAAGCAGCACATTAAGTATCTGAAAGTGAGTTAAGTTTAATGGGGAAGCATGACAATTTAGGTTCTGCCTGCTTTCTATTGAATTCTATTTACATTAATTCTATTTACATTCCTTTTGAAAAGAGGAAAAAGTGTCTCTAGGCTCCTTATTGACTTTTTTTTTTGCCGTGTTCACTTTCAAAGGTCTGCCTCCTTGACTTTTTTTTTAAAAAAAATACATTACTTTCAAAAGTGAGCTGTCAGCTTTGGCATTGTCTCCTTGCTTTGTTGAAAACAGCCATTTAGCATGTAGCAGATAAGTTTCAAAATGCCATCTTTGCTGGAAGGCAGAGTTTAATTTCTTCATTCCTCCCTACAGGGGGGTCAGGAATCCTACCCCTGCCTTCTCATAAAGTTCTTTGTGACACAGGAAGGCCTACTTATTATACAGGAATGCTGAAAGCATTTCTCTTCCCACCCCTCTCCCTTTGATTTTTATTGCTTTAGCTTCTGGGTCCTTTGTGCCTCGTAATTATACATTTTGCCTCACATCTTTGCTTTCCATAATGACTAATGTAAAATATGTGTACCAGGAAAGGGAAGCTTATAACTGTGAGATTAATAATTAGCAATTAGCGTTAATTAAGGTAATTATTTCAATAATAAGACATCCAAAAACAACCATACAGTAAACAAATCTGTAGAATGTGTTATGGATTGCTGATGAGGATGGGGGAAGGAGGAGAGCAGCAATCATCAGGAGATTAAAGGGAAATGCCAAAGACATTTTAAAGAATTATTTTTGAGCCTTGGGGCACGATGGACACATCCAACCGGTTTTGCCTCTTGCAGAGAATCTTTAGCCCGTGCCACCGCTTACAACACAGAGATGAGAGGAGATTCGACTGTGAAACTTGATAATGCTCATTAAAAACTCCCATTGCAATGCAATTGGCAGTATCTCCAATGGTGCTGGGAAAAAGCCAGGAGGGCAGGGATAATTTTGAGGAGGCAGCAGTGAAATTTCTATCATCATTTATAGTGCCAACACATCTCTCTTTTAACCACCTCGTCCAAATGAGTGCCTCTCACACTGCTGCAGTAATGATGCTGTCCGCCAAAGAGAGACAATTGTGGTCATGTTAAATCAGTTACACCGGTGCTCTTCTGTCCTGAATCACTTGGTCCAGTTGATGCTACAAGAAGAGATGTCTCTAGTCTTTTCTGCCCGACATGTCTCCCATGGACACTGTTTTCTGCAGGAAGAATAATTTGGCTGATGTCTAAAAGTGCCTGTTAAATTTTAGCAAGATGTAATGGCTCAGATACTGATGACTCCCTGGAAAATATACACACACCACTTGCCACCTGGCTCTCTCAATTTTCAGGCCACCTGGCATGATGAGGTGGGGGCCTTCTTATAGGATCTCATGGGCATGTTGTTGCTTCTCTCTCTCTCCCACCCCTACATCACCCAAACATATCCAGAAAATGTTTAGGGAGCATGAAGGTAAAGGTAGGCCTATGCAAGGGAAAGTGAGGTATGTTCTTTTCTTCCTCTGAAGGCACAGCTACATTAAAAATGTAACCCTATTCAATGGTGTGATGAAACCTGACCTGCTGAGTATTAATTATGACTGACTAGAACAGACCGCACCTTCCTGGCTATCAAGCCTGATGGAATCCTAAGGGTTAGTAGGAGAAACCATTAAAGTGATTTAAACAGAAGGCCTTCCAGCTAGTGGTTGTGAAATGCAGGTTGCTCTCAGATGACCCATCTCTGGAGCATTCATCCTGATCTGTTGGCACAAATTCTGTGGGAAGGTTAGACAATGTCGCTTGTTTACTGAGCATTCATTCTCATTGGCTGGCAGGGGAAGGTTATACGGTGTTGTGTCAAACAATTGCCATCTCACAGCTTCCGGTGCTTTCCCCCATTAATTTTCTGATCACAAAATGTCCCATTGGGGAGTGGGTGGGTTTGTTGCGCAAGAGCAACAAACCAGCTTTAATTATACAAGCTGAATTTGCTGGCATGTGATTAAATCCCACTCCAAAACAGCAACAGTTTGGAAGTGCCTGCAAAAATGATTCTGGTGGACTTAAAGAGCACCACTGGAGCCTGAATGGTAGGCCGTTCTACCCTGATTTGGTTAAATATAAGCATTTGGACCTACAGTGTGAGAGCCAGTGTGGTGTAGTGGTTAAGAGCGGTGGACTTGTAATCTGGGGAACCGGGTTCGCGTCTCCGCTCCTCCACATGCAGCTGCTGGGTGACCTTGGGCCAGTCACACTTCTCTGAAGTCTCTCAGCCCCACTCACCTCACAGAGTGTTTGTTGTGGGGGAGGAAGGGAAAGGAGATTGTTAGCCGCTTTGAGACTCCTTAAGGGGAGTGAAAGGAGTCCAAACTCTTCTTCTTCTTCTTCTACAGTGGCCATGGTTTGGAGAGGACTCAGTACCGAGAAAACTGGCGATATAATGTTGGGGGAAACAGAGTCAGCGGTAAACCCCACACCACCTTTGATGAAATCTGAAGCAGGAGTAAGGAAATTTTAAACCTAGGAGATATTTCCCCCCAAGTGGCAAGTCTTTAGGATGACATGAGGGATTCCAGTGGTGGGCACTGCAAACATGAGCAGGGCCAGAGCTGGTGCCCCACACATGTATATCTCTACCCGACACTTACAGACCTCCACACACAGCATGCTGCACATACTCGTAATACATATATACACAGAACGCAGCTCATGCACACAAACACATAAACAAACCAGTATGCAGAGAGACTCTCAGTCCTCTCACCAACCCACAGCAAATAGGATTGGGGAGAAAGCATTTCAAAATGCTCTTTCTTTATTATGATGTTTAGTAGTTGCCAGCTATAAAAATGTCTCAAAACAACTTACAATTATAAATAAAACTTTACGGCTTGTAGCAGTAAGGTTTTCAAGTGAGAATTCACAGATTCCGTTGCGGTGCACCTCAGAAATATCTGTAATTTAGTGCTGCATTTTATGTTTTGATTTTTTTTAATTGATAATGGAAATCATGGCTGCTTCAGCTGGGGCCAGATTATTGAACAGGCTAACAAGGCACTGACCTCAGGCTTGTTATAACACTGGTACAGTTTCTTAATTCTGCCCCTCTCCCCCCATCAGATCTGATTCCAGCCTCTGTTGGCATAGACCCTGAGGATCATCTAGTCAAACCCAAATATGCCGCTGTCCCATACGGGGATCAAAGTTGCCACCTTGGCGTTATCAGCACCATGCTCTTACAGGGTCAAGGGGCCTGATCTTGGGCCTGTGTTTTCTATTTATTTGTGTGTTTGTTTGTTTATTGCATTTATGTCCTATTGCGTTTATACCTCCAAGCTCAAGGTGTTGTACCTTGGTTCTTCCCCTCCTCATTTAATCTGCACAACAACCCTGTGCTGTAAATTAGCCTGAGATGCAGTGACTGACCCAAGGTCACCCACTGAACTTCATGACTAAACTGGTACTGGTGTGGCGGGGCAGGGGGCAGTTTGTGAGCCACGGAGACTCCCAGCAATTTTCAAACGGTTATTTTTATTTTTATTTTTTTAAAAAAAGGTTTGAGAGTTTAAACCAGATTGGATTAAGGTCTAATCTTGATGTACCCCTGTCTTTACATACATCAGCATCTCTTTCTCCACATGTTCCTGTTTATCCATTGTATCTCCACAAAGTGCTCAAACTGCTGTACAACAAATAAAATCGCTGATAAACAATCTCTCAGCTCTGCATTTGCTGCCTCTCCCCGCCAAAAAAAGTTTTGTTTCAACGGCCTTTGAAAATGTCTTAATGCCATGCCTAAAAGATTTCTCCAAGTAGCATTTTAAAGTCCTTGCTCCGCCGAGATCTTCTGAGCGTTGTGCTGCTGGAGCTTAGGTTAAGTAAAAGACGGCTCGAGATAGAGATCAGACACATGATTCCCAAATAAGGTCAAGTTTAAAATTATAGTAGGAAAACTCCAAACACTGAAACCGAGCTAATCCTAGGTAATGGAGCTGCATGCTGATTGGTAAATGCTCATGAAAGTTTTAGATAAAGGAAAGCTGTTTGTAATTAGAAAAGGTTAAAGTCAGAAGTAAATTTTTATGGCTTCTCCCTCCCTTTCCTCTCCCAGTCCACTTTGATGGCTTTTAAAAAATAATAATAATAAAAGCTCCACTGTGTTTTCTGTCTAACAGAGATAATTCACTGCATATATAACTTCCTAGTGTGACATAAGAAATTAAAACGTTTTCATTTAGAAGCAAACTGGTTCAGTTCCCTTCCAAAGTGTGCCAAGAAAAGAGGGAGGGGAATTTCTCCCAATTATCTTGGCAATGAGAGGCAGGGCAGTTTGCCAGAGATTTACAACCAAACATTTGCAAGATGTTCACACAGAAAATTACGTGCTGAATGTTGACACACTTCCTTTTGTCAGTGTTATTGTAACCCAGCCCTTTCCAATCAGCATTTGGGTATATTATGATGATACGTTTGAGTCATAATCTTGTCAAGTGCCCCTGGGTTTTGTAGAAAGCGGCTTCCTTCACTTTGCCAGCTGGAATCTCTCTGCCAGAGTTGATGCCCCGATGCTGGATTTGGGGGAATGGTGGTGGAGGAGGAGGAGGCGGGTGGGGAGTGGGTGGTAAACTCTTGTGCTGCCAGCAGGCCACTAGGGGTCATTATAAGACACAGCCATCTTTCCATTGAGGTTCCTCAGTAGTTTGGTTCAAGGAGCATATCCCTGCATTCCCTACTCTCTGAAATTGGAATGCTCCAAAGCAATTTGCTCTTGAAAAGTTTTCTGCAAACAGTGACGCAGTGTGTAGCTGCAGTTCAAAAAGGCCTGGAATGAGTCATAAAGGAACTGAACATAAAACAGCATTTATCATGCTGCCATGCTGTAAATCCATGATGTGGCCAAATTTGGAACACTAAGTACAGTTGAGGTTGCCTCTTCTTAAGCTAGATTTCAAGGAGCCTGAAAGGGCACAGAAAAGGGCAAGCAAAATGAGGAGGAGGCCTGTTCAGGCAGCCTTCCCCAAGCTGGTGCCCTCCAGATATTTTGGGCTACACCTCCCATCATCCCTGACCATTGGCCATGCTCGCAGGGGCCAGTAGGAGTTGCAGTTCAAAACCTCTGGAAAGTACCAGGTTGGGGAAGTCTGGTCCAAAGCATTTGGGGCGTCTTCCTTTTGAAAAACAAACTAGCTAGTGACCCTAGGAGTGGGACGCATCAAAGAGGTATATAACATTATCAATCGTGTGGAAAGAAAGTGAGGTCAACCAACTAATTGGGAGCAAACAGGAGACAGCAAATGCAAAGAGGAGAGCAGGATTAGTGCAGAAAAGCCAATGGGCATGTATGGAGAACACGGGCCTTCATGATCCCACTCCTCACATCCTTGGCATGCATTGTTACTTCCCATGTGGTTGCAAGGACAGGGTGAGGGGGTCACAGAAACAGCTGGTGGCATTAAAGCAAAGGGCGTAAGCTATGCCATGTGCCCAGGCATGAGCACTGACCATTCAATAATGTAGTGTGGCCATAAATGACATTCACATTTGGGTGTTTATTCCGTTGTTATTGTTATTATTAACAACGGGTTAATAAGTGGGTTTCTGATATGCAGGGGAACGTCTGCTATGGGCTATAGGCAAATTGTGGGGGATCTCCCACCCTAACAGAATGAGTTGTAATAACATTGACATGAGAAAAGCACAATGTGTAAATGGTGGTCGTATGCCTGATTGAACGGGGGGGGGACATTCCTAAAAGCCATCATTAAAGTGCTTGAAAATGCATGTGTGGTTTCAGCCTTAGACTTCCCTTAGGGACTGTGAAGGCTGGTCCTTCAGTGCAAGTGGGGCACTGCCCCACCAACCTCTGTGTGCCCTTACCCAGCCCCCACCTGCCTGTCTTCCTGCTTGCAACCCATCTTAAAGTTGCCTTTGTAGCACTTTGTAGAAGAGAAGAAGATGGGAATAAACCTAAATTCCATAGGCACTGCCTGCCATTGGCTCCAGCTCCAGCTACCTTTGGGCTCAGTAGCTACCAGCCATCACTGCTTAGAGAGGAGCCTTTCCAAACCCTTAAATCTCACATCCTACAGTTCACACACATGAACAACCTAGGGGCCACATGTGGCCTTCACTAAGGCCCTCATGAGTGCTCAAATCACCATCTCCACCACCAATTTTTGATATCCCAGGAGAAGAATTTATTTGTCAAGTCTGTTTTGTCCTGCCCATTTTCCAACCCTCATTTTGTTTGCTTCATTCTACCCACATCACTCCTCCTTCTTTTGATTTGACTTAACAGTCCCATGCTGACTTTTGTCATCAATCCAGGCTGGCTTTTGAAGAAACCCTCATTTATAGTCCTGAGCAAACTTGTGCAGCGATGTTTTGGTAATTTGGTAATCCCCAGTCCTCTCTGCAGTCATGGGTTATATCAGGCTGTGGGGCACTTCAGGCCTGGGATCGTGAGACTTTCCCCAGGTAATGCCTCCCCGGCCACATCTTCCTTGAGTGTTTTTGCCAGGCTGGAATGTGTCCTTAGACTTTGATAAGGCCTCTTGCTTGTCTGGATGAAGGATTGACGGCTATGTGCACAGAAACTAGGCTAGTGTGCAAATGCAGACTTAGGATTCCTCTGCCCACTTTTGCCTCTGGTCTTGCCCACTGGTGACATGTAGCCACTGAAAGATTGCCCGGGAGGGATTGTGGCTTGGCCTCGCATTTTATACCTTTGAGTTTCCACATCAGAAATGTTTTGCTTATACTGAGCAGTCTATTGGACTGTCTCCATAGAGCAGTGCAATAGATTCTGATCTGAAACCAATGGGGTGCTTTGTAGTTGGACTGGAGGTGGAGACAAACTGCTTGGAAAACAAAGCTTTATTTCTTAACAAAACTTCATTTGCATTTTATTTTTTTTAACCTTGCCTTTGCTGAACTTTGAAAGCAATTTCCAGCCAGTGCCAGGAAGGGTGACTGAGAGCAAGCCAGTATTGTCACTGAAGGGTTTATCTGTCCATGGAATGGTGTATAGCATTGCCTGCACACTGCACATATCTCTGTAGAAATTTGCACTGATCTGGCCAAAAGGCTCCTTTACGTTCCTTGCTGAGTTTTATGCCAATACTTAGCTTAGCAAACCAGGTGGCAGCAGGGCAGCAGAAACGTTGAAATGTTCCAGTTTTTAAAGGGCATGGCATACAAACCTCTGAATCTATTTGTCTGAAAAGGGTACCATCCCTGCACATTTAGTTCAATTTTGTGTTTTGTTTTTGTTTGCTTTTTAAGTGGAGACGTTATAGGCACATTGTGATTTCCCCATTGAAATCAACAGGAAATGCAAGTGAGCCTTTGTTTATGAAATGAAGCGACCCTCTGAAGTGGGAACAAAACAAAGCAGCATGTGGCTATGAAGCAATAAAATGAAGTGGGTTCTCCAACCAAGCAACAAAAACAAACTCATTCATTCAGTCATTCATTCGTTCATTCATTTTGCACAGTTCTGCTAGCCCAGTGCTGTTTAATGTAACTGACAGTGACCTTTCTGAGTCTCAGCCAGAACTCTTCCCCCAGTCCAGCCAGCTGAGATAATTTTGAATGGAGATGCCAGAAACAGAATCTGGGATCTTCTGCATGTAAAGTGTGTGCCCTGCAACTGAGCCCATCTCCCTCCTTGTTTTCAGTACAGGAATCCAGTCTCTACTAAGTGACCGTTCGTTGCAAGTAGACACCCGAGCGTGTACAGTATGTGGTGCAACAGGAAGAGCAAAAATGATTTAAGCGTGCAACAATTGATTGATTGATGTCTCTTTTGGATTTCCATCTTCAGTGTACCAGATAAACACTCCCTTGAACAGATACAGTGATCATTTGAAGAAAGATCTTGAAAATTCTTGTCAAAAGGTTATGAGGTTATTCCCCCTGACCATCACTCACATGACAGCTCCCATGGAAATCAATGGCACTATTCATGAGTAAGGATGTGTTTACAGGACTGCGCTGGATGCTCAAGAGGCAGCCTGGGGCCATGCACAGAATATATCAGAGTATATCAGAACTACATGTATTCCTTGACTCCAGCAGCAGCTCAAATGCAAATCTTTGCTGGTTATAGGCAGTTTTCACTCTAACGCATTAAGAGTCAAAGGAAGTCCTTTAGTCCTTAGATTCCTGTTATTGCCATTGAAGAGGAGGCCTCTGGCATGTAACTAGATATCTAGTGGGTTGTGTGTGTTTTTTAAGTCCTGCTGATCTTTGACTTTAAACTTCTGGACAGTATTAGTTTACATTTGATTTAAAAACATGTGTGGCATTCTTGGCCTGATTGAGTTACGTGGAAAGAACACCAATAAACTTCCTGTTGAAACTAATAAAGGAAATTGTTCCTTCCTTATCAATCTATAAATTATCAATGGGGCTGAGGGGGTTAGAGGGATTTGAAAATGGAAGTATTTGTTTGATAGAAAATATATTTTGAATGGTGGAAATATCGTAACGGAAAATAAATAACAGCAGGAGACCCCCCCCCCAACTCAAATGAAGGTGATATTGCACAGTTAAAATCTATCCCATTATCTGACAATAAGAACATATGAAGAGCTCTGCAGGATCAAACCAAAGGCCCATCTAGTTCAACATCTTGTTTTCTACAGTGGCCAAACACATGCCTCTGGGAAGCCCACAAGCAGGGCCATAAGGGCAGCAGCAGTAGCCGTTTCCTGCTTTTGTGACACAGCCACTGGTATTTAGAGTGACGTTGCCTTTGGTCCTGAAAGTAGCACACAACAGCTTAACAATCTCCTGACTTACAGCCACCCTCCATGAATTTTACTAATCCTCTCTTAGATCCATTTCAGGATCTTCAACAGCACTGAAGTATCTTAGACTTGTGAACAGGGAAAGGAAGGGGAGTTATTCTCTAGCTTGGATTACAATCCAAGACGGTAAATAACTACCGGGTGGTGGTAGCTGAACTGGGAATATTGGTGCACTTTGCAAGCACACCCCATTTATCTTTGAAACTGGATCAATACAAAATTTACTATTACTAGGACCGAGCCATTAGTCACAGTCATCTATGGCATGTCTTTTGGAATGCCTTCCCCAGCCTGGTGCGCTGCAGTTATTTTGGATGACAGCTCCTATCTACTCCAGCCAGCATGGTCAATGGTCAGCAATGGTGGAAGGCACCAATTTGGGAAAGGCTGATACACAGCATAAGCAGTATATTGATAAATGTTTGTTTTGAGTAAAAATCTGGTGAATCTAGGCAATTGGTCAAGAATGGTTTGGTTGCCTTGAATATTTTGGGAATTTTATTTTGTGTCATGGAGAGTGGGAAGAGGGAAATCTCTACACTGAGCTTCTTTCTTCCTACTCATTAGTGTTTCCCCCCTCTGTTTTTCTTTGTGTAGGAGTATTTTATATGGAGTAATATTGAAACAGGTAGTACAAATGCAACAGTCTCTGGAGCCAGTCTGAATGTAATATTCGGCCCCAGTCTTCATGGCATTTGCCCCTCCTCCCTCCAAAAGAACCCAGAACAGAGAGCAATTTAAGTGGAGGGAGGCAACTTTCTTAAAAGTTGAGAAGGCTAGCAATAGTGGAGCAGTGTTCTTTCTTCTTTCCTTCTAGTGAAACTTTTTGTCATGACTTTCAGAGCTGAGCTTCTCTCTGCTTCTGTCAACCATCCTTTCTGGGTGGTGCTGACCACTATTTCCCCAACAGAATGCCCTGGAAGGACTTTGAGTCAGAAGCATTTTGGGGAATGGGGAAAAGGCAGCCAACAGCTATCAACAGAAGCTGTGGCCTGGACCTCTTCAGTCCAGTTTTCCAGTTTTATTTCTAATTGGCACTCAACATTCTGTGGCTTCTGGTGCCCACAGAACTTGTTTTGTCTTTATTGGGCTGTTTTGTGCATGGCTGTGCATGGGTAAAGGGTTGCTGTGTGCTTTTGCTGTTATTGTTTTTTTAGAAATGTATTTCCCAGGCATGTTAATAACTTGTGACTCGCCTTGATTCCCATTCTGCTGGTGTGCTCTCTGCCTGTGTTTGCTCTTAACGGGAGTGACATTGAATCAGAGCATTGGTCCATGTAGCCCAATATTGTTGACTCTGACAGACAGCTGCTTTCCAGGGTCTGGATCAAGGTTCATTTTCAGTCCTGCTTCTTGAGATGCTTTTAACTAGAGCTTGAATCTGGCATTTTATACCTGCAACATGAATGGGTGACTAGTGCTTGAACCTGTTGCATGTACAGATTAATTTATCTTCCCTTTAGTACAAATTACCAGTATTCCTGTGATGAAGAAGGCTTGGCATCTTTACAACAGAGTCTCTGTGCCTTTAGCAGCCACATAAGCAGCTTAAGTTTTTTTCCTATCATTGCATCAGCCAGAAAGGTTTCGCTGGCTGATTTCTGCCTATTATGCAAAAAGCACCTTGTCCTCAAAAAGACACCCATCTTGTGAGCTGTTTTACAAAATCCATACACCAGTCTTCCTTTCTAGGGCATTCCAGATTCAGTAGGCGGGTTGCAATCTTCAAGACCACCTTCTTCACCTTCAGTGGTACTGACGCATCCAAGAAGGTTGCTGTTCTGAACCATCCACATAGTTTCTCCATCAAGGAGGTCTTTAATTGGAGATGGTGGTTAGGGCATTGAAGAGAGCTGGGTTCAAAGCTCCACTCAGTCATGAAGCTCATAGGTGACCTTGTGCCAGTCTCAGCCCAATCTACCTCACAGGACAGTTGTGAGAATAAAATGTCAGTGAGCCTTGTATACCTTCCCAAGCTCCTTCATGAAAGGGCAGGATAAAGACATAATACAGTGGTACCTCGGGTTACATATGCTTCAGGTTACATATGCTTCAGGTTACAGACTCCGCTAACCCAGAAATAGTACCTCGGGTTAAGAACTTTGCTTCAGGATGAGAACAGAAATCGTGCAGTGTCGACGCAGCAGCAGCAGGAGGCTCCATTAGCTAAAGTGGTGCTTCAGGTTAAGAACAGTTTCAGGTTAAGAATGGACCTCTGGACCTTCTTAACCAGAGGTACCACTGTATTTTGCCCCGGCTCCCAGGGCTGCTCCCGGGCTGCTCTCTGGGGGAGGGAGCCGCATCGCTTTGCCAGCAGCCTTCCCCCCTTCATTACAATGGTTTGAGGGAGGCTCCCAGGCTGCTTCCTGGGGGGAGCCATGCCGCTTTGACAGTGGCATAAAGTCGCGAATATAAGCTGCACTTTAACTTTTCACGGTCAGAATTTTTTTTGGGGGGGGGGAGTGCGGCTTATGTTCGGGCCAATACGGTAATATGATCAACCAACCACGTAAAAACATGCATGGAGAAAAATAAATAAGCCCAAGCTGTGGTCATGCAATCCACATTTTAATTCCTGGCCACTGTGGCTAGGGTCCTGTTCATTACCCAGAGCCGTTTTAACTTCAAAACAAAGAGAGCCTTTCCCTTGCGCTGATTCAGCAAAGCATCCTTTTTTAGTCCACCGTGCATGCCCTTGTCCAAAATTAAGCAGGAGCCAAACTGTTTTCCTACATGGTGGCCTAACTGTGGTATTCCCCTAGCTGATGAACTGCGTGCTGATCCATACGTTTCTGCAGCAGGTTTGGAGTCGGGAACATTGTTTGTTATTCCACTCCCTGTTCCAAACCCGAGAAAACATTGTTTATAAGAAACTTCAAAAGACTCTGTCATAGATATCAGGCCCATATTGTATGTGCCTTTGCCAAGTCAAATTAGGTTATTTTACTTGATATTAAGTTTGACAAGCAAAGAGACTGTGAAAACCAGAATTCCAGCAGGGCGTGCCTCCTGTAATTCAGTAATTTTTCTAGTGTTAAAATTCTCAACAGTAGCTCTTTTCTCCACTCTTAGATTATATTACTGTCTATATTTATCTTGTCTTGAAATGTGCCTCCTTGCATCCTAGCCTGCGTCTAAGATCAAGATTCTTCTGTAATGGGGATAAAGCAAGCAGACTTTGTTTTGGCTAGCAAACTAGTGCAGCCACTTGTACGTGTCTCTGTGGCTTTGCTTTATATTTACCAGGGTAAATTAGGAATTGATTGTGCTGGTCGTGGAGTACCATGCACGTGGCAGGCTTTGTTTTCACCTGCCAAACACCTAGAAACATTATACACTCTGTTCTCAGGGGGAACATTTCACATTCAGTTCTCCACAAGTAAACAAACAGTAACCAGTCACTGATCAAAAAGGATAATTTTAAGGAGACAGATAGATCATAGCTGTCAACCTTCCCTTTTTTTGTCGGGAAATCCCCTTATTCCAGCACCATTTTCCGCTGCAATCCCAGATTGTTAAATATCCCGTAGACTGTCCCCGGGACAGGTGAGGCTGCTGATCCCTTATTTTCAAGGCTGCTGATCCCTTATTTTCAAATCTGAAAGTTGACAGCTATGTAGATAGATGATAGATAGATAGATAGATAGATAGATAGATAGATCGATAGATAGATGATAGATAGATAGATAGATAGATAGATAGATAGATAGACAGATAGATAGATAGATAGATATAGATAGATAGATGATAGATAGATAGATGATAGATAGATAGATAGATAGATAGATAGATAGATAGATGATAGATAGATATAGATAGACAGACAGACAGATAGATAGATGATAGATAGATAGATGATAGATAGATAGATAGATAGATAGATGATAGATAGAGATAGAGATAGATAGATAGATAGATAGATAGATAGATAGATAGATAGATAGATAGATTAGATAGATAGATAGATAGATGATAGATAGATAGATAGATAGATAGATAGATAGATAGATAGATGATAGATAGATAGATAGATGATAGAGATAGATAGATAGATAGATAGATGATAGATAGATAGATAGATAGATAGATAGATGATGATAGATGATAGATGATAGATAGATAGATGATATAGATGATAGATAGATAGATAGATAGATAGATAGATAGATGATAGATAGATGATAGATAGATAGATAGATAGATAGATAGATAGATGATAGATAGATAGATGATAGATAGATAGATGATAGATAGATAGATAGATAGATAGATAGATAGATAGATAGATGATAGATAGATGATAGATAGATAGATAGATAGATAGATGATAGATGATAGAGATAGACAGATGATAGATAGATATGGAACATTGGTAGTACCAAAGGGTGGGCATCCACATCTCAGTGCTTTAAGGTACACTAATCTTGGGTATACAAGACCAGGTAAAAAGACACGTCCCAAAGATTCTAAGCAAGCATCTTTTTCAAACTAGAAATGTTTAGGCTTGCCATACGTCCGGAAAATTCTGGACATGACAGGACATTGGATACCTAAAATGGTATCCTGGGGAAAATCTTGAATTTTAAGAGATGTCCGGAATTTCCCATACGTATGGCAACCAGGTTTTTCCCCCAGTTTTCTGCCCCCCCCCCTGAGTAGTGTAAGGAATGTCCCCCCTTACATGGGAGACCTGAAGCATGCTCATGCTAGCTGCTCTGGCACCCGAAGCGGCATACATGCTGTGTATCCAGGGGCGGGGGTGAGCATCCCGGGGGCAGTGCAGCGATATCACCCCCCACCCAGAGATGACACCCAGGGCGGACCACAACTACCGCACACCCCTTCCACCACCACTGGCTGCAGCTGCAGCCTTGAGAAAGACAATCGCTTCTCTTTCCATGATGCAGGAGGCGAGGAATACAGCTAAAAGGGAACCCGTAGCCTGTGGCTACTTGCTTGGGAGCAGGTCCAAAGGAACTTGCCTCCTCAGTCCCACCCTCCCAAAGCAGAGGAGGAAAACCTCAACAAGGAATCTCCATTTCTTACCCTGCTAGAAGAAGAAGAAGAAGAAGAAGAAGAAGAAGAAGAAGAAGAAGAAGAAGAGGAAGAAGAAGAATCAGCTGGGGGGGTGTTGATTTTTTTGTTTGATTGTTTTCTGAATGTCAGTGATTTTACTTTTTGAATTATGGCAAGCCTCAAAATGCCAAGGACTGAAGCTCAAACTTTCTGCATTTTATTACCTTACTACTTACAAACTTAGTTACTTACTGAATTATGTGGCTGCCCTATAAGATAAAGTCCTAGCACAGCTCACAGATCAAGTACAATGAAAATACAAACTAAAAGTGAATAAAACTATTAAAAAGTTTAAAAAGTTTAAAAATACAAATTCAACACAAGATATATTAAAACTAAGGATCCACATGGAACGTTATGGGCTTGCAAATATTTCTGACTGTTTGATCCTCAGAGTTCTTTACCGATTATCTAGAATACAAGGAGAAGCATGAGAAAAGCTTCAGTAAAGAATCTAGGAGGAAGAGATCAAGAGTGGCCTGAAAGTCTCATGTGGCTCCTCAGCCTGATTTCTGTGGGATATCCAGCCTCATATAACCAACATGCTTAATTCAAATTAATGCATGAAGGAGTTAAGACCATAGAGTAAACTGCCCTCCTGGGCTTAACAAGGTCACTCCCCCCTACTTTGGAATGAAGAGTTATGAAACACTTTTGTCTCTCACGAGAAGGAGGTCTAAGCAGGATTAAGCAATTTATCTTTGTGTTTCTATATACCAACTCCATCCATTGCCAGCATGTGACTCCTGACAGGTTCCCCCCCCCCCCAAGGAAATGTGTCCCTTTGCAGAGAAAAGATTCCCCATTCAGCATCCTGTATACTTTATTCAGCCATGTCCAGGATCATCAAAGTGAATGGTCCAAACCAAAAAAGAAAAGAAAAAGAAAAAGACTTATTGCACCAGTTGTATTCTGCTTATGTCAACTCATAACTAGTTCTTTCTATATGAGAGCAATAATTTAGGACCAGAACTGGTTAATGGCAAACGGCCAGCAGTGTGCTCACACATGTGCATTTACACATGGTAATTGAAGAATGGAGGGTTGAAGCACTGAGACGTGTGTGTGTGTGTGTCCATTACGCACATGTAACCATTATACCAGCCTGTGTAAATTTTAACTGTCGCCCTCGCATACAACTTAATCAAGCTCCATGAAAGATCTGAAAATGTAACTTTATTGGTTTCTTAGCAAAGGCTGCATGCTTTGCATCCTGGGGATAATCCCACAGGGTTGAGATTCATGAATGAGGTCTCGACAGGAAGAGGTGATTACGCCGGGGGATGTGAGAATTCACCACAATGAATATTTACAAGCTATAAATCCAGCTGTTAATTTCAGGTTATCAAAACCAATCAGCGTATCCAAGTTCCCAAACAACATCTGATCACCATCATCATGCTGGCAATCGGGTGCTGACAAACATATACAGCAGAGCTGAATTTACTTAAGGATATGGCACTGGTTTCCTTCACTAAACACTGAAATGTGACCTCAATTACCAAGTCAACTCTTACTCAATGTTAGAACATGAGGAAGAGGGAAAGTAGTACTGCTTTAGGAGGGGGAGAGCAGAAAACTTGAACATGCAATGGCAAAGCAGAGGGGGCGGTGTTCCTTTGCAGTTGGAGGAAATTTGAATGGCTATCTTTTTAAAAACTACAACAACTGCAAAAATAGAGATATACTGATTAAAGGTAGATCAATAATTGCTTATTTGCAGTGGAAGCCCAAAACATTTTTCTGCACAAAGAGTGCTCCTCTTCCTCTACGGCTAGTGATGGGGGTGGGGTGGGGAATACATGAACAAATACCCAAAATAAAAAACAGCTATCCTTCTAAGTGCATGCTTTTCCACATTTTGCAATGCAGTTCTCTAATCCAGAGATGTGCACACAAGTGTGTGCATTTGTGAAAATAGCATGTGTATTTTATTTATTGTTCCTGCTGGCATAAAAAATACAATAATGCAGAAATGTGGGGAATGAAACGACGACTGCACAAATGAGAAACGGAAAAAAGCTACCATTTTATCTATTCCTAGCAGTGGCCCAAACATCCAAGAGTCTTGGTGGGCAGGAATGGGGGAAATGGCTCCAACTAGGTTTACCCAATTGTTTCTGGAAAGTGCAAATAGTGGGCATTTGGAATAGCTCAACAGCAATGCTATTCCACAGAAGAGGGGCAGCCATACTAAAAGCCCTGCTCTGAGTTACTGTGGAAAGGACTTCTGAGATCTTTGGACATTGCAGGAGGAGCTTCCCACAGATCACAGGGATCTACACAAGAAGTCTTTGCATTAGCGGGACAACTTTGTATACTTATGGGGCAGTAGTGAACTTAGTTTTACTCAGAATCAATTAATTTCAATAGATCTTCTCTACAGCTTTTACTCCAAGTAAAACTTAGTTTGCTACTGCCAGAGTTTTAAATTCTTTCATAGCTTTTTTTTTTTGCTAGCGATACTTTTCATGTCTTAGTAATTTGCAGTTTTCATTATGCATCCCCTTTCCCCCTGTTCTTTGTTTTTGAAGTAGTTATGCTTTCAGTAACTTAAACATCAAATGGGATTATACACTGCACTATAGAGTTCTCACTCTGTTAAAGTGACAACCTGTTTATGATGAAGATTACATAATTTGCTACAACATCAGTTTCTTCTGCCAGAAATGCTACCTGCAGACCAGCCTGCCCTGTGTGGTGAGGCAGTCCTTGCTCCTTTTCAACAGCTATGACAAGAAGGTAGAGCACTGTGGGGACATTGCACTGTATGATGCTTCGCCACCATTTTGACAGCATAGCTGTTTGCCTTGGTCCCCATTCAGAGGAATGCTTGGTAGACATCACTCTGAAACATTTATTTTTGCTTGGTTGCTCAGGGTGTTTATACAGTGGTACCTTGGGTTACACAAGCTTCAGGTTACAGACTCCCCTAACCCAGAAATAGTACCTCGGGTTAAGAACCTTGCTTCAGGATGAGAACAGAAATTGTGTGGCAGCGGTGCAGCGGCAGCTGGAGGCCCCATTAGCTAAAGTTGTACCTCAGGTTAAGAACAGTTTCAGGTTAAGAACGGACCTCCAGAACGAATTAAGTTCTTAACCCGAGTTACCACTGTATATTGCTTTTCAGGTGGACATCACAAGTGGATTTAACAAAATTGTCACGTAAAGTTGTTAATTATGCTACAGGGGAAAGAAAGGCATTTTGAAAGCCTGCTTTGTTTCATTCCCTGCCCTTTGCCTCCCTCTGGACAAGATGGTTCTTCAGAAGACCCCAAGGTAGCCATTTGTGTGTGCAGGGGCTGCCACTAGAAGCTGGGTGGGGAGTATCTCACAAGCTGTATCTGTTGTTTTTCCTTCCCTCTCTCAGGACAAGAAGACCCTGTGGTACCAGTTGCATGTGGTGGGGCCACCCAGTGCCAGATTTACGTATAAGCGAAACCCCACTCTCTTGCCCCCCCCCAATATACTACTTCTTAATTATATTTCAGTTCAACAATTACTTTGATAAAATACATATTTTGTTATGTGCAAATGGCTTTAGATACCTATTAGGTCCATAAATTACCATTTAGCACAGGCTTCCTCAAACTCTGCCCTCCAGAAGTTTTGAGACTACAATTCCCATCATACCTGACCATTGGTCCTGCTAGCTAGGGATCATCGGAGTTGTAGGCCAAAAACATCTGGAGCGCCGAGTTTGAGCAAGCCTGATTTGGCATATATTCAACACAAAAAACAGTGACAATCTGTTGTTGACAGAGGACAGCTGGACATAAAGAGCCCCATTACCTTCAGTAGCTTAGTCATCAAACCTAAATCCGGCCCTGGGGCCACCACTGGAAAATGGATGGTGGAAGTTCACAAGCTGTATCTTCTTCTTCTCCTCCTTCCCTCCCCTCACAACAAGACTCTTCCCCCACCCCCACCCTTAAAAAATCCCCTCCTTTGTACATCTCTCCCAGTTTCCCAGAGGAATTTCACATCACGCAATGTGTTCAGCTGCCATTTTAGCTCACTGCTTCATTAATATCAGCTTTGCTCCCGGAGTACTGCTAATTGTTTACTTAGCCACGGCAAGGAAATTACAGCCACTGCCTGAAGTTCGGAGCCTGAGAATAACGTCATAAATCTTTGCAGAATCAGATTTGCAGATTCTCTTCTTTCGCTGGCTTCATCACATCAAGGAGGAGGAGACGACCTGTCAGGGGTTTCGCCAGAAGCCCTTGCCATCTGCACCACCTAGTCTGTCTCCATGCAGGTTTGCTGAGGTTTCTCTTGTGACAGTTCCACCTCGGGAGAAGAGGCTGTGGGGGTAAGGATCTATGAAGTCAGACCGCCAGGGGGAACATGGACAAATGATCTAAACAACAATATAAATAAGGAGCTGCGTAAAAGTTTCTTCTGAGAATCTGAAAGACTATTGCCTGTAATTAGTTAATCAGCGTAATTGTTTCTAATTAGACTTTAGAGGCACATCAGAGACTTGACTAGCTCTCCAGAAGGGAGGGGGGAGGGAGCGGAAAAGCTTCCACTCCCATGTTAATGACAATCATAACCCTCCAAGCTGTCAGGGAGGCATCTCGTCTAATTGGAACCATTCTTACTGGAATGGGAAGCGAGATTATTTGTGAAAAAGACACCCTCAGCATGTAATTTTCTATGTAACAAATCTAGAAAGATGGATGCCCTTTGATCTTGATTCTTCTGTTATTGCTGTTCACACTGGGAAGGGTGATTTAATGAAACAATCTCAAGGTAATTTACCGCCTTTGAAGTGCTGAAAATGTGCTGCCAACCCAATTTCTGGTTTTGTGGAGGCTGCAGCGGCAGTCGCTCAAGGTTGCTTAATAGAGCACCAGAACTGGAACATCAAGACATCAAAGGTTAAGGTGGCATGTGATTAATATCCCAAAGTATTCATTTGTTTCTGCCTCAGAGCCAATCTGACTAGTTATTGTCACTGGCTAATTTACACTTTGTGAGTAGTAGTTGCTGCTATTACTTACGTCGGCCAAGAAGGAGGATTATAAGTGTATTTTCATGAAGTGGGCAGTATTTGTGAATTGAGACATTGGGATCGACAGTCAAGGATGGTCTCAGAACATCATCATAATGATAACAACAATAATGATAAAAACAACTAATACTTAAATGTGTATAGTGCTTTCAGGTTCTCAAGCACTTTCCATGCATTTGTTGTTGTTGTTTAGTCGTTTAGTCGTGTCCGACTCTTCGTGACCCCATGGACCAGAGCACACCAGGCACTTCTGTCTTCCACTGCCTCCCGCAGTTTGGTCAGACTCATGTTTGTATTATGCATTATGTAGCTTTAATCCTTACAACAGCCCTGTAAAATAAATTGATAATACTGTCTCCCCTATTGCAGATGGGGAGGCTGAGGCTGAGAGTTGCCAGTTTCGTAGTTCAGTCTCTTTAGCCGCTATACCAGTTTTCAGTTGTATGGCTGAACAAGGCAGATACGCTGCTCTGCTCCACCAAACCAGTTACTGCTGTTGCAGGGTGTTTAAGAAATATATAACAGGGGGTAGGAAACACCCCACGATAATAAGGTAAGTTGGACTCACCAACTTCTAAATAAATGCTCAAGTGCCTTGGGAAGCATGCAAAAGAACTAATGTCTCTTTAGCAGTGGAAGAAAACTTTTGAAAAATTTGAGGACAGTGTAACAAAGGCTGCTAGTTCTTTACACTTTGGAAATAAGGTGAGAGCAATGCATTTAATGATTATTTACTGTCTGCATACGTGTAACCTTGCTATCTAAAGCTGCACCCATATACTCTTTCTCTTTTAATTTCCATGTAATAAACCAATCTGCTTCTACTTCCTTGTGCGACAAGTTCTTTATTAGGCAAAATGGTTAAAGATATACACACATTTTTAACAGACACACGCCCTGATTCCATGTAAAAGGTGCCATTCCTCTTACCAATGTATGTTGGATCTAAACATGGTGGACACTTATGTGGATTCAGACGTAGACCTCGTAAAAAAGATTTTGGCATGGCAATACATAAAATTGGCCTGTGGTGAAGATGTGACATTACAATGGTAAACATGCCATCTTTATGGCTACATTATGGAGTTGGATGACCCTATCTTCCAAAACATTCCTAAAATGACAACACTAGGATTAATGGCTTCCTATTTCCCTGGTCTATTCATGGACTTTTCAGAAGTCCAAAAGCAAGACTTCCAGGAAGAGAGTAAGAAGAAAGTCAACAAAAAAGATCCCTCATGCAGTTAACAGTGAAAACTATAAACACTTAACCTACCTCTAGCACAGTCCCGTTGATAGCTAATGAGCAGTAGGCATGTTGGTCATCCTCTAAGCTTTGTACCAACGCAGGGTTATCCACAGCAAGAGCATTTAAAAATGGTCATTGTGTCTGAGGGAACTGACCATTGCTCTTACCTTGTACCTTACTAGGATCCCATAGGGAGCCAAGATCCGTGTGTGAAGTTTCAGTTTCCTGCTTGTAATCATTCATGTTTAATCCTCTGTGTAAGACACTGGTGGCAACATACTAAGCTCTGCAGTGTCATGAAGCAGAGGAAAGCTTTTGCCACAGTGGGAAGATGTTAGCCTTTTTCAGTGGAATACAGTATTGGGTTGTATCCAAAGTAGTGCTACGTTATTTGTTCCATCAGCACAGTGATTTTTGCTTGTGTAATGGAACTCCTCCCCCTGTGGACCCCCTAAATATGTTCTAGGGGTTACCCCAAACCTCTGGAGCTGATCAGGGGAGGTTGTCCATTACTGTGAAGAGGGGAGAAATGTCTATTTGTACAAGCATAAATCCTTGCACTAATGGAACAAGGGCATTGAATAGAACCTGGAAAGTTTGCTCCACTAAGAAGCATCCATGGATTCTTTATGTACACTGTGTTGTTTATGTTTGGTAGCAAAAAGAAATAGCTAGCCAGCTATAGCCAGTGTGGTGTAGTGGTTAAGAGCGGTAGTCTCGTAATCTGGGGAACCAGGTTCGCGTCTCCGCTCCTCCACATGCAGCTGCTGGGTGACCTCGGGCCAGTCACACTTCTTTGAAGTCTCTCAGCCCCACTCACCTCACAGAGTGTTTGTTGTGGGGGAGGAAGGGAAAGGAGAATGTTAGCCGCTTTGAGACTCCTGAAGGGGAGTGAAAGGCGGGATATCAAATCCAAACTCTTCTTCTTCTTCTTGTGCAAAAACATATGAAGTGGTTCAGGCAGATGAGGTATCTGCAAATTGTGCTTCGTGCAAGTGGGGGAATGTCACATAGGATCTTCATAATGGCTAGGGTTAGAAATCATTCCCCCTTATATTCCCTTAGAGTAGAGAAGTATCATTTGGCTAAAGCCCTACGATGGGATCAATATTATCCATGGTCTCACTGGTTTCCAGTGTCACTTGGAACGATGACACAGAGAAAGATGCTGTACTAGCACAGCTTATTATCCCAGCCTTGATGTACACCAGCATTCAAGGTCAAGAGACAGCTTAATTTTAGAGATTTAGTTTCACCCGTTCTTAATTAGCCAGATAGAGTCACTTGCCTGATATTGAGCACCTTTGAAGCCCTGGAATATATTGTGCCAGGTTACATAGCCATATGCTAAATCTACTTGTGCATTCCTAAGTAAACAGTTTGGGCTCCATCTATAGCTGTGCTGACACTGGTGGCATGAAAGACGACATGTGGGTGTAGCTGGTGCCATGGAGTTTAAATGTAGATTGGCAAGCCAATCTATACAGCGAAATGTAGAGTGCCAAAGCAATTACATACAACAACCAACCTTTCGCCACATAAACTTACTGCTTTTAACCTCATGCTTATGCCATGTAGCACAATTTAGGAAAGTGCAGATTATGCATTCTTTTCAAAGCCCTTGAGCAGACGTAATATTTTAATTTTCTTTCCATTACTGTAGTTCTGCTAAATATTTTTGTTCTTGCTCTTGTGCTTTACCTAGCAGTTTCTGGGTAAATGGAGAAGCCTAGAAACTTTTAAAGTTTATCGTCTTCATCATTAGGATCACAATCAATTGTTAACAGAAACAAATTATGCAGAAGGGAGGGGAATTTTGAAGACGTTTCCCTTGCTATAATTAATTTCTGTGCAAAAATGTTAATTGATATGATCCCAGTTCCATTATTTCTCAACACCCCCAATTATGGATGCTATTAAATGTAGGGACTTGTTAAAAAATAGGGTGCGGTTGCAGTGGAGGAAAGGACAGCAGAGAAGTGGGAATCAATGATTGCACACTGCTAATGTACACCTATCCCTATGACTCCAGACCCCACCTGCAATAGTCTGCAATTGCGGCTGATTCTCTCCCCTTACCTTTTCCCCCCTCCTATCTTTGCAAGCAGCAAACCTAGTAGAACCATGGCAAGTCTCCAGCCCTTTTCACATGCTTGTTGGCTCCCACATAATCATCTGCAGGATTGTCTGGGATCACTAAAAAGGCTGTGACCTCTGAGGCAGGCAAGTGACTTGGTCAGGATCGTATGGGGGTAATGGCTGTATGAACTGGGCCTCCCCCCCCCCCCCGCCACACCAAACAGAAGTAGTGGCTTGTACAGCAGATATTTCCAGTTTGCACGATGGCCTGCATTATGGCCTGACTGGGCCACAAGTCTGCCAATGGCCCCGCACATTACAATGGCAATTATATGGAGGTCAAAAAGTGTTGGAAGCAAGCTGTGCACATTTAGAGATCTTAGTCAGTGGAAGAGGATGTCTGATGCATACCACCGAATGACTTCCCAAAATGTTTAAGGGTACAATTTGGGCTTGTTCTTAGGGTAGCTTGTTCATCCAACATCAGTTAATTTTTCTGTTTTGCAACAAAGAAAAGAGAGTACTAAGAGAGGCTGTTTATTTGAAAAGTCTGTGGGAATTCTCTTGATGGGGGGTGGGGGGAATAGAATAAAATAGCCGATCTGGTCTGAGGCTACCATATTGCCTGCTGCTTCCCAGCTGTGCAAAATAAGATTATTGCATAGAACGCAACACATGTTGACACAGGAGATAAGTGGGGGAAAGAGAACATTGCAACAAACGGTACAACAAGCATTGCGACAGACGTTTGTGGGAATGTGTGCGGACTGCTCACACAGTGAAAGAGAATCCCCTCACCCCCGTTGCTCAAAAGCAGAGAGAACATTTAATCACTGTCCATCTTAACTAGGGCAGTTTTCTTCACAGTTTCAGAGAACTGCAGACAGTGGCAAAATGTTATCTGAGGTCCATAGCCATGGGCATAGAGCGAAGAAAGTGAATTTGACGACCTGGCTACATCTGGAGTTTATCAGCTCTTTTCCTGGTTAGTATTACAGTAAACAATTATCTGTAGATCAGGAGACAGCAAAGACTTTAAAGACCCAAATTACAGAGAAAGACAGAGAGAAGGAGAACAGAGGAGATAAAAAGGAGCCTATGCATCTTATCGTGCTAATGAAATCAACCTGACAGGCATGCCAGGCTGCAAGGGTATTACAGTGTCTGACATTAAATGAGCAGTTACACCGCTGGCTCCTAAGTCAAACAGCAAATAGACACAAAAAAAAGATGAAAAATGCCCAGCCGCCTCACTGCCAGTGATTTATACGGGACAGCGAGACAGCTGGTCAATTTTAAAACCTCCTCAACAGAGTTGTCAGGATAATGGCATAGCTAAAAATTGTTGATGAGCACTGGAAGGCACACGCTGCAATGCTCAGTGACTCAGTGAGCCCTAAGTATCAGGAAATGGCAGCAAGGGACAAGCAGCCGCTCAGTGTATGCAGTTCTAATGGCAGCCAATGCAATTGCCTTGCTGAAGAGAAGCAGCTTTGGGCTGGGGCAATTGTCTGGATGGGAGGCTGCCTGTGAACCCCACTGAAGGAAGGTAAATGTACGAAATAAAAATAATTCATAAGTACATGTGGGGAAGAATGATCATAGAGTTGTAGAGTTGGGGTCCCGAGGGTCATATAGGCCAATTCCTTACAATGACAATACAACCTCTGCTTAAAAACCTCCAATGAAGGGGAGACTACAACCTTCTGAGGAAGTCTGTTCCACTGTCAAACAACTCTTACCATCATAAAGCTCTTCCTGATGTTTAGTTGTAACTTGAATGCATTAGTTCAAGTCCTACCTTCCAGAGGAGGAAGCAACAAGCTTGTTCCATCTTCCATGCACCAGCCCTTGAGATATTTGAATATGGCTATCATATCTTCTCTTAGTCTCCTCTTTTCCAGCTAAACATACGCAGCTCCTTCAACCGTTCCTCATAAGGCTTGGTTTTCAGGCCCTTGATTATCTTGGTTCCTCTCCTCTGCACACGTTCCAGCTTGTAAATATCCTTCTTAAATTGTGATTCCCAGAATTGGACACAGTTTTCCAGATGTCGTCTGACCAAGGCAAAATAGAGTGGTGCTATTATTTTCCTGGATCTGGACACTATGCTACAATTTATTATTTCAAATGCTATAATAACACTTTCACCATCTAATAATTTTCAAGTTGTGATACACAGAGAGAAGGAGAGAGTATACATGCTATATATTTAAAACACATTTAAACCCTTCCAAAAGAATTGTGGGAATGGTAGTTTATACTTCACAGGGCTATAGTTCTGAGCACCCTTGGCAAACTACAGTTCCCAGTATTCTTTAGGGTGTGGCACAACAATAATAAAATTAATACATTTTCAACTCTGGAAGCATCCCAGAGTGGCTGGGGAAACCCAGCCAGATGGGCTGGGTATTATTATTATTATTATTATTATTATTAGCATATGGGTGCGACCCTGTAAAACAAATAAATAAATAAATTTGAACTGTGAAAAAGTGCGAAAAGAGCAAAAGGCACAAAATCTGTGAAAATGGCACGAAAAGAAGAACAGTGGTGCACTTTGGAGTACTAGTCTAACCCCCTGATCACTGTTTCCACATCATTCTCCAGCGATGAGGAAGACTGAGAGCCACCATTCATGCCAGTGTTGCTGGTTTTTTAGAGTTTTCAAGGATTTCCAGAGGTCTGGAGGGTGTTTACAGGCTTTTTAGATGTTGTTCCCCACTATATGCAATTTCACATATTTGCACTTTACCTGGGAATGTAACCCCTGTTGAAGTAGGGAGTCATCTGTTTATTAACTGCAGGTACCTGGGGTGGAACCGGGGCATTTCGCCTGCAAAGCATGTTCTCTGCTGATAAGCTGGCGATGGTTGTTCCTGATGAACTATGCCCTAGTCTTTCCCCCCAAAATGCAACATTTTGAAGTGTCTTTTGATATCGTTGTATGCCGCCTTGGGACTCATTGTGGGAGGCACTATGGAAATGAGTTTAATGAAACAAATTCCATACCTTGCCCCCAAAAGGGAGATTAGAAAATGCCCTATAAATTGTATGCTCCAGTTTCTGCTCCATTCAAGTCACTGACAAAAATGTTAGCTTTGTTTTAGGTGTGAAAAGGAAATATCTACGGTTTTTCAAACAATAAATTATCCTTACCTGACAGGAGTTTAATGAGCAAAAGATCTGAGAGAAGGGAAAGGGAATTAATCCCTCCAATTTTCAGTCCTAAACTGCAAATGTAAACACATTGTGCAATGCTGGTTTAATGTGCCTCACATCATTTGCTCTTCCCTCTCAGAATAAAATGTTGCCACTTGAAAAACTATTAGAGAGATCAAGATAAGATCCTGCTGTGGCATAAACAGGATCAGAGTGACAGATTACGCTTCGAGCCTGTGGAGCAACGGAAAAATACAGACAAATGTTTCTTAAAGTGCTCCAGGTGTAATGGGTGACTAGGATTATTAGTCAATATGCTGGGCCAAACAGGCTTCAAGATCTTAAAAGAATCTAGACCTCAAGGGTTGCCTCTAAGAATCTTGTTATCTTCAGGACGGTTGAAAGATCACTTTCCAATCTTGTAAGGCGCCGAGTGCTTCGGTTCTCTTTCAACAAGTAGAGATTTTGGCACTTCCTAATACTGAAATATAAATCCTAACTCTGAAAAGTGCCCAGTGCTCCAAAATTCCACCAAAAGAAATGCATAACTTGAGCACAAGAAGAATCAACAATACATGCCCACCCAATATACCATATTTTTCTGTGTATAGGACTAGATTTCCCCCCTAAAAATAATGTCCAAATTTTGGGGGTGTCTTATACACGGGGGCAATCTTCCCCCATTTTCTTAAATCAGAGTCGCCCAAAATTTGGGGTGTCTTATACATGGGAGGCGTCTTATAGATGGAAAAATACGGCACTTCTCTTCTTTTGCTTCTCATAGCATGCAAGAACCTAAATACTGTGGTTGATCACTCTATACACACTCAAATATGCTTATCATTCTTCACACTCCAGAAGCATTAATGCACACTTTCCAGGGCTCAGCCATGATGAAAGCCACCACAAATTAAGCCGTGTTCTGCTCCAACATGAATCTGAATATGAGAGCGAAATGCATTGCACAAATGTTGTGTTGGAATATCACATTGGATGTGTGTGAGTAAAAGGGGGAGGGTGAACAAGAGCCACTGAGGCTGGGAGGTGATTTTGGGGAGTAAAAGAGTCAGAGGGGAAAGGCTTAAGCATCCGCTTTTCCCACCAATACCACCAATCTTCTATTTCTTTTCCTTCTCTTTTAAACCAAAGTTCACTACAAACATGGTGTATCTCTGTATATCTACCACACGTGTTTAGAACCTAGTTTTTTCCTCCAGCTGAACAAGAACACAGAGCCAGAGCCATTGATTTATTTTGGCCTTCCGGAGCTTTGTTCCCCCCCCCCTCTCTGTCTCCTGGAATTTTTTTCTACCTCTCTTCGGCCTACCTCAAAAATATGTTAAGTGTCAATTACAGGCTTACAGCATTTATTAGTCAGGTATGTTGTTACAGTGTCCCCATGCCTGCAGAGAAACAGAAAGGAAGCAAGGGGGGGGGGGAAGCTTAAGACCTTTTGAAATATTGCTGATCTTTGATTCCATCATAAGTGAGCCTGGAAGGCAAAATTGCATCTGTGTTTTCTCTTTCATTGTCACCAGCGTGGATTGTTTTTTTGGCAGCAGCAAAGGGTGGGGAGTTCACCAGAGAAGGTCTTGGGAGTGGTAGGACATGGTTCTCCCAGTGGCAGCTGTTGGACTTTGTGGGTGATGCTGATGCTAGTGGAGGAGACAAACGACCAGACAGCCAGACTGGTGACTGGGAGTGGCTGACAAGACCATATAACACCAGTCCTGAAATACCTACATTGACTTCCAGTACGTTTCTGAGCACAATTCAATGTGTTGGTGCTGACCTTTTAAGCCCTAAATGGCCTCGGCCCAGTATACCTGAAGGAGCATCTCCACCCCCATCGTCCAACCCAGACATTGAGGTCCAGCTCCAAGGGCCTTTTGGCAGTTCCCTCACTGCGAGAAGTGAGGTTGCAGGGAACCAGGCAGAGGGCCTTCTTGGTAGTGGCACCTGCCCTGTGGAACGCCCTCCCATCAGATGTCAAGGAAATAAACAACTATCTGACTTTTAGAAGACATCTGAAGGCAACCCTGTTGGGGGAAGTTTTTAATGTTTGATGTTTTATCGTGTTTTTAATATTCTGCTGGGAACTGCCCAATCAGCGGCTGGGAAAACCCAATCAGATGGGCCGGTTATAAATAATAAGTTGTTGTTGTATCTGACCCACACACCTCTGTAGGTCTTCCTGTCCCCCCAAAGGCAGGGCAATCTTTACTTCTTCAAACAATTCAAGTGGTCCCTAGAAACCTAATGCTAAACTAATGCACCAGAAAATTCCACGTGATGATGGTGTCACAATCCTACCCATGCATGGCATGCTAATGGCACTGTGGAGGTGTAGGCATCAAGCAGGACAGGTCAGGGGAGCCTCAGGGCTGGGGAACAATGCAGCCCTTCAAGCTTCTCCAGCCCTTGCGGTTTTCCCCAGGACACATTCCCTTACCAGCCACATAACCCCAGGCCATACCCCCTGCTTTGCCTCTTGGTTGGCTGATGTTATGGACTGGCTGGATGCAGAGAATGATGGGAGGCACCAGTCAGAGAACCCCCTAGGGAAGAAGGCTAAGGGCCGGGGGACTGGTGGTGGGACAACAATGATTGGTCAGACGGAGAAGCAGCAGAACGGGAGAAGGAGGTCTCAGAAGCAGAAGAGGTGTCAGGGTTTAGTGAACAGGAAGAGGCTGTGGCAGAGCACAGTTCAGATTCTGAGGCAGAAGCAGAAGTCAGGGAGTCTCCCCCTTTAGGTGTGACTAGCTCTCCTCCCCTCTGGTCTCCTAGAACACACAGAGAAATGAAATGAGCAGAGCAGAGGATGGTTGTGACGCAGCCTCAGACTGCATGGGGAAAACTCTGGAGAGGAGGAGCACTGAGAAGCGGGCACTGGGAAGATGGAACCTTCAGTCCTCACAACTGCTTTATTGGGGCAAGACCTCCTAGAAAGAGTTTCTGAGAGAGCACTGGGCAGGAGCTATGGCTTGTTTCCTTGAATAAAGACTTAACTTCACCGGCCTTGGTCAATTTCCTGTTTTGTTACTGACCCACTCCTGACTCCAGCCCTGACACCTGGGCGGAGATAGAGAGGAATGTGGCAGTATGTGTAAAAATTTGCCTACAAACTTAAAATTTTACATTATGCCAGTGTAGCACAATGTTTAGAGTGTTGAACCTAGGAGAACAAGGTTCAAATCCCTACTCCGCCATGCAGCTCACTGGGTGACCTTGGGCCACTTAGCATCTCTTAGCCTAACCTGCCTCACAGGGTTATTGTGAGGAGAAGAACCATGTACACCACCTTGAGCTCCTTGGACTATAAATGGAATGAATGAATGATGTTGTCCTGCCTACTTTTGCACCTCCTATTCCCTCACTGAGCATGTGGCCCTGACAAGGTTGCTCAGAACGGAATGGCTGGAAAAGGTTCCCCACCCCTGGAATAGATGCTCAAAGCTTTTGAACACAAATTTCACAGACAATTGCCCAAGGTTCATTTGAGAAACAATGAAGAAACATTCGCCATAAACTGAAGCCTGAGATGAATGAGATTAGAACTAGTAATCTCCTAAACGGTGGGTGGGGAACTTTTTTTGCTGTTGTTGAAGGCCGCATACTTGTGGTGGTCAAAGTCAGCGCCAATGATGGGTGGAGCCAGAGATGAAACTGTTATGGATTAACTTATCAAGAATGAAGGCCACCCAGCTTCAGTTTTCACCACGGTTACTTCAGAGTCAAGTTTTTAAAATGAAATTCTGGGCTGCAATGCACTCCTGAAGAGAGGAGCATAGTGTGTGTGTATATTCTTCAGATGGGCACAAAACCAGCGAAACTACACAAGCAAATCACATTAAGAAGTGTGTGCTAGAAATTTACTGTTTGCTTCTCTGCACCTTCTGGCTAGGCATTTTTTTTAAAATAATAAAATAAAACAGGTGCAAGCACAGCTATCTGTGTACATACCCTGTTGGTACTTAATCAACATATGGTAATAGAACCAACAAATGAGAAGGTGGAACACAAAAATGAATGCCTACTGGCTTGAATAGGGATGGGGATGGGGAGCAGATAATGCTCAAATGCAGACAAGTCCAGTGTCTCACTCACCAATTCTAATTTGGTGTTGCATCAAAGCAAGTGTTAGCCCACATATTCCAGTGCCTTTTCTCATCACTCATTACAAAAAGTCTGATCTCCTGGTGAAGTGGATTTGTTGCACAAGACCGACCAATCCACTATAATGGCTCAACCTGAATTTGCCTGGAATCAGTTGTGTTTGCCATGGGTATCTTAGAATTACAAAGAAGCCCCTTCTCCTCCTCCTCTTCCTCCACCTCCTCCTCCTCTTTCTTCCCCCATTATCCCTAAGTGTTGCAAGTGACTTAAGTGACTTACATGATAAATATTAATAGCATACAACAAAAAGTGATCATACTATTCATCCCTCCAAATATACATTTCCTACCGTGACATTATCACAAGTGAGCACCACAAACCAGCAAGCAACAAAAGACCATCCAGTGAGCAAGCGAGAGGCAGACACCAACATTCGCATGTTTGGGTGCACAACAGAGTATTGGCTTGGAACCAAAAATATGTCAGACTTGGAGCCAGGCACACCTCCCTGGGGTGAACATTTAAAAGACAGGGAGCCGCTTAGCTCTTTCCCTCCCCTCCTTCAGAAAGATTATCAAAACTGTGGTGTTTGGGCATGCTTTTGATGTTGTCTGGTTCTCCCACAGTTTGTTAATGGTGTTGTTCTTATCCATGTTAAGAGTGTTCATTTGGATTTTGTTTCATTGAAGTGCTCTTACGATGTTTGTGAGCCGCTTTGGGAGAAAGGGTGGGGGCTGAAAGCAGCATATAAATATGGATACAAATAAATTTATACCCCACAGACTGCAGATGTCAAAGGCTTTCCCTTTGAAAAATGAAGGGGAATTGTCAAATCAGTGATGAGTACAACATTTAAAAAAACCATTGTAATCTGACTTGTTGCTTCTTTATAGGGCATGTGAATAAACAATAGCTGCTTAAAAAGATATCTAATAATGTGTATACTGCAGTTTGTGAAGCCACTCATCAAAAAAATCCAGAAAATCATGACTATACCCCCCCCCAATGTTTCTGTCTCACTGTCTGCTTTTTTAATGGTTTAAAACTGAATCCACCTTTGATTTTTCTCCCCTACAGCCATTGTTAGTGCATTTTTCTCCAGATTTCCCAGGCGGAAATGTCATCTTGTGATACACCCCAGGGTTGCAGATGTCAGTTCTTGCTGCTTGATGTGGAGCATCCCTTGGAGAAATATCATTGCAGGAGGTGGGGGTGCCAAGACTTGCATACTGGCATCCTTAGCAATCATTCTTAAACTGCCAGCAGTTTGAAGGGACACACATGTAACACTGAAAATCATCTGCAGTTGGGTTGTAATCCTCTAAAACAGGGATGCGGAATACCTGTGCCTCATTAGATGTTGTTAGATCCCATCTCCCAGCAACTCCACAGCCAGTGGTCAGGAATTATGGGAGTTATAGTCCAAAAATACCTGGAGAACCTCAGGTTAATTACCTGTGGTCTATTTAACAATGTCTTCCATTAAAAACATTTAAAGACCTACTGACCTAGTTATTGTTATCTTGGGGTCTCTCAAATGAAGGGAGAGCACACATAAAATATATTTATGAGGTGTTTTTTCTAAATAGAACTAGAATGTAATAGAACTGTGAGTCAGTGACTTTCTTCTTTTTTGTCTCAAAATAAAAATGGCAGATTAACATTTAACCATGCATGCTTAATGTAACCCACCTTTCCCTCTGCTTAGATTATTGGATGGATTTCTCTATGAGAAAGACTTATAAATTTGGCATGCTTTGGGTGGGTGAACAGTACATCACAAGATGCTGTGAAATAAGTGGCGGTGCTCTGTCCTTGCCTATCTCTGCTCTACTACAGCGCTGTTTGTTTCCCAACTAGCTGCACTACAGGCAGCTGAAATTTCAAGGCACTGGAGGAATGCGCTAGACGCAACATGAGGCAGGATGTTGTTACACAAGCTTCTCCCACTCCATACCAAACCACTTTTTTATTTTTACTGGCACTACATTCCAGTTCAGGGGCTCCTAAGGCAGTTACCTCCATACTCAGGCATGCCTAATAACCCATCAATTGATAAAATCTCTTGACCCAACCCATATTTTATGAGCTATTAGAGCTGTGTAGGTTAATTGCTCTTGTAAATGTGCTGTTGGCTCACAACACAGTATCCTGCTCATCCAGGGACACATTGAAGCATTATTTAAACCAGGTGTCCTCTGCCCTCCACCATTGTCACTCTGACTCAGGTGAGAGTCCTTTGAAATTGTGACTTGGGAGCTAATATATAGCATTACAAATCCCATGGGGTTTTTTTCCCCCTCTTGAAAACTTTTCTTTTGCTTATCTTTCCAAATTCAGAATTTCCTCCTTAACATCCAATGTCATTGGGAAGAAGTCCTCTGCAAGTCATAGAATCATAGAATAGTAGGGTTGGAAGGAACGCTTGATGGCCTGTTGTACATCATCAAGTGTTGCAACAGTTCTGCCAGAAGTAGCATTCATTTCAGTAGGACCCACTGGAAACACTCCCAGGGAATGTGCTTGTGATCTGCAATGCTGGAAGCATGAATCTAGTACAGGGCTGGGCAAGCTTTTTTTCAATCAAGGGCTACATGCCAACAGGGAGCAGAGCCAGTTTTTGGCAAGGCCATAGATAATGATTGGCCAATGTCTTCTGGATTAACTAATCCAAAACAAAGAGCATTCTACTTCACTTTGCACCATGGCTGCCTCAGATTAGGATACCCAGGCCTAGGCAGGTCTATTTAGAAGTAAGCACTAGAAGATTTGATGCAGCTGCTCTCAAGTAAGGAGGCATAGGATTATGTTGTTGTTATTCTGCTGATCCAGAAAGCCAGCCAAAGTTGTTCTTTTTTCAGATTATACACACATAAAAAAAGCACATACACAGAGACATGCACATCTTTGTCAAAAGCTGCTGGGAGAGAAATCTTTTCCCCAATCCACTAAAACAGGAAAAAGGAAACAGGGAGGAAGGGCAGGTGGGACTCTGATAAAAGGAGGGAATGTGACAGCTTCAGGAGGTGTTTGGGACTATATGTAGGTCCCAAGTTATTCACCTATGATCTACAATTCCACAGCAAAAAATAAAATCTAGTGAGTGTCTTCCATTGTTGAGTTCCATCATTTGGGAATCCACATTATATCCTGTTGGTGTTCATGTGTGGGTTTGCAGAATCCAAATCATTTCATAAACCGAAATGACTAAAAATGGCTAAGATTCTTTAAACTCTCATTATTTCGTCCATCTAACCATTTCCAGACAAGTTGCTGCCAATCCAATTTTTGATTACACAAAGGGATGGAATAGCACCAACCCACTGCCGTGGCTTAAGAAAACCTCAGCTGGCTCGGAGTTCATCTTTCCTAATATGTCTGTGATTTGTGTTCCGACAGCAATTAGCATGCACATCTCTTTGCTTCCAGCCGATGAGTCAACTTCACAGATCGGGACGGAAAGGAAAAAACCCAAAGAGAATAAAATACTTCCATAAAAGTCAGCAACAATTATTTTGCAATGACTAAAAGTTACCACAGATGTGGTAATCCTAACACCTCCTTAGGCGCATTGTAAAAAGTGACCTTTATGTAGCGAGTGAACTGGGATGTTTTCAGACACAGAGAAGGAACGATGAACAAAGGAGTGTTCAGCCAGAAAAGGTTTTTCTCTTTTAAACTTACAATGACATCATCTGTTTACGTTAGGCGAGGAAAGAGACTTTACATGCACTGAGGATATAGCCTTAATATTTCAGTATAATAATAACAACTTTGTTTTCATAGCCCATGCATATATTAATCCTTCACTCAATTTCTCTATGTCAAACCCTTCTCAGTCGAGAGCCCACAAGACAGTGCCGAAACTCTTAATGATAGGACAGTGATCTTTGAAGTCAGAGACAATGACTTCCAAGTACTTCTGAAAGGGACTCCAGTCGCTTTCTGAATTTTCAGGGACCTTGAGAATTGCAGGTAGCTGGGAAAGATCAGCTGTGAATAGGAAAGGGGGGGGGGATAGATTCAGTTGACATTTAAAGGTGACCCTGCATAATTCACACTTTCTGAAATAATACAAGAGCTAAAACACAACCTTCCTTCTAAATTCACACTTCTCCTAATTTTTCAGTGCAGCTTCCAGTAAGTGATGTAAACAAAAAAGCATGCACTAGGGCAAAGTGTGTATTAAAATGCACACATTGGTAAAAATAGCATACCAAGAGGCATTATATTAGGGGAAAGTGCTTTGTGAGAATGTCTGTTCAGCAAAATTGCACACAAAGAGGTACATTAGGAGAAATTCGCTCTAAAATGCTGATGGATTTTCATGGGGAGATTTTTTTTTTTTTTAATGTGAACTAATATGGAACTGTGGAGATCTGAACTTAAGATGAAGAAAATGAGAAACTAAAAGGAATCAAAATTCACAGATCTGACCATCCCTAGCTTACAGGATAGCTCAGTGGTTGTAACATGAGACTCATACTCTCAGGGTCATGGGTTCAAGCCCAACATTGGACAAAAGATTCCTGCATTGCAGGGGGCTGGTCTAGATGACCCTCGTGGTCCCTTCCAACTCTGCAATTCTGTTATTCTATTATTTCTTTCCGGATCTCTTTCTCACTAGCCACTTTAATAGGGTGCTGGTACCAAGGGGCTCGAGTGAATGCAGTTCAATTAGCTGATGTGCAATAACTTTTTATTTTGCATAAGTAAGATAAATATTGAAATCACAAAGGACGTGGGGGGAGATCATAGTGGCAAGACTTTTGCCAACCTTCCAGAGATCCTGGAGAGCTGCTATTGGCCTACTCTGAAGACAGTGTATGCAGAGAGTAAATGTCCATTTGCGGGTTGAATCCAAACCATACCTGGAGACAGACTTCAGTGCTGATGGTGGTTCCAGTGAACCCATGCAAATTTCAGCAGGTGGGTGAGACTGCCCACCTTTCAAAGTTGGCAGGGGAGTGGAATTTGGGATCCATCCTGCCAGCCAGCCCATTCTGTTTCCACACCTCTGCAGTCAACCATGCTGGGCTTTCACAAGCAAATAAGCTGACCTCGGCACCTTCTTGTGTTTCTGTGATAGCAGATGCAGTAATAACTGCTGAACGGCAAAGTCCTCAAAGGTGAAAATAAATATGCCCTTCGCAAGCTGCATATTTAAATACTAGAGTTATGCATGGAGAGATAATTAATTCACTTATGCCTTTGCTCCCTTTTCTTTTCTTTTTAATTGAAACTACAGGCATGTGTCACATTTTGATCCTCAGTGCTGGTACAGAGAGTTTTAATGCCCTTGCTTGGTGCCAGCCAGACTCCCCGTGTGTCTTAATTCAGAGATCAATGTGAGTGTTGTGTAAATGGCCACAGGCTGCCGATGCCAAGGGCCTCCACCCCTGCTGCTGATTCAAATAACAGATACCACATGACATGGTTGCACATTCCTATGCTGCATGTGAATGAAACTGTAAGAGCCACAGCCTCAGAATCCTGCTTCCAATCCTGGGCGAAGATTACCTTCTTTAATTTCCGGTAAACAAACACACGTGGAACCAGCCCTTTGTGAAAAAGGAAGCAAATATTCCAAAACAGCTTACACAACATTAAAGTGACTAGACATTGTCGCCATCTCTGTGGTCTTTTTTGGTGCCTACGGAAGGCATTCTTCCTCCAAGCAGCCTTTTAAGTTAGAGATCTTTCCCAGTCTGTTTCGGTATTGGACTTTTTTTTTTTAAAAAAAAGAGAGGTCTTAAATTATTTTTTTGGCTTGTGTGTTTGCTGCCCTGGGCTCCTTTGGGTGAAAGGGCAAGATATAAATGCAATACGTAATGAGCTCAAATCCCAGGTACACGTGAGGAAAGGGCTTCCATCACTAACTGTGTTTCTCTGCCTCTTAAGGCATCATGAGGACTTTGGGGTGGTTTGTTTTTTTGCTTGCTTTTTACTTGCTTATTGTATTATTATTGAGTTTCCTAAGATAGTGCGGAAAACAATAAACAGAACCTCCCGCACCCACCCTGCCATTCTTAATGATGATTGTTGTAGTTAACGACCCTCTCATTCCCTATTTACTCATGGTTGTTTGGGTTTACACAGCATCAAATCAGAAGGCACTACAGTGGTACCTTGGGTTAAGAACTTAATTCGTTCCAGAGGTCCGTTCTTAACCTGAAACTATTCTTAACCTGAAGCACCACTTTAGCTAATGGGGCCTCCTGCTGCCGCTGTGCCGACGCTGCACGATTTCTGTTCTCATCCTGAAGCAAAGTTCTTAACCCAAGGTACTATTTCTGGGTTAGCGGAGTCTGTAACCTGAAGCATATGTAACCTGAAGCGTATGTAACCCGAGGTACCACTGTATTTTGAGAGGCAATCAGTTCAAATTTATAAACCCTATTCTGAAATTTTAACAATGGACTGATAGGCTGTGTGCACTAGCCCAGGCCTTCAGAGGCGGTTTTAGGGTGGCGCAACCAGTACAGACATGCTGGACACTGCCCCAAAGGGGGCACCAAAATAATGCTGTGCAACAGAGCATGAGAGGCAGGGGGTGCTGAATTTTAGTGTCTCACAGGGTGCCGCTGAAATTTGAAAGCCCAAACTCCACCACAGAGGTCTTCTTATGTTCTTAACCATTATAAGAAACTAGCCCAGGTCAGAGAAAGTGGCACTTAAGTCCCATAAAAAAGAGTGGGACAGATTATTCAGAATTTACTTAATGCTGCAATCTTTTATTCATGTGGGGCATAAGTCGCATTGAATTTATTGGGGCTTATTTCTTAGCAGACATAGAATGAGTTGTTCAGTCCAACTCATTGATTTCAATTGGACATAAATGCACTACACTTCTGGAGCCAGGCCCCTGGGCTCTTGTGCAAGGCTACACACAGTACCGGGCTTGAACTTCCAAGTGGTGGTGCAAGAAATAGTAACATCTCCTACAATGGCCCTAAAGTGTTTGTTGTTCAATGCATGGTTTCTCTCTCCCATTTCCAAGGACAACAAGCAATCAACATCATTTCAGTTCAGAACTATTAAACTCTACATCATATGGCAATGGGAATGCATGGGGGGGGTAGAGTGTGGGCCTAGAGCCTAGGATGCCATGGTTCAAATTCCCCCTCATCCATGAAGTTCACTGGGCCAGATACGGTCTTTCGGCCTAACCTACCTCACAGGGCTATTGTATGGTTAAAATGGGGAAAGTGGTGTCTTTCAAAAAGAAAGGAATCTTAGATGGTTGTCAGGTATTATAATTTTTACATTTAAAGAGAAAATGAGAAACATGCAGAAGAGCATGTTCAGAAGAAGCAAGGCATGCTGGGAAAGCAATGTCTTCTTTTCCTGGATCAGAGGCATGGACTTTGTCTAGAAAGAGCTGGTCAGGGAGAGGAACTCAGAAGAGAGACTAGGGACAGTATTGGTGTGGCTGAGCGCGTTTTGGAATAACTAATGTCTCTGCTTTGGCAGTTTACTGTCTCCAAAGCCAACTGGCCCTGCAGACATGTTGAGATCTGACCAGCATTCCTTGAGAAAGGAACATCCCTTTGGCAGTATGTAATAAACACATTGAAAGAGCATCTCAGGAGCTGACTCAAAATGAGTAAGGCTAATTGTTTTAAGGCACTGCTTTGAACCTCGCCACTGCGCTGTACTGATTGTTGGTAGCACCTAGAGCTTTCCATTAACCTAGCTAATTGGGTTTAACTCAGTGCCTGCATTGTCTTTGAATGGGAGAGGAGGTAAATAAACTTTGGATCAGGGGACTGTCTAGAATTGCATGCTTGTCCTGGACTTGGCACAATGGAACAGGGATCTTTGTTGTTATTCAGGCACAAACACAATAGGCATCACAAACAACCCAAACCAAACATGGCCCCAAGAGCAATGCCTGCCCTAGTTTCTGCTGAGGAGGGGGGTACGGTAGAGGCAGTCCCTTCAAGGAGATCCACGGAGTTCTGAGAGCCAAAACAATACAGTTGTTTTCCTTCTTGCGCCCGTGCTAGAAGAACTATTCACTGCAGTTATCCAATAAAACAAGGACATTTGGATTGAAGCTCCAGTCTGCCCACTTTCAACAGCAAGGGAAAAATCCAGGTTTCCCAAGTGGGATGCAACCACTTCATTTGGATGCCTTTTCCTTTGCAAATTTAACTATACAAATTAACCATATTCCCTTTTTCATTAGCCAGAGAGAGTTCTTTACTTTTTGGGGCCTATTTCAATGCTTCGTTGCTTAATGCACTAGATCAATTAGTTGCCTAGCCATAGCTAAAAAGAAGCATTTTACCACAACATTGCTACTTCTGTCACTCATAATGGCACCTGATGTCACATGCTCCTATGAATGACGTAGCTTGAAGTGGCAAATTGGCTTGTTTTTAAAGGATTAAAATTCCAACTACCTTGTTATAAGTTAAGATGAGAATTCTTGAAATTTACTCCCCAACACGCACATACAAACACACAATCACAGACACACACACACAAACATTCCCAACAATTGCTGGGCTGAATTCTTCAGCCAGTGGTAATATTGATGCATCTGTCTATGTTCAAGTTACACCTTCTTTTGTACAGTTCTCATTTATTCCAGTGGGCTCACAATCCAATAACCTTCTTGCCAGATTGTGTCCTTGGCCATTTTATAGTGTGAATGCTAGAAATTGTGCCACTGTGTATTTTAAGTCTTGTATTTGTGACTCTGTGTGTTTCTTAAAATCTTCTAGAGGCTCCAGTGCTGGCAACGCACAAAGCCAATACTGTAAAATAATAACAATATAAATCTCTCAAGCTGCAGGGCAAATTTGACCAAATATGCACATGGTTCTGGATCAATGGAATTCAGCACAAGTTTCTTTGAGAGGATCTTTGAGAGCATTAACACAAATTGTACTGAGCAGTTTGGTGCAAAGTCCTGAGGTCTTTTTCTTCATTTCACATTCCCAGGCTGTGTGCCAGATGTGTCGTCATTTACTGTAATGTTTTTACTCTGAATTTCCTTCTCACCGTTAACCCACTTCTCAGCGCAATATGAGGAAACACTGGGTGAGCGAGAAAACAGAATGCTCTTGTCATGTTGTTGCAGAGGTGTAGATCTAAACTTTGCTAGACTACAACACCCATCATCCCTCGCCTTAGGCCATGCTGATGGGAGATGGAGCCCAGCAACCTCTGGAGGGCCACAAGGTGAGGACCTCTGCTACAGAAGATTACAACCACGATGCAGGTGGTTCCTGATGCTATGCGTGTGTACCTTTAAACTGCTGGTTGTTTAACGCTGATTGCTAAGGACGCCCCCTCAAAAAATGCATGGATTTCTGGACTGGATTTCAAACCTCCTGCTTCTAATTTCCACCACCATCACTATTGCACACACATTAGTGAGAATAGTGCTCTTGGGTCTATCATTTCAGCAGCTATGCTGGATTTTTAAAAACCTGGCTGAGGTGTTACTTACCTAGCAAAATTATGGACCATCGAGCCATCTAGAGAATTGTCAAAGCAAAATAGGTAGGGACTAATTATAACCACAGTATAATCACAGACTAACTAGTTGTTGCATTATTAAACACACAGTTGGAAAAACAGGTCACTAGTGCCTAATGGCCATTATAACTTCATTATCCTACACTATAATTTCTGGTTTCAGAATATGTATGACAAAACAACACTGTGTTATATTACCACAAAGCAACTCCTTTTTTCTGCTTCCTCAATTATTTTTCTTTAAATACACTTTTTAAAATGAGACAGCACAAATTGGAGTTTGGATGCCTAATTTGATCATCTCAAAAATATAACTAAATTCCATTCACTGTAAGTTTTTCGCTTATTGTTGACTGTGGCGTGGAACTGCCCTGCCCTAGCCTGTCCCTTTAAGATTACCCCGTAACATGAACAGCTTTGTGAGCTTTACCTGAAAAGTGGTATATAAATATTTTTAATTAATTAATAATGGATTGCTTAAAATGTAGACATCATGGATACCACAAAGTTCCCCCTGAACCAAACAGGTCTTTAAAGGGAAGAATTGGCTTCCAGATTGCTAGGTGCAAAGACATCTAAGCAAGTCCCTCCAGATGTTGTCAGACTCCATTAGCCTGAATCAGCATGGCCAATGGTCAGGGGCTATGAGAGTTATAATCCAGCAACATCTTAGGTTTCCCCACCCCTGGCATATAGCTTCCTAGGCTGAGGAAATTGGTCATTCCTGCTCTAAGCACAGAATCAAAATTATATACATTCGTGTTCATCTTCCTCCTGTCCCGAGGCAATTATAAAGCAGAGTGGTTGTTTGGTCAACAAGGATCCTCAAGATCTGTTCAGTGCCTGACCAAAGCTCATTAAATACATCATGCATGCTTATTATAATTGCTACTACTGCTATTACTACAATAGCTGCTACTACTACAACTATTGAAAATTTCCGTATTACCAACAGTATAGTAGGTACCCAATAACAATGCTGATGGTATTCCAAATTATCATCATTAGTAGTAACAATGGTAGTAAACATAATATATGACTTCTAGGCTGTAATGTAGTTTTGGAAGTAAGGAAGTACTGTAAATGACACTCATGTGTCTGTTGCCAAACCTCAGAGGCACATGTGCATAAGAAAGGGTTACCTCGTTCTTTTCAGTGTCAGAGAAAGCTCTGTACAGCTCTGTACACCCATCTCCTTGTGTGCATGGAACTCTCACAGATATAGAAGTCTGAGATATGGCTGCCCCAGGCCATTCAGAGGAGTAAACACAAGCATAAACACTTTGAATTGGTCCCAATGTTAACTGCTGTAAACTGGGGGGATTATAGGCACTCAACCCACTGGCTCCATCAGCGATTGAGAGGCCACATGTAGAGTGCATTACAATAGTCTAATCTGGACCTTACCAGAACATCAATGACTATCCTTTTCAGAAATGGTCATAGTTGGTGCATCAGCTGAAGGCACTCCTAGTCACCAATGCTGCTTGGGACTCCATGGACAACAATCGTTTGAGGAGCACCCTGCTCTTTCAAGGGGAGTGTGATCCCATACAGAACAGGCAGTTCTGCCAGCTCCCTGATATGGGAACTGCCCATCCACCCACAACACCTCCATCTTGTTTGGATTTTGCTGCAACCTCTTGGTCCACATCCAACCCTTTACTGCCTCAAGTCACTGGTTTGGGACCTACACTACCTTTCCTAATAGGGATTGTACAAAGAGATAAGTGTTCAGTTTCATTGATTGTGCCTTGCCCCAAATCCCTTGCTGACTTTCCCAACAGCTTTACAGCTTTAAACAACATGGATGACAAGATCAAACCCTGAGAAATCACTGCAGGATACTTCCCACGGGGATGAACAATGGTGACTGGGTACTATTTTCTGGAATTTCTCCTAGAGATAGGAGCAGAACTACTACACTGTAGGCCCCCAAATTGCCAGACTCCATAAAAAAGCAATGATCAATAGGAGCAAAAGCCATCTAGTGGTCAAGGAAAATCAACAAGATTGCACTCCCCCTGTACATCTCCCAACCAGGGCAACCAAAAAAGTTGCAGTCCCAAAGCCAGGCCTGAAGCTGGATTGAAATGGGTCTGAAAGATTGGTTATATCCATACATACTTGGAGCTGCCCCACCACCAACTTCTCAACCACTTTGCTCCCCCTCATCCCAGAATATTAGCAACTACCCTCCATTGTGGTGTAGTGATTGTGGGAGAAACTCAGGTTCAGTGCTCAGCCATAAAGCTCACTCGCTGACCTTGACTTCTTCTGCATAAGTGAACTTCACAGAAGAGTTTGGATTTGATATGCCGCCTTTCACTCCCTTTAAGGAGTCTCAAAGCGGCTAACATTCTCCTTTCCCTTCCTCCCCCACAACAAACACTCTGTGAGGTGAGTGGGGCTGAGAGACTTCAAAGAAGTGTGACTTGCCCAAGGTCACCCAGCAGCTGCATGTGGAGGAGCGGGGAATCGAACCCGGTTCCCCAGATTACAAGACTACCGCTCTTAACCAGTACACCACACTGGCTCCACCAGGGTTCACAGGGTTGTTGTGTGGATAAGAGTGGTACATGGGGCATGTCCATCACTTTAAAATTATTGGAGGAAAGGTGGGATACAAATGTAATGAAATCAAAGAAAAAATATCAATGAACCCACCTTCAAAGTCATCTTTAGTCTGTCTTCAGTCCAGTTATTTAATGATGATTTGGCAGATGAGCTATACAATACAATATGCAATAGAAATGATTCATATACACTAGTACCTATAATTAAGAATATCTAATCCTCTGTGTTATGTGGAATAGTTAATGCACTGCTGATGGAGCTCTTTAATAACCCAGGGGTAGCCTTTCAGGAGGTTTCAAGTACACTTATTTCCATCTTTAACTTTAAGCATATGAGCCACTTCACTGACATTTCTTCCTATATATACTTAAACACAAACACATGATTTAGGGGACTTTGTTGTACAAGGTAATATGTTTCCATTCAGCTTCAGCAGCAGACAGAACAGCCATGAGAAAGAATGAGGGGGAAATGTATGTAGAAATGCACTGTATAATAAGAAAAACTTTCCAGCTGTGAGGATAGTTATAAGGAAACAATAGCCCAGGTAAATCTGTTAAGTCTTCCACTAGAAGGTTTTAATAAGAGAACCATTGTCCAATGATGGTATAGATATCACCATTCCAGTTCTTATGCAGCCAATCATTTCCTACAAAGGCTACCATGGAGGACATCCTGGAAGAATTGCTGGTGACGTGATTAGACATATGGACTGAAAGGAAAGGTCAAGATCACTGATGTAACAGTGGAACTGAAACCATTAAGATGAAATCATCAGCCATGGGAAGCAAATCTTCTAAGATGAAAGCTGCAGCTAACTCCAATTTAGCATCCCCTCCCCAACCCCAGTTGCCTAATATTTAATCTTCAGTTGTGGCAAAGTGGTTCTCCCTGATCTCAACAGTTTGTATGGAACATGGATAGATGACCTTAGCTGCCCTAAACCAAGACAGACCATTTATCCATCTCATCCAGGACTGTTTACTCACTGCAACCCATCACTGCAACCAGCTTGGCTAATGGTCAGGGTAATGGGAGCTATAGTCCAATAGCATCTTACAACCCCCCTTTTGGCTCCCACTGGTCTGCTCTAATTTGTAACAGTTCTTCAAAGATTTAGGCCTTATATGCCACCTGAGTTCCTTTTTAACTAGCAATGCCAGGGAATGAACTTGGAAAATCTTACATGCAATTTACTCCACCAGTTCATCCATGCATCAGATTAAAGCTGCAATGCCAATTCCATATATATACGAAATATCCTCTGTAACTGAATGGACTAATTTGTAATTTAATCATCTTGGGTTTTAGTGGATCCATTTGTCGGGACAGTTTTTAATCTGGGTGGATGGGAATTATAGACATCTTTTTTGAAGGATGCTTTGGTTCTGATGTGTTTCTATACTGGGTCGCTACCAGATGACCTATTTAATGAGCATTCATTCTGATTTGTTTGCAGGGAGGATATCCAATGCTGCATCAATCAACTGTTATTCCATGCTTTCCTTAAAGCAAAAAGTACAACTTGGGGGAAGCAGTGTGTTTGTTGCACAAGAGTGCCAAAATCCACGTTAACTGCACAACCTGAATTTGCCATTATGTGATTTAATCCCATGTATGAAATAGCACCAGCATGGAAGTGCCTGTAGACAGCTTTTCCTTCTAATAATTTAAATGCAGATTTTATTTGTAGTTTTTGTTTTTGTTTCCCATACATCTTTTCAGTATTGTAAAAAGGAGACCCTGTCCTGCAGTTTTTGTAATATGCAAATTAATTTACATTAACTAATGAACTAAAAGGGGAAAGGTTTCAAATGTGCTAAAATAAAAAACCTTATCAGATGACATCTCTTGATACAATAATGTTGCAATATAATATTGTACTGCTGGATAAATGTTTTCAACTGCTGTGGTAAGCTCCGTGCAGCCTTAAAACATTAAAATGATAACCTCATCTAGATTTGCTTTTCTATTCATCTATAGAATTTCTCAATTATGTCTGACTAATTTTGCACAAAGTCATTATTTGGAGCAATTTGTCTAAGTATGAGAGGCAACACCTTCACCTTTCCTGGAAGGTGGGTGGGGGAAAATGTCATAATCTGCTCTGCTTCAGCATGAGTTATTAAGCGGTCACAGGAGTTCAAAAGAAGGTGGGGGGAATGAGCAGGTAAGTCATTACATGCAACAACAACAAAAACCTTCTATACTATCAAAATATAAATTAATTACAGATAAGATCAGACGTAGGTTTCTTTTTTCCTTTTTCTTTAATGTTCACTTTTTCCCAGAGACGGTAATGACAACATACAGGCCGTGGCGGGGGGGAGATGTATAGAGAAAAAAATGTTTTATTAATGTTGGCTCCAGAATACTAGAGAAGTGTTGGCTGTGAGAGCATCAAAAGGCTCAGAAAAAGGCTCTGGGACATACATAAATGGTTTTATTTTATTAGAAAGAGGGTGCTAATTCATCCATAGCCTCACTCAGATGGAATGATTCCCAGAGTTTTAATAACATTATCTCCATTCAGAAATTACCCCTTCCATCAGTCCAATCAGCACGTATGACAACAACTGTGCCACAGAATCCTGTTGAATTAATTCACTTAGGGGTTGTAGGACCTTAACCAGGCTTCCGTCAGTGAACCTTTAAAGCCATGACCATGACTGTAGCAAACAGGTGACTCATCTTTCTTGAGCAAAACAGGACTCCAACCACTATCTCATCCACTTTCTTCTCTGTCCTATGCAATGCTAATATCCCTCCAACAACAACAACAAAAATCAAAATAATAGTCCTCTGTATTTAAGACTAATCAGAGCGGGCGCCATCCAACTTGCAAAGGTAGCAATTTTCCTTCATTAAAGCCAAATAAGGAGAGAGAACTTCAGTATTCCTTAGGGCAAATTACAAGGTGTTAATAATAACAATATAATGGCAGCAATTTTCTAGCTTTGCCCAAACCTATAATCTACCTTGAGTGCCTTGTAGGATTGTCTCTGAGTTTACATAAAGCCAAGTATTAGCCCCCCAAAATTTTTAATTTTTTACATCATGTCTCTCTTCAGTGTTTGCAATGATGCGGTAATTGTTCTCTCCCCCAATGAGAAACCTCTTAGTCAGCAAGTTGCAACATGATCACTCCAGAAAGCCCTGTTTTCTTGCTGGTTGAAGTGAATACTGTGTGCTGGAAACAGATTAAACGTCTACCTCAGTGAACCCTGCAAACTGTGAGCGCAAAAGGCTGGGGTGGAATTTCTCCTACCACTCCTACCTGCAGAATGAATTAGCTTAAGTGATTACCACAGAACTTGAGACAAAAAAACAAATGTGCCAATTATCCTTGTATCCATCTCCTAATTGCTTGTTGAAATCCTACTAGGACACCATGATCGAATGCCACATGTTGCTAGAACAATGATTCATTAACTGTGCTTTTTTATCCTCCGTGCAGTCAAGTGCATCGACACACTAAGGCTGCAATCCTATACACACTCAACAGGGCTTGCTTCCGAGTAGACATGTCTGGATTGCACTGCAAGCGATATATGAGATGAGGAGCAGAGGGCCAAATAAATATAATATTGGCTGTAGAATTTGTTTTCAGCTTTGTGATTAAACTGGAGGATGACTAGGCGTTAAATTAGCCAGAAATTAGATTCTACGACTCAGCCATAAAGCTTTACCAGCTTATTTACGTATATATGCGGGTTATTTCATTAATTTCTATCCTGCTCCTCAACCCTGAATGATTCCTAGAATAAAAGAAAAAAGTTTAAAAGGCATAAAACTGCAAATAATTAAAGTTGCACGAGGAAACTCTGCTATATTCTTTGGATTTCCTTAGCCTGCTGAAACCCCATGCTTCCATCCCACATAATTTGAGCGAGGACACAGAGGTTGTAGCGCAGGAAAGGAGTCAGGCAAGCACCACTGTACAAGCGAAATTCTGTTCACACTTCACCAGATCCATAATCATTATTCAGAAGAACAGTGAAATTAGATATGGAAACCAGATGCAGATAAAATTAAAACTGCTTGATAATATGGCACAAATATTGCATAATTAACTAGATTCAAAGCAAGTAAGTGTCCAGTATTTTAAGAGCAAATGATTCCCTGGCATCAAAACAGCAAAGAGAAAGCTGGCTCTACTGTTTGGCAGAGCCAAGCAGCAGGGGCTGGGGGCAGCAGTAGTAGTCAGCTGTCTGTTCCTCATGATCCCCCTGGCTGTATCTTTCTGCTGAAGAACAGCTGTGTGCCCTGTGACTTGTCCTACAACTCCATAACTGGCAGGTGTAGTAGAGGATACCACCTTTTCATGATCAGCATTAAAATAAGTCAGGTCAGCTCCTGTACATGGAGCTGCCACTCTGATCAGCTGTCGCACATGGAATGATCAAGGTACCACACTTGTAGATTATAATATGTGAACGTCCCAAGTGTACAACCCATGACCAGTGTACACAAATAGTTGAGCTGTGCATTCCTATAATACTTCACATGTAACATTCAACAAGTGCGTACCTGTGCATGCAATAGCTGAGCTGTACAAAGGAACAAATGACCTTTAAAGCCCTAAAAGGCCTCAGTCCAGTATATCTGAAGGAGCATCTCCACCCCCATCGTTCTAACCAGACACTGAGATCCAGCGATGAGGGCCTTCTGGTGGTTCCCTCACTGCAAGAAGCCAAGTTACAGGGAACAAGGCGGAGGGCCTTTTCAGTAGTGGCACCCACCCTGTAGAACACCCTCCCACCAGATGTGAAAGAGAAAAACAACTACCAGACTTTTAGAAGACATCTGAAGGCAGCCCTGTTGAGGGAAGCTTTTAATGTTCAACAGATCATTGTATTTTAATATTTTGTTGGAAGCCGCCCAGAGTGGCTGGGGAAGCCCAGCCAGATGGACAGGGTGTTGTTGTTGTTGTTGTTTTACACTCTTTCACACAAAGGTAAAAAGATAAAGGACCCCTGGTAAAGAACAGTCAAACTTGACTATGGGCTGCAGTGTTCATCTTGCTTCAAGTTGAAGGAGCCGGCGTTTGTCCCATCCTGGCTGAATATCCAATGGAGAACCCCATTCTGGAATCATTTTCTAATACTTGAATTGCATCAAGTGATGTATGGGAAACTGATTTCACTCAGAAGCATTTTGCTTCTCTTCATTTACTCCTCTTTCCTCTGAGCAACTAACTACTGACAGCACAGCATAAGTGGCTAAATTAGTTGCACCTAAAAGTGCACATTTTTTTAAATAGTATGACAAATGCATTTGGCAGGAAGGAAGATTTATCACCCCCTTTCGTACCACCGGTAATAAGAGAGGTTGCAAAAATATTGCTGTGTAGTTATATGAAGTCTGCAACATATAGTTAAGGGGGTAAATAATCATTTGGATGGGTGAGTCATGTGATGGGAACCATTATGTGGGATTAACGCCCAATCTGTTTTTGTGTTCTTAAATTCTGCTACCAAGTAGCATGCCTGATGCCGTTCCCTAAGTCACCCTCTGGGCTGCATGATGGAAGCAATAGGCAGATGATGTTATATGCTTCAAAAACACCAATAATTCTTCTCTATCAACTCCACTGAGGGTCAAACTGGGTGAGGGAGCATGGAATGGAGAGGGACGCCATCTTCCCTTATGCCTTAGCCGGGGGGGGGGGATAGGGTTGGCTTGGAACTTAGATGATAAAGCTTTGTTATCATTCTTATTTAAGATAATAATAATAATAATAATAATAATAATAATAATAATAATAATTTTTGCCCACCCTTCACCATAAGGTAGCACATCAGTTTAAACCAATGTAAAAATACAAAGCAAAACCAGCTAAAACAATTTACAATCAAAATAATAGGATGGGTCCTAAAAACATATATCTCAGATGTCAAAGGTCAGGGTAAATAGATGTGTCTCTCAGACTAGCCTGCTCATATAAGCTAGACCAGGCTAAAGTTCCACCTTGCCCCATTTGGAGGGCCATGAGCAGGCCATGAAGGCAATACCCCATCTCTGCTGGTGCTTCTCTTCAACTAATACTCAGCATCATCCTTCCTCTGAACAGAGATGTTCCATGTAGCCATCCTGGCTAGCAGACCCAGTCTCCATGAATTTTTCCTTCATTCCTTAACTGCCACAAATCACCTTCATGTTCTCTTTCTCCCACCCCAAGCACTTTGGATTTCTTTTAATAGACATGGAGATTGTGGAAATCAACCAGGTTTTAAAATCCACACTTGCTGGCAAAATGCAACACCCAGCCCCTTTCTCATCGAGGTGACCAAGGCCATAGTTGATTGTTCAAGAGAAAATCCCAGTTTCTGTGCCTGGTTCTAATTAAAAGAGGAAAAACAAGGGGGAAACCTGTCTTCATGGTACACTCAGCCTACCTAATCCACCCTGTTGATTTTCACAGGCATGAGCTTTCAACATCGCATTAATAAACTATTTTCATAGATTTATGTTCCATAACCCTCCTCGCCCCAGAGATTTTTTAGGATGTGAGCTCTGAGTGTCACATCAAGGAAAGATGGGCATCTAGCTCTAGCCTGGACATCAGTTTATTTATGAGGGAGGAGGCCATGAGTTCAACCCTTGTATTCATAGCAGGGCTAAGCAAACAGTTCCGATCATGTTCTAAGCCATTCTAAATAGACTGAAGAGCTGGTCGCCTAATTCTCAGCCATTACCAGAGTTCATGTTTGGGTTGTGATTTGACTCTATTCCCCAATGTCATCTTACCCCCCTGCTTTTCAGGAGCTTGTTTTCAGGGATTTATGAAATGTGAGATGACAAAACGTTGCACTAATGTTGCGGTGATTGGGCCTCGCCTCAACTCTACCCAGAAAGGTTGGTTGTGTAAAGGAAAGGACATTGATACACTTTCCAAAGCCAGCCTTGCTTATTTCCCCCAGGAAAGGCAGCGGGTGGGGGAGACACATTGAGCATTGCTGAAGGTTTGTCAGTGGAGGGTAAAATGGGACATTAATCTGAATTGATAAACTTGCTAGTCTGTTTGAGGGAAAACAAAGCAGATTAAAACCATCTGCAAGGGGATGGATGAGATTGGCTGCCTGTTGAGTTTTTTTCTTCTTTTTAATCAAAGAAAAGAAAAAGATCTAGCACACAGGAACTGTATCTGTGCTCATTCTTACCCCTTGATAAAGAATAGATCAAAGATTGTTAGCAAATAGTTCACAATTGAAACTGAGTGGGAGCAGTTTCAAGACAGACAGAATGGCAAAATCAGGCTGATTTACTCTGATTTACAGGCTCGCCCTCAACATACTAAAGACTGTAATCAGCGAGTTTCTTTTTACTCGTAATTAGTGATCTTTTTGTATTGTTAAGTTTGTCCATCCTTCTTGCTGCCTGTATTTATAACTGCATGTATTTCAGAATAAAATTCCAAGTTTTAAAAAAGAGGTAAACTTCACAAGAAGTATAATCAACTGGTGGAATTCATTGCCACAAAATGATGATAATCTTTTTTAAAAAAAAAAAAAAAAGCAAAAGTATTAAACAACATCATGAAACTGGAAACTGGAAACTGCAGGAAGGCAGAGTACTATTGCACTTAGGTGCTGCTTGTGAGCTTCCTAAAGGCATCTGTTTAGTCCAGCATCCTGTTCTCACAGTGGCCAGACAGGTCATTGGTGTGATCATAGAATCATAGAATTGTAGAGTTGGCAAGGACCCCGGGGTTATTTGGTTCAATCCCTTGCAGTGCAGAATCATAGCAGGCTCTTATGTGAATATGAGCTTGAATATTAGAGCTATGCACAGCTCTCCTGTTCTAATCTGTAACCCTAATTTGTAAATACAGATTGAATTTGATTTGGACTTGACCCAAACCAGATCTGAATCCAGATTACAACCTGGAAAATACAGATCCCTCAAAAGCCCATTGACTTGTACTTCAAAACCAAAAGAACCATTCTTGTTTCACATAAAGACATGGAATTTTGAGACACGGCAGCCCCTTCAGAGGGGATTATCCATGCCAAATTTCAAATGAGTAGGGTAGCTCCAGGTGTTTAGATGCTAGCCAGCATTAATATTTGTGTTGTTTTTTAAAAAAAAAACTAAAAAAACAACACCCCCATTAAAAGACTGTGCATGTTCAGTCATGCCCATTCTCAAACAAACAGGGCGCCAGTTTGCCCACCACACCTCAAAATGGATATTGTGGAGCTGGAAAAGATGCAGGAAGGGGTTAGCAAAATGATCAGGGGGTTGAAGAAACACCCCTATGACAGAATATATCACTCATTATCTGTTAGCCTGCCCCTTATATAAAGACCCAAGGTGGTAGGTCCTCACTTTACTTCTGTTGAAACAGGCACACAGGTGTGGGAACATGTAGGTCATAGAAGTTCATCACTGGAGCTTCTCATAGAATGATACCCAACTTGCAGCACAATCCTAACCATGTCTACTCAGAAGTAAGTCTGAATTACTTCCATGGGGTCTTCCTTCATGTTTGCCTAGTAAGCTTTCCAGAGGCATCTTGCTAGCCCTTGTTCAGGAGAGGAAAATACTTGATGGGCCTTTGGTAATCCATGAAGATTCTTCTTAGGTTCTAAAGCAGAGGTGGTGGAAGCACGGGTGTTGTTGGGCTCCAATTCCCATCAGCCCCAAGTAGAATGATCAGTAGTCAAGGATGATGAGATTTGTAGTTTAGCAACATCTGGAGGCCCACAGGTTCCCTATTTAAGGTCAAGTGAATCAAGCAGAAAAAAGGACTCTTATGGGCAAACTTTATGTATGATGAAGGGATGACTATACCTGCTACTTACTACTGCTGTTCTTTTACCACAGTCTCCCCCCTTATGGTTTGTTTCATACGGACCTCTTAAAATATGGAACAAAAACACCAGCTTGTTTTCAGGTCATTAATGTATTATAATACTTCTCGCTAATAACAATGTTTCTTGATTTCAGAGCCAGTGTGGTGTAGTGGTTAAGAGTGATGGATTCGTAATCTGGGGAACCAGGTTCGCTTCCCCGCTCCTCTACATGCAGCTGCTGCCTGACCTTGGGATAGTCACACTTCTCTGAAGTCTCTCAGCCCCACTCACCTCACAGAGTGTTTGTTGTGGGGGGAGGAAGGGAAAGGAGAATGTGAGCCACATTGAGACTCCGTCGGGTAGTGATAAAGCGGGATATCAAATCCAAACTCTTCTTCTCTTCTTCTTCTACTAGCTCTAAAGTTAACTGTCCTATACTGGCAGTTTCACATTATTCTTCTACATCCATTTAGAGATTGGGAAGACATGATACTGAACACAAAACCCCCAAACTCATCACATAGTGTTCAGTTAGCTACTATCTGACTCAGTTTGCAATCCTATGTAAACTTTCAAAGGAGCATGCCTCAATGAATCCCATGGGGACTTACTGAGTAAAATATGCATAGGATCGCACTGCAAATTGTAACTCACCATTTGCGCTATCCGTCTTCCAATCAGTAGACTAGGAAGAGCAGCTTAAAGAGTTGCTTAGTCTGAGCATAAGGGAGGGAAGGGAGGGAAAAGTGCAATGCATACTTCAAAGAAGAAGACATTACCCAATAGGCATTACCCAATCTGTGAATGCAGAGTAAATAAAACTGAATCAATTGCTGTGTGGGTTGTAAAAATATAGTCATCTAGAGACTAAATGAATACTCGCAGAGACTCGGTGAAATAAAAATGTTATCTCTCTCTAAGCTATAATCTGTGATTAGAACATTTAATCAATTAGTATTGCTGTTGTCAAAACTTGCTCCAAACAAAGGATGAGAGCATCTGCCTGAGGGGAAATCTTAATGGCTAGCCGGCTCTTCTGAGCCATGTGCTAAGGTGGGGAGCTCATCCCTGCAAGAAACGTCATGTTTTACTACAGCACAGTGCAGAGTTCAGTGTCAGGAGGGGAGGAAGAGGCCCCTTATCTGCTCCTAGTCATCTCTGCAGCACTAATAGAATGTCAACTAATCCCCAAGAGGAAAAAATAGTTTCACGCCCAGAGCAAAGAAGAGTCAATTTTCACTTCAGACTCTCTCCCTGGCCTTCTCTGCTTTTCAAAGTGGGGGATTCGTAAGCCTTTATTGAAAGTGGGAGGCTGTTTTAAAATTGCAGTAGGGACAGTCCTTCAAACTGTTGACTCAATGGGACTAGGGACATGCAACTGTCTCTCCAATTGTGGCTGCTTCTTCTTCTTCTTCTTCTTCTTGGCTGACTTACCAGATTGGCATTCTCTGGCATAATCAAATTTATGAGATGTTGGGTAATATGTCTATCTCCCATGATTACAGCAAATAGCTGGGTGGCTCTGAGACATGGGAAGGCAGTGAACCTATGTGAAATGATGTCCTAATTTGAGAATGGAGTATTGGCCTGATCATCTTTATCTGATCACTGATCGTGTGAGCAAATGCATATGGCCAGGAAGGCTTTTAAGCGGTAACATCCACAATAGCAATTAGAATGAGATGTTTTGTTTCTTAATAATGATCTTCAGTTGACCTTACTTCCAAAAGAAAAAAAACAAAACTTTTAAGTATTTTATTTTCCAAGGTGAAATAATAAAGCAGTAAGAAAAATACACTCAGAGGAAACCTTGAAATAGATTCTCAAAAATATTTTGATAAATGACTTTGGGCAGTTTTTGTTTTCCTCCAAAGTGAAATTAGTTAAATTTGTTGAACCAGTCGTAGTTATTTTCCATTCTCTATGAACTATTTACAAGTTGTGTTTCACCTGTCTGGAAAACCTTTCACCCAGTATTGCCAAAAACAAAAATAACCAGATTATACAAAATTATGCAAAATAATCTATATAATTATCCAACTACTGATCTTGTTTCAAGACAAGTGCCACATCAGCAAAAAGGAGAAATCCTCCTTTATTGCTTCAGAGAAGTTGCCACCTGCATGAGGTCCCTGTAAGCCATCAGCCTATAAAAGTCATAGAGATCAGTTCAGCTCTGAACCAGTAATATTTAATACTAATGATAAGGAAAGAACGTGGTCACTTCCTGTATTGTTACAGGTGGAGCCGAACTGTAAGTGAAACCACCTCCCTGCTTCCCATTTACCGGTCTGGCTCTGCCAACAGGGTGGTCTTTCTAGAAACCTCTCTCCCTTATCTACAGGGAGCACCCAAGGAACCAAGGACCCTGGGGGATATAACTGTAATGGAAGAGGAGGGCAGAGAGCCTGCTTATGTCCATCCTTGTACAACTACCTTGTAAGGTAGGCATGTCTCTTTTATGTTCCCTCTTACCACAAATGGTAAGTGCTTTCTAAGGCCTCAATGGGGAATCTGAGAGAACATCTAGTTTACTTGTCCTCATCCTGGAGTGAAAGAACTTGCTGTTCTCAGCCAAGATGCCACTGGGCTTACAAGGGGAACACAGCCTGCACCCAGGTACTTCTCACTCCCAGAGATCAGAGTAACCTGCTTTTCTTGGTCAATTCCCATCCTATACCTACCTCTATAGCATGAAGTGACTTGAGTTTATACAGTTGGGAGCTGTTACAATAACCCTGTGAATTGGGCAACAATGAATGCAAGACACAACCACCAAACTATGTATCTTTTATTAGCAATTAAAAAGGAGCCAGGAGAAGCAAAAATGGACAAAACAGAATACTGATATTGAAAGGAGTTATTAAGCTAAAGTTTGCCTACCCTGATCTTCTTACTTGCAAATAGACTTCTGGTCTCTTCTTGCAGGTTGTCTGGTGGTCAATGGCTGCATGGCCACAGTCCATTTTGAAAGGTTCAGCTTAAGTGACAGCTGGCCATTTCCAGTCAATCCCAGCCAGCTCAGATCTATGGTAGTTTGCCAGGTAGCTAGTACAATTCCTTTTCAGGCATTGGAGGAGATGGATAGTAGACACCTCCTACGGACAGAGGAAGGGGGTGGATATTACAGACTAATTATTTTATTAATTAGTCTGCCTTCTTGCTAGATGGGGAATGTGTGCACTGGAAGAGGGCTTTGCCTTCTTTACTAAGTATAATAGGGTGGGTGGTGGTAAGAGATGAGACTTTGCTCACAGGAGTTTCTCCAGTGCACCCAATGCAGCTGAATGGACATCAGATGCCTTGGAAACTATATATCCCAAGGCTCCCAGCACAGGCTACATTGGTCTATATGGGCCTGCTTCTCTGGCAAAGGTCTTTCCCAGCAGCACTTATTACCTATGATACTTCTACTGAAGATGCTGGAGATGGAGCATTTGTAGAAGGAAAACATCCCCCCCCCCCATGACAGCCTTTGTTCCAGAAAGCTAACAGCCTGTAGAGATCATAAAGATCTATACACTTCTCTTTTTCCCCCAATGTACAGAGGGTATATTAACTGACCACAAAGAGGCTTATGTAAGAATTGTGCTCCGGGTCTTACCGAACAGAGATCTTTTCTTTGTATCCCGCTGATAACATTTTATAACCCTTAACATTCTATTGTCAAGAGCTGTTAATGTGCTTCAGCTAGAGTGTTGTCATGGCTCTGATCCCCTCATGTGAATATAATTGCTTGCACTACTGCCTGACTAACCTTTCCTGTTTGTTCGCTTCTGTCTGCACGAAATCTCTGAAAAAGACAGGAAACCTTAAAGATGCTTTGCAGTTGGGAAAGAGTTCAATAAAACGTGTCACCTTTTTGGTCCCATGCCAATGCGGCAAATTTCACTATAGGGTTAATTGACCTCCCTTGCAATCATAATTATTGATTTCAACTTGATTTGCAAGTACCTCACTGACTTTGAAAAGGCAACATTCACAGTCCTGCAGAGTGTTGCCTCACATCCTTTTGCATTTCCAGGAACCATCAAAGGATGCTTGCATTGCTTTATTCGTTGGCGGCTGGAGAAAATGGTCTCACAAATGAAAGCCTTATACAATTATGTTTGATTGGGAAAGCCGTTTGTGAAAGATGAAGAAGTTTGATGAAACAGACTACAAACAACATCAGCAGCCCATGTGGTGAAATGTTCTAGGGAGAATGTACACTGACTCAGAGATATCCTGAGTTGAGAGAAACAACTGGTGACAACATATTTGTTTAGCAAAATGTTAGGTATATCTGGACAAAGTTGCCCAGTGTTAGATATAAGTTGCATAGTCAGTTGCAGTGTGATAGAATTGGACACTGTATGCCAATTTCCTTCCAGTTCCATTGGTTTCCCCTTTTATTCAAGATACTCACTATAGTATAGTCCTAAATCAGGACTGCAAACCTCCAGCTCATGGGCCAATTTTGGCCTGGCAGGAGTTTGGCCCATTAGGGCATTTTCTCCAAACCATGCCCACATGCCCCACACTTGATGTCATATGTGATGGCAGGTAGAGACATGCCTGGAAACTTGACCGTGCTGCTAATGCCTGCTGGTCACACACTGCCAGCTCTATGCTTAGAACTTCCCAAAAGTTAAACAAAGAGCTAGCAAAGCCCCTTGGGCTGCAACCAGCCAGCTGTCAGTCACCTGGGAGGCACTGTACAAAGGAATTTGGCAGGGGGCAGGATAAGTCACCTGTCAATCACTGGGCATCACACTGACAACCGGTGATTGACAGGTAGGTTGTTCCATCCACCTGTCAAGGTTAGCCCAAAATTTGGGGGTGCAGGCAAATGCTCACCTGGCTTTCCAGGCCAAAACGGTTCCCCACACCTGTCTTAAATTTTCTAGATCTATTCTATCACAGCAATCATTCATGTGAAAATCTTGTGGCAGCCACTTCCTTCATTTAACTATGTGCTGTGTGGAGTGCTTAACTTTGACTGTCCTGAATCTTCCACCATTCAGTTTCACTCAGTGACCAAGGTTCCAGTGTTACAAGAGAGAGAGAAATAATTGTCCACACCATTGAGATGGGAACCTTGAAGAATTATTAGAGGCAAGTCGAGCTGATCCTTCATCTGCACCATGGAGCCTGCAATTGCTCTCTTTCTCTCACACAGAAGAAATGCCTCTGGGAAGGGGAGATTTGGGGAGCAGAAAAGCCCCAGGCACAAAGAGGTGCATGAGGGTGGGGAGTGGGTAGGGAGCATGCAGTAGGTTGGGCCACAATGTTTTCCAGAAGATATCTCTTCCATCATGTGCAAGTTCTACTGCAGCAACCAATTAATGAGATAACTTTGCCATTCCTGCTGGTGAATTGTGCAATTTGTTCTTTCGGTATTTAAGTGAGTTGTATCATAGTATATGCTAGGTGGCATTGAATTCCTAATTACTTTAATATTGAAATTTAATTATTTCCAGGTCATTAAACACACTGATGAGATCATGAATTCTAAATTATCTGGTGCAAATTGTGAAGTTGAACCATACAAATTATAAGCTATGACTCCAGGAATGAAGGAGCATGAATCAGAAAAGCATGCATAACTAAGTTACAGCTTGCTTTAAAAAAAAAAAAAATCAAGTGAAACCTTTCTATGAAGGAGAAATCTTTGGGAGCATATTTTATCAAAAAAAAGTGGCCCACCACATTTTTCCAGTTGTACTGAGAATTCAGAATTGCATTCCAATTCTACTAGACAATGATTTTTTTGCCCATTTGAATTTCAGTTTCTTCACTTCTTTTGTGTCTAATTTAAATCCATACAACCGTAATCCACTTACTTCTGACAGTTCCATCAAATTTAATAAGGAAGCTCATGTGAATTAAATGGCGCGGTCTTATTAATCTAGCTCTAAAACATGACTATTCCTGAAATAAAGGCAGGTGCTTGTCCCTAGGAGAAAAACCTGGTGACAGCTTCCTGCGTTCCTGGGAACATCCTACAGTCAAAGCAGATACCCTCTTCCCCACAGATCCCTCCATATCATTTGCATAGCATAGATGTTTGCCTGTGATCAGCCCGAAGGTCCTTTAAAGGCTTCAAAGCAGTGAAAGAGGATAGAGCCTCTGGGCTTCCCATCCTATTTCTCCATACAGGCCACTCTGCCTACCCTCTTCCCCTTTCTGCTGCAGGGCAAATGAACCTGAGGAAAGAGGCTTGGCAAAGTGACTAGTGGAGGATACTGGCAGAAGATGTCCTGCATATGTTCTCTCTGCTTCAGAACTTGTGGAGGGACCGTGATGATCTTTGGGTTGGCGTCTTATTTAGGAAGGAGCAAGATGTATTAAGTGGGCCATACAGCTTTCAGTGGTCCCTCTTCCCATCAGTGAGGGTTCAATAGGCACTGGAATTTCCCAGTGTGTCCAGACACAGTAGTGATTGGCGATGTACTGAAACGTCACAACCAGTTCCTCTCCATTTAGCCACCCAAGTATTACCTACTATCGGCGATGTCAGATTAGTAACAAAGCCAATATGTAAAATGACAGAGGTCATGTTAAGGGAAGGTCACATTGGGGTCACTCCACCTGGTAGTTATGGAAGGTCCCATCACAATCTCACAACAGGTGAGTGTTTCTTGTGATAAGTGCCCTGACTAGGCTGGCCATGGAAAGCCATGAGATAATTTGTGTTAGACAAAATAGTGAATGACTAGGCTTTGGAAAATAAACACTGTACAAGGATAACAGGGGCTATATCATTTAGGTCAGCCTGGACCTGATCTTGCCTTCCATTAAAAAAACCCCAAAACCTTTCATTGGTTGAACAGTTCTTATGTAACATTTTGAGGCTCCATCACCATCGGACTTCAGGGCCCATTGAATGTGAGACCAAGTAGGATTCTGGGGGCCTGGGGAAGAAGAAGGAGAAGAAGAAGAGGAGGAGGAGGAGGAGTTTGGATTTGATATCCTACTTTATCATTACCCAAAGGAGTCTCAAAGCGGCTAACATTCTCCTTTCCCTTCCTCCCCCACAACAAACACTCTGTGAGGTGAGTGAGGCTGAGAGACTTCAGAGAAGCGTGACTAGCCCAAGGTCACCCAGCAGCTGCATGTGGAGGAGTGGAGACGCAAACCCAGTTCCCCAGATTACGAATCTACCGCTCTTAACCACTTCACCAACAATGTGTGTGCATTGAAAGCATAGAAACACTCCAGTCTTTAAAAATTCAGGCCCGACATATTCTGTAGTTATACCAGGGGGATCTTTAAGCCAGAACTCAGTTCCGGCACCTCTCAGATAAGTGCTGTTGCCATTATAAAAGAACAAGGGAGGTGTTCATGGTAAGTTCCGGCACCTCTTTTTCTAGAAAAAGAGCACTGGAATATGTCAGGCTAGAGCTTTTTAAGAGTGGGGTGTTTTAAGGCTGGAGAAGTTTTAGCTTGACTCCATTGATGAATGTTGTTGGGCATTAACTGCACACACAGGCTTAGAACGTTTGCTTTCCATTTTAGGCTAAAGACAGGGGGAAGAGGAAGGAAAATGAGAAGGAACAGGGAAAAGAAGGAGCAGGGGGAGGAGGAAAACAAATAAATGAGAAGCTCTCAGGGAAATGTAGGCGTTTGGACATGATGGCCCTTTGGCAACTTCCAAATGCTTTTTTTCCCCACAAGGTGAAAACCAATTACCTCAGTGTTGACACTTACTATGCCAAGATTTAGCCTGGAGGAGATTTTTGCTGCTGAGTTATAAACTTCAGCAACTATGGATTATAATGGATAAGAAGACTGAAAGATGTTTCACTGTAGCAGTTCTGACAGGACTACTATTATTGCCTTGGCATACTCATTAAATAAAAGGCATGCAAACACAACAGTACACTGCCGTACACAAGCTGCATTGTTGGTTGTTAAGATCTATAAAGGCAGCTTTGTTGCTCTTTTCCTTCCTGATATTTGGCTTATGGTGGGTTTACCCTGATGTACCCAGAAGGGAAGATTGTTCACCAAAATCCAGGCCAGCCACGGAGGTGGCCTGTTTACTCAAATAGCTATCCTGGGTTACAAAATGATGAACTCAATTCAACCTCTGCTTTCTTTATACATTCAGATGACGAATCAGAGGCTGTTAGTGACTTGAGTCAGCAGTTATGCGATGAGGGAGACCTGTGTTCAAATCCCTCCTACTTCAGCCATACTTTCTTTCATTAAAAATGAGTCACTTTCCCAGCCCAATTAGGATGCTCAGAGCAATGTACAAAGATGAAGTCATATGAAAACAATACAACTGAATTGTGACGAAAACAACCTGGTGAAATAAAACCAGGAAAGTGAGGAGCCATTTGTCAGCTAAATGAGGCAAAATGGCTGACAACTCAGCAATGTACTGTGGATGCTTTCAAATATAAATATTAAGAAGTCCAATTACAGGCATTGGGGCAAGGGGCCAAGCTTGGCTGGAAGTTCCAAAGTGATGGTACCACAACTGAAAAATCCCACAGAATCAGGGAATAATTTATTTTCAAGAGCCGTATCAGAATTTTCTGTGCTTCTCTCCTCTTAGTCCCCCTTTAGCTCTGAAAACATAACTGCAAGATATTACTATTGTTTATCTGAAGCACTCTAGAGGGTAGGATTCAAAGCAGTGGGTTCAATTTACGATAAAAAAGATTTTGACTAAACATTAGGAAGAGTGTTCTGGCGATGAGAGTGTCCGACAGTGAAATGGGCAACCTTGGAAGGTGGTGGACTCTCCTTCATTGAAATTTTAAACCAGAGGTTGCATGGACATGGATTCTTTAGCTGTGATTCCTGCATTTCAAGGGGTTGGGCATATTAGTTATCCAAATGTTGTTTATAACTTATAAACAATGAAGAATGGGTCTGTGTGCTAGCAAGCTTGCCAGAGGCACAAAACCCTTTGCTTTGGTTTTTTTTTTAAAAGGGTTAACCCATATTAATAATACAGTGGTACCTCAGGTTAAGTACTTAATTCGTTCCGGATGTCCGTTCTTAACCTGAAAAGGTTCTTAACCTGAAGCACCACTTTAGCTAATGGGGCCTCCAGCTGCCGCCATGCCGCTGGAGCATGATTTCTGTTCGCATCCTGAGGCAAAGTTCTTAACCCGAGGTACTATTTCTGGGTTAGTGGAGTCTAACCTGAAGTATATGTAACCCGAGATACCACTGCATTGCAGTCCTTATTATTTTGTATAAGAAGCAAAAACATGAAGTGCTATTTCAAAAAGAGCACTCTTGCCTTTTCCACTTAGCATTGAACATATCAAAAAGCTTTACTTAGTCTATGAATCTTTGCCCTTCCTTCCCCACCCACCCACCCACCCCAAAAATCTGAAATGTTGCCCCTGGCTATCAGTGGTCTGCAATATTAGGGAGAAGGTGGGGGTATGAATATGGGCTTGAGTTAAGCAGGAAATTTACACTGGATAACGTAATAGTGCAATCTTATTCAGAAGTAAATCCCACTGAGTTCAGCAAGGCTAATCTCAGGCAAATGGGGTTAAGGATTGTAGCCTAAATTAGCTTAATCCTAACAGAGTGGGGAACTTCCAAAGCAATAATTAGTTCAGAATCACAGCCAGCCTCTATTCTCAGCATGCTTTGAAATCCTTCTTGATGCCTCAAAGAGGAGACTGGTGTGATTTACTTTTCCTCCAGCAAATGTTGCAATAGGATTGTTGCTTAAAATTAGCTTAGGATAGAAAACAAGTGTCTTTCATCTTTAATTATGGAACTATTCCTTTGACTCTACATGTTTTGATCAATACTCCCAACTCTTTCTTTGTATGTAAGTACCCATAATTACAAACAATCTGTCACTCTTAGAACCCACACACTGCAACACCCAATGGATGGTGTTTTCAAATGTGCTTATGCTGTTTATTTTAAAGTTATGTTGAAGGGTATGTGCCTAATTGCTTCTTGGAACAACAAGTTTACTTTGTGGTTTAAAGGGTGTTCAGCAAGGCATCAGGCTGCACTTTGGGGAGTTACTAGGGGGGTTTTTTTTGGCAGGGGGAGGCTGTGATAAACTACCAAACACACATTCTCTCAAATGTTAAAAGAAAGAGATCACTGTTTGATGAAAGAAAAGACTAGCACGTTGACTTTTCGCTAAAATAAATTTGCTCACAAGAGTGGTCTGTGAGGTCTGATGTTGAACATTCACTAAATGTTCTCTGTATTTAATAGCTGATATGCTGATACATGTATTAATAATAATAATAATAATTTATTATTTATACCCTGCCCATCTGGCTGGGTCCCCCCAGCCACTCTGGGTGGCTGTGTTAGACTAGTATATATTGCTGTTGATTTTATTTGTAAGATGGCATGCACCAGCTTTTAGTACGGGTGTGCATCAGTTCTGTGTGATGACTGAATAAGGGTGATTTGGGAGTCTGAGTGTTGTTGCAATCAGGCTCTGCTTTTGAGGGCCTCCAGGCATCTGATTGGCCAGTGTGAGAACAAGGTGATGAACTAGGTGGTCCTTTGGGCTGACCCAATGAGGTCCTTCATAGGTTCTTATGCCCCCCCCCCCTTCAAGTCAAAGTGTGATATGAATAAATCCTGCTGAGTCAGAACTGGGCTGTTCAAAGCCAACGGTTATCCTATTATTTCTGTACCTTTCTGTGTAGCTGTATGTTTACCTACAACTCTCTACTTCCATGGACTTTATATGAAATGAGGCAGTCCCAAATGTTGCCTGTTAGGCACTGAAGAGTTCTGGATTATTGCTGGGTCTTTGTTGACACGGACTATCCAGATGCAGAGCAGTGGTAGGAGGCACCAGTTGGGGAACCCCCAAGGGAACCCGCAGGAGAAGAAAGCTCAGAGCCAGGGGACTAGTGGTGGAATGGTGAGTAGTCAGAGGGAGAATACTGGGAGGAGGCAGAATTGGAAATTAAAAAGGCAACAGGGTTTAGTGAGCAGGACGAAGCTGGGGCAGAAAGGAGTCCAGAACTAACTTTGGCCTATTAATTTGAATGAGTCTACTCTGAGTAAAAGTGACTTGAATGCAAGCTTATAAGTACTTTGCAGTCGTCCAATAAAATATGTAGCTTGAATGTGATTATATATATTTATATTATATATATATATTTATACACACACACACACACACTAACTAGATTTTATACTACGGTTTTCTTCTTGTTTTACTTACCCACTTAAATAAAATCAGTGGAACAGAATATTTCTAAGATTAGGCTGGATCATGCGTGTTGTCCATTATTTCCTGTGAGTATGTTTGAGACAAGCCTTTGCAATTTAGGCAGATGTCCAGAATGTAATCCGTTCTAGAATTCTGATGTTAAGTGATCTTGCCCAGAACAAATTAACTGTTCAGTTTACAGATACACAACTGTTTTCTTTTCTATTTCCCAAGTAACCATGGTAAAAAGATTGAATGCCCCAAATTATTTAGACAGAAAATTGTTTCTAAGTGAAATGTTATTGGCATGTCCCAAAAGAAATCACACTGCTCTTGTATTCATTGAACATAATGACTCCTTTTAAAATTATTCTTCAATAATGACTTTTACTGTTCAGTTGGAAACTGCCTCCAGAGTTCCTTCCCAATCTTCTTAATTATTAGATTACTCATGTCCTCATGTTGGTGGCCAGGTTGTCTTCTTCTGTATCTGAAGGATGAGTTAAAGGTCCCTCAAAGAAGCATAGATAGATAGATAGATAGATAGATAGATAGATAGATGATAGGCAGATAGAGATAAGCGGATGGGCCTTACATATATGGAAGTTCTCCCATGCATCAGAGTGCTCTTGTGTCATTTCCATTCATATCAATGGAACTTCCATATAGGTCATGCCATCTCTCTTGGAGGATTTGATTGCACAAATGGCACTGGAACTCATTCTACAAGGCAAAATCATCCTTGCTGATAAATCAGAGTGGAGTCAAATCCTTGTTGCAGAGGCATGCAAAGGGAGAAGGGGGTATGGTATCCATCTAAACTTGAGAGCTGGCTTGGCACCCAAGCTCATGGGTGGACAAATAGTTCAAACTATTTTTGGTAGCACAGGCAGGCACCTAAGGTGTCTCCACCCTGGATTTAATTGCAGCCAAAGCTTAGCCTGATTATATTCACATTCATTATAATCTGCTTTTGAGTTCCAGCAGAAGCACACCTTGGTTAGATAAATTTATGGAGGAAAGTCTTTCATCTGGTATTTGTAATGTTAACCAAGCCAAACCTCCAAGTCCAGAGGCAGTGTAATACCTCTGACTATCAGATGCTGTGCTCAACAACAGGCAATGTCATCCCATTTGTGTGAACTTGGGCTAGCTACTGCTAAAAGTATACTGGTCTAGATGGATGTTTGATCTGAGCCAACAATAGAATTTCTTATTACAGCCAGATCCTAGACATGCCTTCTTGAACTTGTGTCCCACAGTGTTCAGTGATACTTTCACTGCAATCCTATGAATAAATCCCATTGAGCTCAATGGGACTTCTGGGTGGATGTATATAGGATTGTGCTGCTGTGCTGCAATTATTCGGGGGAAAGCTCCATTGAACACTCTGGGACATACTTATGAGCATGCAAAGGACTCCCAACTATGCCTAGGCTTGTCAGATGGCAGATTGACAGCTCTGGGCATCAGACCAGGAAATGTTGGTGCTCTTTTTGAAAAGAATTCCTCTTTCCTTGACTTCCAGTTCCGAAGACAAGGCAACCTCTTCCCAAACACATAGCTACCCCTCCCCAATCCAATTGGTCATATTTATTCATTTTATTTCAAAATCCGGGAAGGGCTTCTAACTCCCAGAGTTCATTAATTGAAGGCTGCAAACTTAGATACAAATGGGGGGGGGATCCCATTGAACTCAGTGAGACTAACTTTGAGTAGACATCTAGAGGCTTGCACTACATCAGTTTGAGTACTCAGGGAGCTCCAGCCAACCACCATGCCAACCTTCACTGGCCCACTCAGACTTGCCTATACTCGAGTTCAACCGGGTTTCTTCCCGCAGAAGCGGGCTGTAGAATTGCTACTTCACTTCCTTCTAAGCGCGTAAAAGGTGGCAACCTTAAAGGGAATCAACTGGCTTTGGGCGCAAGATCTCCTTTCGTGAAGGTTTAAGAATGCATTATAGTCCGTGAAAGCATTTTATTATAAAATCCCAGCACCACAGAAACAGCCACCCGTCGAGGAGAGCGCAGTCTAAGGATTCAAGCTCCACGCAGGAAGCCAATAACAATTAACTTGTGAGGGGCAACGCGATCCTAATCCACAGTGCGTCTCACTTCCTGAATTGAATGGAAGAATTTGGGAGCTCGGCGGTTTCCAGAGGTCACAAGGCCAAGTTTGCATTGACTAAACGGAGATAAGCGGGGATCCACCACGGCCAGAGATTCCGGGTGGGTGAAACTGCCTTAGTGAGCATCGGCGTCCTTCCGTCCAAGCGGAGTCTTTGCTCGGATTCTCTCTCTTGCCAAGTTCAGAGGCAGCGTGTCCCTCGGATGCCAGCTTCTGGGAAGCGACAGCTGGGTCTTTGGGCCTATCGCTAGCTTTGGTTTTCCCCGGGAGGATCTGGCTGTGGGGAAACTAGCTGGATCCAAGCAAAAAGTCTGCGCCTGATGGTTTTCTGCCTGGCATAGAGTCCTTTAGGTCGCTGGAGTCCTATCAGAAACAAACGCGTAGCTCTACTTCCAGGGAATGCGACCAGAATCGCTCGTTGAGGCAGAAGCGAAAGGGCAGAATTCGTCTTGTTTTTAATAAGATTACCCAAAGGTCTACTGTTAGCTAAACTGCAGAAAGCTGAATACGGTTTTATAAATTTGACAATATATTGCATTTTTGTTTTGCTTGTTTTGTAACCCAGGGCACTTGACTGTTTCTACAAGCCCGGTAGGCTTGGCTAAAGTCCACTTGTTCAACCTGCTACATTTCGTGGAGCCCAAAACGCCAGTTTGTTGCTTGTCAGTTTCTAAGAATTGGATGGTGACTTTTAGCCACAGGGCATAACAAACCTGCACACAAACAACGTGAAGCAGCTATAAGTCCGAGTATTTGCTTAATGGTGTGTTTCCTGTACCTCTCACCCACTTGCAGCCAAAGTAGGCGGGAGCAATCCCACCCCGTGAGCTTTCCTTATTACTATTATTAATATTCCTATTACTCCATCCTCCGTCCCGCAATCTCAGAACCCACGCAGCTCGGTCGAACTGGTTGATGTGGTTGCAGATCGGGAAGGAGGGGCAGCCAGAGGCGCTCAGGTATGGCAGCCTGCCTTTCTCGTCAACGAGTCCCATCAGTCCGCCCATGGGGCAAGTTGCCACTAATGGGATGGTACAGATTGTACTACAGATTGACTGTAAGTGGGACACACACACACACACGTAAATCAACCCTGAGGCTGAACGTGTTATTGCGTCCGAATAAGTGTAAAATTTTTTGCATGTGCGCAAAAGGAGCTGGGGCTCGAATGCACCCCCGCTCTGACCGTCCAAGTCTCACAGTCGTGGATTCTTCCTCTAATCTTTTGAAGCTGAGGCTGGGTGGTCACTTATCCGGGATGCTAGAGTAGGGGGTTTCCTGCATCCGGAAGTAGGATGGACTAAATGATCTTTCCAACTCCAACTCCAAGTTTTACTCCCAGACACACGTTCGCTAGAACAGGTTTCTTACAGCAGTAGAGGTTATGCCACAAATCTGCCACGGGTTTCCTTTCTGGTTGGGTGTTTACTTCTCTAAATGCTACCTAAATGCATAGGGTTCATAGCTGTCAACTTTTCCCTTTTCTTGCGAGGAATAAGGGAATTTCCCTTAAAAAAAGGAAAACGTTGACAGCTATGATAGGGTTGCAGCGCTGTCCCAGTGAGAAAGTCCACTGCCTTGACTTTCTTCCGCCTTCTTAACTTTGGTTGCCTTTGAAAGGGGCTCAAGACTCAATGAAACCAATTCTCCTCCTAATTTCTAGGACCTCTTCTAAGAAACAGAGACTAAGCCACCTTGGACTCAGCGGGATTCAAACGCGCGAACGACCATTAGCCAATAAGCAGAGTAAACTTTTCGTTGAAGGATATGAAATCAAGGACCCTAAACATAGATACTTGGAAGCAAGTTTCACTGAAATCCATACCCCAGTAAATTTCTTGAGCTTGGAGAGGACGGGTGAGATCCTTCACGTTAAGGGCAACAAATATTGTGTCTTCTTGAGCCATCCTCTTTCTAGAATCCCTCTTATTAGGGGCATTCAATTTTGCCATTCGTTGTTGGATATATGTTATATGGGGGTAGGGTGTCAACTAAAGGTTATGAAAAGCAAGAGCCTGGGGCCAACTCTGACGCTCCAGGGCTCAGTAGCAGATCATCTGCTTTGCCAGCGGGAGGTCCCAGGTGTCTGCAGGTAGGTCTGGAAATGTCCTCTGTCTACAACCCTGATGAGCCGCTACCAGCCAGTGTCGACACTGCGAACCTAGATGGGCCAATGGTCTGACTCAGAAAAGCTCCCTCTATTCCCATGACAGTTTTAGTAAAAAGCTTAAGTACGCTATGACCAATAATGTAGCAACTGACCACGTTAAAAAACGATCTTCCTGTCTTTGCTATATGGTAAGTTAACACTTGCAATGGAAGGAAAATTCTTGGTCTCCATTAAGCCCTAAAAACGAAGGAATCCTTCGAAAAAGCGGCGTGCCGCCGATGCTACAGCGCCCAGCTGCCGCCCAGGCATATATGGACGAGTCTTCTGAAGTTCAAAGTAGGCTATACAGCACTGTACAACTATTTTTGAACCAAGCGACGAAAGCCTCAGACCACTGGTCGAATTGGGGAGCTGGCTGGGGAGGGGGAACCAGCCTCCTTCGTTTTGGACGTGAGTTCCTGTTAGTTATAAGGCTACCGGGGATCACGATACTGTTACCACTGTGGGACTCTCAGGGGCTCTCAGCGCTATGCCGGGCTCGGAGCTTGTGGTTCTCATTAAGCGGTCCCTCGTCTCCCCCTCCCAATAATCTGAGCCCTGCCTAAAACCGGAATTCAACTTCAAGGCCATTTCGTCCCGGCACCCCCTACCCTGACAGCGTCTCTTCCTTAGCCAAGAGCTCCCGCTTGGTTCTGAAAGGTTCAAGCCCTACGAGGAAACTGGAGAGGTCGAGCGCAGGATGCCAGCATCGTTTGGGAGAGGAGAAATGGGTTCAGAAAAAAAAATCCATTGCCAGCGATGGGTAAACTGAGGCAAGCCACGCCCCTCCGACCAGGAAGCTCGCCTGAAATGGCAATGACTTCAGCTGGGAAATCTCCTTTCCTAAACAAAATTAACTGTGCCAACGTTAGGTAAAACTGCGAAGAAACGATGCTTTGATTTAGACTGGGGACTAGATCTGATTCTTGTATTTACAGTCCTAAGGCTGAAGCCGCTCGGAGGCACATTTCTCTAGGAGTCCGATCCACAACCATCAGAAGGTCCGTCTGCACTGCGAACGCTTAATGTGGAGCTTTGATAATAAAGTCCTTGGAAATAATCAGTTTCTTCCTAAACTGCGGGATTAGGATCCAGGACAAGCTCCGCAAGAGTGCTGTGAAAAAAATCAAAGGGGTTACTCTAGAGTAAACGAATAGAGACTAGCAGCCGGAGTACTGAAGCGGTGTCCCCCAGGTTTGGGACACAGGTATATTTAGTATCCGAGTGCGGGCATTTTAAACCTTATGATAAAGGTTTGAGCAATAAAAATAATTAAAATACTGTCTTTATAAAAAAGAAGAAGTCGATGATCTTGTGTTCATTCGCGTTTAGCCCTTATTTCTTAATGGGCTTCATATTCCTGTTTACAACGGGCAGGGATTTGTGGAGCACTTATTTTAATAGTAGGATGTGTCTAATGATATAAGCCCCAAAAATGCGGTATAGCGAGCTGGAAGGGAAATGAACAGAACGCAGAAAAGGTGGGGGTTGAGGCGCTTGCACGTTTTACCTGCCTTCCGCTCCCCTCTCGCAATTGACTTGGCGCTTTAAAGAAAACGAAACGAGGAGGATGCCAACGGGGGATCGTAAGGCTCTTGGTGAGCCGGGAAGGAACGGGAATATCGAGAAAGTCTCTAAAAGTTTAAAACCCGTTTTGAAAAAAGAGGCCACTGGCAGACGGACTCTCTAACCCTGCTCGGTTCAGTCACTGTTTGTGTAAATAAAACGATTACGTCGCTCGTTGATTCCCCCAACCTTCATTCGTAGAAACCAGCGCATTCTAGCTTATGTCACAGCAGGTGCAACAATTCCTTTCATAAAAACTCGATTGCGTCGAGTGAAGGGGAGGGAGAGAGAATTTTCGGTGTGTCACTAATGTGGAAGAAGAAGAAGAGGAGGAGGAGTTTTTTCCAAAACCAATCTTCGTGGTACAAAAAGTAGCGTTCTAGGAGCGAACCGAAGTCAATTGGTGGAGGGACCCAAAGGAGGAAACTGCCCCTTGCCATCGCTTGTCAGAACTGCGAAGTTCTCTTTCATCTCCTCCGGGCCCCCCCCCCTCCCAAACTAGGCTTGAAATGGATCCGCCTTAGCCGCAGGCTGCGTGTATATGTGCTGCTTTTTCATTTTTGTTTTGGCTCTGAGGAAGAGCTTTGTTCCCACTGTTGTGAGACCAGGTGGTAGCATTTTTTGCTGAGAGTCATCGTCTTGCTTGGTGGCGCTGGCTAGTGCAAGCCGGCAACTGCACGGTGCCTGCAAGCAAGCCATTCCTCCTGGAGAAACACGCTTTGGGCTGCGCTCACATCTCTTCCATAAGGATAATCATAAGATGCCTCTAACAATAATAACATACAAATACGTGCTACAGCAGTAATGTGAACCCTTTGGCTTTCTTTTACACCCAAGATCTCGAACGCATAATAAGAACATTAATAATAACAAAGGCTTACAAAAGCGAGGCTTTGAAACTACCAAGCTACCTCGCTGGGCAACACCAGGAATGATTACTCTGAAAGTCCCACTTTTTGCTTTATATAACAGAGACTGGAACATAATTGAGATGGATGAGGGGCAATTTCTGGACCAACTTCTGACACCTACATGTTTACTCAGAAGCTAAGTTGGTGGGAATTCCTTTCAAGTTCAGGTGCAAACGGAAGCCGCCCAAATTCTTCAATGTCTTGGGGGTGTGCGGGGGGGCGGGGCGGGGGGGCACTAGATCCAGCGTCCCTCAGAGGCTTCCTCCTGATTTCTAACAAGCAACGCGTTGCAGATCGGCGCGTCCGTTTAAATCTTTGCTGACAAGTGCCAGGATCCGCCCAGCGTTTTCCTGCGCAGCCCAGAAGCTTTTGCGGTGGTGGGCGACTTTTGCAGCCCCCATCTTCAACATTGAAAACCCTCTGAGTTCAAGTAGACAAGGCAGTGAGATCCTCGCTATAGAAGAGTCTTCGCTCCCCCCCCCCCCGCCATGGAAACAGATCTCCCAATTGTATACAATTGCATGCAATTGTAAAGAAAGAAAATCCTTGTTCGGAGACAATTTGCATTGAGGTGGAGGGATGGCTCTAATTCCATAACGAGTATGTAACCAATATTGTTGCCCGTTGACAGCCACGAACGGGAATCTGGATTGTTGTTGTCAGAGGAGACAGAGGCGAATGAAAGCACCCCAGGTTGGCCGCCTTGCTTTACCGGAGGGGCGCCGCCAAGGGAGGGAGCGCAGGAGGGACTGTCCTTCAAGGTGTTTCGGATCACACGTCCTTCCTGTCCTTCAGAAGCCCCTCTCGGTCTGGGGCTCCATCCTCTGCGAGCCAATGAGCAGATGCGCGTCGGATGCACAAAGCAGCGGTAGGCAACGTAGTGCCCTCCATACCTTTTGTACAGCAACTCTCAACATCCCCGGCTATTGCCTATGCTAGCTGGGAGTTGTTGCCCAACACCATCCCTGACCCATAGCAGGAGGGAAGGGAAGAAGAAGGACATGGTTGGTTGGTTGGTTGGTTGGATGGTTGGCTGGTCCTGACAACTCAGCTGTAGCTTCTGTGAAGAATACAAAGTGAGCAGAACAGAATATTTCCCCTTCTTTTTTCCTTTTAACTTTTGTTGAATGATCACATCCATTTCCAATAGTACATAACCAAAAAGCAAAAGACAACTTTCCAGCAATCATTTCGGCATAAGACATACATAAGACTGATAAAGCAACCCTATGCAGTATAATAATGTCCACCCAAAGCGTAAACATACTGGGTGTGAGACCGGAAGGAAAGTAGAAATAATAATAATAATAATAATAATAATAATAATAATAGGCGGGATGTTATATTATTATTATTATTATTATTATTATTATTATTATTATTATTTACCATCCCGCCCATTTATGTATGATCAATACCAAATAAAACAAAACTTAGGAGGCACCTGCCAGCCACGGGTCTGTTTCTTCCCATAAGTCAAAAATGCCCACCATACAAATGTTTACAAAAAATGCAGTGTATTTTCAGGTGAGGTTCCAATCCTTCCTAGACAGCACTCATTGCACTCACTGGGATTTATTTCGGATGCACCATGATTAGGTTCTTGCTCTTAACCTCCAAGTTGTCATTTAAAGGTCAGAGTTCAAACCTGCGCGAGGGATTTTCCCACCACCCTTACTGAAAACATTTATATACATACACACACAGAGAAAGGGGGATGAATGGCTTGGATTGACAAAGAACTGAAAATCGGGTTCCCCCTCTGCTGCAATCGTGTACACACACACACAGAGAGAAAGGCAACAAGCCAAGGTTCGGGAGCTTACTTTAACACACATCACTCTCTGCCTTTAATATTTCCTAGATCAGAAGCAGGAGACGGGGGGGGACCCTGGTCTTCCTCAAAAGCAACGTCACGCCGCCTTGAGAAGGCAGCGCGCGCAGCACAGCGAACCTTGGCACGGTCCCCACCTGCTGGGCTGGGCCCGGTTTCCCTCCCCGCTGCCCAGATGCTGACAGCTCGAAACTTAGAACTGTATAGACATAACAAGAACCAAGGGAAGCAAAAGAGGAAAGGGGGGGGGGGAGGGAAAGCCGGGCTTTGAAGCCGCGCGCAGAGACAGAAGCGCTTGTAAAGCAGGAGCTCCCATCCCTAGAAGGCTGTGATGTTTTCCATTCCTTTTCTTTCCCGCCCCCCCCTCCAATGTCTGAAGATAAATGCTCCAGATATTACCTATAATTAAGGCTCTTTTCCACCGGCTCCGGCTCCTGCATTGTTGTTAGAAACGCGGGGAGGCGCGAGTGGGGGGCGGAGAGAGAAACTGACTTCTTAGGAAACTGACTAATGATCCCATTGACTCTGTGAAGATGGAGGCTCAGTCAATTTCGTTCCTTTTGTTTGCAAGAAGATTGGCATCTTGGAAAACGCGGGGCCGGGGGGGGGGGCGACTTAAAAAGAAACCCCACTGCTTCTGCTGAAACTGCTGTTGCTTTACAACAACTTTATTTAGCGCTTCCAAAACAGTTCCCTTTAGTGGGGAGGCATCCCAAACAAAGGGTACCACTTGGAAAGGGGCAAGTGAAGGGCGCTGCTGTCCCAAGAACATAAGGCATCCAGCGGAGCTACCTAGCTCAGCATCCTGCGGCCACTGAGCCCACAGCAAGCAGGACCTGAGAGAAAGAGCACTCCGGGGCCCGTATTTCCGGCAGCTGATGCTCGGGAGCTGGGGTTGCCTCTGGTCCCCCTGCAGATTCCGCCTATAATTTAATTTACAGTATTTCATAAAATTTATATACCGCTTGATTGTAGAAAAAGCCTCAAGGTAGCCCAATCCTCCTTGGAATTGAGTTCATTTTAAAGCACTTGATTTAGTGCCCCCTTCCAATCTCCTGGTGGCGAATTCCACAATGTAATTATGGGCTGCAAAAAGAAACACTTCCTTTTCTCTGCCCCGAATCTTCCCACATTTAGCTTCATCGCATGACTCCTCATTCTAGTATCATTCTATGCTTTGGGAACAAAATATAGCCTTCTGTATCAAGTTGCCATAGTGTTTCTAAGGTCTTCTCTTTCTTACTGAATATTGGCGGGGGACGGTGATTTCGCAACATTTGAAATTTAGGGGTACAGTGCAGCGCACGCGCACGCACACACACAGAGAGAGAGAGAGAGGCGGGGGGGGAGAGAGATTTGTTCTACCCTGGGTGATTATGAGAGATGGGTCATGCATCATTGTATACACCTTTGTCGTGCCCCTCCCAACTTCTCGGCTCCCCACTCTAAATTTTAAAAGCCCGAAATGTTAAAACCATTTCTAATACGTGAATTGTTGCAGCCCCCTCGATCATGTTGCTTATCCTTTTCTCTCCTTTCAGTAGCGCTAAAACTGCCCTCCCTTTTGAGTTGTGGCAACCAGCACACGGTGTTCTAAGTGAGACAGCACCAGCACGGGATTCGAATCACACGTGATTAAACATACATACATCTCCGTCCAGCTGCCTTCTTCTGCGCGGTGACTGGCGCGTACAACGCAGAACGCGAGCCTATAGACCTTTAATGTGTCTTTAATACGCAAGAGTACTTGGGAACGGATCTGGCTGCAGATATGCCTGTGTTTTCTAGGTGTGGATCCCAAAGGCCTGAATTCATATTCGTATGTTGGTGACTCTTTGACCTGTATTGATTATGCTATTCTGAGGTACGGGGAGGTACATAACGCATGTTATGCATTCCTCACCATTCTTAAGAACAGAAATGTTGTGAAAGGCTCTCAGTTTCTGCAAGTTAACCTTGAACCCACCAAGTCTTTCTGTTTGGCTAAGAAGAAATCGCACGCACGAAATCGGGAATGGTCCTCAAACGGGGGAAAGGCTGATTCAGTGGAAAGTGGGGAGGGGCGCTCCAAAGCCCACTGGGTTTCAGCGGAGCATCCCAGCAACGTGTTTTAGCATAGGGGTGGATCGCACCTTCTAGTCCCATGTAAAGCGTTTAGGTCTTAGAAACAGACGCATCTCCTGACAGCTCCAGTAGCTGCAGAAAAGAGGGCAATGCTTTTCAAAAACCAGCGGTGTTGCGGGTTTTGAGTGGAAGTGATATTGTTCTACGAGGGAGTTTTAATTATTATTTTTTTTTAAGGACCATTACTCCTGCTTAGTCGAGTTCTTTCTCCACTGCAATCCGTAGCCCTTACCCCTAAACGACATATCCATACCACTCCAGCCTTTGATCCTTCTGGCGCCCCCTCGCTCCATTTACACCAGATTCAGGCCCAGGAGCGCTTCGGCAGCCTCAGAGGGAGCCGGTCGGCCGCATGCGCCTCAGCACAGGGCGTGGGCATTCCTTCCTTATTAAAGATTTTTCCTAACAACAATAGAATAATTATGATCCTCAAGAGAGCAGCGTTCTCCCTCTTCCCGGCCTCCCGATGTCAATCCAGATAGAGTCATCACGGGGTGGCTGCGCCTACAGATGCGCTCTCTCTCTCTCTCTCTCTCTCTCTCTCTCCTCCTCCTCCTCCTCCTCCTCCTCCTTCTCTGGTACAAGAGCGCAGGAAGGTAAAAGTTAAATGGACTAGTTGGTTGCTGCTGCTGCCCTGGGGTGGGGGTAAGGACGGGGGTTGCGGGGCGGGGCTGCCTGGGACGGGCCGCCGCTTCTGCTCTCTCTGGAGCCGGTCAAACTGCACAGCCACTTCCCCCAGGAGTTTCTCTTTCATCTCCCCGCTGCTGGCGCCTGCAAACAGCCTCAGTTTGTCTGCAGCGTCTCTCCCGCCCTCCTCTCGCTCTCGCTCTCTCGCTCTCCCCCTTCGTCCTCGCCCCTCCTGGCTTCCCAGCCGCAGAGACTCCGGAGCAGGGCGCATATTTCCCAGCTGGTGTCATGGAGCAGAGAAGGGGCCGTCCGGGTGAGCCCCTCACCCACCCATTCTCCGTGTGCCCGTGGGATATTGAAGGCAGATTGGCCCTCGCAGTGGCTTCTCTCTGCGAGAAGGAACCACCTGAAGGATCGTCGCATCACTGAACGGTCCTGTGGTGATCTTGCGATCCTTTCCTGCCCTTTGTTAAAGGGTCTTCGCACTGTGCGCTCTAATAATATTAAAAGGAGAGTCAATTATTGCCATCGGGACGGGGATACAGAATACGTCCCCTTCCATTGGGGTAGGTGAGCTTTGCGCTTGATCCTTTCGCACAGGCCGATCCAGAGGTTAATACTGTAATTATTAATATTAATATACCACCCTTCATCAAAAGATCTCAGGGTGGTTCTCATAATAAAATACAAGAGAAAAACACAAGTAAATAATTAAAACAACAAAACAAAAGTCCCCATCCCACAAAACGTTTAAAAGGCTGTAGAATATTAATCAGCCAAAGACCTGGTTGAAAAGGTATGTTTTGCCCTAGAGCCTAAGTATATATAATGAAAGGCCAGACTCCCAGATGAGAGCATTCCAAAAAGTGGAGCCACTGCAGAAAAGGCCCCTTTTTGTGTTGCCACCCTGGGAGTTCAGGTGGAGGAGGCGCAGGAAGAAGGGCCTCAGGTGCTGATTGCAGAGTCGAAGATGGTTTCTATGGGGAGGGGGAGCCCTTGAGGTGCTGCCGGTCCTGATTGGTTTAAAGCTTTATAGGTCAAAACCAGCACTTTAGATTGGGGAAGCAGTCCTAAAGATTCAGAACCTCCGTCACTATCATTATCTACTAGGTTTCTTTCTTTCTTTCTTTCTTTCTTTCTTTCTTTCTTTCTTTCTTTCTTTCTATATTGGGTAGAGTACAAAAAATGGCAGGGCAGCAGTGGATTTATCTGAATTGTTATGGGGATAAGTAACTTGCAATGTGGGTGCTGAAAAGTTTTCATTGAAAAACAACAACAAAATCTGTGGGGTCCAGTTTAATAGCCTGGGTGCTTTATGGTTATGAATATTCGAGGGGATCTCTTTGATCTCAGATGCGCAGATCTTTCTTATCTCTGGAAGGCCATAGATATTCAGAGATCCTGGTCTGCTGCCCCTAGGCAATATTGCTGGTCTCTTGAAAGGTGTCCTTTGCTACCCAGCCACGACTAAGTCATACTCCTTCCCTCAATTCTAAACAAAATAAAATCAAGATATCCAGGCTGTTGTTGTCCTTTTTCATTCTCTGATACCTTCCCTGTGCTTTCAATCCAGTTTAAAGACTAGGAGCGACCTAGGTCCAGTTTACCAGACTTTGTTCCATGTGGAAAAGCGGCAGACTACCGGTAGAAAAGTCAGGGAGAACAAGCCGGGACCTTTTGCCTATTCGCGTTTCCTTCGAAGTAAGGCCTATCGAGGTCAAGCAGGCCTGCCTAGGCTTGCAGCCTGCGACTTTTAATCCTAAAGCGCAAAACCCACCGGCTATTTTCAGGTTTGCTAACTTGACAAACAAACACAGGATTGATCCCTGGAATTAGTGGCCACAGAGATCTGTAATGCTTTTGGAGTTGCAGGAAACACACCCTACGGGAAAAAGGAAACCCCTCTTCCAAGGAAAACATGTCCCATTAGCCATCCTGGTGCGAAGGATGGATTTTCGTTTAAACAGATCCCAACAGCCCGATCTCTCAAGGCTTTGGGCTTAAAACCCGTGGAACTGTGAGAGGCTGGGAAGCAAGCAAGTTCCATTGGAAAGTCTTCCCACGAGTCCGCCCTGTAGTCCTAGCTAGACACACGAGCTTGGTGGAAATGCACATTGCACTCAGTGAGGCCTGCGTGGAGCTGACCGTTCAGGCGACTCTGCAGACAGGTGACACTGCTCTCCGTCCGATTGTATTGGCTCTCCTCTCACTAATCTCTCTCTCTCCCCATGGGACATATACAAGCCACCGAAATACTTCATTTCAAGAAATGGGTTAGGGTAGAGAGTATTAAACAACTCAGAATCAAACGTTTAGGTTCAATGAGACTGGGAGATGAGAACAAGCTAAATAGGAGTAGCGAGAAAGAAAGAAAGAAAGAAAGAAAGAAAGAAAGAAAGAAAGAAACAGCTGCTTAGAGTTGAAAAAGGGATTCACGTGTCCGTCTGAAGCCGCCTGCAGCCAGCGTGCCCAGTTTTGTAAACCAGGTCACTGTGCCCTAACCCCAAGCCTGCCTCTATTCTTCCCGGGTAAAAACGTTGCATTTATTCGGTGTAATTATCTGTAGCCCTTCGGCCGATCGGCCCTTGCGCTTCATTGTTCCCTGTTTACATACATTGTTTCCTGATTTTCATCAATTCTCATTTACCTGTCATTAGGGGGAGGAGAATCCGGGGGTACCGAGCACAAGAGCAAAGGTAGGCGTTTTAACAAGTTGACCAGACAATGAGTTGTTTTCCGTCTCTCTCGCTCTCCGCCCCCTTCACTTTCTGCACATTTTGCAACTTGACAGGCTAAATGTGGACCTGAATACAGAAGGAAGAAGACGACAGTATACAGCATCTTCCCAAATAATTAAAGTTCTGCCGTTTACATGGAGGAATCCGAATCATAGTGCCTTTGTGGGTCCCATTACCCACCTATCCTAAAATACGCTTCAAGTCAATGGCATTTGAAAGATTGGGTGTGCGTGCAGGAGAGAGTTGCAGAACTGGATGCATGTACTTCTTTGAGGGGCACTAAAAATAAAATAAAAAGTAAACAACTCACAAACGTGCAAACGCCAAAATGGGAAGGAAAGAGAATTCAAAAGTCGCTGACCTAGGCTTGCAAACGCGGAAATAAATTCCACTCGAACTAAATATAAAGGGCAGGCGTGCAGAGGTTCCGAATTCCAGGTTGCATATGAGGGGAGGTTCCTATTGACGTGCACGTTTACTTCGAATTAAGTACCACTGTGTTCAGTGAGATGCGCGCCAAAATAAGAGCACGTAGGATTACGATATTTCATGCGTTTCCTCTTGACCCTGGAAGTCGATGTGCCTTTGCGTGTACGGCCCTTCAAGAATTCGAAAGGGGCAGCCCAGAACCTTGCAAATCAATGGCTACAACATTACCGTGCATAGCTGTCAACTTTTCCCTTTTCTTGCGAGCAATCCTATTCGGAATAAGGGAATGTCCCTTTAAAAAAGGGAAATGTTGACAGCTATGTTATCATGGTCTCACTGGAAAGCGGGCTGCACCCCAAACGACGTTCCTTTCGCCATTAGAAGCGACTCTGCGGTGGGAATAGAGTGGAGGTGGCAGGGATAGATTAGGTTTTCAAAGCAGAGCGACTGTCTCTCGTACCCCCAGCAGATGCACGTACACAATCACTTAAAAGCTTCCGGCAGACCTCGACAGGAGAGCCCCTTTCATGAAGGCGGAAGCAGTAATCCTTGGTACCTGGCTGAAGGTACCTAACTATCATTTTTAAGAAGAAATATTAACGACCACGCCGGGAAAATAATGAGAGCTAAAAGTAGATTTTAGAGATGATGTAGTACAGCGTCCGCCTGTCCCAATGGAAGTGACGGACTGATGGACACAAAGTGGTGGGGTAGGCAAGAAAAGCTCCTCCGTCCCCGTCCCCCCATCCTTCATTTCACCATGCACTTCCAAGCACGGAAAGAGCAACAACATTTAAGAACAATTAGAATAAACTTTTGCTAGCATCAGTGATGCAGAAACAAACGACAGGGGTTTTTTTGATGTTAAGCCTATCAAGGGTTAATAGTTGTGTATTTTTCACGGTTTCTCCTCCCTGAACACGGGAGGACTTCAGCCTTACATTTGTTTTACGCACACGCACCCCCCCCCCCGCCTAAACAAACCACGCGGAACTCGAAAAGAAATGTTATTGCAAGCAAATGGGATTTATTGTCGTTGTAAATATTGCAGAAGATGAGCGAGGAGAATTAGAGAATAGATTTTCCTCCGTCAGATTCCTCCTCAACGCTACCTGGGACTCTCGATCGCCCGAGCAGCCGAGCTGTAATCCTGCCTGTCTGACACTTCAGTTCCCACACACACACCCCTCCACGTTTTAATAACCAACAATAGTTACCAACGGATAATTAAGCTGCTATCATTACGACATTAAATTAATTACGAAGCAAAAAAAAAAAATGATTTGCTTTTCTCGGGCTGGCAATTGAAATGTCACTTTAAAATTAACACACCTCGTTGGCTTAAATGGGATGAAGTCGAAAAGTGGGACGAGGACATACGCGGGCATCCTGGAGGCTGTTTGATGCGCTGGCCGATGAAGGAGTGCAGAGTCAGGCTCCCGGCTTATTAAAGATGCATCTGTTTGTCATCAAGGGTTAGGCGCCTGCAATTTACATTACTAACAATCATTGGCGGCGGGGGGAGGACTTATCGGTCCCTCTCCAATGCATTTAATTTGTTCTCTTATAATAGACTACTTACAGCTGCAGGGAGAGGTTAGTAAGCAGTAAAGGAGTCCTCCCTTACTGCTAATACGATCCATCCAAAGGACTGTCTAGAGATGTTGTGCAGAGGAGTTTATTGGAGAGGATTAAATCCCAAATGGTCTGCCTTTTGATGCTCCTGCTCCACCCCTTCCCCTCCGGTTCACTCAGCTGGTCTGGACTATCCGTTTACCTCGTTCAAAGCACTGGTCGTAGAGATCTGAAAGGCCCTGTCTGGAAAATAATGTTGGGTCTCCAACTCCCAAGAATAAAAAGTCATCTGTCCCGGTCTGAATTGGGAAGCGCACTTTCCTTGCGCCCGTGTTTATTATCCAGCATGATTTGCAATGTTCTGGAGGGGCGCTTGGAACGGAGACCGCTTCCCTTACCGATAAAGGCGCGCACACAACCTTGGCCACTACGTCCATTTCACCCACCCAGCCGCCCCTCTGTAACCTGGAAGTGAAACGTGCCATCGCTGCCAGCCTTTCTGGGGTCCCTACAAGACACCCCTGCCCCCCGATGCCCTTTCTTGGGAGGAAGATCTTATTGATGGTGATGATGGGCCCCCTTAGGCTACTATGGGCTGTGGGCGATCGCTGCCTGAACGCGCCACGCTGGCGCCCCTGGAACAGGCAAGATGGCCCGCGGGGGGCATTCATTGGTATTTTATTTCGGGAGAATCTGAGTATTATATAATAAGTCGATGACCTTCGCAGGGCCTCGGTGCGCGCTTGAGCGTTGGGTTGCCAGGGCTCACCGGCCAGGACTCTTGCTGGCCGGCAGATTTCGCTTTCGGGAAGGCAGGAGTTTTCCAGAGAGCGAGCGAGCGAGCTAGCGAGCAGGATGGGGGTGGGATCTGCCCTCTCCGAGCTTCCTCTTCGTATCATCGGCCCTAATTACTCCGCTGACTTTCCTGTTTTGGCAAAGTTACAGCGCTGGAAAGCTCCCTAATCACACAGCTCCGCTCGCTGCCCGTGTCATTAACTTCTAATTTATTTAAAAGGAAGGCAGAGTGCGGGGGAGGGGAGGGGAAGAAAAAAACTCCTCCGCTCCGACCCGTCCGGAGCCAATGGCGTGAGTCAGCGCGTGACGTCACGGCCGGGAGGCGCCTCCCATTGGCCGAGCCGCGCTTACTCAACTTCCCAGAGGAGGAAACGGCCAGAAGTCTCCCAAAAAAGGGGAGGAAAAAAAAGTTGCTCGGCTGATTCGGGGCTGCGGCGAGCCGAGCTAGTGCGTCCGGGAGCGAGCGCGAGAGATCGAGGGGTCGGGAGACCGAGGAGCAGCAGCAGCGACAGCAGCAGCCGAAGGGGACGCCGGGCGGCAGCAGCAGCAGCAGCAGCAGCTCTCGAGGCGGCGATCGTCGCGAAGCTGCGCCGCGATGTCTTCTCCGTCGAAGGCGAAGGAGGTGTTCTCGTCCGACGAGGAGGGCCCCGCCGCCGCCGGGCCCGAGGAGCGGCGCCCCGTCAAGGTGTCCAGCTTGCCTTTCAGCGTCGAGGCGCTCATGTCCGACAAGAAGCCCCCTCGCGAGACGGGCGGCGGGGGCGGCCTCGACGGGGCGGGCTTGGGCACTTCCAGGAACCTGCTCTTGCCGGGTCACGGCGCCAGGGAAGCGGCCAGCCCCGGGGGGCTTACAAAAACCTTCGAGACGTCGTCGGTTAAATCCGAGAACTCCGAGGACGGCTCGTCGTGGATCCCGGAGGCCGGCAGATACTCCCCTCCCCCAAGTGAGTCTCGGGGTCGGGAGGGTTGCGAGGGAAAACATCCCTCGGGGGGTGTGAGATGGAGGGAGTGTGGGTAGAGGGGAGGAAATAGTTAGCAGGACTCTTTCTCCGGCCGTCGAGGGACCAGCCGCTTCGCCGCAGTCTGAGCTCCCGCCATAGCCGAACTTTTGGGGCAGCAGGAGGGGAGCGAGGCGCTGCGCCGGATCCCTCAACCTAGACTCTCGAGAAAGGCGCTTTTGCAGGGCGAAGCAGAAAGCCCGATTCCAGGGAACAAGGAGGGAGCCCTTTCAACCCCATAGCCAGCTTTTGCGGCCAAGCCTTCATTTGGTTTGCAAGTACAGTAAGGAACAGAAGAATGACCAAAGAATTCCGCGCGCTCCCGCCGCGATCTTCCTTAGGCTGGACCCGCCCGGAACTGTCCAAAAAAACCTCCGGCGGCCGAGACGGCTCGAGAGCCGGCTGTTCCAGCGCCAGCGACCCTCTCCTCGCCGCATTAGTCATGCCTCCTTCCAGCTGCCGTTGGTCTTGCGCTACCGCGTCTAGGCTGTTTCCCCCCATCCCCCAGGATGATGGATCGCAGTCGAATCTCTCCTTTCTGCCGCGACGCCTTTTCAGTGACTCTCGCCTAGTTCAGTCATTTTAATTTTTGCAGTAGTTCACACCCCCCCCCCCCGCTGTCTTCTCGGTAGGCAAAAACCTGGCAAAGCGGGGAATCGACGGTGGTTTCTTATAATCTCCCTCGGTTGCCTTTCCTGGTGCACCTGCAGCAGCCGGAGCAGGCAGCCTCCGGCTCCTCTGCGCACCTCGGGCTTTCTCTCTTTCTCTCTTTCACTGCGCGCCTCTCTCAATGGAGCCCATGTAGGGCCTCCAAACTTAGCCCAGGGACAGAATAAATGGGGAAGATAGAAGCGGGAAAGATCAACCTTCTTGTTTCTTCCTCACTAGTCGAGAACTGCCAGCTCCATTGAACCTGGACGGCAGTTTCCAGGCTGTGAGGAAATGCGCTCCGTGACAGCATCGCCCATCGCTTTGGCTTTCAAAGGTCTCTTCGCTTAAGAAGGTTTCTGCAAACCACATTGTTTTGGAGCACTGGTTTCCTGGGACAGATTTCTGGACAGTTTCCCAATGTTCTGAAACCTGTTTTTTATTATTAATATTTTATTTATAATTTTCACCCTTAAAACAGTTGATAATAACCCATATACCAATTACACATTTTGTTTTGACTTTCCCCCATCCTTTCCGTGGTTCACTTATTTTCTTTTCCATTACATATTCTAATTAATCCCTATATTTTCATTTTCTCAATTTTATATCTCAATAATGGTTACTGCTGAATTTACTCAGCTAGTGTTACCTTTTTAATATGCTTACAGTGATTTTCCAAATACAGTCAACAAAACATTTCCAATCACCCTTAAATATTTTTTCATCTTGATCTCTTATTCTGTTTGTCAGTCTTGCCGCAAACATTCTGAAATCCGTTTGGAGTCTGAAAGTGTGGCTTCCTCCCTCGCCCCCAACCATGGCTTTTCTTAACGCCTTTGATCCATCTTTATTTCATTTTCTACGATTTGCTCTTTACGCTCCTAACAGAGTTCTCGATACTGTTGTGCAAGAGCATGCACACATCTGTCCTTATCGCAACCCACCTCTGCTTCATCTCATTCTTTGGATATTGGGGTGGTGGTGTTGATAATGGAAGGTACCTTGTTTCTTTTAATGCTAAATGGGTAACTGTGGCCATAGTAACACCTATATTTCCCCCCAGAAGCTGTTCCTCTCTCGGAAAACATTTTGTATGCAGCAGAAAAATAGTAAATTGATACTCTGCTTAATTGGAAATAAATTCCACTAATAGAAATACGAACAAAGAACCTGATGGAACCTTAAATGTCTGTTGTGGCATTTGCTATCATAGGCCAGAGTTCATTTCATCCACCACAAAGTGGGATCTGTCCCATGAAAAACTTGTACCAGAACAAATGTGTTGAAAGCTTCCACCGCACACTTTCTTTTGATGCAGTTTACTTCCAGCTAAGCTGAATCGGAGTACAAGTTGCTATATTCCGCCCCCCCCCCCCAGATGGTGGGAAATGGGTGGCTAGGAAGAGTTGTTCTCATCATCTCTGTTTCTATACCGATTTTTCTCCGCTTGCATTTGGTAAAGTTCCCCCCCCCCCCCAAAGGCAATCAAGGCCTAGCTTTTTCTTTTCTGCGTTCCCTTGCCATGTTGCCTCATCCTGCACACCTTTGCTCAGAGGTCATTCTCACTGAGTTAAGTGAGACTTAAGTCCCAAGTAAACTGGCATAGGATTACACACTGACCACGACCACCCCAAGGCCAGAAAATTGCTGTTTATTCTAAATCTGAATATCATTATTGATAGTGCAAGCCTAACCGTGTCCACTCTGAATTCAGCAGGACTTGCTATTATGGAGTTTATCCCCAGTTAAGTAGCATTAGGATTGCAGCCACAGACTTCTTACCAGTTTCTCTAAGCAATCAGAAACTGTGTAATTCTAAATATGAATAGCTGGCAAAGGGTTTTGTGAGTGTGGGTTTGTTTTAACAAAACGAAGCATATTTAAGTATCCACTGGAATTTCAGTGTATTTGTTTATAGCTTTCCACAGAATTATTTCATGTCTGTGGTGCTTTTGCCTGCCTTTGGGTTTCAGGACATGAAGCCAACTTGGGTTAAGAGAACACTCATCAAAAGAATCCAACTCCCATCTTAAGACAATTTCACTTAAAAGTTATAGTTCATCTGATTGCAATGGAAATTTCAATGGAATGCGTTTCCGACTGAAGAAAAGTTGAGGGAGTGAAAAAAAATCCCAGAGGATCTTTCTGAATAGTGGAACTGCCACTCTTCAGCATCTATAGAAAAAATTACTAAATTGTTCTAGACAGTGTCTCAGGTCTGGTTGACTCCAAAACATGTTTATTCTCCACATGAAAAAATAGGGGTTATCTATTGAGAGTATATCTTTCCTGGATAATAAAATAAAATGAAAGTCAAGAAAATAGTAAAAGGAGAGGATATAGGAATGTGGATTTTTTAAAATGGACAAGTAAGATATTAGAGTACAAAATATGGTCTATTCCTGTATAAATGTATAGGGGTATGGTGATAGTAAAGTTAACATTGTAGATTCTCAATATCTTTGAAACTGTTGCACCACATGACAAGGAAGAGTGGGGAAATTCATCAGAAATAAAGGGGAAATGGATTAAGGTTTTCTAGGTGTACAGACAGTACGCATAGTTAGGAGATCATTCTATTATTATTATTACATAGATTTTAGTATAGGCATCTCCCCCTTGACACAGCAGCTGTAATACTGTATTTTTGAAAGTTCCTGTTAAAGGCAAAAGTTAAGAGCACCCATTATCTGGAAAAGTATTTTTCCAAATATTCTCAGATTGAAAAGTTGTGCTTTCCCTATTACCACTTAAAACAAATGGCATTTAATCTGCCCTTCTTCACATCTAGATCCAAGGATACAAGCCTAATAGAACCTCCTTTATTAAAGCTGCAATCCTATGCACACTAATGTGGGGATACGCTTCCATGAAACTCCGTGCTCCTGTATTACTGAATAATTCTCCTGGGAGACACTGAAACTTGTTCTCACGGCGCCTTAAAGAGATTATGCGGTTTGCAAAAAAGCAATTCCTGAACTTCAGGAGAGCGTATTGTTTTCCTGAGCAATATCTAGTTGTGCCTATAGAAATAAGCCTTCTAATTATGATCTTTGTTCAGCCACAAATATGTGTGACAGTTATTAGCAAATCAACATGTGCTTTAATTAGTTAGGGCTTGGGAAAGACTGAATGCTTCTCTTAATATGTTCCAATAACAACCCACTTGTTGCATTATGTAAATGATGAATGTCATTCCTAAATGCCATGCTACAAATCACTTATCTCTGGGTATCTGGGTAAAACTTAATTTACAGCACGATCCTAACATAAGCATGGGATAAAGCTGTGAGTGAAGTTACTCTCACTACCCCTTCTCTGCATGCATGCACACACTTAGAAATCAACCCCATTGATTTAAATGGGGCTTCCTGACACATAAATGCATATCCAAGCTCAACTTTACTGTATTTTTCACCCCCTAAAAAAAAAATCACCTCCTTTAAAAAGACCAAAAAAAGAAAAAATCAGAAGCAAAACATTATCCCTTCCAAATCATTACTGTGACTATAGTACCATTTATTCTGACATGTGCCAGCTATTTAAACAATCTTAGGTTTAATTCTATTCTAGACAGCGTTTGCCTCTTAAATCAATATTTTCCACAAAACTATTCTGAAATTCTGAGGCTGCAATCCTAAACAACAAGCTTATTAAAGAGTAAGTCCCATTGGAAAGTGCTTAGTGAACAGACATAGAATTATACTGTAAATTTCCAAGTGGTCTCTTTAAGTTTGTGATGTTCATCACAAGTACTTGCAAGTCCCAATAACAGTATATGCTAATTTCACGTTGAATACAGTCTTAGGATTCTGATGCTGGCAATTCCTATTTATGCCTTTCCCTTGCTTTTCTCATAGACTTGCTGAGCCCTGAAAGCCCTGCTACTGAAATGTAAATTATGCTTTAAAAAGATTCGGGACTATTACTGTTGCAATGGAACAAGATATGAAACAAATTCCACTGCCTGTATTAGCTACAGATGTTTGCACACACACACATATATATGCATATGTCATAAAAAGTACATGTTGAATCAGTGTGTCGACTTCCTTTTACATTTTTTGTTGCTGGCTTAGAATACAGAGATCTAAAATGGTGGTGGTGGGGAGAGCAGTCAAGACTTTGCTCCCAGATCACAAGTCTACCATTGATTTCAATGAAAGGCTTGGCAATTAGCGCAGTCACAGTGTGGGGGGAACCCTGTCGGACTCCCGTGTCCTCAGGCAAAGCTTCAGCTAAACTTTCTGATAAAATACGTAATTCATGCTGGATAAATCATAACAACTAGTGGCTGAGGATGCATTTATTTCTATCCTATATGAAACTTTAAAAATAAAAAAACCCACAGCCACTACTAACTCATTCCTTTAGTAGCATGTTCCACTTCCCACTTCAGTAAGGGCCCCTAGAAGTTCTTGCTTCTCCAGATCTTACTAAGATGAGCGCATTGGGGGCATGTTATGCACCTGATTTTCTGACCAGAGGTTTTCAGATGCCCTAAACTTTTTGTAGGACTCTTCGCTAGGATACCATACATAGAGGGCATTATTGCACAAAAGAAGGATGACCAACTGTTTTGGCAACAGTCTTGTTTCACTAAGATGGTATCTTTGCAGTAGATTTTTCGTTAAAGCTCTCCATGAGGTTCTGCAAAGGCCTGGACAGTGATATGGGGATGCAGGTGGGCTGTAATATTACAGTAATCACATCTCATAGCATTCGGGAACACTGGAGCCAACATTGTTGCCATGTTGACTGTTGTTAAGGATATGAGGCTTGTCAGTGTACCTTCACAGTCCTCCATCTGCTCACCTTAAATCTCTGTATCCCTTACAGCAGACGTGAGCTTATCGGATCTCCTTTGTTTTTCACTAGATCTGCCCGCCAGAACCAAGTGCTAAGGACATACAATTAGAATTAAAGAACAGTCTGGGCTCAGGGATTTGTTTTCAGTACAAGAACAGAGCTTACAGTCCTTTCACGCAAAAGTCTACTCCTCTTTAGTTTTCTTATTTCAGCAGATGGGGCAAGTGGCTGTTGCTATTACTAAATAATTGGTCTTTGGGAACCCTTAACCACCTACTGGAAATTGCCCAGAGATCTCTCAGTAAATCCTGATCCACATTTTGCCCACCCTTGCCTTACAGAAACAAATACCCATTGGATTCCTACTGGTGCTAGGAGTAGAGCACAGCAGCAGAGCATGCAATAATGCTTTTAAAATATGTGTAAAACTTGCTTGGTCGATTCTAAGATCCTCACTGCATGAGAGCTATTCTATTCTGTTTTCTATCTGTACACCCAAGATGCTTTAAGCATACAATTTAAAACGTAAGATGTGAATGTAACAAATACATGTATAGTACATGCAGACTCCTCAGGCACCTGCAATCAAGTGTGGCTCCCTGTCGAAGTGTATGCCTGGTAGCATACCAAATCTGCTGCTAGGTGATGTGCAAAATAGCTAGGATAGTTTCCAAACAGGCTACTATTTTGGGGTGTGTGTGTGGAATCCCTGTGTACTGTCTTCATTACATTAGCTGAGCTTCTGAAGGTTTCAGACGAGGAAGACAAAAAGAACCCTCCTAAAAAAACCTGAACTAGGATATATTGCGTAGATGAATTAAAGCAGGGAGGACCAACAGGTAGATTGTGATATACCCCCCAAAAATCTTGAATTTCTCCCAAAAAGCTCAACAACTTTGACTTCCTTTATAAAAAAAAAGCTCAACAGATCACCGTCAGTTTTTTTTTATAGTGGGAGTAGATCAGTTTCTTGAAAGTTGGACATGTCTGATTTAAAGCATACAAAGAAATGTAATAGATGGATCATTGCTTTGATCCCCCATCAGATTTTTTAAACAGGGGGGACAGTAGTTTCACAGAACAACATGTGTCTGCTACAGCCAGATTGCAAACATCCACATTATAAGCAGAAATATAGGCTATCCCTCTTAAAGTTTAACGTATCATTCCCATCTTCCATTTTTAAAAAAGGGGTCCTTCTTGGTATGTCAGAGTCTCCTGTGTTCTGCTTTCTTTCATATTTGCCCTCCCATAAACATAATCTCATGCGTTTTTCTTAAGCCAACTGTCTTATCTTAGTGTTTTGATGTCTGGGTGGTAGGCGGTACAATTGGGCCTGGTTGCCTTTGTGCAGCCAGTAATGGACTATTCTGCTTGTTACCATCGTCATCATAATTTTTTTTAAACTATTAGCATGCGGCCCTCACCCCACGTACGCAAGAGTCAGAGCTATTGATTTAAACAGGACTTGCCTCTCAGTAGACATGGCTAGAATTGTACTGCTATTATCATTTATACCTCATTCATACGCTGAAGGCTGGCGCTGTGGGTTAAACCACAGAGCCTAGGACTTGCTGATCAGAAGGTCGGCAGTTTGAATCCCCGCAACAGGGTGAGCTCCCGTTCTCCGGTCCCGGTTCCTGCCAACCTAGCAGTTTGAAAGCACGTCAAGTGCAAGCAGATGAATAGGTACCGCTCCGGCAGGAAGGTAAACGGCGTTTCCGTGCGCTGCTCTGGTTTCGCCAGAAGCGGCTTAGTCATGCTGGCCACATGACCCAGAAGCTGTACTCCGGCTCCCTCGGCTGATAAAACGAGATGAGCGCCGCAACCCCAGAGTCGGCCACGACTGGACCTAATGGTCAGGGGTCCCTTTACCTTTTACCATACACTGAAAAGGAGAGAAGAAGCTGCTTTTGTGACATTTGGCAGTGATCATCCACTGCCCCCCCCCCCCCCCGCTCCCAGCTTTGGTAACTGATCTTTGTTTTCCTTTCCAGGACACCTAAGTCCCACAGCCTGTACACTGAGGAAGCACAAGACCAACCGGAAGCCCCGGACACCTTTCACCACCTCCCAGCTGTTGGCTTTGGAGCGCAAATTCCGCCAGAAGCAATACCTCTCCATTGCCGAAAGGGCTGAATTTTCAAGCTCGCTGAACCTCACAGAGACCCAGGTCAAAATCTGGTTCCAAAACCGAAGGGCCAAGGCAAAGAGACTGCAGGAAGCAGAGCTGGAGAAGTTGAAAATGGCAGCCAAGCCCATGTTGCCATCTGGCTTTAGCCTTCCTTTCCCCATCAACTCCCCTCTCCAGGCGGCCTCACTCTATGGAGCATCTTATCCCTTTCACAGACCTGTGCTTCCCATCCCACCTGTAGGACTCTATGCTACTCCCGTCGGATATAGCATGTACCATTTATCGTAAGAAGATCAGAAAGCAAAGCAGCGGCGCAATCAGAGACTTTCTGGTGGATCTTGCCCAGTTCAAGAGTGCAGTACAAAAGCCAATTGCTGGTCATTTTTCTGCATGTTTGTATGTGCCTTATCAAGTTTATAGGAGTTTGAAACAAAAAGCAGAGCCTGTATTCTGCAGGCTGGGGAACCAGCCAGGTGTGATCTCAACACATAGAATCTGATCCTGAAAGAGAAGGGTTGGGTTTTTTTAAAACATACATGCTTAAAGTAATATAGTTTGTTTATATACTGCACATGGGGGCGGGGCGGGAAAGGGATCAATACTTAAATCATGCATTTTCGCAGCATTTCTGTTTCCCCGCGATGTTTGCAGTGGGGTGTCAAACCACGTTTTGTTTTTCAAAATAGGAGCAGTTCATTCTTTAAGGCGAGAAAGCTGCAGCTTGATCCTATGCATGTTTACTCAGAAGTAAGTCCCACCCTGTTCAGCGGCGCTTACTCCGCATTTAAATGTGGCTGTAGGTACGTTCCCATGTGTTGTTTGACTTGGTGGGGGAAATTTAGATATAAACATGGATTTTATTTCTAAGACCAACTTTGGAAATAAAAGCAGACTTTCAAGTAGAGGCATGGAGTTAGTTTCTGCATTTCCGGTTGGGTTCTATGTTGCAGTCTAGGCCTTAAATGGACGTGTAGGCAGTTGGAGTATCTTGAATGCAGAATGCTGGGCCATCCAGCAAGGCAGTCTGCAAATATTTGACCTAGAGTAGTTCCGTTGGAATAAATGGGATTGATCCAGATAAAGGGACCTACTATGCAAAGGATTAATGCCAATGATAATTTTATTCATCCTTAGTTTGCAGTTTATTCTTGCTTATAAGACATCAAATAAGGGGTTTGTATGTATGCCGTGGCCAAGAAGGCAGGCCGAGAGCTTGAGAAGAGTTCTGTCCTGATCCCGTTCTCCCCTGGTTTGCTTCAGAATTGCCACTTACAGTCAAGTACTTGACTTTTGGAACGATATCAGGAGGGGAAACAAAATAGAGGTATGAAGAAAAGAGGTGTTGCTTTTCAGAAGTGTGTGTGTGTGCATGTGTGTGTGTGTACACGTCTGCATTCATGTGCAGAGAGACTATCAAAACTGTGTTGCAAAGTTGTTTTGTTTTTATTGCAATATTCTGTGTTTTAACCATTATTAGCTTATAGAAATGAATTTGTGCTTAAATGTTTCTTGAAACACCCATAGATCCAGACAAACAAACAAACCTATGGGAACTACATAGTGCCTCTGACTCTAAATACAGAACCCACCTTCCCAGGCTTTTAATATTTTTTTCAGGCTGGAAGAGTTCTGTTTAGTGTACTTGGTACTATAATAACCCATTTTTATTATTCTAATTATTTTATTATTACTATTGCTAAACTTCATGGTAAAGTGTCTATAGAGGATGCAGACTGTTGAAGACAGGACTTCTCAAAGATGTATTTTTGGCATGTTTATAAAAGAAAAAGGGCCACACGATTTGTTTTGGAGTTTTGTTTTGTTTTTGCCCCGCTACAAGCTGTGTTGTGAACCTTATCCATTAGCTCAGTTCTACCCTTTCACCCCCAGCATATTAAAATCCCTTTGAAAGGGATGCCTTGTACAATTTTATATATTTTATTGAAGATTTATTATTTCTTATCTCTTTTATTTAGAATTAAATTAAAAAACCTTGTTTAATTGTGTGTGGGTTTGTCCGTGCTTGGAGTTATTTATTTTAAAACACTTGAAGCCAAAGAAACTGTTATCATTTGTGTCTCCTTTTTCAGTTCTTCGGAAATTTAAGCCTGAACAAAGGCCAAATCCGCAAACAAATTTGTGTTGGTATTAATTCAAATAAAACAGGCAAATCTTATGGACCCTCTCTTCATTTAGGCTGCAGTCCTATACTCACTGGGAGTAAGAACCCATTGAACTTACTTCTAAGTAGACTTGTGTGGGGTTGTAATGTTCCATTACTGAATACAGACTATCAATACTGGGGTTTTGGCTTTTTCATTCATACCTGGCTTTGGTAAAGTTACTCATTGTTTACACCACTTAGTAAGTAGCAATTCTCTGGATAGAGTAAGATAATTTTTTGATTCCCTTCAAAGTGGTGACAGAGCTGGCCTCTTGCTGCTCGTTGCTGCACTCACTATGATAGGACTTGGTCTCAACTAAGTGCGTATATGATTGCTGCTATCTTTCTCGGGTCAAAGTGAAGGACCAGGTCGTTTGAGAAAAGTATAGGAAGAGAATGTCGAGGACTATATTATTAAGGAACAAAATCACTTTTAAAATGCACAGGTACAACTGCTGAGCAAAGGCAAAAGCTAGCCCAGGCCGTCCATCAGAACTTGCACTGGGTATCTGACCTCTGCCAGCTTGAAATTGACTTGGTAGCTGAGGAATTGTGGAAAGGAGGTAATGTCAAGCTACTACTTGCCCAAGATAGAGACAACTCGATCCAGAAAGCCCAGATGTGTTGATGCTTTTATACACCCAAGTTGTTTGTGACTGTTGCCGGAAATCCTTCTCCTTGATTAGAGAGTGTGTTTTTGCATTCCCAACCGGTGACTAGCTGAGCTGAGGAAATTTATTACTCTTTCTTCACAGGATGAGAGACAAATTGAATTAACTGGTTTATATGGTCTGCCTTATTTTAGCTTTCTGAGGTAAAGATGCATTTTATAGGTCCTCTTGTTCCAAATACTGTATCTCTCATGACTGCCGTGAAGCGGTGAATTTTTTTTACAAAGGAGAATTTCTTTGTTCTATAACAGTCTGAACTTTTGAGAATGAAGGAAAGCTCTGCTTTTAAATGGGAGAAACGGAAACAAAGGCGTCTTGGATTATCGAACAACAATCCCCATGGAAAGGCTGGGATTGTTTTATTTTATTTTAAAAAGAAGCTTTAAAAAGAGACCAGGTCAGCATCTATCAGAATTAATGTCTGGAGAATCTTGACGCTACAGAGGGATTAACTAGGCATCCCTTCTGACTCTTGATTTTCCATAATAATATGTGGCACTTATACAGCATTTTTAGACAGGCCTCCGTAGGTTTGTGCAGAAGTAAGTTCTTCTAAATGCACTGAGGCTTAACAGCACAATCCTAACCATGTCTATTCAGAGTAAGTCTTACTGAATTCCCTGTGGCTTACTCCCAGGTAAATGTGGCCTCAGATGCATGGGAATGTAGTCCTAGACTGTTCAAAGCACTTCACACACATTCACTGAGGCTACTAGGCCACTTATCTGGAAGCAGGCCTAGTGGAATTCCATTCCATTTGCTTCTGAGGAGACATGGTTAGGGTTGTGCTGTTATTTATATTTATGTTTTTTGCAATAGCCCTATAAGGTCGATTAGTATGCCCATACAGCAGGTGGAGAACTCAGGCTGAGAGGAAGTGATTTGCTTAAGGCCATGAACAGAGCAATCCTATACTGAGAGGTAAACCACTTAGATTCTCACCAGGTTATACATATACAGCTCGACTGAGTTCATGGCAGAGGCAAGATATGAACCTGGTTCCATCTCCCACGGTGCTTCCTGATGGGGGCTTAATTTGCAATTGAGTCATTGGCCACAACAACAGTAAGAAACTGGATTTTCCACTAGGAAGGGTGAATGTGAATTAAATGGAGGGGGGAAAGGCTGGTATTTTGATGCCAACGATTTTGTCTAGATGCCACAGAAATTTATGTGCAAGAGGAGCACCAATCCTATAGTAAACAATCATTTGGAAGCATCCTTGGGGTCCAGAGTTGCAACCCACTCAGTCCAGAGCAGTCGGGTTCATGGGGATGCAGTGATGGAGGAAACTTCACCTGTAGCTTTTTTTGCCTGCCCTGCAGCTGTTCGACGCAGGAGTCTTGATGTGAAGAGACAGGGGAATGATCAGGGAGAACGCCTAACCAAACAAAACGCGCTGTTTTTTCTCAGGGCAAAGTATGGAATCTGAAAGAAACCGGATTAAAGTACCCGAATCGATGTCTCTTATCTCTTCGCCGCCACCCCCTACTTTACCAGCCTCCTCCGCAGACCTTTCTAATTATCGTTTATAGCTGTGCTATAAAAAAAAACATAGAGGAGGGGGTTTTCTGTTTAATAGAACGATTTGCCTTAATTTAGCCGAGAAGAGAGAGGGCGGGAAGGGAGCCTCCAATGATCCTAGATGCCCTTAAAAATAACTGAGCCAGGGGAGGGTTATAAAGCAAAAGGAAAGCAGGAGTCCTTGGGCATAAATCAGCGGTGTCAGGGATTACTAGGAAATCTCCGCGCTGGAAATTCTTTGAGCAAGGGAGCTTTAAGGGTGTTAGGAACGATCGTGCAAGGGACTCCAGGATTTATTGCAGAAGGCCAGGGTGTTGCGGGGGGGGGGGTTACTCCTATGCCCTCCCCATTAAGTCCCCTTTTTGCAGAGACAATTCCCGGCTGCTTCTTCCAAGTGGAATTTCACCCGGCGCCCAGTTGATTAACCTAGCCCAATCGAAAGGCCGGGTAAATTGAGTATTAGGTTTTATGGGAGGGAGGGGTCTTTAAACACACTGGCGCGCGCGCGCGCACGAGATTTCATCGCGTCTCTAATGGGAGTGCCCCGGAAGCGCGCGCGCGTGTTTAAAGTGAGTAAAATGAATCAATTACGTGCCGCGATCTCGGGGAGCAGCGCTGCATTATTACCCCCAAATTTCACCCCTCCACACACACACACAAAAAATAACCTCCTCCGCAAGAACCTGAGAAAGCGGCTCTTTAATAGGGGTTATTTGAATGCAAAGTTGAATTGTTCCCGAAGTACTTTCTGACACAAAACAGATGCCACTGGAGAGCGAGAGAGAGAGAGAGAGGAATGAGGCTGAAACGAGTTTTGCTCGTTGGCATCAGATTTAGGCAGGGGATCTTTTAAAAAAAATCCGGTAGAAAGCAGATAATAATTGGAGCAATAAATATTCGGCATTTAATTTTTTTTGCGAGGGGGGGGGGATGGAGGGGGAGAGAGCCACGGCGTGAAAAATGGTTCTGAGCTTTCCAAATTCCAACTTGATGAGCGGAGTCTGGCCGCGCCGCCGATGGAAGAAATGCAACCCCCCCCCCCAACTTCCCGCCCCCGGGATCCCGAATTCCCCCGCGACGGAGCTGTTGACATAAACAGTTAGGAATGGGCTTTTGGGCACGGCTGAGCCAGTGGCCATCAGACGCGGCGGAGTCTGCATTTCATGTTGTCACATTTCCTTGTCAAACCCCGGGGTTTCCTGCCTTTTATGGAGGGCGAAGGCGAGCGACTACTGGGGCTCTATTAAATCAAGGCGTCGCCTCAATCCGGAGTTTGCTCAGAGAGAGAGCTGGGGGGGGGGAGGGGAGAGACGTGGGGCGCTGTTCTTGGCAGGCTGGATTCGCGCTGACGCACGCGGCGGACACCCCCAGACCGAAAAGGGACAGCTCTCCGATCCTGAGCTTGTTGCTGGCTCCAGAGCAAGGCCCTCTGAGCTCGGCAGGCCACCTTTCCACCGCCTCGTACGCGCAGGATTGCAGCCCGAGCGCTTAGTCCGTTGCGCTAACCTCGGTAGAACGCGCAGCCCGATCCTATGCATCTTAATATGCAAGGAGTTTCAGCGGGAGCGCGCTGAAAGTTAAGTGGGCGTGGGATTGTAGGTTTGAGGTCAGAGGTGCCATCTCGGGGGGCTCTAAAAAGGGTGGGAAGTAGATAGATATGAGTGGCCACAACTCGTGATGGCTGTGTACTGTCGGAGGCAATATACTGGGGATCGCAAGTGGAAAAAAGGCTGTTGAGCTCAGGTCCTGGATGCGGGCTTCCCACAGGCATCTAGTTGACTGCTGTGAGAACGGGATGCTGGACTAGGTGGGCCACTGGCCTGATCCAGCAGGGCTCTTATTATGTCCTTACAGGGTGTATTGCTAAGAAGAAAGCAAGCTGCAAGCACAGACGTGTTGAAATCTGCCAGAATGCAGGCCTCTTGTCTCGGGGGTGCCCCCTTATCCCCCCCCCATCACACATCCAAATGAAGTAACTTTCGATAACAGCAGCAGATCTTTACCAAATTTCATTCCAGGTCCTCCTAAGCATCTGGAGAATAGAGGAGATAAGACTCGGTGGGTTGTGTAACCCTCACACTGCAACATGTCTTGTCGTTGACTTCATAGCGACAGCGGCGAAGATCTGACCTTTCGATTGCAATCCTATACCTCTTCCGACCTGGGAGCAAATCCTATTGAAGTCAAGGCGGCCTAGGCCTAGGGAGACACATAGAAGATGGCACTGTCCCGGCCATAGAGATAGCAGGGGAGGATGACCCTGCTGGAAGGGGGGAAAGATTGAGAAGGGGGAAAAAATGAAAGGACCTCCCCGTTCCCACCGTGTCTTCTGTTTTAAGCCTCATTTTCAATAGTTGGCTTATTTGGACCGCAAAACAATATGCAGTACACTTAACCTGAGAGTTAGCCCCATTGAACTCAGTGGGGCTTACTTCTAAGGAGAGCATGCATAGGAACGAGCTATTAATGGTTCTGGGCCGGATCCTCTTTATATATGCATCTATAACCCAGCCCATCTCCTTTTGGACAATCTCTGATGTGCCCTGAGATTTCCATTTGCCTAGCCACGTAAAATCAAACTCTGTTCAAGGATCTATCACACGTCGCTGAGGTTCGATCTGCCGGCTGTGTACTGGGGCAGCTTCAGTTATTCCGTTCAGTTCGCCCCCCCCCCCGACTCGCGTGGGTGGGAGAATTTGTGCCCACATTCCGAAAGTGAGCGGTGGGTCGCATCCTAATACGGCGATCCTAAAGGCAACGGCGCTTATTCTCATTTAAGCGCTTCCTTGAAGTCCTTGTTCATTGACTTTAGCAGGGCTAACCTAGGGTTTGAAGGCTGCAGATGCCCGATCCTGTCCTATGCATGTGGGAATTAAGGCTAAAATCCTAAACACACTTCCTAGGGAGTAAGCCTCAGTGAGGTTTACTTCTGGGTAAATATGCTTAGGCTAGTGCAACCCGTTTTATTGACGGCTTACTCCCAGCTGTGTGCGCTTAGGATCGCAACCCAACCCTGGCATTTTCCCTGGTGCTTCCTCCGGTCAATCACATCGGAATTCTGGAATTCAGGATTAATTCGGAGCAAGCCAGAAGGACCTTTTCCAGCCGGCCAGGTGTTCCTGCGGGAATCGGATAATATCCTCCATCCCAGTCTTTGAAGAAACGCCACCCTCCTCACCCGTGGACTGCAAAGCTCCGGCAACCTCGGCTCTTGCCGAGTTTCCGGGCCTCCGCAAAAGGAGGACCTCGCTATTTGTCCACCTCCGGCGGAGGTTCCCGCTTGCCAACAACTACGAGGACCACAGAGGGGAACTGGAACCGAAGCTTGCTAATATTAAGGATCGTACTGAGAGCAAAACACCAGCAGCAGCATCATGGCCGTGTTGCTGATATATGAGAGCCTAGGGAAGAAAATAGAAGTCAATGTCGTTACTGGCTAGAGCTGTGATGTTTTTAAAACGCCGTGTACACACAGGGTAAGGTGTGTCTGTAAACAGGGGTGTGTGTGGTGCGAATGTAGCAACAGAAAAACAAAGAGTGGGTGAAATAGATTCAATGCACACTGCTCATGTATAAAAAGTGGTTAGTACACAATACATACGAGTTTAGGTACATCCAAGAACGGGCTCCTATGTGCCCTTCGAAGTAAATCCCAGTGGAATCGTGTGCACATGAATGTAAGCACTAAAATAGTTTTCTCTCTCTTACACATACAGAGAGAGAGAGAGCATGAGCGTATGTATCTGTCTCTCCGCCCCCTTCTCCAACAGGAGGGATTTTCCAACTGGTGAAAGCATCTCAGAAACACTTAAAAAGTGTAGATCTCCCAAGATCACAAAAGCAAGCAACACCATCAAAACCACGTAATGGTTGACTCTGGCATCTCCAGAGCACCGCTGTCGCACAGAGAACTTTAGACTGCTGTCCGACCTGAACACAGGTACCGGGGAGTCAGCTCCTTTGAACTCGGAGGGAGCTGGCTTCCTTCCAGATGGAGGCATGGGCGTAGCCAGGTTTTTTGTTAGGGAGGCAGGCTTTTGTTAGGGGGGCAGAACCTCAGAACTGTATTGTTTTTATTGATTTTTTATTGATTGGGGGGCAGCCTGCCCCCCTTGGCTACGCCCATGGATGGAGGCTTAATATTGCAAACAGATCATCCATATCTCCCAAACAGGTAGCTGGCCAAACGTGCATTTTTGGTCGAAAAATCCTAGTTTTGACGCCTAGTCCGACAAAGATGTGTGTGTTTGCTCTAAAAACAACAACCATCCCTGGCACACGTGTCTCACCATCCACACGGGTCTGGAAGCAGCATGGGACTCTCAGTTCGCGCTGTTACTGCGCAGCCTCCGAGCTAGCTCTCAGCCAAGCGAAGAAGCCCTTCGAAATCCCATTGATTTCCTTCAATGAGCCTAGCTAGGCAATTTTTGCTGGGAAGTACGAGTCTAATGTGCAAAAACATACGCACGAGTTTGGTAATTTCTCAATGGGGAAAGGATTTGAGGAAGAATAGAAGTATAGTCATTTGACAATTTAAAGGATAGTCCATAATCCGGAGGGATTTATCTTCCCCAAACATACACGTCCCACTTCAGAGAGCAGGTAGTGCAAAAGATCGGGGCTGCTTTAAAAAGAGATGTCTTGTTTGCTGCAGCTTTATAGACGAGCTTTACACGAGCGCAGCTTGTAAATGTGTGACAGAAAAGGAAGATGAAACTGACAAGCGAACTGGAAGGGCGGAGACGCCGTGCCCAAAACGACGCCGATGCAATTGCCCAGTGAGTTCAGCGGGCATTTCTTCCAGCTAAATCTGTTTACGCACGGGCTGCGCTTCCACTGCGATCCTCAATCCATTTTCTCGGAAGTAAATCTACCGCGTTTTATTCCCACGACGCCTGCGACACCGGCCCCAAGAGGGGAAGCGCGTGGGTGTGGAGGAAAGCCATCTAAGGCGCTTCCCAAACCACTTCAGCTCCGTCTGCCTTTCGTTCCGAAATGCAAACGTCCCTGCCAGCCGGATCCAACGCACAATCTGCTCTCAATGGGACTGGCCCCCAGACGAAGGGGCTTATACAGGATCGCAGCCTGATTAGTATTTGTTTTGGCTCCGACGGGCGGCCACCGTCGGGGAAAGGTGCGCTTCTGTTTCTCCGACTTGAACGCCAAGTTCCCAGGTCCCCACCTCAATGATAAGGAGGAGGGAGGAATTGCGCGCCTGGCGGGCGGGGGGTGCCTGACGTCTTTGGTGCTTTTCCCGGCCAGCCCCATCTTTCCATCAAATCACTTTAGCTCTTTAACAGCGCAAGGAAATCCCCTGCCTGCTGCTTTAAATGGAAATCTTGGTCTATAAAGCTGTAACAGTTTTCTAGAAGTCTGACTTTCCGATTCCACGAGGATTGCTATCTTTTCAGCCCTCTTGGATAACCAGAGTCTTGAACGTGTGGACGTGTGTACATACACGCAAGCACCGAAATAGGTTTTTATATAAAGCTATTCAGGGAAATTAAACCCTCTGACAGCGGAAAGCAAATTTTCTTGGCAGTAATGACGCTGCCTTCCCCCCCACCCCTTTTTATATGTATAAAAAAATGGTTGTGTGTTTCGAATAAGCAAGAAACTCGTAAAGGGGAGGGAACCGCGTTCCTCAAGAAAATATGCGCTGCCCTTTTCTTTCTTTATTAAACTGATTGTGCCAGCATTTCAGCCCGAAGTTTGATTTAAATAAGAATATTTTCCCAGACGTCTAATGGATTGCTTTAGAAAAGAGCGCGCGCGCGAGAGAGAGATGGAGAGTTATTTGCTTTTTAATGACTTTGAATAGCCAATTCTGGGCTATCAAGGTGCTGTGTTAAATAACAAACTTGAGTACCCTGGAAACAGCAGCAGAAGCAAAGGGGGGTGGAGGGGGGATGGAAACCCCAGATCAGAATGAAAAAAAGCAGCCAAGATAATCTCCCATCGGCGAGCCAAAAAATGCAATAAAGCTAATTTAAGACTGTCAAAACTTCAAAGCTGAGAAAAGGAGCTGCTAAAATAATGTCTCTTGATAAGGAAATAATAAACACACTCGCGCGCGCGCCCATACACACACACACACACACACACACACACAAAATGTCTACTCAATAAACTCCCCTGGATCTCGGGGTCTGGGCTATATTTTATTTGGTGATGAAAGCACTTTGATGTCAGTGTATTCCAAACAATTATTATTATAATTTGAAACAACCTGGTGTTTTCCATTACTAACGGCTTACGCTTTGAAGTTACACCTCATAATTTCTTAAATTAAATAAATCATTTTAAGTTTGCACTGGGAGCCTTTTAATAGCAGAGAAAGGAATATCATTATCTTATTGAGAGGCAATTGCCGCGGCTCCAGTTTGGCTGTAGCTGGGGGCAAAGTGGTTCTCTCGAACAGACAGACTTTATTAGCCTCCCATAACTCTTGAAAGAACATTTTTATATTTTCTTTGATTCGGCCCCCTTCCTCCCCCAACCCCAAACCCGACTCTTGTTTTCAAGCTGTCCCAACCTTTAATTACTGCCTAATATGAAAAGCATTATTTTTTAATGCTGTGTAATTTACCAGAGGCAAGAGGCCAAGCTAACAATTGTTTATAGGGCTTGTTGTTGTTTCACACACAGGGGCAAATAATGCGGCTCCGAACCCGGCTTTTCATGGGTGGTTGCACTAATTAAGACAGTGGCGGAGACTCCCGGGAGGGGCGGGCAGCTTCACATGGAAGCCGACGGGAGCGGAAGGCTTTGGAGAAGGCCGGCTCCTGCCGACGCCCTCCGCGCCGGCTGCTCTCCTGGTGTTTTGATCCTTCTTGAAAGGCAGCTCGCTGCTTCTCCTTCTCCCCAGGCCTAGAAGACCTCAGATCCGAGCGGAACGGAAACCAGAGACGCGCCAGGCCGCGGATCTTGAGGCTCGCTTACTCTAGAGGAGAGCCCTCCTCCAAATCGATCCACTCACCTCTCTGGGACTTGCAAGCTTGATTACTGCAGACAGGGGACATTCGCATCGCAGTTCATCTTTTTATCTTTAAAGGGAGCCAATTTCACACGTTCTGCTGCAGAGAAAGCATCCCGTGTCATACACGCACGTGTGAATGCGCTTGGGGCCCGTCTGCGCGTTTAAGGCCCGCTCACCCTTAAGGAGGAAAGCTGTAGCTCAGCCTTGTGCGCAGAAGGAGGTTTCAAGTTCAGTGACCTGTCCTAGAATTGCAGAGTTGGAAGTCCAACCCCCTACCATGTAGGAACCTTTTGCCCAAGGTGGGGCTCGAACTCACAGCCCTGAGGTTAAGAGTAGGAAAAGATGGTGCCTGACTCAATCAGTGTAGAAAATGCTGGGCTAGATGGGCCAACAGTGTAGTCCAGGGATGGCTAACCTGCAGCCCTCCAGAGGGCATTAGACTCCAACTCGCCTCAGCCCCAAACACCCAATGGGCAAGGGTCGGAAATGCAATAGTCCAGCAACATCAAGGGAGGGAGAAGCTAGTTTGATCTTCCTGTGTCCTTCTTGTGACTTTTCATAAAGAGGGCCCTCCACAGCTTACGAATGGATCTGGCTAACTTGATCCACACACACAACATCTCACTACAGCCAGCCAACCACACCCTAGGCCACCCCAGCCTCTCTCACCACCAAGGAAATACAACAAGCCAACAGTAAGAGAACCCATACAAGTGACGCTGACACTGCCTCCACTAAGTAGAATAGAAGCATCGCCACCCGATCCTACCCCACGCACCATTCCCCTTCCCCCTCTTTCCCTCCTATCCTGTATGTAACACTAATGCCTCACAAGAAATGCAGCTGATCTGTAGAAATCGCAACTTGAAAAGAGAGACAATGCATGTATTTTTGTAAACTAAGAAATCTTTATGATAGATAGATAGATAGATAGATAGATAGGGCCCTGATACGGTTGTAGTGAGGGGGGTGGGATGGGGTCAGAGGTGCTGCCTCCTGCTAGTACTCCTGCCAACCTAGCAGTTCGAAAGCACTTCAAAGTGCAAGTAGATAAATAGGTACCGCTCTGGCGGGAAGGTAAACGGCGTTTCGGTGCGCTGCTCTGGTTGGCCACAAACAGCTTAGTCATGCTGGCTACATGACCCAGAAACTGTACGCCGGCTCCCTCCGCCAATAAAGCCAGATGAGCGCTGCAACCCCAGAGTTGGCCACGACTGGACCTAATGGTCAGGGGTCTCTTTACCTTTTTACTTCTAGTTTAGCATCCTGTTCCCAGTGGAGGACATCCACTGGCAGGTACTGTAGATGGGCCTGCGATTGCGTTCTCCTGCTAGTTGTCAGGTGCGATTTTTATTTAAGGCACTTATCTACCGCTCAATCATTAGCACTGGGAAACGGTGGAAGCTGGAAATGGCCGAGCCATGGAACCTCCACTTACAGGAGGCAGAAGACCTGCGATGACAGCTGTGAAGGACACCGAATGGCCGAGATCTGAATTAATCTCCGGTTGAGAAATATGGCCCTTCCCACAACATGCGCATTTGCCTTCCCAAAACGTTCAGGGGCGAATTCTTTCTTCTCTCTTCATCCTTATCTCCCAGGCAGCTGCTGCATTCCAGCAGCAGCTCTGGTTTGACTTCTCTAGCAGTTTATGAAACTTTTTTTCGGTTCGAAGTTAAATTTCTTTCTGGAGGCCGGATGTTGGGTAGCCTTTCTTTCGAGGGGCTATCTTTAACTCTTAAGACTGGCTTAAGTCGCAGAATGAGGAGCCCTCGACTCACCACCCCCTCCCAAGTCCACTCAAATAAGCGGCGGGCGTAGCATTTGCTGAAAGCATCTAGAATCAACCGCCATTGAGCATGTATTTTAAAAAACCTCTTTCTCTGGGCTGCAAGGGAAACTGGTTATTGGGTACTTTTAAAAAGCAAGGAAATGAGTGAGAGGCTGGCTCTGAAGTTTACCCAAGTGCTCTAAACTAAAGCCTCGTGTGCTAAGCGAGTTAATTTAAGAATTCCAAAATGAGAGCTGCCGCAGACCCGCATCCTTTCTAGACGTGCAAGGGTGCTTGAGAGGTCATCTACTGCAACCCGCAGCTACAGCATCCCTGAGATCCAGCCATCCTGCCTCTGTCTCCATGCCTGCATAGCTGTCTTTTTCCTCAGAAGCCTCCCATGGGAGAGAACCCCTCGCCCTTTGCCGAGGTAGCACATCCCATTGCTAAACTGCTTTTGGCACTCAGGACTCGCTGCTTAGCGTTTCCCCTCGAAATGGCAGGTCTCCAGTTTAAAACCAGTAGCGACTATCCTTTAAATCTCGCTCTCCTTTTCCAGATATTCTGTTGAATAACTGGAGGACAAATGTCAGCCCCACACCCCACTCATATGATCCTGCCCCGTTTTGCTTAAATCAAAGCGCAGGGCGCACAGAACCTATATTCGGGAGGTCTGCTTTAATTTAATTTATTATTTTTTTTAAAAAAAGATATAGGCGCCAGTAAGCATGGGCAGGGCCCCAGATATGAAACATTTGTGACCCACCAAGCCTTCACAGAGAGACTGGCGGAAGTCTAAAGGAAATCGAAGTGGACCCTATAAAGGTGACAAGCAAAACATGTAGACCCAAGAGACTAACGCAGCACAGTACAGTTCCACTCAGAAGCAAGGCCCACTGAGTTCAATGCAGTTTCCTCTCGGGTAAGTGGGTACGGAATTTCACACTAAATCATTTTACAAAGAACGTTAGATTAGAAAAAATCGTCACTCAGCCATAAAGTTCACAGGATGGTCATTGGCCAGTAACCCACTCTTAGCCTAGCCTGCCTCACAGGACTGTTGTGAAGATAAAAGGAGAGGGGAACGTGGGAGAGATAATCGCGTATGTCGCTTTGAGCACTTTAGACTAAGTTAAAATTGAATCAAATAAGTGAACCACGACAGTCCTTCTCCAGCTGCCTCTTCCCACCCAAAGGAAGGACACGCACACCGCGGTGCGTAAATGTGGATGGTGCGCCCTGGCCGGTTCTAGACCCATGAGAGAGTTGATTTCCTTAAACCAGCGGGGAAAGGAGCTAACGAGGGAACAAACACTCCTAACAAACAGTCGACAGCTTTATGGGCGCCGTTCCGTTCCCAGGGGGATGTGTGTGAAGAGCCTTCCTGAGTCTGGGCTGCCCATCCTTGATGCGCGCCTCGCTCAGTTTCTCTTTGAAATTACAGACAAGCCTTTGGATTTTTCTATTTTATTCATAAGAGCCAGGAGTCACCTAGGGGTTTGTTTTATGGGCGGCTCTCTCTGTCTCTCCCTCCCTCGTCCCCTTTCGTTCAGCTCCTTTAAAAGTCTAATCTGCCCCCACTCTCCCTCGCTATTTTTCACGCCGGACTCCTCGGCATTTCTCGGCTAAGCCCTTTTCCTTTTTGATGTAGCGAGTCAATTGAGGAATGCCGGTCTCGGTTATCAATCACCCAGCTGGGGCTTAAAGGGCTCCGGCTAATCAGATTTAATTGCTCATGTAGCGCCACTCCTGCCCTGGGCCACGACCGACTTGCTCAATTAAACCCCAAATACCTCCAATCAATAAATAAGGGACGACAACACGTTTAACGGATTTATCCAGCCAAGGAACTGAACTGGAAACGGATTACAAGCAAGAAGGGGCCTCTCATAATTAAACATACCCCTTCTTCCCGAGGGAGGAGGGAGAAGAGAGAGAGAAAGAAAACCCTGCCTATGGGAGAAGTTAATATGCACCTGCTTTCTCAAAAGGCATTTATTATTGTTGTTGTTGTTGGGATTGGGGCAACCCCTCTGCCATTAAAAGAAGAAGAAGAAAAAGGAAGTAGCAGAGGCCAGGTTCAAATGGGGGACAACAGGAGGGAGGGAGGACTACCTTTTGGAAACATAGGAAGCCGTCTTATATTGTGTCAGAGTCCTTGGCCCAGCCAAATCAGCGTTGTCTGCACTGACTGGCAGGAGATGATGACAGAGATTGAGCCTGTGACCTCCTGGATACAAGCACATGCTCTATATACCTTATTTGCTACAATTTCACACATCTCTCTGTGTCTGGTGTTTATGTACACACACCCAGAGCATCCCCTCCATTCAGATGAGAGCCAGTATAGTGTAGGAGAAGGACAACTCTGATCCTAAGCTTCCACTGCCTTGCAGTACATCTTCGGGAGAAGAAATCAGATAAATAATAATAATAATAAGAAAAAGTGGAAGGGTAAACCCTACACAAATCCAGAGTGGAGTCCCTAAGATGGTTGGGTGGCACCTTAAACCCCTCCTTCCAGCAACTCCTGCAGCCAAGCTGGTACCAAACATGTTGCTCTGCTTTCCTTTGGACCACATCAGCAAGGCTGAGAGGGAGGTCCTGTGGTCTGGGCAGCCTAAGACCTCCATATACACTGCCCTGGGGAGGTCACTTCAGTGCTGCTAGGGCTGTGGTTTGACTTCATTCAGGGAGGTGCACTCCATTGTCTCTTGAGATAGATGGATGCCAGCAACAACAGTGTGGTGTGGTGGTTAGAGTGTCAGACTAGGACCTGGGAGACTGAGGTTTGAATCCCTGCTCAGACATGAAGCCCACTGACCTTGAGCCAGTCACCCCGTCTCAGTATAACATTCCTCACTAGGTTGTTGTGCGAATTAAATGAGGGAGAGAACCACATGTGCCACCTTGAGCTCCTTGGATAAAAAGGTGGAATATAAATGCAACCAAACTGCTGGCATCCATCTGTCTCAGGATACAGTGGAAGAGAGTAGGTAAAGCCAAACCATTAGAGGGTTATAGCACCTGCTGTGGCTCTAGAGACCAATACAGCAGAGACATATTTTATTGCAGGTGAGGCAGATGAAGGCATCCAGTTTTGCTGCTACAGGTGCACCACAGTGTTTCTTCTTCCTTGCACTCCTCCCAGTGGTCATTCCTCTTCTGGTCACTGCTGTGGACGCACGACCAGCCTGTCTCCAAGCACTGCAATTGTTTGCAACAGTTTCCCATATGGCCGGGTTAATGTTGCCAGCCTTCATGTCACATTTGCAGACATCTTTGTAATACAGAGCTGGTCTGCCAACAGGCCTGAAGCCAGTTCTCTGTCGCCCACGTCTTTGGGGAGCTTGCCATCTTCCATTCTGTGTACTTGACGAAGCCAGCATCACCGAGACAGATGTGTGAACATGCTGGCTTCGGGAGAGCACATCTTTATTTGGGAGTTTGTCCTGTCATGTGATGTCCCAAATCTTCCTGACACAGCGCATATGGAAGGCATTGAGGTGTCACTCCTGGTGGGTATAAAGGTGCCCATGACCCACTTCCAAAAAGTAGTGCTCTCGACCTGCAAGCCTGCTAGGCCTTCATCTTGGTATCACTGTGAACTTTTTCAACTGTTCTTGTGTCTTGCAAATCTGCAAGCAATCAGCAACATACAAGCGAGTGGGTGGGGATGTGGTGAAGCCAGGGAGGAAGTCACCTCTGCTTTCATTGTTCTCCTTCCCTTCTGTTCAGAAGACTTTTTGGGCAACTAAATATGCCCCCTGTCACCCTTCCATTGCCATCTTTTGCCCCCAAACACCCTCATCTCTGGTCAGGATGGGTCACTGCAGATTTTGATTCATAATGCACCTTCTGGAAGGGCTTGAGACATCTTTTTTAAAAATGGGTTCCCTTGCCAGAGACGTATTTAGGGGAGCACGACTGGTTTGCCCGCATGGACCCTGCAGCAGTGATGAACAATGGAAGGCAAGAGGTGGAGGGGCGGTGGCACTGACTTTTGGCATTGCGCAAGGCACCACTGAAATGGTAAGGCCCAAAGTCCAGTATTGCCTTTGCAATCATGAGCCCTGCTGCAATTACTGTAGCAATCCAGCTTACTTCAGTTATAGTAGTATTTCCTAAGAATAAATGCCACAAGGCATTATCTAAATTCCAAGAAGGTGTGCATGCAATCATTCCTCAGTACATCTTGAGATCCACATGTCTATCTGATTGATTGATTGATTGATTGATTGATACACTGGCATTAACCAGTAACTCCTTGGCTAGTACACATTGATTGGAATTATTTTCTGGGAGGCGGTCACACGGGGACTTCAGAGGCAGGAAAGTACTGCCTTAGAGTACTCCTCCCTGTATTCCTGCCCAGCCCTCAAAAGGTACCGCAATTAGAGTATGTTTCTCAATCCCCTTTCAAACAACACCTTCCCACATAAGCTGCATGTGATCCAATTTAAATTTATTAACAATTACTACTAATTATAAGTATTCATGCATGAACAATCAGTCCCTTCCTATGCTGGATTGGTAGACCATATAAACACTTTATGTGTTGGTATCACGAACACCCTTAGGCTATTGTGCAATTCCCCAGAGAGAACAAATTGCAAGCTGCTTGCCCCATATCAATTCTGGGTTAGGCTTCTGCAGATAATTGGGACATCATCAAGGCCCTTGTAGAGCACTTAACCTTAAGGATTGCTGTATTTCTATGGATGTTGCTTTCCTATTTCTAGATCTCATGGAAAGTGTGACCCTATACATGTTTCCCCAGAAGTAGCCTGGGGGGCAGTGCTGGTGCCTGACTATTTTGCACCCTAGACAAAGCTAACTACTTGCAACTCCACCTCCCGCCATTGCTAACTTCAGTTCTCAAGAGCAGATGTACTGTAGAAAAAGTGACAAGCACAAATCTTGAAACTGCTCAATTTGTTTTAAATTGCAGGGATAAGTAATGCAACAATCTTTGGTTATCTCTCTCAAATACAAAAAAGAAAAGAAAAAGGTTTCAGCACACAAATCATTCTGAATAATCTTGTGAATGGTGATGCAAAAATGTAAGTCTCTTTTCAATTCCAGAGACATCAGAATCTCATGTTTTTTCCTTGGCAAATTTTGCCACCTATTCCTACAGATCAAGTCCTGATGCTTGGGCATGTTCAATTGATATAGTTGCCAAGCCAACCTATTTTGCAACACTGCAGTATTTTGTAAGTCTGAGATATAGGAAACTTTCAAAATATAACATAAAAGTAAAATATTATCAGAAATTTATAAGAGACACCAATTTTTATAAAACACTGCCTCTCAAAGGTTAATACTGCACGCCTCTGAGGCCCATGCCCTGGGCGACTGCCTAGGTGGCTGAAAGATAGCACTGGCCATGCTTGGGGGGGGGGCCTCTGGAGGCACGTGCCCTTGGTGGTGTGGAGTGCCTCCTATCAGCTTTGGTTGGTAGCCCAGCTGTGACCCTATCTTGACAGGGCTAACTTAGTTTCAGTTGATTATGCTAGGTTACATCACTGCAATGCATTATACATGGGCTGCTTTTGAAGACCATTTGGAAACCACAGCTATTGCAGAATTCAGTGGCGGGATTATTGACCAGGACCACAAAGTTGGAACATATTTTACTGATTCTGACCCAGCTAAACTGATTACCAGTTATTTTCTGGACTTAATTGAAAGTGCTGTATACGATCAGCTTGTGGTAACGCAGAGGTGGGCTTTTTCACTGGTGGCACCAGTGTTGTGGAATGCCCTCCCTGCTGAAATAAGAGATTCTCTATCAGCACTGACAATTTGCCAGCTCCTGAAGACACATTGCTTAGGCAAGCATTCCCCTGAACTTGAACTTCTGATCATATTGTTTTAACTATTTTTACCACTTTCAATTGCCCTGCTTTTTAACTGGTTTGTTTTATTGTATATTTTAATAAAGGATGTTTTGATGCTCTGATAATTAAGGATTGATGTTATACTTGCAAATTGCTTAGAAGCCATTTTGACATATGAGCAGTATTTAAATTTATAAACCAACAACAACAACAGATGTTTCAAGACAGCAATACATCAAGGTTTGCCTCTCCCCATACGAACCACCTCAGACCCTGCAGTCTTCATCAGAGACCCTTCTCTGTGTGCCCCACCTGAGGGTTTGCATGCTGAAATGGTTAGAGACCAGAGTTTATAATAGTATTTCCAAAAGCTTTTTGTTGTTGCTAGGGTTATAAGTAACCAGAAGTCTGGAATCCTTGCCCAGGGCTGGCCCAAGACGTTTTGGCACCCGAGGTTAACCACAAAACATGCCTTCCCACCAGGGAAGAAGGTGAGTGAAGATCTATACAGTGGCACCTCGGGTTACAGACGCTTCAGGTTACAGACTTTGCTAACCCAGAAATAGTACCCCAGGTTAAGAACTTTGCTTCAGGATGAGAACAGAAATCGTGCAGCGGCAGCAGGATGCCCCATTAGCTAAAGTGGTACCTCCGGTTAAGAACAGTTTCAGGTTAAGAACCGACCTCCAGAACGAATTAAGTTCTTAACCCGAGGTATCACTGTATTGGGGGCGGTGGGGTGGGGTGGGGTGGGGTGGGGACCAAATCAGTGGGAATCAAAAGCCATTGAGAAAGGGAAAGGGGCCCACTCTGAATCATGCTGGACAGGCGCAGACCCCAGGCGCCTCCAGAGGGCAGCCCCTGCCATTTCCTCCCTAGGGAGAGGCCTCTTGAAGATGGCATTGAACAGTGGCCTCTTGTGAAAAGGAGACACTGTTTATGGTCTTCCCACCTCTAGGGGCAGGAGGACACCAGCAGTGCCTCCTATTCATCAAGACGACACTTTAGAGGCAGCATGCAGAGTGATGAATTCCTTGGAGGCCAGATCTTCTGCCGCTGTGGATCCTGCCACCCAAGGCAGTCACCTCACCTTGCCTCATGGGTGGGCCAGCCATGTCCTTGTCCTGTGAACTACCCAACAATTTATCTCCTGCTAAGCTCTGGAGAAAAGAGTAGGAAAGAATCCACTGCAGAAGTGCAGGAAGCGTTCCAGAAAGGTTACTTAGTCCAGCACACATCTGTCAGAAATGAGATGCTTCCATCAGAATCTACTATTGTACAAGGTGTTTCCCCACCCTCTCCAGGTAGCTCACATTTTGAGTTACTTATACAGTGGTACCTCAGGTTAAGTACTTTATTCGTTCCGGAGGTCTGTACTTAACCTGAAACTGTTCTTAACCTGAAGCACCACTTTAGCTAATGGGGCCTCCTGCTGCTGCTGCGCCGCCGGAGCACAATTCCTGTTCTCATCCTGAAGCAAAGTTCTTAACCTGAGGTACTATTTCTGTGTTAGCAGAGTCTGTAACCTGAAGCGTATGTAACCCAAGGTACCACTGTATTGCCCAGAATGTGCCTAAAGGGGTGCTAGATCCAGGCTCATCTGTCTTCACTGTCCACAACAAATATATCACTTTTTCTCTTTATAAAAAAAAAAAAACCTGAAAGAAACTAGTCTTCCCATCACATGTTCTTGGGTTTCTCTTCTGTTTAAGTCATCGCAAGAAACGACTGATCGAATCACACCTAACTTGCCGAAAGCACCTGCGACATGCAGAGATCCTCTGGAAAATGGCTTTACTTTGACAGATGAGTAAGATTTCTCTCCTGACCCATTTGAATTTTTCCCAACGCAACCGCAACACAGCCGCGGCAAAGTTCTGCTTGCTGTCAATATCAGCAACAGCTGTGCTCTCCTGAGCATCATTGGCTTCTTCATTTTGCAAAAATGCTTCCTCAGCAACTCTGCTGTCAGAGTTTTGGAACCTCCTTGAGGGTTCAGTTTTCCATGTGTCGGACACAGAGGAGAAAAGTATGAAAATTAAAAATCATTGTGGGGCATGAGCTATAACATAAAGGATATTCATTGCTGGTAATTTTGCTAGGAAGCCATAATATACCATCATAGTATGTGATAGACTGGTGATTTACGGCTGGTTTAGAGTTGAACTAAACTCTGCCTGAAATAGATAATAGTGTCAGTGCTGGCTGCATAAATATAAAAAAATGCCACATTTAAAGCACACACCCCTCTGCCTGAATCATGGGAATGGTAGTTTATCCCCCCATAAAACTACAATTCCCAGCACCCTAACAAACTAAAGTTCCCATATGTGTGTACTTCAAATGTGTTTTAAATATATTATGTATACACAATCCAAATGCAATTTTGTTGGTTCTCCTTGGAACAGGAAAACTCACCTATCTGGATTAGAAATCACATTCTTAAACTGTTACTATTGTTCTGTTTAGATCATTCTATCCTACAAAGCTTATTTTTTCAAAATAATGCTGCTACCATCACCACCAACATAAATAAATTAAACACCGATGTTCTGAATTTGCATTGGTTTAGTTTGCTAAATATAAATTAACATTGTCAGCACTTAACTCCCCATCCCCACCCCGGCTGGTAAATTAAGTGAATTAGATCGCAGTTGTCTGCATAGTTACCTGGGAGTAAGCATAACTGAAAATAATTGGATTTATTTATGAGTAGTCCTGTATAGGATTGCACTGTAAATTCTGGACTGCCAGGAAACTCTCCTTCCACCATCAAAACTAACTTTCTTCCTCCAACTCCTTCCCCATTGCCCCAAAGTCCCCAGGTGCAGCTATTAAATAAAGTAAAATCTAAAGCGAATGAGTAATTCAGCATTGTAGATGAAATGTTTATAGCTTATTTACTACTATTTCATCACCTCTGATACTAGGCCTGTTGTTGGTTTGGGAGTCAATATTTTCCTTTGGGCTCAACCACATGTTTGAATCATTGCTGATATAATTAATATTTGCACAGGTTCTGCTCTTTTCCTGCATCGTATTACGGATCCGGGCTCTATTCTGGCAGTTGCTAAGTGACGTTCTTTAACCACCTCCTGCTTGTTACCACAAAGTCCATTATTGGTGAGCAAAGACTGCGAGCTGGTTCATTACTCCAGGCAAAAGGATAGCTGAGGAGATCCATGGTAGATCTTCCCCATCCTTGGGCCACAGGAAAGACAGAACTTGCTTTGATGTTGGAGGCAACACATTGGAGGCAAACCATCTAAGAGTCTCCCCCACCCTGTTCTTCCCAATGCCTTTTAAATGGACTTATTAAGGCTAGTTACACATAAGGACTCCATATGAGCCCAAGAGGGGTCTTGGATGCAAGCACACACCTGTTAAAAAAGCACACAGTTCAGTGCATGTAGCCTTGTTACCTGGTGTCTTCTCAGTACCTGCTGCCATTTTCCTAAAGGGGTCCCCTGACAAGCTAGTTCAGGGGTTGCTACTGCAGATACCAGTGTGCCCACCATATCACCTATGGCATCCGCAAACAGTCTCAGTAAATATCCCCCCAAAAAACCACAATGCATGAGAGACTGCTTGCTCTTCCTGCTAGTTCCTGTTTGCCGTGGCTCACCCACTACCACATGACCCCATGGCAGTCATAACTGTGTTATGACACAGTCTAGGCAGCCATTTTGTGACTGGCACCCACAGTCCCCCTCACTGGTCCCCCAAAAGGTCAAGCCAGTTCAACAGGTATTTGAACACCTTGGGCAAGCTTATCATTCGCTTAATGTCAAACCCTTTGAGTCATCTTGCTGCATGCTAGAAAAAGGCCATGTGGTAGAAGAAAAATCTGTGTTATGAGGCAGGAGGCATGCCTTAGTGGCCAGAGTGTTGGGACGTGGGAGGCTGAAGATGTACATCAGGTCTCTTCCTACCCTGCCTCCCTATACCAGCCCTGTGGTGGGAAGCAGGCATACAATGCACCTTTGGGTGACATGCACTTACATGCCTGCTCATCTTTGTGGCTTCTCCGTCCAAATCTTGCATGCCTGGGTGTGGATTGGATGGCGAGCCACTGGGGTGGAGAAGTCCCAGAAAAGTAACAAGAGCAGCAGAATGGCTCCCTCCTAAGGAAACAGAAGGGAAGCTAGATGGGAAATTATTTTATTTCCTTTCAAATAATTTTTTATAATATTGCTAGATTTGTTTGTTGTTGTTTATAAAAAAAGCATTCAGAAAGAAGAGCCTTCCAAAAAGTAATATTTCCTTTTGTAGTTGTAGACATATCAAGGCAAGTGTGAGGAACCCTTTTCCATCTGAGGGCCCTAATCCGCTCTGGGCAACTTTCCAGAGGCCCACATGCCCAGGGTAGAGCAAAATGTGTGGAGCAAAGAAACATGATACCCTAGTTTCTACACACACTCATCCTCCCCTCTATGCTTGGTCCAAGAAAGCAAGAGGCATCACCAGAGTTCAATAACCATTGAGGTCAGGCAGAATCAGTCAAAGAGAGTGCAAAGCAGGGCCAGTAGAGGATGGAGACAGTCCTGAGGGCCACACACAGAGGCTTGGAGGGCCACATTTGGCCACTGGGCCTGGGGTTACTAATTTCTGTATTAAGGGCAGGCTCTACTGGAAATAACTGAGATGTATGAAACTTCTTTGTATCAGTCATAATACTGTGTTTTGTTTGGTTAATGCTAGCATGGCGTAGTGGCTGGAGTGTCCGAGTAGGACCAGAGAGATCTGGGTTCAAATTCCCGCTCAGCCATGAAGCTCAGTGAGAGGCCTTTGGCCAGCCACTGTCTTTCTTTCTAAGCCGGGTTGTTGGGGGGTATACAATGGGGAGAACTATATACACTGGCCTGAGCTGCTTGGGAGAAAGACAGGATTAAAAGGAGCAAAATGAAAGGAGTTTTTTAAAAAATCCAGGAAGATTCCACAAGGTTTTGAGAAGCAGTCAACCTCACTCATTTATTTATTTTATCAGATGCAACTTCTGAACTTTCTGAAGACGGTTGTCATCAACATGTTGGACATGACCTCTTTTATGCTTGGAGGCTTCTGCCAAGCCCAGGAGAGAAACTGCTGCTACATTTTTCTTTCTTTCTCTCTCTCTCGAGGTGATGATGGTGGTTTAAAATGTCCATGAGTCATTGCAATAATAGCTGTTATTTTAAAAGAGTGCACAGGAAGAAGGAGGAGGAATATCTGGTGTTTTCATCTTTAGTACCTGCCTGACGTTGAAGGCTGTCACAGAGACAGCTTGAGGTTAAGAGCTTCACAGATAACATTAATTTTGAGCAGTGGCAGCCTTAACGCTTTCTCAGTTGTAGGAAAGTATTTTTTTTTTCTTTAACTGCAATTAGAAGCCAGAACGATCTGGGTTTTTTAAATCTTCTAGATTGCACTGCCAACAATTCAGGGGAAATGTTTCTACTCATCTATACATTTGTTCTAGGGTAAAACGGCAACATTTTAGAACACCCTCGTAGCTATACCACAGCATACTCAGGAGCTGATTGTTATTTTGCAGAAGCACCTTTGAAATGGGGAGATGTGCAAGATTAACATGGTACGTCTTTTGCCATAGCCCCCTCCCCCCTACATTTCACTGTGGCTTGTAGTGGAGAACATCTCAGTAGCTTGCACCCTAAATATGTGAGTGTTTTGCCCATATATAATGGGGAGCATCAGATCATGACAATGGAGGATTACACCTGGTAGTTATGAAAAGCACAACCATTCTGAAGAAGAGGTACTCCATTGTGGGACCTCACTATGCAACACCTAGGGTTGACTGGTCTCCTGCCTTGGGAGGTCCACCTCCTGCTGATGTGAAGGTGATATCACACTGGCTAATGGCATCTGATAACTGAAAAGTGCTATAGCTTCACTACTTCCTGACATTCTGTGCCCTTAACTTAGAAGTATTTTGCTATTGTCAATGACTCCTCTTACTTCAGCATAGTTATTATGGATGGTATACCACTGGTTATAATTGAGCTCAAGTGCTTCCACTTGGTAAACACTCCAGCATAGCAATTACTGGTAGTCTACCATCATTCATATCTACAGTGGTATTTGGTCATGTATCTGTGGCTCAAAAGAAAATTGCGCGCTCTGTGCTTCCTTAAACCACATTCCAGTTGTGGGAATGCTGAACTTTCTCTCACACTTTGGTCACGGAGAACATATTAATAACCCTTTCAAAATGTCACGATGTGTTACTGCTTCTGAGCACTTACCCAGCCTCTCCCTCATGCCTTTCTCAACATAATAACACTCTTGCAACATGGGGCTTAAACCTACATAGCACAATTTGCTCTCTGTTCTCTGGTGGACATCTACCAGGGATGGTGCTGTGGAGCCTTTTAGGAACGCAAGGAGCTGCATTATGTGAAATCAGACCATTAGTCAGTCTAGCTCAGTCTGGATTAACCCAGCCTCCACTGCCTGTCAGGCACTGTGTAGGATTTTAGACAGAGGTTCTTTCCCAGCTCTCTCTGGCTACCGGGGATGGAAACTGAGGTCTGTCTGTTGCATGTAAACTATGTGCTCTCTACCTATTGTGACACAATCACTCTCTCTTCACTGGAACCGATGTCTCCAACTTGGCACCCTTGGTACCTGCTATCAAGGCCTCAAGGCTGGAGTAGGCACAGAAGCATCACTTGAAATCTGGCTTCTTCACCCACTCAGAACTGTGAGCTGGGGTCAGGGCCCATCCAAGGTATTTTGCTGCCTCTGGCGAAGGACAAGATGGAGCTGCCATTCTATTGTCAAAAGTCAGCTAGGGGGGTGGTTGGTTGAATCTCATGGCAACAGAGGCAATGGCACCTCCACAGGTTAGGGCACACAGCTCTGTCCATATCCCACCCTTCAGCACCTGCCACCTAAGATGGCTGCCTCACCAGTCCAGGGTAGTGGCAGTGGGAGTGGTATAAGTGGAAATCCTTCAGCACAGGAAAGTGTAGCCTATGAAGGTCTAGACCAGGGCTTCTCAACCTATGGGTCCCCAGATGATGTTGGACTACAACTCCCATCATCCCTGAGCTCTGGCCTTGCTAGCTAGGGGTGATGGGAGTTGTAGTTCAATAACATCTGGGGACCCACAGGTTGAGAAAGGCTGGTCCAGACTCTTAAGAGCCCACACCAAACATTTGATGCTTTAAAAAACACCCTGATTCAGTGCCTCTGATTAATAAGGATCTGTGTTAGTGAGAAAGATCTTTAGCAGTTGCCAGTTACCATTTTAACCCATTCCAGTTGCTTTAAAAAAGAATAATTAATAAAAGAAAAGTTACTGCTCATTTGAAACTGCAAAGCCCAGTGTCTCATCTCTTCATTGCCAGTGTCTGGTTGCAAACTCCTCCACCACCATCAAGCCATACTTGTGAACAGTTACACCCACTGCAGTTACTTTGGCAAATTATTTACGCTAATTATTGCCAGGAACAATACCCACAGCTCAGTCTTCTTCATGCTGACTCAGAAATAAGTATCACTTTGTTCTATGGAGCTTACTTGAAGCAGGCATAGGATTGTAGCCCTAGTCCCCTGGCTTTATGACTGCAATTTGCAATGCAAAACACAATTAAAGGTACAGCCAAGGTTCAGTACAAAGGAAGGAGCAGCTCACTCTTAGAGAACTGACGGCACTAATGGCTGCCCGCTGAGAGAGCCAGCTGCTGGAGAGAGGAGGGCCATTGTCTATTGAAAGAGGAACTGGCTGGCCAGCCCGAATCAACTTTTCTCCCTCTCCATCTTAAGACTATTACAGCTGCAGACTTTGTGGCTTTAAAATTTTGCCAGCATTCCCTTGCTGCTCCCTCAAGGAGTTTGATGAATTCAAAAGCTTGCTCACTATCTTGTGACACCAATTGGTCCTAAAGTGAAAAGATGGACAAACACAGCTGTCTGTGCTTTTGGGGAGCAGCAAACATTTATGTCCAGGAGAGGAGTACTAAAACTGGAGGAAGATGGGTTGTTTTTCTTACCACCTTTAGTGCTTTTGGTGGGTTGTACCCAAACGCTACCCAATTTGACTCTAGTTAGTGCATCAGCTAAAATTAATCTTCAGTTCTGCTACTTTGTTACTTAGGTCTTCTGCCTCACAAGGAAAATGTCTATTTGGATCTGAAGTTGGATCCAAGCAACAGTTAGACCATTAAAAAAAAACCTGGGGGTCTACCATGACTGTTTCTTTGTCTCCACGGCCTTTGTGCAACCTGAATCTTGTTAGCTCCCAATAGCTCCTCCAGGATTACAACTTAAATGGCTATGTAGGCTGAACATCATGCTTGCCTTTTCTCCACATTTTGCTTGATATCCCAGCCTGATGAAGGGTTCTGAAGGGTTCAGAAAGCTTCTTCACTATTTTATGACATTTTGCACATGTTGTTAAATAACGGTATTGCTCTGCAATAGATTCCCACCCACCAACAGTGACTGACCAAAACTGATGTTTAAAAACGTGCTATCAGGAGCAGTATAAAGCACAGTGCAGTTCCTTGCATCATGGTGCTCTACATACAAAGATCCTCTATGGCAACAGTCTCCTCCCCCTTTTTCATAGGAAGCTGATATCAAGTTATTCCATTGGTTCACCTAGCTCAGTATGCCCAATGGCATTCACTGGAGCAGCTCCCCAGGGTTTCACAAAAGGTATTTCCCAGACTTACCAGGAAATGCCAGGAAGTGGACCTGGTACCTTTCACACGCAGGACATGTGGTCTATACACTGCTACACCCTGCTTTAGGTTTCTTAAACTTTGAGGCAGACTCTGAGATCTGGTAAGCCCTAGTTAGTAGCAACCCGCACAAATAAAAGATGTTAATTCATCTGCTTCTTTTACTCTTCCAGTCTGGGCAAGTACAGCTTGTTTTGTTTCCTTCAGGAACATACACATTATATAAATGGTACCATTTTTCAAACGTCTTTCCATCAGTGGGCTGCAGGGGGTGGGGGTTGTTTAATATGTTTCAGTATAAAGCCGAGACTCCTAAGAACCTTTTATTGAGCCACTTTGCCCCCTAGCAGTTAGGCATATTAGGGTCACAAGATAAGCAGCAGCGTTTCCCAGATATAATCCATTTACTTTGTACTTTGCGTCTAATGGGCAGTTTGGGGGACAAGCATTCTCCAGCATGTATTTAAAGGGATTCATTTGAAAGATAAGTAAATTGCAGCCCGCTCATTAAACCCAGCACTTCATGCCACACTGCAAACATATATTTAACTAAGAAAGAAGCACTACTGTGGGCTTTCTGTTTTCTTCTTCCCTCTGAGATCTTGAAATGTTGTGATTCATCATCATTTCCAAAAGTACCTGAAAATTACAGGCCAAGCAAGATTGCAAAATGCTACAAGGATCAGGGAACTCAGTGCATTTACAAGCAGAGAAAGCATTTTCTATTCAGCTCTCTATGCTTGCCTCTGGATTGATCTGAACAATGGTCTTATTTGATCACAATACCTTTGAGTGGCAAATGCAGTGCCTTCCACATTTCAGGGTGCAACAGCCCCCTAGTGGAACTAGAGGGCACTACAAACAATTAAGTAAATGCACCATACTTAGGCTGCAATTTATCCAGGAATACACCCCATTGAATTCAGTGGCACTTACTTCTGAGTAGAACTAGAGGACTGCACTGTCACAGTCCACTCCTATACATGTCTGCTCAGTAAGTCACATTGAGTTCAAGGAAGTGCCAGTCAGGTGGGAGGCAGGGCAAAGGCAAGGTTGGGGCTATTTGAATACACCAGCTAGAGTGGCAGATTTGCTTTGCTGGTTCCTCACAAAGCTTTAACCTCATCACCATTACCCTATCCCACCCTAGTTCATTTGAGCAAGCTACAGTAGTGACCCCATATCTGATGGATAGCTCAGTTGGTAAAGCATGAGGGTTGTGGGTTTGAGCCCCATGTTGGGTGAAAGATTCTTCCATTGCAGGGGGTTGGACTAAGTGACCATTGTGGTCTCTTCCAACTATACAATTCTATGGCTGTGCCCCACCACACCAGCCACTACTGGAATGCACCTCACTTAATAAAACACCCTACATCAAATAGAGGCCTCAGAGACAGCTAAGCTTTGATTTAAAGAGCTGCTTTTCAAAAATCTGAATTTCCATGTGGGAACAGAGAGATACAACCACAGAGGAGAATTTCAACACCGACATGGCCAAGTATTTGAATTGGTCTGTGGAAGAAATTTTGTAGGGGAATATTAAGCATAAATGGTTTGACCAACAGGAGTAATCTAAAATGAGGCTTAAAAAGTTCCCCTTCTCTCATGAAATACCCAATTCCTTGGCATTCCGGGGAGCTTGTAAACAAGGTTAGAATGTTCATTAATTCAGAATGAGGGCGGAGAGCATTGTCAAACTTGGCCTCAATACCCATCATGCACTTAAATTGGATGGGGCTACATAGATGTGTTAGGAAGCCTATTTGGAGAAAGACCTGTGCTACTTGCCTTCACTTTTATTTGTTCTTGGATTGTTATCACATTACCAAAAATATGACTGAATGGCATGACCTCATCACATTTTGACATGATTTCCAATTGCCTTGGATCACCTCAACAATAAATTTATGTTCTGTTTTGCATTTTAAAAACAATTGTCCTGACCCTGCATACCAACTAGAGAAGCAGCTGTGAACAGGCAGCGAGCGTCACATGAAAAAGTTAAGGAAAGGTGGTTTCATGCATTTTTTCACACATACTCCCAAATTCCCCTTCTCATTCTCAACATGTTTGTGGGCAAATATTTGGCAGAGCCCTGTAATTGCCCAATACATTCCTCATGTAAAGCAGACTAGCAATATTTTTATTCTCCTCACACACTGGGCCCCCTCTATACTATTGTTACCTAAAGGGGAGAACAGCGAACACGTTTTGGTGGATTTGAAAGAAACTCAGTATGAAGATTAAGAAAGATCCACTCTCCACACAGACACATTCACCGATTACATATATTACAACAGAGCAGCATTTGCAAATGGTCTTACTCTATACCAGGCACATCCAACTCCCAAGAGACTGCGATCTACTCACAGTATAAAAAGACTGGCTGTGATCTACCCATTGTCATTGCCAGGAGTTGTTGAGCTTTTTTTGGGAGGGGTGGCCACTAAACCTCACACCTGGGACACCCCTGTGATCTACCAGTGGATCACGATCTACCTGTTGGACATGCCTGCTCTATACTATAGCATACTTAGCATAATTGTTATTTCAACCATTGTTCTAACAGTGAAGACAGCCACACTGGATCATTATAGCAGGTCACAGTCACATTTAGGAAGCTGATTCCTATGATGAAAGAACAGAAGATGAAGACACTAACTCTTATTGTTCAATGCTTATGAAGAGAAAACCGCATCAGCTACACCTGCACTGGAGGCCTAATACTTTATTGACAGTATTTAAAGGCTCGTCATCCTCTGGACATATTTATTTTGCTTTGCTTAGTAATCCAAGATGACCTGACTAATTGCCCTAGCTCTTAAGAGGCTGACAATAGCTCGCTTCTTAGATCACAGTGAAAGGCAAAGGCTTCTACACATGGAATGTAAAGACACCTACAGTTCTAGAACACAAAGGAATTCATCTGTGAATCTGTGCTGACTCTGAGGCCTGGTGTTATAGGAGAGGAAACCAATGTATCAGGACCCACTGTTTCCACAACCTTCCTAATTTTACACACTTCTAATCAGTGGTGGACGAACCCTCTCTGTCACCTGGAGTGGTATGTCGAGGGGTGGGGCGAACCGCCTGGCAGCCCGATCGGACTGAGCATGTGCGGCAGCCCGTACAAAAGCCCGTACAGATGCCATGCATGAGTGGCAGCCAAATTGGATTGCGCTTGCGCGACAGCCTGTACGGATGCTGTGCGAGCAGCACCCACACTGAGTGTGCGCGTGCCCTTCGCTGATCCACAGCTGGGGGAAGGCAGTGGCCATCAACCCCCCCCCCGGGTGGTGAACCGCCCCCTCCAACCCCCTTCATATGCCACTGCTTCTAATATGTCCTTCAGTTGTGGATTGCTACTTCTACCTCCACTCCCTTCTAAACTAGGGCTGCAAATCTGAACATATCTTTTGGGCACTCAGCTCCACTGAACACAGTATAGCTTACTCCTGAGTAAAGGTTGATCGGCTTGCATTGTAAAGAGACAATTTAGTTTATCTTCATAAGCTCCTGTTTCAATTTAGTTCAGAACTTGATTAAAAGTAAGTGTTTTACATCTACCGCTAAACTGAGATCACAATGATGATGATTTTACAAAATGCCACCGTTGTATCTTGGAAGCCAAGGAAGCCTATACTACTTCATGCAACATCTAATCTATAACTCATGCTATACTTCAGAAATTATGGGATATTAACAAACCTGTTTCCTTATTGCAAAGCATCAAGTAAGAATATTACTCCTATTCCTACAGCAATCCTGTACACATCTACGCAGAAGTCCCCTTGAGTTAAATGAAACTTATTCCCAGATACAGGATTGTTATCTTTCGCCAAACTCTGAATTAATAAAGGAAGGGTTCAAAAGAAATTAACATTGCACTCAGAACTATTGGTTGTTAAGCCATCTGGTCTCATGCAATAAGTTGCACCGGGCACTGAGGAGTTGGGGTGAGTGAGGGAGGAGAAGCTAGCCACAGATTTTCATCAGCGAGCTGTTAAATTAGTCCTTTTGCTTCACAGGGCTTGTTTTATTCAATCTGCCTTTATTAAGAACACAGGTTTGATTCTGTGAGGAACAAATTCTTCTAAGTTCTTAAAAGGAAAATGGTTGTAAGCATGCTTTTATTAGGCTGCATTACTGGATAACCAATACAACATGTTACCATTATGAATCATCTGATTTAGAGTGACACGAAAAGAACTTGGAGGAGTGGGGCGGGGGGAAACTCCCAGCCAAAACACTGGCAGGCCACAGCACACCAGGCCAGATTTGATTGGCGCTTGCTGAGTTTTCAGCTGTGCTCAGTAGCAACCGTGTCTACGGCTTATCATTATTTAGACTACACTTCCCAGACATGTAATAGCGTTGAGGAAATCAGGGCCAGGCTGAAGGCTTGTCTACATTACAAATGTAAACCAGTTTCAAACCTGTTTATCCCTCTTAACTCTAGCCTAACTGAGAGACTGGGGTCTGTAGTTCTACAAAGGAACAAAGGACTTCTAACAGAATTCTCACAATCCACCCAAATGTACAATTCACACAGATTTTTATATATATATATAAAAAGAGAGATCGTGACAGTTAAACTGATTTCAAACTATAATGTTATGGTGTGGATAATATGCTCTCCAAGACACAAACAGAGTGCTGCAAAGACAATCCCTCTACAGTGAAAGAATTAACCAGGAAAAGTAAAATCATCTAGGCTTGACTCTCATTAGGGAGCCTTGTGTATTAGACCTTGCCAAATAGATAGAGGCAACACTATTTTGCCATAATACAGTTTTTGCTATCCATTGCACACGGACCTGCTTTTTAAATTGTCCTTTTCTAGTGTGACATGAAATTAATGGATTCACCATCCACTGACCAATTGCATATATGTCTCAGCGTTGCTCTAAAGAGCTCAAGGCAGCACATACAGCTCTCCCCTTTTGTATCTTCACAACAGCCCTTTGAGGAAGATTAGTTTTAGAGATAGTGATTATTAGTCCAAAGTTCATGGCTGAATGTGGATTGAACTTGGATCTCCTCAGTCCTAGTAAGGCACTCTACATACTACATACACGGCTTCTCACCAGTTTTACTGTTAGTCATACAAATGTATTTCTTGGGTGATTCCCGACAAGGTATTCACTCTGGGACAGCCATTCTTTATTCACTCATTTCCCCCCACTCTGGGCATTCCCATTATGTAATCAACATACTGTCCTTATCCTGGGTTTTCCATTATATTGCTTCCATTTGTTTCTGAAGCTCAGGAAGGAGAATGACTAAGAACACCCTCTAATTAAAGGACTAATTAAAGAGCCTGCCCACTTTGGCCCTCGCCATACAGATGGCATATGAGATTGAAGTGAAGGTCAAGCATTTTATTAGATACAGTGTGGAACCACAGCAGCAATGTTGCTTGCAGCTCTTTGTGCAAAGAGCTACGTCTCAGGAGGAAGGCGAAAGAGTTGCAGTTTAGATACACCCATTATATGTGATTTAGGAATATGCATGGATATCTACACCACCAAACTTGCCTTTTTAAGCAACAGCTTGAGCTAGCTGTTTATTGTTGGAATATACTGAGGAGAAACTGAAAGGACCTGGAAAAAAGGGATAAAGGTGGGGTTTAGCCCATAACAATGAGATATTCTATTTTTAAAAAATAGGTTTTCAATTTAACCAGCGGGAGAAGCTTAAACCTTCCCCTGAGTTTTAATGGAAGCACACAATGCTGGAGATGCTGCCTACTGAGCACCTAAGGTAGCTGCACTTGTCGGTTTAGTTTTTAAATGCCCACCCACCCGATTTGTTTGAAATTAAAAAGAGTTCACTGAAAATGCAACAGCTGGGTCACTGGACATCTTCAGAGTCCATCATTTTGTTCACATTCTTCAGCATTAACTGATAAATGCCCCTAAAGACAATTACTAGGGGAGTAGGTAAAAAAGATAAAGGACCCCTGGACGGTTAAGTCCAGTCAAAGGCGAATGTGGGGTTGTGGCGCTCATCTCACTTCAGGCTGAGGGAGCTGGCGTTTGTCCACAGACAGCTTTCCGGGTCATGTGGCCAGCATAACTAATCCGCTTCTGGTGCAATGGAACACCGTGACAGAAACTAGAGCGCACGGAAACACTGTTTACCTTCCTGCCACAGTGGTACCTATTTATCTACTTGCACTGGCATGCTTCCAAACTGCTAGATTGGCAGGAGCTGGGACAGAGCAACGGGAGCTCACCCCATTGTAGGGATTCAAACTGCCAACCTTCTGATCGGCAAGCCCAAGAGGCTCAGTGGTTTAGACCACAGCGCCATCCGTGTCCCTATACTAGGGGAGTAAGCCTCACTGGACACACTTGGACGTCACTTACTTCTAAATAATCATATATGGGATTGCCCTGAGAGGCCATTTATGAAGTTGCTTTGTTAAGGGAAGAACAACTGTGATTCATTTATAGAAAATGGCAGCCTTGTCTGATGGATAGCCAACAATTACCCCAGACCCTCTTTCCTTCCCTCCGTCTTCGTTCCTACCTCCACCAGAGTCCCAACTCCCACCAACTCATTGTCACAAACACAATAACAGTAATTATCCTATAATTGAGCACTACAGTCACACTCTAGCCAAAGACGTCAGTGCGGGAAGGAAACTGGTAATGTTCACAGTGATTATTTATTTCCCCATTGTCTCATACATGGGTGGTATCTGTTGGGAAACCGGCCTTTCATCAACCCACTTCATCTCTCCCTCTAGCTCTCTGTAGTTGCTCCCACTCTTGTTAACAATCAGAATCCACCTAGGCAAGGCTTGTCTGCCAGTGGTGCTCCTGGCTAGACATCAGAAGAGAAAGGGGCAAAAGATTTGTTAATGTGTGGAAAAAACCCTGCCAGGATCTCAAAAGTATTTTAATAGATTTCTTGTAATTGTGCTTCACTAAGGCTTTGTAGAGAGAAATTCAAAGCATCGTTTACTAGCCTAAGGCTTCCATACTGTATCATGATATGAAGATGTTCTAAAAAAAGACATTTTGCTATTACAGAGGTTAGGGTGGTGGTGGAGGAAGCAAATGTTCGTTAATAACATATAGTCTACTTTCAAGGTGTCATTTCAATAGGAAAGGAGCAGTGATGCATTTAGGTGATTTTAGACTCTGGGCCGGATCCATCTTAGGGACTCCATCAGCAGAAGTGCTGTGCAATGGCTCCCACTTACGTAACGGGCATTCCCCCTTCTCCTCCCCCCATGGACCCTGCCCGCCCCCAATGGGCTGTGTGGGAGTCAGGAGAACTCCCAGAACAGTGCATGGGGTGATGGGGGATAATTCCATTTGACAAACTGGGGGGCAAGTGAAATAACTGGAGCGTTGGCAGACCAATCTTAAGTGGTGGTGGGGGGGATGGAATGATAGACCTACCAACCCATCCATGCCCTGTCTGCTTGCTCCAGCCAGGAACATCATCAGTGGTGCTTTTTGGTGGAGCAGAAAAGGCTCCTACTCATGGGAGCAGCAGAGGCTCACAGAGATAGGCAGACAGGCCCCTCTGCCATATCCTAACCAGGGGGTTAGGATTGCTTTCTCAGAGAGAATTATATAAGCATCATTATTAAGGCAGCTTTATATGTGAGATTGTGTTTGCCTGAAGTTCCCTCCCTCACACAAAGGGACGTTGTGACATCGCAGCTGATGAGGCTCACAGTCTCCAACTCCCAGCCAATGCACAAATGTGTTTCTATCATTGGCCATGTAGCTGTATTTTCCACTGTCCTGATGCAGAAAGAAAGTCCAGGCAATCTATCTATCATCTATCTATCTATCACCTATCTATCTATCTAATCTATCTATCATCTGAAAGCTCCTTATGCCAGCTGCTGAACTTAATAGCAAAAATAATACTTATAAGAATACATTGCTATAACAATGAGCTACAGTATGAAACATCTCCTGGATTCACTTTTCCTTGCATTATTGATAAGCATCAGTCAGAAGGAGGGTCTATAGGTTAAATCTATATTGCTTTGAATTTCCCTTCTATGGCCAAGATCAGACGCCATCAACACATCTTGAACTGATTTAAGGCCCTGGGGTGTTACTTAGTGCCATTCAAAACACAGCAAGCCATTTTCCATGCGCCGAGGCCACTAGGGCTCGTTAGAATGGCATTTTTAATAAAAGTGGAGTGTAGCTACAACAGTTTGCAGCCCTGCTCTCCAGATCAACCGCTATGTACGTCATTCCCCTCTGCCCCCATTCACATACCCTCCAGACTTTTGACTATAAGGACAAATTCATATTAGGTGTAATTCTACTGAAACCAATACCATTCCAACCAACATACATTAGAGTTAAAGTCATTTGAAGTTACCATAAAAATGTGTGTATGTGTGCGTGTTTATTTTTATTTTTAGAAGGTTCCATGGCACGAAAGAAATCCAATTAATAAAGAGATGAAAAAGAACATATCTGGTTGAGGATCTCTTTAGAACCATATTTTTATCCTGGAAACAATGAGAAGGAGTTAACTATTGCATTATCTATCTAATGCTAGGAATGGATTAAAATTAGAATGAGAACACTCAAAATAGTGGACTAATGTGGAATGAAATGACCAATGGAAGATTATTCTGCAGGAGAATTATTCTGGCTGTGACTCTGGCCTATGAGATCATTTCATTTCATTTTAACCGACATGCAAAGTTTCAGGGGTGAAGAAAAAATCTGTCAAATTTTTGTGAGCGTGCTATCAAACCCACATAAAGCTTTGTTGCGGTACAGTAAGAATATCTGAGTTCCATGATAAATCAAATGAAGAGTCAGGCAAGACAGGATATTGTCTCCAATGGTGGTTCATCAGATGGATCCAGCAAAGTTCATAAAAGTGTCAAATGATGGTATCCATTTCCTTCTCCCCTTTCTTTGTTCCCAGTCTCACTAGAGAGAGATACCATCTCTGCCACTGACAGCTTCAGTTTTGACTATTATATAAATATATATAAGCATTTTATATGTATTTTAGTAACCAGTAAGATTTCTTTGTGTATTTAGAAAACACTCATAAAATCATTTAGTCTTTTACTATTATTAAATCTGCTAGTGGTCAAGTGACCACCACCATCACTGCTTATTGCAGTTAATAAGCAATAATTAATTATAACCCCATTCAGGAGTCATTCTTTTTGTATGCCTTGTCAATGAACCCCAATTTTGAAAGTATAAATATTATTTTGTCATTCTCTGAACATACCATTTTATAACTGTTTTCTTTTAACCATTTTTTCCTCAGCTAAAAGTTCCTTAACATTTAGAAATTATTCATAAAGAATATGGTCTATTTCTCTTGACCATTTTAGATGTCTTTTCTTTTTGGTTCCTCCTCTAGACATTCTTGGAAGAGGGCAACCAGAACACCACACACACACACACACACACACACAGAGAGAGAGAGAATTAGATATGTACCCATACACCCACCCTGGATCGCAATCATTGCCAGGAATGCTTTTGTCTGTTACATCCAATATTTGATGACTGCCACATGAGGTGGCTCTGAAAAAAGTGTCTAGAAGCTCCTGCTACTTCAGAGCACTGTGGTATAGGTTTAAAATCCAAAATGCTAATTATTACCTCTATAGTTGAAATGGCTTAGGACCAGAATACACAAAGGACCACCCATACCCGCCTGCTCATTAAAATATATTTCATGTTCCACTCATGTTTGAGGTGTTCTGGGGTGAAGCATGCAGGAGAGACCCTTCTCTGGTTTTGTCTAGTTTTTGGAATACCCAACCTAGGGAGGTCTGCCTTGCCTGTTCTATGATTTTTATTTTTGCCATTTTCCCCCTGGCAGCCATTTGGCCAGCCAAGCGAATGTTCCTTCTAGTGTTTAAGAGAATGGCTAGTTCACATGCTTATTTGATGTGCCCCTGCTTGTTTTGTTTTTTGTTTTGTTAATACATATTGTTTATTTTCTTACATTTTATCATTTTAATATTTGTTGTAAGCTTCCTAGAGCAGAGGTTCCCAAACCAGCTAGTCTACGGTGTGTCTGTGGATTGTGGCTTAAGATGGGAGATGGCAAATCCATCATATTAAATATTCACATTGGAGTTCCTTTTTTACTGTATTTTTTTTATTCCTTTTATTTCTTATACTGCATTTTACTGTATTGTGATTTAAATTCTTTGGAATTCAAAACTTAACGCAATATATAAATAATAATAGCAGCAATAACCATAGCAAAGCACCTTGCACAGCATATTACAATTGTTATAACTGGCAAGAGAATCCTTAAGTGGTTGGTGCAAGGAAACCTTTTTGGGAACCACTAGCCTAAAGCATTTAAAAATAGTAAACAAACTGTGAAAAAGGCTCAGTGAATTGAAAGTGGAGATACTATAGGTACTTTTCCTTATTTATTTGTTTGCTTTGTAATAAAAAGACACACACACACACACACACACACACACACACACACACACATATATATATATATATATATATATGAAAGAAAGTTGGAATATCTATTTCTAGCATTCTTTGTCTAATTTCAAATGCCATCTGCAGGTGAACAGTTCAGACCTGTGGCAAGTAGGACCAACAGCCTGCTGAACAGCTCAGAAGGGGCTAGGGGAGAGAGAGAGATAGATAGAGAGAGAGAGAGAGAGAGAGAGAGAGAGAGGGGTTGTTGCCCCAGCCATATTTTGTTCTGGCCCCACCCCACCCCTTGTTGGCTCATGGGGTTTGACAGATTAACCTAGAGAAATGTAGCCCTCAGCAGAAAAAAATAATAAATGCTCCTCCAGCTCCTTTTTTGGGGGGAGATGATCACTGATATTGGCTTTGACAAATGACTGAAGAGTAAAAAAATGGGGAAGGGCACATTCCCTACCTTAGATCTTACTCAGTCCCTTGTAAAGCATGTTGAGATGCTATATGAACTCCACAGTACTGTTCTGTTGTGGTATATTTCCCAAAGGTCCTTGTTTCCCCCTCAGAAAGGAGCCATGAGGTAAAAGCCTTTTATATGTGATGTATATGTAAGAGATGCCTACACTTTCTTTCATCTTCTTGAAGTCATTTATCGCTGCTGGCTCTTTTTGGCAGGGTTCCCATCCATCTCTCTATGACACCTTGTGCATGTTGGGTTTTACTGTAGTATAAATATGCACTCGTTTATATTATGTGCACCCTCGGTTCTCATTTCCCTTCCATCAGCAGCCTTCCTGGTTCCCTCCCAAAAGTCAGGTTAACTTCCTCGGTGAGGTGAGGTGTGGCGCGCCAGGAATAGGCCAGGGATAGGCTAACAGCCGGTGCTTTTAGCTCCCAGATTACACTGTCGCCATATGATGTCGTTTAAATATCAGGCCAACGAGGTGAATAAAACCTACAAAAGTTTATGGTGTGTAAATTACAGCTGCACCTTTCCCCTCTGCCTCTGCCTGTGGGCTCCAGGGAGTTATAAGTGAAAACAGGCCTCTGGGGGCCTATTTGAATATTCACTGGATAAAGTACTATGGCTTTCTCACGGGACTATTCCACCTCAGTTTCATGTGGACAGCCACTACTCTGGAGGAGCCACCATGTCAAAATTTGCCAGAGCACCCAACCTTAGTGACACACATCTGGTGTTTCTAGTGGCAATTATTTTGGTGCTTCTCTGGTGGGGGTGGGGGGGGGTGGGGAAAATATGGCTCACCTAAAGTCAGTAGCCCTCCTTTTCGGCTATTAATCAAAATACATTAATGGTTCTTGAAAATATAAATATCACTTTTAAGAATGCATTTTCAAATGTAGAAAGAAACAACACAACTGTGTTTTATCATTGGGTATCATAAAATTATAGAGGTGGAGGGAGCCTTGAAGGACTGCCTAGTTGACCCCTTGGAAATCAACTGCTAGAGCATCTTCAGCAGTTGGTCACACTCAGTGCTTGAAGACCTCCACAAAGGAGAGCACCCAAACATCCCCTGCAGATAATCGGTTCCATTGCTGAATCCTACCAACAATAAGTTTCTCCTAACACTCAAACCAAAATTTCCTCTCCTGTAATTTAAGTCGTCTGGGGCAACGGAGAATCAGTTTTTGCGTTCTTCTGTGTGACAGCCTTTGAGGTGTCAGTGCTAGCTTCAGAAAGCAAATGTGAAAAATAAAACCATTTGTTGTATAAATAGCATTAGGAACAAAGAAGAGGTGCTGGGTGGTTTGAAGCAAAATGTAGGCATTACCTTGTCACAGAGCACAGAACTGGAAAACCACTGATTTGCTGGAAAAGTAGTGTCAGATAGCAATCTAGTTATTTATTTCCTTGCTACCATCAAATGTAGCTACCTTCAAATTTACTAACCTTAAAATAGCATTTTCTTAAAGGTCAGGACATAGTTTAGCTACCAAGAAAGCTGCCTGGGTAAATGATAGCGCAGGAGAGTCTCGGGTAGCAACCCTATTGTGCTCACAGCCATTGTGTGGAGTGTGAGATCAGAAGACAACATGTTCCTGGAATAGTAGGCAGCTGAACCAAGACATTTTGTCAGGTTCTTAAGACATACTGCATTTTTAAACTCAATGCTCAAAACAAAATAATGGAATAACCATAATAGGTTGGCACCAACATCACCGGATTTGCCAATAGTGAATGCAGCCCGCAGAGGATAATGATCCAGTCTGAGTAAGCATGCACATGATTGTGTGCTTTGTGTAGTACTTCAGCTGCCGTTCTTAAATATTATCTGCTTTAGAAGAAATCTGGGACATACTAGCAATTATAAACAAAGGCTTGGATTTATAGATTAAGAATATTTAGTTCCCCCTCATAAAACAATATGATGGGGTATTTTATCATAAGGTTTAACTTGTACTTGTGCACATCATTTTGTTATATTATACAAACTGCCTGATCATCAACCAGTTTTACTGCAAAGTCAATTTTAATAATAATGGGAGGGTAGAAGACCAAGCCACCTTCACCCCACCCCACCCCACCCCCAGTCCTGCCAAAATGTGTTGTTGATGGTAAATTTTATGGTCACAGGCCCCATGCTCCCCTCCCCTGTGGACTGGCAGCTATGGGGTCAGATGCTGTCCTTTAAGAAGCTGAATTCAGGCCAGGGGTTCCTAGTTGCTAACTTGTCTGTACTGTGCATAGTTCTGATAATCACATCTTTAAAAGGATACTCAAGAATTGGAAAAGGTGCAGGAAGGGGCAACTAAAATGATCATGGCTCTGGAGCAACTCCCTTACGAAGAAAGGTTACAATGTTCGGGGCATTTCAGTTGGAAACACTAAAACCTGCTTACACCAGGTCAGCCCAATTGGTCAGTGTAGCTCATTCTTGTCTACACGAAGTGGCAGTGGCTCACCGGGGTTTAAGATAGGAGACATTCCCAGCCCCACTGTAAAATGTCAGGGATTGAACCAGGGACTTCTTCATTCAAAGCAAATGAGTGGGGTGGGGGTGAGAGAAATATTAGTACTGTATATTTATGCACTGCATAATCCAACGAATCTGAACGCTGGGCAAGTCAGGGCTGATGGAAGAATTTGCTGTAAACTACAGAATTTGCTACCGCAAGAGCAATATTAGTGATGGCCACCAAACTGGGTGGTTATAAAAGGGGATTACACCAGAAGAAGAAGAAGAAGAAGAAGAAGAAGAAGAAGAAGAAGAAGAAGAGTTTAGATTTGGTATCCTGCTTTATCACTACACAAAGGAGTCTCAAAGCGGCTAACAATCTTCTTTCCCTTCCCTTTTCCCTTCCCTTCTTTCCCTTCCCTTCCCTTCCCTTCCCTTCTTTCCCTCTGTGAGGTGAGTGAGGCTGAGAGACTTCAGAGAAGTGTGACTAGCCCAAGGTCACCCAGCAGCTGCATGTGGAGGAGCGGCGACACGAACTCAGTTCACCAGATTACGAGTCCACCACTCTTAACCACTACACCACACTGGTGGTGGATAAGGATAAGGCTATCAATGATTGCTAGCCATGATAGCTATATACTGTATCAGAAGTGGGATGCCTATGTATAGTCATTGTTGGGGAACACAACTGGGGAAAGTGCTGTCATGCTCATGTCCTGTTTGTGGGCATCCCACAGTCATCCAACTAGTCCCTGTGTCAACACGATGGCAGACTAGATGGGCCTTTTGCGTGATTCAGCAGGGCTGTCCTTCTGTTCACTATGCTAGACTATATAAAGTGTTTGACCCTAAGTGAAAGACTGCATTCCTGCTCACACTTACTTTGGAGTAAGCCCTCTTACATTCAGCTGCACAGACTTCCAATGGAACATGCATAAGATTGTGCCACAACTTCTATAGGCATTAAAAACATTCTTTAAAGTATCCATTGCCTGTTATTTTTATAAATCAGAGCACCTGGGTTCCTAGAGAACAGTTTCAATCTGGCTTTTCACGAAATCCATGCTAACAACATCCATGCTCTCTCTTGTGGCCGCAATACAGAATTGCACCATTCTTTCCAGAGACGAAAACTCCTTTATGTAGTATATATTCTCCAAAGATTTTTAAATTCATAAAGGTAAAAAAATTACAGAAATAAAGAGAATGCTACTTCATACACCAAAGCCTCAAAATTCACTCAAACAGGATATCCCAGAATGCTGAACAGTCATTAAAAAAATTTCAAAACCCTTCAGAAAATATCTGATTTGCATTAATGGGAGCTCTTCCTTTCTTTCTCATCAGAGACTGCAAATTTATCCATGCCTATTAAAAACAGGGACAATGTAAATGTTCTGAAAGTTCAGGCTTTTATTACTAATTGTTGCACATATTCCACTTCAGTGTATTTGATGTACATTATATCACAGGCTGCAGTCCTATGACACTTACACTTGTACAATGTGGAACTTACTTCTGAGTCTACTTCTGAGTAGACAACAAGACTGTGCTGTTAATATTTGAGAAAAAGTGTTTCTGAGCTGTCAGGGAAAATATTGGAGAGGTGACACTTAGAAACAAGATGCTCAGTTAAGAGAGTTCCTGCTTTCTCTGTGTTTCTGAAATCTGGTGCAGATGCATATATAGCTAGGTGACTTTTTATGTCAAATATTGCCAGCTAAACTAGGATCCTCACTGCAGGAGATTTGAACTTGGGTCACTTTTGCCATAGTCTTATTTTTTAACTATGGGTGTGCACTAACTGCAATATTCAGTTTTGACCCTGATTTGATGCTTCATGAAGCAGTCTATCTAGGTCTGATGTGCCTCATAAGCTGCCCAGTTTGTTTTGGTGTCTATCCAAGTCTACTTCATTTCTTTCTTTCTCCCTCACCCAGCTCACTACTGGGGAATTTAAATTATTTTATTTTTTTCTGTTTGGCAGAAGTGGATGAAATTTGTAGACATACATACTCCCCCCGCCCCTTGGATAAAGCCTGTCAAATTACAAATAAATAGATCCAAAGGCTGTGGAGTGCTTTTGAAATTTGATTTTTTAAAAAAGAAAATACCTATAGCTTTTTTTATTTAGCAGCAGAATTCACTGATATATACAGATAAAGTTGTCACTTCTGGGGAGCATGGACCTTGCCAGATTTTAGAAGGGCAGCTGCAGTGGTTTTCTTCTGAGGGCAGCTTTTGAGTGGATTAAGAAGGAACCACTCAACTTATTCTAGCGTGCAAAGCTAGTACCACTGCATGCACTTTAATACCCATTCTTTGTGAAAATGTTCAAATACATTCACCACCACAGATAAAAAACCACGTATTTGACCCAAATAAAAAGTCCCCACTCCACAATTTGCACTTTCTCACCCCAGCCTAGTAGGTTATACAGTTATCATTAATGTGATCCTATTCAGAAAATAAAAAGACACAAACATAAAGAAGCAGACCAAAAAAAAGGAGACTCAGCTTATTGTTGTTACGGTCACTAAATCACTGCTTGGGGCGGGAACCCAGGTAAATTATGTTGTATGCTTCTCCCCACTTTACTTGTAAAAGCTGTATCTACACCACAGGGCATATCTGCACTACAAATGTACATCTGTTTTGTCATGGCTGGCTCCAGGTTTGCCATCTGATGGAACTTCTCAGCAGATGTACCAGTGGTAGTGGCACTGTAATCCTACCATTTTAAACTTCCCATAATACCACAGAATAACACTGTAGAAAATTGAAAGTGGTGGGTGGCTGCAAAGGAAGAGGTGGGATTCAGCACTGGTAGCTCCTTGCCAGTTGCCCTAAGATGTCAGGTACTGCTGCTGGTTGGCTGGCTAAGGTGGCCAGGTGTCCTACTTTACAGAGGACAGTCATCTATTTGGAGGACTTATCTACTTGAAGGTCCAAAAAAGTGTGTGTGTGTGTATGGTTTGGCTTTTAGGTCTATCTAGTTTAGAAATGTCACACTTCTGTATGCTTATTGCCATACAGTAATCACATCTTGGTTCATATTAGATGGAAATATTAAATGGCAAATGCAATTTTCATAAGCAGTGAGTTATTAATTTAATAAGAGCTGAAAATTAAAGATGCCATTTTATAATGTTACCCAAGTTGAAGCCGTAGTTGGTAATAATCCTGAATGTTTTTGTCTTCTGCAAAATTTTTTTTTAGACTATTACAAATGATGTGGAAATAAATTCTGGTTCTCTCTCTATCCCCCTGGAGCAGAGCTATGTTTTGGATGTTTTAAACACTGTGTTCACATATAAGTTAATGCTGAATAATATTTGGCTGATATGTAAGCAACAGCTACTCTAGTTTATTTGAACTGCAGCTGAGTATTTCTTAGGCTGGGAGATAAAATTCAAAGTTAATGGCAACTTTATGTTAACATCATTCATATTGGCAAGGGACACAATAAAGCAAAAGAAAATGATTATGTGTTTTAACAACATAAGAAAAGTCTTGATGGATCAGGCCAAAGACCCATCTAGTCCAGCAAATTGACCATCTGGTCACAGTGACTGACCAAATTCCATTAAAGCGCACAATCAGAACCTGAACACAACTCTCTCCCTACTTGCAATTCCTAACAAATGTCATTCAAAGGTGTACTGAGTCCAACAGTGGAGGTAGAATATAGTCATTGTGACTAGTAGCCACTGATGGCTTTCTCCTCCATGAATTTGTCAAATCTTCTTTTAAAACCATCCAAGTTGGGAGCAAATCCCACAGTTTAGCTATATGCTATGTGAGGAATTACTTCCTTTTTCAGTACTGGCCCTGACTTGGTAGAATGCTCTGTCACAAGAGACTAGGGCCCTGCGGGACTTGATATCTTTCCGCAGGGCCTGCAAGCGAGAGCTGTTCCGCCTGGCCTTTGGTTTGGACTCAGTCTGACCCTTATGTTTCCCTCCCCTTATGGTTTTTATCTATGGGCTATTATTAAAATGAGGCTGCATTTTAAATTGTATTTTTAACCTGTATTTTAAATGGTTTCCCCCCTCCCCTATTATGTTTTTATTGTAATTTTACTGGTGTTAGCCACCCTGAGCTTGGCTCTGGCCGGGGAGGGTGGGGTATAAATAAAATAATTTATTATTATTATTATTATTATTATTATTATTATTATTATTCTCCTCTGTCCTGAATCTGAATCTTTCCTTTTTCAATCATGAATGTTTTGCCTCTTTGTGACAGAAATAATCACAGTGGACTCTATAGTCAGCCTTGTACATGCTATTCTATGTATTTTTTAAAAATTGCCTGACGTCAGTGCATTCTCATTCTTTAATTTCTTTGAGGAAGCTGTTATTAACATGAAACTACCACCACACCTGGATGTGTGCTACATACTCACAATATGTCACAATGACAATGTTCACAGCTTTCTTTTCCTACCTAAATGGAACTATGCCATGCTTTCAGGCTCTTCTCCTCCTGCACAGAATTCTGGCTCCACCACTGCCCTCATCGAAACAGAATGCTGTTTCATGAATTTTGAAGGGAGAAAGAACGGTCATAAGCATCAAACAGTGTTTTTCATAATGGCAAATAAATAGTTTTAATTTAAAGCTAATTGAAACCAAGTCTGGGGAGACTGTTCATCAAGTTTCTCACTTAATTATCATTCTTGGGTAAGGTTTCTATGTCTTTGCTTACCATTTTGGAATCATATCTGTTTCTTAATAGAAAGATGAGACTAAAATGTTGGAAGTAAATAATATTGGATTACTGACTTATAGTCACAGTGTAAATAATTCATTTTCTCCAGTTTACTTATGATTCAGTCCATTTCATTTATTTCATTAATATTGTCAGTACAATTCTTTTTTCTTCTTTGTTCCAGCTTTGGTATTGAATATTGTTGTATATATAGACTTCTCTTTTTTTAATTGAAATGAATAAAGATATATATATAAAATTAATGATGGAACAAAAACAAAGAACAAAACAATTCAGAGCATTTAGAAGAGATGGAATGATAGTGTTTTTTAGCTCATACCTTAGCGACAGTACAACAAAGTACTGTTTGTTGTTTTAACCCACATTCAGAACCACTTTAAAGGCTTCACATTTATTGAATGTTTTATAGTGCTTTGAGCAAGATGTAAATGTCTTGATCAAAACACTATAAATCACTTATTATACAGTGGTACCTCGGGTTAAGAACTTAATTTATTCTGGAAGTCCGTTCTTAACCTGAAACCGTTCTTAACTTGAAGCACCACTTTAGCTAATGGGGCCTCCCGCTGCCGCCGTGCCACCGGAGCACAATTTCTGTTCTAATCCTGAAGCAAAGTTCTTAACCCGAGGTACTATTTCTGGGTTAGTGGAGTCTGTAACCTGAAGAATCTGTAACCTGAAGCGTCCGTAACCTGAGGTACCACTGTAGATGCTTCTGTGCTTCTAAGATTCCACAGAAAAACAAGTAGTGAATTTGTGACCAAACACTGAATCTCAGCTGAGCTGAGCTGAGCTTCCGTGATGATAGTCATTGATGATAGTCATTAATCACTTTTCCATTCTCCCAAAGCCAGTGAAGACCTTGTAAGAGTGGTGCTCCTTCTGCCAAACTCAGTAGTCTTCCCTCCATTCTACTGAAAGATGCTAAAACAGCTTTGATGCACGCAATGGTTTATGCTCATCCAGCAAGAATCTCCAATTACCACAAGATGGGTTATGAGAATGAATGTGAAATCCAGCTTGTGGGAATACTTAACCTGCTTCCTCTGTGTTAACAGAGCATCGTTTTGCCCAGACACTGAGGTCCAGTGCCGAGGGCCTTCTGGTGGTTCCCTCACTGTGAGAAGCGAAGTTACAGGGAACCAGGCAGAGGGCCTTCTCGGTAGTGGCACCCGCCTTGTGGAATGCCCTCCCAACAGATGTCAAAGAAATAAACAACTCTCGGACTTTTAGAAGACATCTGAAGGCAGCCCTGTTTAGGGAAGCTTTTAATATTTGATGAATTTGATGAATATTTTAATATTTTGCTGGAAGCCGCCAAGAGTGGCTGGGGAAACCCAGTCAGATGGGCGGGGTATAAATAATAAAGTAGTAGTAGTAGCAGCAGCAGCAGCAGTGGTTATTTGCTATCATGCAGAAAAATGTGCAGAACATCAATGGGATTTTTTCAATTTGTCAATAAACTGTGTTTGGCTTTATCCTGAGCAGTGTGTAACAATCCTGGTCAAAAGCTGCAGCTTGATCCTGCGAGTCAGCCTGGCAACTAATCCAGCAATAAAAGTGGTGTGCATTACTAAATGCCATCTCACCCTCTGATTAGCATTATCTGTGCTAGTTACAGTAATGGATATGTATTTGTGATATTCATGTTATTTACTGTTTTTATGCATTTTCATATTATTGTTATATAATTGTCTAACATATGCATTTTGTGTCTGCCCTTGTGGCAAAGTTTCAATTTTAAAAGGCGGGTCCTACATTTATTTTTTAAAATAATTTAAACAGCTATGCAAATTACTTCTAACTTCAAAGGCCATTCCAAACACTGGCGTCAACTGCAGAGAGTGTTTTTTGTTATGATTGGCCATGATAGTGATGCAGCCTTGTAAATCTCTCTTGTAATCCCTTCTGCTGACACTTTGAATGCTCTGAATTTCAAGCAGCTCTTAATAAGGATAAGACTGCATGACTTCACACAATGTAGGGCTTGGATAGGTCAGTGGATGGAAATTGGCAATACAGTGGTACCTCTGGCTATATACGCTTCAGGTTACAGACGCTTCAGGTTACAGACTCCGCTATCCCAGAAATAGTACCTCGGGTTAAGAACTTTGCTTCAGGATGAGAACAGAAATTGTGCTCCGGTGGCACGGCGGCAGCGGGAGGCCCCATTAGCTAAAGTGGTGCTTCAAGTTAAGAACGGTTTCAGGTTAAGAACGGACCTCCGGAACAAATTAAGTACTTAACTCGAGGTACCACTGTACAGTAGAGCTATCCTGGATCTCTCTGATCCACTGAACTTGTGATTCTCAACATGCTGCATGCTTTTCTGGCATTATTCCATCAATTTTGGACATTCAGGCTGTGAGCACAGTTACATATGTGACCAAAAGGGTGTGCACAAGCTGGAGGAAGCAGTAGGTTGAGGGGAACCCCAAGGACTGCACAAGTACAAAAAAAACCCCACCACTCTAGAAACCAACCCTAACTGCAGGAAACCCTGAAACAATGCAGTAAGGATGGAATGTACTCAATGGTCATAGCATGCCAACTGACAGCTATGGGGGGATGATGACAAGAAAAAACTCTAGGAGGGAAAGGAAATGGATTGGGGTAGCTAGAATCCTCCACAGTGCACCTAGTCCACCTCAATTCTGAATGCCATTCTGGACACAGGTGTGCCTAATGATATCTTGATGCTGTATCCATTTGCCAGCTGAGCCACTTGTTAACTTAGACATGTTAGGCCCAGTTCACACATCATTGGAGCCCTCGCGATTACTTTGGGAGCATGTGGGACACTGTTATTGTCATGCCTTGTTTATGCATTCGAGAACCCGTGCCACAGATGCTGAATATGTGACCACTATATTTTCCCTGGTGGTGGCAGTTCTTTGCCCAGGCTGTATACTGGGGAAATTGTGGTTGCTAGCCCCATATTCAGCACCCTCGTGGCCTTTTAAACTGTGTTGCGGGGATATTGTTTGTTACTATGGTATGCATTTTTGTGTTTTTATATTGTAAGCCCTCTTGTGATCCTTGGATGAAGAGCAGAATAGAAATAAATAGTCATAATAGTCATAACAATAATGCTAGTAAGTTGAATTTCTAAGTTGAATTTTTTAGAATGAAAATGTGTGATTATATTAGGTTCCAACAATTCTAACACATGATTGAAGCCAATCTTTTTCCAAGCTGGTGCCATCCAGATGTTTTGAACTTCAGCTCCCATTATTCCCAACCAGCATGACCAATGCATAGGGAAGATGGGAGTTGTAGTCCAAACCATAAAGAGGGGGATACTGGGCTGTGGAAGGCTGACTAAGCTATTTATATGGCTTTCCTAGCATATTGAGTCTGGAACAATATTAAGAACTATGCTTTTGTTTTTGTTTTTTAAAAGAAATATTTTATTCCACTTGTAGTCAATCACTCTAACCACGAAACCATGCTGGCTCTCAAATTTCGTTGATGGTGATGATGATCCAGGTTTGCTCTATTCAACCAAGAAAGAAACTTCTAGTACAGTTTAGTACTCCATAACTGTGCCTGGGAGACAGAAACATGGTGGAACTCATTATAATTTATAACTTGAAAAACATATGTCTTCCATGTTAGTACCTTGGCAACCCCCAGAATCTGAACCAATAAAATTCTGGGCAAGATGTTTGTGTGCGTGTGTGCATGCACATGTCAACACACACCCTTTTGAGGTTAATCTGAATTTGTTTTCTGCATATGGATAGCATGCTCATCTTGCATCTTGAACATACCCAGAGTTAAGTGTATCATCATGGGTGATTAAATACACATAAATTCTCAATTAAATATGCGGCCAACAGTGGCTCTTCCGCAAGCAGATCATTCTGAATGCTTAAGACCAGATTTGTAAGAGATTTCTGCTTCCACTTAGTTTTATAGTCAACAACCAGCTGCTCAAAATAGCTCAGCATATTGGGTGCTGAGCTTGTGGTGTAATAACCTGGCACAGAGCACACTGACTAAAGCCATCCCGCTGCAAATGAGAGAGAAAATGTGATCAAGTGTGTCTACATCATGCAGGAGGGGGATGGCTAGGTTACTCACAGGGAACGATGTGGATGTGGTAGAGCTGAAAGCTTTATAATTACTGAGTTCTTTTCAAGTTGGAGGAACGTGGAGCTGCTCTACTTGCTGAGTGCAGTGCCCACCCCTTTTCCTGCTTATTATTATCCCTTGAGTCTACTGGATGTTTGGGAAAGAAGGCTTAGCCATTTAGTGCACCCATGATAACTCAGATTCAAAGTTTAACGAGCATATGGAAGACAGGTAAAAGTAAATGGAAAGGGACATTTATCTATCTATTTATTTAACATGAAATCAATCCAAACATTCCAAAAATCACAACAAGAAGGAAAATTCGTAAGTGAACAATATGTCCTCATGACACACTTGGAAAAGAATATATTCATAAAAGCCAAGCATGTAGGATTGATCGCAACAGAAGACTTACGAAGTTAACAGCAGCCTTTTTTAAAACTTGGGGAGGGTCAATGTCATGATATCAAAATAAAGAAAATCTGGAGTATTGAGATAAAATTCGGAATAGCATACATCTCCAAAAAGAAAAGTAAACAGAAGGTGGTCTGGGGCCTTCTGATGAGGAATTATTGAAAGTAAGGAAACCAGTTATAAATGCAAAGGTTTTGTGGCATCAAAACGAATGCAACTTAGCAGAGGAGCAGCCACCCAAAAGGACTACAAGTTCTCACTGTCTCAGCTGAGATCACTGCTCATTGCAGCATGCTCCTGAAAATTCATTGTAAGGTGGCAGGGCTTCATGCACTGGTTGTGGCTCCCTTGCAAATTGAAAGCCACTCCACGTTGACTACATTGCAATAATCTACTTTTGCAGTTACAAAGTCATATATGAAATATAGGACTCAAAATTGGAACGGTGACTGGAAATGACTTCTGTGAAGTGGCTCTTCTTGTTTTCAGAAGTTGAACGGCTTCTGCTGAGTCCCCCCCCCCCCCCAATTTTCCTCATTGGCTTTGCCAGCTGCCCTTTGCGCCTCGGTTTTTGGACATCTCGGGAGTCGAATGGTCTTCCGGAATGGATTACGTTCGAAAACCGAGGTACCACTGTAGTATCAAGATAGTCTACTTGGAGCCTGTTCACTGAAGTAGATGCATCATCAAGTGATGACTGTTATTATAAATCAAGTGCCATGGACACAAAGAAATTCCATTATCTTCACATACATCACCTGCAAGCAGGCACTTATTCTAGAGGAATAATTAGCCCTCTAGATATTTTGGGCTATAACACTCACCAGCCCCAGCCAGCATGGTTAATGATCAGGGATGATGCGAACTGTAATCCAAAACATCTGGAGGGCACCAGGTTGGGGAAGGCTGGATCAAATGTTGCCCTTGTGCGAATGAACTTGACCTTAGAGACTGTAAATCCCCTTTCCATCAAGTTGCATTATGTTGGCTATTGTTTAATTCATGTAGTACCCAAAGAAATGTAAAACAGGGATTGGAGAGGGGTAAATGTCCATCAGCCCTCTAAGGCTTCAGTTCTCAAGCCATTTAGCCTCAAAGAATTCCACAGATGCCATTTCTTTCAAGTAATTTATTGGGAGGTTTCAAAAATTTAGGAACCCATGTTTCACCGAGTGAAAATGATGGGATAGAAAGAATGGCTAAAATGTGTTGGTGCACTTCTGCCATCTGTTGGCAGAATGAAATCAGGTTTCATAAAGTTGCAGATCTACTGTTGCAGCAGATCTAATAAACAGGAATTGTTCCATTGCTTTTCATTTTGATCATGATGAGGAAACCAACTCATCATACAGTGATGGCCGATTCTGTTTGCCTGTTTAGTCCCATCTTTTCCCCTCCATATTCTCTCCCTGAAGATAAGAAAATTAATGTCAGGTCAGTTGTATGTTCTGCTGTGCATCACTAACCACCAAATGCCAACTATAGTATTTTCCTTTTTGGGAGTGGGTGGGAGTGGGCTTAATGGGAAATATTAATGGTAGGTTTATATAAAGTTTGTAGCTGGAATGTGACTCATGATTACTGCGTACCACTAATGCAGGGGTGAGGAATTTTTTGACCCTCTAAACACTTCAATCCCCATCAGCCACATACATCGTGGCCCATAGTCAGGGATGAGCAACATCTATTAACATCTGGAGGGCAAGAGATTTGCCACCAATGCCTATGTTTATTTAACCTCTAATTGTAACACCTGAAGAAGGCTCCTATTGATAATGAAGTTTGCGGCAGCTTAAAAGCATAAGCCTTCTCCCAGAGAAAGAGGGAGACCAAAATTTAGTGAAGTATGTTGCAAAGACAATTGCTGATTGGATGGGAGAGAAGCAGGCCTACGTGGAAGATGCTATAGAGATGCTACTCAGCTTTCCCCTGAATCTGTGCTGTTGAATTACAGGAAGGGGGGGGCCATATAAAACCTCTTCTGGGAGTAGGTTATGCTTTCAAGCTGCCACAAACTTTATCCCCCCCCCCCCACTGCAGGGGAATTTAGCTTGTTAACTTTAGAAAACTTTAGAAAATGAGACACTTTGAAATGAAAGGAAGCTACAAAGATTAGCAATAAGAGCCTTCTCCAGGGTGTGTGTGTGTGTGTGTAATAATAGCAACCATCATTTTCAATTAATCCTCCCCACCCCAGGTTTGCCTTTTTTTCTTTCAAATGTTAAAAGTATGGCACTTACTGTAACAACTTCATGCTGAGTACCGACACCATTTTCTAATTTAAAAAGTGCAAAGCACTACTACTACTACTACTACTAAATCAGCTGAACGTATCTAGCAAGAAGATGTAAAAGTTGCTTTGAGAGCAATAGATTCTTTGGGTCTGCAAGAAATACCTTTCAATATGACGGATAATGCTCATTTTCCCTACAAAATAGCCGCCTGTCTGGAAGCAGCCTCACTTAGCATGTTCTTTGCTTGAGCAGCATTGTGCCGACATAAATGCTGTGGCTTTCTTTCAAAAGGGCTTTGAATGCAAGCAGGTTAATGGAAGGACTCGTCAGGTAAAATGAGAGAATAATCTGGGATTACTGAAATGAACCTCATAACTATGGAGCCTCTGGGAAATAAAGAGCCAAACATTACATCTGTTAGCTCCTTAAACTACCCTATAAATAGTTTGAGTAATTAGGGGCTTAGGTTCCATGAAAACAATGAAAAATATGTCATAATTACCCTTTCATATTTTCCTTTTTTTCACTGGGGGGAAAATGATCCTAGTAATTTGGTGCAAAAGAGGGCCGGACACATTACACATTGTTATCCTCTTGGCTCTGCTGTTGTGAGCATAAAAGAAAGTCTGGAGGTGAACCTCAATTCAGCAAGGGCTGCTTTCTCCGTCTTAAAGCTTTGGAGCAATTAGCATGCATTTCACGGTCATTTCTGTCAAATAAAATACTGTAGCTTGGTGAAATGGCACTCATTTTGGAGCAGTTTGAAGGCTTCAAAGCATTTGCCATTTTCTAATTCCCCGTTTCCAAGGATGGGGTTTTTGATTTGTTTTTTTGCTTGTTTGTTTTAAACAGGAGTGGCTTGCTATTATCTGGGATATTATCAACAGATTTTCTCTTTCCTCAGACCACTGGGTACCTTCAGCCTAGATACTAGCATTCCCCAACCTGATGCCCATCAGATGCTTGTGACTGAAACTGCCATCAGCCCCATGGCAATGGTCAAGGATAATGGAGCTGTAGTCTGAAACATCTACATAAAGGGCACCAGGTTGGAGGAAGGCTCCTCTATCTGGTACTGCACCACCATAAAGTGGTGAGCCCAAAACAGGTATTTTCATTGCCCCTGTACTGTGCAATGTCCTTCCCTTAGCCATAATTAAAGCAGCAAGCACCAGTTGCTTCAGAGCTCTCATAAGTACATGTCTTTGCCCAGATTTTCCTCAGTGTGGATCCTTATCCACCCACATCTTTCTACAGTGGGTCAAGTTCCCCACGCATGGAAATAACTAGCTTTTGAGGTCCCACATCTCCAACAGCTTGGAGAAGATGTCTCCCTGTGTGTGCGACATAAGGCAATATAGTAGGTGTTAGGTACTATCTAAAAATAATTTTAAGACTTGTTTCCATAGCTAATGCCAACATTGAACTAATATATTTAATATTCCAGATTATTATTTTTTTGCCAAGTATCTTCCTCAATAACTAACAATCCTCTTCTCAGTATTCTTTTACCCTCTGAAAGAAACCCATATTAACTGCAACCAGTTGATGGCAAATCACTGGTATCATTTCTTCAAATAGTGCCATATTTTCAAATGCAATCAAGTTTCTGGTGGCTTCCAGTTTTGCCTGCTACGAAATGAAGTGATTTGCTTTCAGGAAATCTAGTTGTGTTCTACAGGACCCAATGAGTTCTGAAGTGACCCTTTGCCTCTCTATTGGCACAAAAATCCCAAAGCCCATACAATGCCCTCTCTTCCCAGGCCTTGAAATATTTAATCTGTTTCAGTTATAAAACTGACGATGAAAGTGGATAGGAGTTGGGGGAGAAACTGTACAGTAGCCAAAGCTTTCTTTTGTGAATGTTGTGAATTGTGAATGTTGTTTTTAAGATATGTACTGCTAGCCCAATCCAAGGCTTTAAGGCATTTATCCAGAAATGGTGAGGTATTCAGTGGGACATGATGGGATAAAGTATCCTTTAACTGAAGCCACAACTTTGATACAACATTAAAAAAATATTTTTTCTTGATTGGTTTGCTTCAAAGCAAAGTTTAAAATTTGGAGTTCCCCATCTGGCAGATGCAGCTGTCCTATACATGTACCCCCCCCCCCCGATTCTGGACCTTTCACCATCAAATATAGAAGCTTCCAATTTGGTCTGCCAACACTGCAAAACCCTTTCTGAGATGTTAATAGGTAAAGCCTGGAAAAGAAAGAGCAGCCTTGGCAGACTAACACAGACAAAATCTTGATTGCTAGAATAAAGACCTAATCAGTTGTTCTCTTATTAGTGCTTAGATTTACCATTACAAGATTATGGAAATATTATGAAAATGCCACTTTAGCATATTCGTATAATAGGATCTGGTTTTCAGCTCTGTCTGCAAAGCTAACCAAGAAGGCATATACAGGTATTCATCTTGGCTGTGAGCCCTGGAGGCATTTTTTCACCTGGCCTGGGAGGGTGAGGCCCTGACTGACTCCAGCTAGAAAAGTTGAGGCTGCTGAAGAGGCCAGAGACCCTCTGGGCTGCCTCTTAGTGCAGATCTAGGTCATTGAGCCTGAGCTTCCACAGTCTCTGCCTGCCATGAACCACCATTGCCAGGACCGGTAGCAACAGCAGCAGGTATGTTCTGTGCTTATGGTAATATTTTATTCTCTTGCTAATTGTGATGTTTTAAATGTGCATTTTATATTTGACTCACTTTAGTAATGTTTGGTTTTGAAATGTTTAAAATAATTTGTTTTTGCTAACTTTGCTGCTTTAAATGTACATTCCGTAGTTTACCTTTGTAATGTTTTATTTTGAAATCCTTAATATTTTAGTTTGTTGCTTATTATGCTGCTTTGAATGTATACTTTATATTTGACTTTCTTCTGTAATGTTTTATTCTGGATTGTTTTGATGTTTTAATGTAGGTTGTAAACTTCTGAGATTTCTTTCTTAAAAATATAAAGTCATATTGAAATGAGATGAAATAAACAACAACAACAACAAAAGAAGTTTTATTTGACTTGGTGTCAGTGGATTCAATTTATTAATGAAGCAGAACCAGTAATTCCAGCTTGGCGTGCAGATATACAGAACCCTTTATAACTGCGGTAAACTTTCCACATTTTCAGAACTTCCAACTGCATTTGTTAAACCCTGTTAAAAAGATCGAAAACTGCAGTGATCAATATTGTTTCCTTTGCTTAGGAAGACAGTATCTGTGCTGACTATTTTATAATGCCAGTCCACTTTTATAAACCCCCAATCAAAAACAATACATTTAAAAGCCCTCTGTGCATCTGTACCAGTGAACAGACAAATCTGGGTCTAACACACTGCCACTAACTCCAAAAGTAATGGTGTAGCTTGAACTAACCAAGACCCTATTTTCCAGGGATGTCTCTGATTTAGAGAAGTTGTTTCTGATTTGATCCTGGAATGTCCCACTTTCTTTAGGATATCCCTGTTTTCATTGTAAAAATGTTGGAGGGTATGCTAACCACATAATCTGAATCAAGATGGCAAACCTCAGGCCTGAGGGCCAAATCCAGACTTCCAGACCTCTCTATCTTGCAGGGACTCTCCCCAGGACAGACTACCTCCCCAGCCACACCTCATATCCCCAGGCCGAACCCCTTCCTTGCTTTCCATACCTGGCTTGAATGTGGCCTTGAAACTGGTGTTTCTTCTGGCTTGCCTGGATGGAGGACTGCCGGGGGGGGGGGGCAGGGGATGAGTCTGCAGAAATTAGCCCACAAAGGTAACATTTACCTTTATTGCTCTGCCCACCTTTTGTCGCTGGCCCCAGCTATCACTGGTATGTAGCTCCCAGAATATGACTCAGAAGGGAATGCAGTCCGCAAACTGGAAAAGTTTCCTCAACCCTTGCTGAAATAATGCATCTCTGTGAAAGGCGTGGTCCTTAACAGATGCAGTTTCCTGGCATTTTGGAGCTGGAGTAAACATGGAAATCCCTTAACACCACATGCTAAACCAAAAAGTTTTTTTTTTTAATTGAACCATATGTATGTCTCCTGTCTCTTCCTGCCAATTTAGCAGAAAGGAACATAAAGCTAAACAAAGCTAGTACTTCATTACAGTGGGAAACAAAAGTATTCCAAGAGGAGAGGAGGAGCCCTACATGGTTTTGAGAGCAAAATTTTAAAAAATGGCCACTAGAGGGCCTTAAAGTTGCAAAATTGCGATATCCTACAAAATAAATGAGGCTTTAGCTCAAAGCCTGTGATTTAAAAGAGTTGGTATTGGGACAATTAAAATTCCTAATCTGCTATATATAGACTGGTATGTTCCTGTCATCACAAAACCAGGAGCAAAGCAAGAAATGTTTTTAGAGATTCATTTATGTACCTTAACTCCTAATTAACTTTTAAAAACTTTGATACCCCAAATTCTTTTTTAATACATAGAATGTTTGTTTTAGCCCTGTAGCACCATTTGAACTAGACTGCAGATGAAATTTTGTTCTCAATTCTCTATGAAAATTCAAGGGAATTGAACTGTATATATATCGGGTTTTCTTTTTCACCCCTTCTCCAAAGATGGAGTTTAGTCTAGTTTACCGTAACTCCTCAAGTTTCACTGATATGATGCTAGTAAATGTGAGGTTTCTGCAGACTTCCTACCCATAGAACAGGGTTTCCCAAACTTGGGTCTCCAGCTGTTTTTGGACTACAGTTCCCATCATCCCTGACCACAGGTCTTGTTAGCTAGGGATGATGGGAGATGTAGTGCAAAAACAGGCCCTGAGAAACCCTGTTTCTTAGTTTGAGAAACCCTGCCTTAGAATGTAGCTCCTGAGCTATAAGTACGTACAGAATTCAGCTCCTAGCACACAGGAACCTTGTTGTTGTTGTTTAATCATTTAGTCATGTCCGACTCTTCGTGACCCCATGGACCAGAGCACGCCAAGCACTCCTTACTGCATCCTTATTAGTTCAAACTGTTTTAATTAAATTATTAAATGCTACCCTCTCCATGCAGACTGCTTAATTTACACTGACACTTCATCAGCTGGAACTAAGATGCTCTGTCAACTGGGGCTCCCTGTCGCTTGTGGAGTGGCAGGTGGGGCTTTAAGTCTTTGTTCTCCCCATGGTTTCAGTTCAGATTGGGAACCCCGAGCCAATGACAGCAGAAGCTTTCCTCCCAATGCAAATAGATGGTGTGGTAGGGGCACAGATAGGGACTCTAATGTGGGCCCAGCCATGACACTGATCTGGCTACCTTTGCCCCCCCTCCACTTTTAGTTAAATGAAAATCAGCAACATAAGGCCAAAGTAGTGGTAATAATTGTCATGTCTAACTTTGTCCTGAGCCCTCAAAGCTTTTTACAGTGGGAACCTGGATCTGTCTCATAAGACACTTCAGTAGTTCATGAACACCCCTCTATCATAATGACCAGCAGCATCAGGAGACTCCTCAGCTGATATGCATGCAGCAGAGACGGACATTTTGTTGGTAGGTGTGATGAGTCAACTTGGCTGTTAATGGTACACAGCTATTTCTATGACTGCGGCTTTACCTCTTTTAGGTAGACACCAATGTCACCAACACAGGGAAGGGTTTACCCCACCCAGTTATTCGTTTTGGAGATAGTGTAGCAGCAACTGGTTCTACAGCAGACAGGGAAAGCAGCAGGAGATTGAAATTTGAGTGTGACAAATGGCAAACTTCACGGAGAAATGGTAAGGGTGAAAATGTAAGGGAGATAATAAATAAAAATAAGAAGATGCATAGTGGAATAATGTTTGGAATATAGTATGATGGATATATCAATCTAACAAGGAAAAGTAATTGTTCTTCATTTTAAAAAAATCAATCACTTTCTTGCACTGTGAAACCTAGTTTATGTAGCCAGCTACAGAAGCTTATGCATTAGAACCTCTTCATGGATGTCATGGTGATGTTCTCTGTTCTGGTTGTATTAAAAATCATGCACAAAGAACTTTTTACAAGGCAATGTGATTTATGAAAGCAGCCTGACAATGTAACTTTTACCAGCACAATTAGCAAATTGCTCTCCGTACATGAACAAATTTGCACTGAATATGCTTGGAAGATATGGAGGAGGAATAAAAATTGGGATATTAACATGAAAATGAAGCAATTTAATTAGCAAAGAGATGGGGAAGAAGGGAAAGTCCCATTTTTTTCCACGCTCTGAGCAAAACAGGTGCCTTAGTAAAAAAGATTGCTAATGAAGCATGATTCTTCCAAGGCAATTTGCATAGCATTAGCCTTGCAGATTTTGCTCATCCTCTTAACCTACAGGAGGTCGAAGAGTTCAAACTCACTTTGGAAAATTGATAGTAGCTTTTAGGCACCAAAATATCTTAGTTATATATGAAAGTCTTGCTTTCTTTTATTTTCTTGTTTCTGTAGGATGGGGGGAAGTGTTTTTTTAATGAACTGTGACCAACTTCTTCTGACCTCCTGAAACTAATTAGAAATATTTCACTAACTGCTCATCATCTGTATTCCCAAACTGAAAGCTAGTTGCATTAAAAAAAAAAAAGCACACACATTTCTGTTATGGTTTTCTGTATTCATAGTCTTACAAACATCAGATATGTATGTCCTCTTTCAGGAGTTCACTGCAGAACATGCAGAGGCTCCTAATGGGTAGGGGCTCCCATCTCCATGTTGAAAATATTTTATGAGATGAACTTGTACCCCTCAGACTTAGCCAGCTGTGGGACAACCTGGGAGTGTGGCTGGTGCATGTGATGTCACCCAGGCTGCAGAGCGATCCTCGTGCCCTCCTGCAGACACCTCCTTACTTTCTGCAGTGAATGCCTGAAGTGGGCTATAAAACTGGGGAAACCAAATCCAGGTTATTGTTAGTGGGTGGGATATATAAAATGTTAATGGACATAAAATGAAAGCCGTTGGCCACACTTAAACCGACTGAAGAGGCACCCCTTCTCTCCAGGGTACTCTTTCAAAAGAAAATCAGGGATCTCCAATGGGGAATTCTTGGTTCCAAACCAGAGGACACATGGCCCTTCTTGTGGTTGAAATGCAGCCACGGGGCTATGCATTTGATCAGAGCAGTGACAATGAGGACGGGCCACCTAATTCTTTCTCTGCAGACCATTTTTGCAATCTAAACTGACCACCTCCAACTGCTTGTGCAGTTACCGGGGGAGCTGAGGGGGGCCTACGATATTGGGAGAAAAAGGAGCTTTCTTAGTTCATTTTCAAAATGGAGTGTGGTAAAAGAGTTAAGTGCACAAGCCCCCTGCTGCTGCTCCAATCAAATTCATAACTCCCTACAATTGCATTACCATTAAACAAAAAAGATGAGAGGAAACCACTTGCGTCTCTCCTGCATTTAACCTAGTTTGGCCCGTAAGAACTGCACCAAACAACAAGACTATTACAGAATAAGCACATGTATTTTCCTTATGACTCTACATTGGCCATGTTCCTGCCATGATGCTTCTTAATATCCCAGGTTTCACCACACCTTGATATGAGGCATAGATAATATGAGACTGCTATACTAACTCTGTCAATGCCTCCAACTCTGGAGAGCCAGTGTGGTGTAGTGGTTAAGAGCGGTAGTCTCGTAACCTGGGGAACCGGGTTCGAGTCTTCGCTCCTCCACATGCAGCTGCTGGGTGACCTTCGGCCAGTCACGCTTCTTTGAAGTCTCTCAGCCCCACTCACCTCACAGAGTGTTTGTTGTGGGGGAGGAAGGGAAAGGAGAATGTTAGCCGCTTTGAGACTCCTTAAAGGGAGTGAAAGGAGGGATATCAAATCCAAACTCTTCTCTTCTTCTTCAACTCAGGGGAGATGGAATAGCTGGGCTCTGGCATATATATATATATATATATATATATATATAATATCAAAAACCTTTTGAAAAAAGATGTAAGAACAAAGGTTTGTATTCAATGTAGTGCTTAGTAATTGGTTCCTTACACAATGGAACTTTCCTTCCTCTCCTCACCCCACAGGCCCCAAGTGGGGTGTTCTGCTGAGTGAGGGGGAAGGAGAGGAAGCCCCATTGCACTAGCAGAAATCCTGTGCTGACAGGATGGTTTAGTTGAATACTGCTCAAAATAGATTAATTTTATTGGGGCTTTAAAAAATTAATGTTGCATTATTCGTGGAATTGTTGGAATGGTGTCCACTGCCCTAGGATTCTGTGGATGGAAGGAAGTTCTAAAGGCACAATGAAGTAAATAATATTTGATTGAAAGATATGTAACCAAGGAGTATGGGTGTCATCCTCAACAAGTCTTCCTGTAACTGTGTGAAATTGTTTCAGACATTAAATATGGAGCAAAAAAATCTTGAACCAAGAACAACCCCTGACAGCTAGGAAAATATTGGTGAGAATATTAATCAAGTGTCTCTTCCTACAAATTGGTGTGAGGGAATATTTTTAACAAGAAGACAGCTGAGATATAATTTCCCAGGACATTTTTTGCACCTGCTGTTTGTTAATTTGCTTTGACTGATGGGGTAAGATTAAAAAAGCCAAATCCTTTCCACCCTACAAGGCATTATCTGTATAGGTTCTCACAAGATTAATCTGAGATGAAAATTTTGTATGCGAGGTACTTATAGTGATAAAAAAAGAATTCCAATAAACAGCCTTCTGCGTTCTTCATTCTTATATTTGACTCATAATAAACATTACCTTGTATTTGTCCATGGAGTTTTCTAGGCAGGGATACTGGAGTGGCTTGCCGGTTCCTGCTCCAGGTGGATTACATTTAGTCAAAACTCTCCACTATGACCTGTTGGTCTTGGGTGGCCCTGCATGGCATAGCTCATAGCTTCTCTGAATTATTCAAGCCCCTTTGCCATGACAAGGCAGTGATCCATGAAGGAAAGACTGAGGGCACAAGGAGAAGGGGACGACAGAGGCCAAGATGGTTGGACAGTGTTATCGAAGCTACCAACATGAGTTTGACCAAACTGCAGGAGGCAGTAGAAGACAGGAGTGCCTGGCGTGCTCTGGTCCATGGGGTCACGAAGAGTCGGACATGACTAAACAACAACAAACATTACCTAAAACTGAATATGAAGTTTGCCATCTCTTGTCCAGCCCCGTAAGTTAGGACTGCCATATGTCTGGAATTTCCCAGACATAGCTGGGATTCGTCCATCAAAAATGGCGTTCGGGCAGAATTTCCAAAAAGTGGGAAAAACCCAGGCATATGGCAGCCCATGTCAGAAGCATCAATTTTTGGGTGCCTTTTTTTTTTTTTGCAAAAAAAAGCTAATAATGTTGGCTAAAAAAGCTCAACAACTTTTGTGTCTGGATTTTACCTTTTTGAAATATGGCAACCCTAAGTTCTCCTCCTACTGCTATCAGAAAGACTACGCTGGTGTTTATAATCTCCATGTTTTGTGTTTGTGACCAATAGGATCAAACTGTCCTCATAGGTTGCCCTGCATAATACTTGCATTAGTGTTGCAATGAAATCTGTTCCCCAACTATTTCTCAAAAGTTTTCTTCCCATGTCAAAGCGGCTTCCATTATTCTTCCTTATTCTCAGCTGGTCAGTGTGAGACTTCGGGGCCCCCCAGCACAGTGCCACCAGTAGACACCCCCCTGCTAATGTGGCCACTCTACCACACTGCAGTGGCAGCAGTACTTTCTGACCCTGGGCCCCAATTGATAGGCTGAGGCATTGAGTTTTGGGGAAAGATCCTGGCCAGCCACTGCAAATGGGAGCTAAGCTTGGTTCCTGTTCAATAGTGGCAATGCCCAATGTTAAAAGTCACATGGGGGCCCCAGCTAGGAAGGTGGTTAAGCAGCACAGCAAGTTTAGACAAGTGAGGGGCCCTTCTGAGCCACTGTGCCCCTTATCCAGAACCTAAATTGGCCAGCTGCTGGTGCCAAGCCTGATTAATATGGCAGTTGAGAATATCTTTCAAATTTCCCTAGGTGTGATGTAACTGAGGGTGGTGTGTGTGTTCTCCTTCTAGTAGTTATTTCTCCTGCACTCTGCAATATCACATAGCCAGGGATGATGGGAGTTTTGGGGCATTTCAGGTTGATCCATTTCAGGTGAAACAAGTCAACAACAGGGGCACTTTGAGAGTTGAAATGGCTGCCTTGGTAGGTGTGATATAAATGGACGAGTTAAATTCTCCTGTCTGTGCCGTCCATATTAAGCAACAAGGCCCAGTGTCTATTTCTAGTAAGCAAGGCCCCATGATGCTCGTGATGATAAAAACTGTTTGGCTCTTCTGATTTGTGGAGCATTTGTCTACCATCAATAGTTATCACAGCTCTTTCAACAGAGGTGTAGCATGCAATCTGCACCCAGCTCCCTCAACAAGACAACTTCTGTCCTCTTGATTAGAACTTCAGTCTATAGCTCTGTACTTGTGGGATTACAGATAAAGAATAATCATATTTTACAATTAACCTTGTCATAGATGATCTAAAGAAGGAAGAAAATTGCCAGTGATTATCTTCATTGAAGTTATGCTGACCTAATTGTCTTAGATGCAAACTGTACTCTGCTTTATGAATCCTAAAACACTGGGGATTTTTTTTTTTTTTAAATCAGATTACTTAAAATGCACAATATTAAAATTTCTAAGCTACTAAGTGTTTTTCCATCTCCAATCATGAAATGAATCTTGGCAATAGAGAGAGATGAGTGTGGGATGAGAATGGGCCAGAGGAATTCTGGGAAAACTGTAGAGAAGGGGCTAAGCAATGGAACCAGAAGTCAAGCAGGCTGATCCACTCAGTGAAAACTACTTTAAATGGCTTTCTGTGGTAGGCAGCTTGCCCTCTTCATATAGAAGCCATTTGTGCACAGCCAATAAGAGGGGTTTCTCTATAGCAGAAACCTTTAAAAAAATTGACATAGGGTAGCTAGGTGGTCTTTGTGACTCTTGGGGAAACTCAAAGCAAAAACCCTGAAATGCTTCATGTGACATGGCAATCCAGACATGATTTTTTTCATAAAAAAACCTGCAGACAAGTGTTTCTAAGCTTACCATTAATGCCAGGATATGAAGGGAAAGGATTTTCAAATGGAAACTTATGTCTCCAGCTTAAGGGAAATGCCTGGATCAAGACATGGAACTGACAGGTCTCGTTTGCAATCAAGGGAATTGATTTACATTTTACCAGTGTAAATCCCACTGCTTTGGAGGAGAGAGGGTGGTTGGAAAAGCAAAAGGACACTTGTATCCCCTAAGCTTAAGGAATAGGCCAGGATAGGGAGGGGGAAAGTAGGCAAGAGAGCTGTGGTGGGACATTTGGTTATCATACCTGGAAATTTAATCCACTTCTGCCAAAAAAAAAATCTGGATGATTCCCTTTTTTGGGTGTAGGACCAGATTTTAAAGGTGCCCAGCACAAATCCTTTGGCCCCATTTTAATATTTATACCCTGCCCATCTGGGTGGCTCCCAGCAGCACACTAAAAACAGAATAAAATTTCAAACATTAAAAACTTCCCTAAACTTTTCTGTAATTTGGTCAGTGATTCAGTCCAAACGGGCTGATATGCCTAGAAATCTCACCCAACACTGTTGAAAGGAAAATAAAATATACTGTGTTCTAACTTCCACACAATAATGAATGGGGGCACATGAAGCTTGCGTACACACAGTGAATAGAAGTGGAAGTAGAGGGCCTTAGACACATTGACTATTATGTTTCAAAGTACTAGAATACCAGTGGGCAAATATATATTCCATACCATTACTTTTTGTCAGTAATGAGAATTTTGATCCTGACACTTGCAAAATCCAGAAGATCTTTGCATCTACATGCCCCATTGGACATAAGCAGATAAAATGTGTGACTATGTACAGTGGTACCTCGGGTTACATACGCTTCAGGTTACATATGCTTCAGGTTACAGACTCCGCTATCCCAGAAATAGTACCTTGGGTTAAGAACTTTGCTTCAGGATGAGAACAGAAATCGTTCTCCAGTGGTGCTTCAGGTTAAGAACAGACCTCCGGAATGAATTAAGTACTTAACCCGAGGTACCACTGTATTGTAGTTCAGCCCTGCTTTTGACGGAGGTCATTAACAAGGACTCTGTGGAAATGTTAATTAGCCAGTTACCCAGTGATTTGAAATGATGAACTCTTGTAAAATACTGTTATTGACCCTTTTCTGGGAAATGGGGTTGGAAAGGTCAGTAGTGGATAGTCCATTCATTCTGGTATGTCAGCACTCACATTGTAGGAAGAAGTTACCAACATTTCTCTAAATAATTTTCATGAGAGGTAGAGGGGGGGGAGAATAAACCTTATTAATGGGGCGCAACTTATTTACATCTGTGGTGGTGCCACTTAATGCAATTTATATAATAAAGTAAGCTGCTGCTTAATGTGAAGACAGACAATTTATTAACACTTGGAGCTCACAAAGCCATGAATATAATTAAATCAAATAATCTCATTTCGTTTTCTCCTACTCCTCCCACCCCTTAAGCACTTCATGCTAATGAAATGTAATAATCAATAAAGATGAAGTGCCACCACATCATCTAAAATGACAACATCAAGACTTTGCTGATGTCAATGGCAGTGTCCTTTCATGAAAGCTAAAGAGCTGGTGGATGAAAACACAAGCAAATTATAAAGTTTAAAACCACCAATTTGGGGGTGTGCTCATCTCAGTGCAGTTAGTTGAAGGGCTTCCCATCATCAACAGTATATTTCACTAAAGATCTGTGGTGCAGTTTCCTTTTATTTATGGGATGGGAAAGGGAGAAGCAAAAGGAAACTTGCAGTCATCTACATTTGGACTGATCAAGTTAGCAAATGGCTTTGCCACTCTTGATTTTTCCCACCCAATGTACATGCACAGGGCCTCTTCTATATCCAGTTACCTGCTTTGAAGAACTGCTTGCCTAATGAATCAGACCAAGTTCCATGTTCCTCGCAATCCTCTTTGCGACAGAGATGGGTCAGATGCTTCTGGGGGATCAAGGGTAAAGTTTGCAAGACAGTAGCATGATTGGTGTCTTAGTTTGCAGCTGTGCTGAATTCGTCTGTGACTTGCAGTGGTGGGTAAACAGTGATTTAAAGTGGAGAAAGAGTAGGAAGGCGCTGGATCTTTCCCCTGCTTGTACTCTCCTCCACTAAGGATGGAGGAATCTGGCTTAGTTCTCTCAGTTTCTTATTTTTCCAATCTTAACTTCAGTTCACCAAACATTCACTTCAGTTCTTGATATTTTTTTATTTTTAAAAAGTCACAGTGAAAATTCACCTGCATTTTAAATACAAATTGCTCTAAGTATACACATGTTTGAATGCAATTTTGCTCATTATACACATTTTTGCAACACAGTTTTCCCTAATAGAACACATTTTTCTATGTTATTTTCACTTATAGAAAACCTTTTTGTAGACACCCCCGGAATATTATTTGCCTGGAGAACTGAATTGCAAAATTCAGAGAAGTGTGCATTTTGAAGGGTAGTTGTTTTTCAGTTCTTGCCACCCCAAAGAAGTTTTGATTGTTAAGTATGCTAGATAAATATTTTTGAAATAAGTCTCCACCTCACTCTGTTGACTATTGTATTTTCTTCTGATGAGAGAGAGAGAGAAGGAAAGAACAATCTGCTTAAATTCCTACCTCCTTCACCTGCTTTCTGCTACGAAGAATTCCCCTAAGGTGCAGATTTTGTTTTTGTTCTTTGAAAGCCTGGAGTGAAATCAGGATAGCTTAGTCTCATGATTTGCTTTGGAAAACTGGTCATATGGGATCAGAATGAGCTAAAGAGGAAAGACAACAGATGCTTTCCCAAAGTGCTCAAGGAGACATCTGTGTTTACTTCCCAACTGGATTCCCTGTGCCTCACAGATACACAAACACAGTGTCCCAAAAGAGCCCTATAATTAAGCTACTGAAAATTAATATGTGCAATCAAACCAGTCGGCCAACTCTCTCCTTCATTTTTTTAAAATCAAAGTTTAACAAGATTTCCCTATCATCATTCTTCTGTCTTATTTGTTGGAAGATTCAGGACAGAGAAAAGAAAGTACTTCTTCACACAGCACATAGTTAAACCATGGAACTCACTTTCACAGGAGGTAGCAATGGCTACCAAATTGAATGACTTTAAAAGACAATTAGATAAATTCATGTAGGACGACGCCAGAGCAATATGCCATAACTTGGGAGTTAAAGAAAAGTTATTTCCCAAGGGGCCATGTTGTCCGCTCTTTGTGGGATTTTTTTCCTGGGGCACATCACTCAACCTTAACCAGCTTCCTGCCCACCTTCTTTCCTGGCCTCCTTAACCCTATATCCTTGCCTCCACCTCATGTTTGCTATTTTCTTTCTGATCATTGTTCTGGATGCAGTCCTTAAACTCCACCCCTGGGCTCTGCGCTGGAACACAGAGCTCTCTTCCAAGATGCTATTCAAGGCCCAGAGGTTTTATTTTATTTAAATATTTGGCATGCACAGACAAAAAAGGGAGGACCAGTGTTGTATACATTTGAGAATCAAGAGCCCCTTTATGACGTATAGTACAGTGGTACCTCAGGTTACAGATGCTTCAGGCTACAGATGCTTCAGGTTACAGACTCCGCTAACCCAGAAGTAGTACCTCGGGTTAAGAACTTTGCTTCAGAATGAGAACAGAAATCGTGCTCTGGCAGCGCGGCAGCAGCAGGAAACCCCATTAGCTAAAGTGGTGCTTCAGGTTAAGAACAGTTTCAGGTTAAGAACAGACCTCCGGAATGAATTAAGTTCTTAACCTGAGGTACCACTGTACACAGGAGCAGCCATAAATATGTATCCAAATATGTCTAGAGTGGTAAAAAAAAGTGGGGTAGTTATTGGAATGAATGAAAGTGGTGCAACCCATCTTTTTTTCCAAGACCCAGCTTGCCTGAAACCTGGTTACTGCCTCAGAGTCTCCTTCATTGCAAGATTTATAGCGTCTTCTGAAATGTAATATTTGTTGTTGTTATTTGAAAATGCAGGTATAGAAATTTGCTTAAATTAAAGTCAAGGGAAAACAACATTTAAATAAAGTCTCATCTCACTCTCCGCATTATGAAGCTTCTTGTTCGCTCCCTTGCTACATGCCACGGATGAGTACCTGTTCTTTAAAACATCGTGGAGAACATAACACTTCTGTCTTCTCAGTAAAGCCATTTCTCAGTTTTGTTGCTCTTTACCTGAAAGCTTCTGAATGCAATGCAAATGGGGAGTTAATGAGTTGTGAATAAAGCACACATTTGTATGTTTGGTGCTGAAAGCCGCACACTTCTTTGTGTACCTATGATGGAATCCTTGCTGAGGTCTATTCAGAAGCTCCACTAAGCTCAGTCAGGCTTACTTCCAGATAAGCACAGACAGTACAGCAGTCTTAAGAACCTAGCATCAGCATTACTGGGCCAGACCAAATCTCGATTTGGCTTTGTATCATGTGTGGATGCTGCGAAATATGAGTTTTCACATCAAGGAATGCTCAGAGGATACCTCGGTCTCAGTCAGGCAGACTTAATGTTTAGGAAGAAAATGTACAGCTTTGGTTAATATTCACTGATGAACTTTTAGATGAATTTGGTATTGTTTGGAATCCTATGCAATTGTTTAAGACCTGCTGCTCACAGATCTCTGCCGTTTTCTGGAGCAGGGATGCTAAAAGGGTGAAAAGTTGCTGGGGATCGTAAGCAATAGAGTGAATAATAGGATCATAGAGATGGAAGGGGCCACAAGGTTCATCTGGCCCAACCCCCTGCGATGCAGGACTCTCTTGCCCTGTGTGGAGCTTGAACCCATGACCCTGTAATTAAGAGTCTTGTGCTCTACCAGCTGAGCTATCTCAATGTGAAACATGCCTCTGGGGACCAGATGTTGGGAAATGCAGATGGAGAGAGTGCAGCTGTTCTCATGTCTTGCATGCAGACTTCCCAGAAGCATCTGGTTGGCCCCTATGAGAACAGGATGATGGACTCCATGGGTCTTTGGTCTGATTCAGCAGGGCTCTTCTTAAGTTTCTGATTTTGAAAGGAAGCAGGAATAAGCCGCTAATTCATATCTGGAGCATGCTCTGGATCGGGGCCATGTGACGACTTTTCTTCCACATGAAAGTGGCCACTTTTAAAGAACATTTATATATATAAAAAATTACAAATATAACAAAAAGGGGGAAAGAAAGAAAGATCATCAGCTCATATTAATAATAAAAATAACCCATCAATCCTGACTTAAACTTGGTTATTAATAGAAGCACTCCATATGTCTAAATAGATATTCAAATGAGACTAGCAATTAGAAGGCATACACTGAGTAGGGAATTGTGGGTGTTTTATCATTTTACCCTTCATGTATAAGTGTCTTTGCAAGCTTGCAAGATTCACTTTTCTTGTCCATCATCTTATCTCCACACCATAGGATGAAGTATTGTGTGTGTGTTTGTGTGTGTGTGTGTGTGTGCGCGCGCGCGCGTGCATGCGTGCGTGCACGCGCACACACACACACACACACACACAAATAACACAATGCATAATTTGGCCCCAATGAACCTTTTGTTGAGTTGAATTCTGCTATTGGAGGCCAGTGAGATAACTCCTGACTTCTCCTGGGCTTTTTGAAGTTTGTGGAGCCTTTTATCTGCCTGGCGTGAAGAAATATGATGAGGATTTGGAGGCAGACGAGGACAAAGTCTAAATGCAACCCTTCATCTAACCATCTCCTTTTTCAAATAGAATAAATTCATCTGGAAGCCCTTAAATCAAAGAAGCAGAATGGGCTGACATGCTTGCCTTCTTGGCGCTCTCTCATTCAGACAGTCTTGAACAGTTCCCTGGCAGCACTGCACAGAGTGATCATTCAAGCTTTTGTGAAGAGGAGAGAGCTTTTCCCCGAAGAGCCCTTGCTGAGACACTTTTGACTGATTTGTCAAGGTAAGAAAAATTCAAAAGAAAATCAATAATTGTTTGGATTGCTTGGTAAGTGTTGCTGCAGAATTACCCTGACTTGTATGAATGCACAGCAAAGCTCAAACCATGAAAACTCAAGCAGGAAAACATTTTCATTGAGGATCAAATGAATTCTCATCGAACAAAGACCTTGAAGTTTACACACCCGGTCTGCACTTTAGGATTCCTCATTGCCTCAATGAATGCTCTGTAATTTATCTTTGTTGCCCAAAGTCTTAACAGATACTTGATTCTGATGCGGAGAAGTCAATGGGAATCTACACTAAAGAAATTTAAAGGATGCTGCGGTCTCAAAAGAACTGGATTCCCTGCTGAATTGCAGAGGAACAAAATGGCAGGAAGCAAGGCTGCACACTGGATCCTGAACTCAAATCAGGCCGATTTAGGTCAACCTGGGGTTTGACTGGATCATGTTGAGGCAGCCTCAGATGACCCTGGGTCAGATCAGGTCTACCTGGAAGCATCCAAGACAGTCAAAAGAGGGGGAGGTTTGGAAGAAAGAAGATGGGGGAGAAGGAGATGGACAAGCAGCCTTCTTGCATCTCCTTCTTCCTCTCTTCCTGACCGTAAGTTTAATTAGGGCCTGTCCTTCTCCCTCTACCTCCTGTCCGCTTGATTGTGCAAGGGCCTTGAATCAGTTTGGGGTCTGGACTTGGGTCAGATCAGGGATGCTCCAAAGTGAATTGGATGGGGGGGGGGGACTGTACACAGCCCTATTAGGAAGTCAGAACCATAAGTGCCACCTCGTGCCTAAGATTGGGGGTGCCTGCAATGAAGGGCTTCAACTTTGCCCATTGACTTTGTGGGGGCCCAGCCCCACAAATATATATCATTGTGGGTGCCAAAGCACCCACGGCCCCAGAGTTGGCTCCAGTGGTCAGAACCATGTATGCGACCTTGAGATTTTTGGAGGAAATAAATGTGTGAAATAAACAAACAACAGTTACCTGACCCATCAGTTGTTCATGTAAGGAACCTTAACATGGCTCCTATCTGCCATAGTTCATGTCTTCTTCATTTTAGTAAATATTTTTAGCCTCAAGGAAGCAAGTTCATAGAAATAATATTTATACTTTTCATCATAATATCTAAAACTGTGTGATGTTTCAATCCTAGGCTCACGAAGATGTACAAATCTTGTAGACCTGCTTTCAAAGCCCTGTGACATCCAGGCAGCATATCAGGGATGGGGAACCTCATTCCCAGGGACTCTATGTGGCCCTCCAGGCCTTTCTGTTTGGCCCTCAATTATCTTCCCAGGCCATGTACCCTCTGTCTAAGGGGCACTCCTCACCACCTTGCTCTGCACCCTCCTTGAGTGCTTCCGGCTGGTCTGCATTGTTGAACCCTGAAAATGCTTCTTGCTTGCCAGGATGGAACACCAAGAAGCATGTAGAAATGAGCTTATGGTAAAAAGATAAAATTCATATTCATTGCCCTTGGCCTTGGCCTTATACCACTAGCATAAGCCCCCCTGAGGGCTGTCCAGAAGGGAATGTGATCCTTGGGTTGAAACATGCTGCCCACCCACGCACTAAATTCACCTTCAGTATTGAGTTCTACACCTGGATCTTTGCAATGTGAGTACAAGGGTGTCCCATCAGCAGCCCAGCACAAACTCCTTTTCTTTGACTATTTTGCATCACTTGGAAAAGCTTGTTTTATAGTATCCCGTGTTGTGAATTGCAGTTACCTTCCTTGCTCAATTTAAATTGTCTCCCTTAAATGCCTGGGATATTTCCCATGAACATGGGGATAACCAACATTTGCTTTTACTTCTTCTGATCATCTTACATTAATGATGGTTTCATTTGAATTGTTGATTTTATTGTTGATTTAAGTAGACTGGCACCAGCAGAGATCTGGTGGTGTTTGCAAAAGAAATACTTTGCCAAAAGTGAACACTAGCAGCAACCCCCTGTGTCAACAAGTCTGCATGGGGGTGCAGGTCTCTGGTGTGGAGTTTGTGTGTGTGTCTTTAATTACATCAACGAAAGCATACACACACACACACATATACTCACACACATATATGTATACACACACACACACACACACAGTGGTACCTCGGGTTACATACGCTTCTGGTTACAGACTCAGCTAACCCAGAAATAGTACCTTGGGTTAAGAACTTTGCTTCAGGATGAGAACAGAAATCATGCAGTGGCGGCACAGCAGCAGCAGGAGGCACCATTAGCTAAAGTGGTGCTTCAGGTTAAGAACAGTTTCAGGTTAAGAATGGACCTCCGGAACGAATTAAGTTCTTAACCCGAGGTACCACTGTATATTAGTGCTGCCATTTGTCTCAAACAGAATGTGATTTAGCTGTGAAATAAATGCAGGCTAGACCTCTGTTTCTTTGAGCGATAAAATCAAATCTTTTTTTTTTTAATAAATATTTTATTCGTTTTTGCATAAAAGACAACAAAGCAAAACAAAACAACAAACAATACACCAAAAACATACAGAATTACACAAACATAACATACTACAAAAAACAGAAATAAAAACAATCTTATCTTCATATTAATCTTGCATTAACTTGTTTCTCTGACTTCCCCGAGTCTCCCTTCCCTGTATTCCAATTCATACAATTAAACAACAAATCCCATTCCTCTGTCATAATTAACCTCTTTTCTGATTTGAATGTCTTAATATAGCTTATTCAATGCTTAGAACTTAGAATGTTGGGTCTTCTAATCCTTAAAATTTTACTCCAATAACCTTCTACATTCAATCTGATGTTATTTTAACATTCATTAATCTTGTAGTGTTTCTGTAAATAGTCTTTAAATTTCTTCCAATCTTCCTCCACCGTCTCTTCACCCTGGTCTCTGATTCTGCCAGTCATTTCTGCGGATTCCATATAGTCCATGACTTTCATCTGCCATTCCTCCAGCGTGGGTAATTCTTGTGTCTTCCAATACTTTGCAATAAGTATTCTTGCTGCTGTTGTGGCGTACATAAAAAATATCCTGTCTTTCATACGTACCTCTTGGTTGACCATGCCCAGGAGAAAGGCCTCCGGTTTCTTTGGGAATGTGTATTTAAATACTTTCTTCAGTTCATTATAGATCATCTCCCAAAAGGTCTTAATCCTTGGGCATGTCCACCAGAGATGAAAAAAGGTACCTTCAGTTTCTTTACATTTCCAACATTTGTTATCGGGCATATGATAAATTTTTGCTAGTTTGACTGGTGTTATGTACCATCTGTATATCATTTTCATAATATTTTCTCTTAGGGCATTACATGCCGTAAACTTTAGCCCAGTGGTCCATAACCGTTCCCAGTCGGCTAGCATTATGTTGTGACCCACATCTTGTGCCCATTTAATCATTACTGATTTCACTTCCTCATCCTGTGTATTCCATTTCAGCAGCAGATTATACATTCTTGACAATACCTTAGTTTTGGGTTCTAGCAATTCTGTTTCCAATTTTGATTTTTCCACCTGGAAGCCAATTTTTCTATCCAATTTATATGCCTCCATTATCTGATGATAGTGGAGCCAATCACGGACTTTACTTTTTAATTTGTCAAAACTCTGCAGTTTCAATTTATCTCCATCTTGTTCTAGTATCTCCCAATATTTTGGCCAATTGGCCTCCATATTGAGTTTTTTGACTGCTTTTGCTTCCATCGGAGATAACCACCTTGGAGTCTTGTTTTCAAGGAAATCCTTATATCTAATCCATACATTAAACAATGCTTTCCTGACAATGTGAATCTTAAACATTCTGTGAACTTTAACCTTGTCATACCATAAGTAAGCATGCCACCCAAACGCATTATTGAATCCTTCTAGGTCCAGTATATCTGTATTTTCAAGAAGTAGCCATTCTTTCAGCCAGCAAAAAGCTGCTGCTTCATAGTAAAGTTTCAAGTCTGGCAGGGCAAAGCCTCCTCTTTCCTTTGCATCTGTTAATATTTTAAATTTTATTCTTGGCTTTTTGCCCTGCCAGACAAATCTGGATATATCTTTCTGCCACTTCTTGAAACAGTCCATTTTATCAATAATCTGCAGTGAGCGATAAAATCAAATCAATGCAGCAATATTTTCACCCCATGACTTTAAACTGAACAACTAGCATAAATGGGCCTGATGTGTGTGGTTTCCTAAGGGAACACATATAGTTAGGCTAGGTAGCTTCAGGGCTTTTTTTCAACCAGAACTCACCGGAACTCAGTTCTGGCAACTCTCAAGTGGTAAGCACCCGATTGCCATTATAGAGAACAAGGGAGGCATTCATGGTGAGTTCTGGCACCTTGTTTTCTAGAATAATAGCACTGGGTAACATGTTTATCCTCCAAGGAGCTCAGCATTCTGTCATTGGGTTTTAGACATTACATTCTCTCAACAATCCTGTGAGGTGGGTTGGCCTGAGAGAGTGTTACTGACCTCAGAAAACTTTACTGGGATTTGAACCCAATTTTCCCTTGTCTAAGTCCAGCTTTCTCCATATCTTTGCATTGGGAACAATACCTTTCTAGGAATAATTCCAATAGAAAAAGAATATGACAACAGTTTTGCACACATTGTTCCAGTTGCATCAGAACACAAGGCTCACACAGGAATCCTTTGCCCAACATGGGACTTGAACCTACAATGCTAAGGTTAAGAGCCTCATTTTTTACTGACTTTTGACAGACATGCTGTCTTCTGCTTTGTGGTCCACGCACTGTGAAAATAATAATGATTTGTACTTGTACACTAGACAATCAAGCCTTAATCAAGGGCACTTGTGTTATAATGGTTCTGTTTTTTACAGGGGCGATCCTGTAAGACAACAATATGCATGCAATTGCTATGCACTGCTTTCTTCCCATTTCACCTTTATCAACTACAAATGCACTGAATCTTTCAGGTTTTCCTTAAAGTATTTGTTCTACAGCAAATGCAGGCAACTTTCTGTGTCTTTAGATAATTCCACACTAAATTCTCCCTACCCTGAAGTCGCTTGAGGAAATCACATTTTCTTCCACTAGGTGGTGAGGTTGTAAAGCTAAGCTACTTAAAGCTAAGTAACCCATCCCAAAACCGCTAATGGTGTAAGGAAAAGAGCATCATACAATTGATTTTTGAAGCAACGAATGCCTCAGGCATTGCTGATCGTATTTGGATACTGCATACTTGGGAGGGGGGTGGAGTCCATTCACCATAACTGATCCATGCTGTTTGTTTCACTGAATGAATGTAGGCAGGGCACAAATAGTCTGAAAGAAGTTCCCCAGAAAAAAATGTTTGGTTGAGGTGACGCGGAATCTCAATAAAACCCAAAGACTGAGGCTGCACAGTTAAAGTTGATTTGGTGCTCTTGTGCAACAAGCCCCTTCCTCCCTCCTTTTCCTTTCTGAGAAAAGGGAAATCAACAAGGGGCGGGAAATGCACTGGAAAGTGTGAGACAGCACTTGCTTGACACAACATTGGCAATAAACAGCTGACATAGTACTGTACAGCTTCCTCACAAATGTGGTGCAAAATATTGCACAGTCATGAGTTTCCAACCGCAAAATCCTCCTGAGACACCTGTGCTTGGCACCTTCTCTGTTCTCCTCTAAGCACCAGGTGCAGCCTTTTCTATCCTTCCTTCATTATAATGTAGGGGTGGGAATCTCTGCCATCTTGAAGTTTCAGGCCTTTCCCCCCACTCCGACCATTGGCTATTCTGACTGGGAGTGATAGGAGCTGAGTCCAGCAGCATTTGCAGAGACCCCACCACTGTTTGCAATGGCTTGATCATTGTCTTTAGTTTAGTTGCCTTTCTGATATTTTGATCCAAATGTTCCTTTGACTTGCGACCTCCTCTGTCTTTCCCCCTAAAGTTTTATTTTATATTCTTGTTTGTGATTTTATATTTTGCAATATTTTAGTTGCTTTTGTAAGTCATCTAGAGAGGGTTCGAGGCTAGTTTCTGCGTGTATGGTTTGTGTTTGTAAATGCTGGGCACTTTCCTCTTTGGACCATAGGCTTAGTATGTAAGGTAGCATATTATAGATGGGAAGTACATGTTTTATATATAGGATGCTGTTGTCTTAATGCTAAGTCAGTCCACCAGTCCACCCCACTTAATCCTGTCTGCATCAGGAGTGGATGGAAGGAATGGCAGGTCCACACAAAGGCAGAATCCCAAATTTAATCCACAGTTCAATCTACAGCTTCACAAACCAAACAGTCAATTACACATTGCTCCTTTAAGTCATAAGGGACCCAAACCACTGCTTGTGTGAGCAGTCAGAACTCTAGTGCACTCACAAGTTTTAAGATGGCCCCACAAACAAACCTGCAATAACAAAGCCATTATTTCCTAGACCCACCTGGAAATGTCAGGGATTGAAACTGGGAGCTTCTGCGTATGAAACATGGGCTGCACAATCACTGATCTAATAGCTTCTACCAATACACCTGACAGCAATAAAAATAATGTTGTAAGAATTACCTAATTCAGATTGATATCCATGTAGCCCAGCATTCTCTTTGAAATGGTGGCCCATTAGATGCCTCTGGAAGCCTGGGTCAGTCTACCGATGAGGCATGGTGAGGCGACCGCCTCAGGTGGCAGGATCCGCAGAGGCAGCAGATCCCGATGTCAATCTTTATCCCTCACTTATTTCCGATGTAGATCTTCACTCACCCCTTCTTCCCTGGTGATGGGGGGCACCAGTTTGGGGTTTATCTCAGGCACCAAAATATATTGGGCTGTCCCTTCTGGAAGCTTATGAAGAGGCCACAACATTGTTGCCCTTTCTGTCTCCAGTATCCTCCACAGCAAAGGATAAACAAAGCCCTGATGTATTGCATATATTCATTCATAATGTGGTAAGGAAATTGCAGTGTTTTCTGGTTAAATCCTTTACTAGGCTCTTTCAACAGTGATCCTTTTATTGTGGAAGTGGTTTGAACTTCTTTGTGTTAAATCCAAATCTCCCCACCTCCTTCTTTGAAAGTACTTAATTAAATGTACATTGGTCGTGACTCCTGAGCTATAATTAAGATTAAGCAAAGTTTTTGAAGGGCGATGAAGCAATAAAATTAGGCCTCAGGAGAATTTTGACTCACAGAAGCAGCATAAAATTTGCCAAGATTGGAGTTTACGCTTGCTATGGCTTGCAAACATGCACATAGAATTTATGGGTTCCCTGTGCTCTTCCTGGCCTGGATTTCAAATGTATAATGAAATGCCCAAATCTTCCAATATCTGGACGCTTTTGCAGGTTTTTTTAAAAAAACGTATTTTTATTGAGATTTTTCAACATAAGATACAGTAAAAACCAAAAGAAGAGAGATAAGAAACAAACCAAGAGAAAAATAAAAAAGGAAGAAAAAGAAAGAAAACTATATATGTATATACCAGTAATACATATCCAACCAAAGACAACCAAGCATACCCTAAGCCACTCCCAACCTCTCTCACCACCAAGGAAATACAAGTGAATATTAAGAGAACCCACACAAGTGATGCTGACACAAAACTCCACATGTACGCTAAGTAGACGAATACATAACCACCAGACCCCACCCACCATTTCCCCTCCCCTTCTTTCCCCTCTTTATATCTTATACTGTATGCAGCACTAATGTCTCACAACAAATGAAACTGATCTGTAGAAAACACAACTTGAAAAAAAGACAATGCATGTATTTTTGTAAACTTAAGAAACCTTTAATAAAATATTTTTTTAAAAAAACAACAAAACCCAAGCCCTCTATTACTTTTATATATTATTCCTTATTCCACACACAGAAGAGTGAACCCTCCCAGCTCTCACCTGGGACCTTCCCCCTCTTTCCTCAGCCTCACACTCTGAGGAAGCCTCTCTGGCCTTCTTTCTCACGTAAGTCCCTTCATCTTCTGTCATATGACAACTCTTCCAACATATGATCGCTTTCAGATAAAGGTTGTAAATGAACAAATATAATGATATTTGGAATGTATTTATAGAAACCATAGTGACTCATGAATTGATGTATACCTTAGGAAAATAACAATCTCATCTACTTACATGTATACTACATAGTTTTGTAACCTCAATTGCATTTTATTGTCATTTCATTGTTCTTTTCCTCTGCTTTCTTTTGTTTCTATGTATTTCTTTCTTTCTTTTTTCTTCACTTTACTTCACTGTAAAGTTTTCAACAAAATATAAATAATAAAAAATTAAATAAGGGCCTTCTAGATTTTATGCCAAAAAGGTCACTTACTGAGAAATGGACAAGAGTTGCGGCCCTGGGGCTGGGGGACGGGAAAATGGTCCCCTTATTCTCGCAGCTGAGCATCTACCCATGAGCAGATCTGCTTATTAGAAGATTTTAATCTGCTGACAAGCAGCCACTTCAAGCTATGCAAGTGGAGGTTCTAGATCATGGTGAGTGTTATGTACTGAAGTTCTCACCCTGGGCCAGCAAGGGGATACTGTAGATAGTTATGCAAATGAAGGATCGAAAGTGACGTTCAGTGATTGGATAGTTTTAGAAAGTTGCTACAGTAACGTTGTACTCGAGCTCTATATAAGCAGGCTGACTGAGCCCTTCAGTTCAGTTCTGTTCTGGCCTCTGAATAAAGAAGAGCTGTTTGAAGAATCGCTGTGTCATCTGATATGTTCACCCACAACTTAACAGTGAGTTTCCACAATATAAAAAATCCATAGCTACTCCTTGCCATCTAAGCTACTATGGCTGCGTAGAATCGGCACAGTGTGAACCAGACTGTGTTTGGCCACAGTAAGTCTGAAAAGTTGTAACACTCACAGATAGAACTTCTTGGTGACACTAGCTTCTCTGGTTTATCTGCAGCCACATATTGTCCCTTTACCTAACCCCTTAATTTCCAAATTGGAAGTTTGCTCTTGGAGGCCATAGCAGTAGGAATAGAACAAATGACCTTTCCCAACTTTGACTACATTTGACTTTTTCCTTGAAAAAGCCTAGATGTACACAAGTACCATTTTCCCCTTTCGCTTGAGTTTTGCTGACTATGGCAAAAAAAAACTGCATGGAGAACGTAGCACTGAATAACTACTCTTAATGAGGAGCCTTGTTGCCTCTCTTCTCAGAAACTTGTGCTTATCTGAAATAACATCTTAATTAACAATTTTGTAAAGGGGTTGCTGTTTTGAACTGATTCTCGGTGTATAAGAACATACAAAGGCTCTTTGATCATCTGGTGTTCTACAGGAGAGATAAAGGTTGCAAGAAAATTGTTCAAGTTGTTTGTAATTCCCAGAAACCAATCCAACGTTTTGTATGTTATCCTCTCATCTGGCTTCTCCAGACAAGTGGTAGACTGACTTGCTGTTGTTTGTAGAAACTATATACAAGTGTTTCATGAAGATAAATAGAATCCTGAGATGTATGAAGTAGACATGGATGGATCCTTCTGTTTCTGGTACTGTGGCAGTTTCACATGCAGTCATTCATAAGTTGATTCCATCCTGTTTCTGTATTAATACACATCTGTGCATCTAAACATAGCTGTTTAGGAATCAATACAAAACTCTCATATAACATCCATAAATGGAAAATGCCTAGAGGGCTTAGATTTTGCACAGGGCATTGCCTGTTGAGCAATACAATGGAGGACCTAGTAAAGAATATCAATAGCTGCCAGAAATAGCAAGCAGTAAGCTCCTCGTCATGAGCTACACTAAAATAATCCAATACAAGGAATTGTTTACCTCTATGGACGCTGCTCAACAAAAAGGAACTATTCAAAAAGCATCAACATTGAGACCAGGGGAAACAAGCTTAGTTTTTAACATGCTTCAAAATGCCAGCTACAATTCAACAATGAACACAATCTCAAAAATGTTTCTAGCGTTACTTTTATGTTAAGTAGACAGAATTTGAGTTGAATGTTGAAGTTCTGTTTCTTGCATTGCTGGACCCAACATTTCTGGTAGATGTTATGAATTTTACTGTGCTTTTGATAAATTTGATTAAGCGTCATGCTTCTGGTACTAAACATTCAATATGCTCACTGTACGTTCCTGCAGTGGAACTGACAACACAGAAATAATGGCAAGGCCGCCAGAGTAATTTGAACTTCAAATCATTTCACAGAAATCCACTGTTCAGGAAAATATCGTTGAATATGCAATTTTCCAGTAAGTTTTTACTTGGCTAGGCTAGTGACTATAGAGGGATGCTTTCCATATTATAAAATTAGAGAGTGCACAGTGTGTATATAGTGGTACCTCAAGTTAAGAACTTAATTCGTTCTGGAGGTCCGTTCTTAACCTGAAACTGTTCTTAACCTGAGGTACCACTTTAGCTAATGGGGCCTCCCTCTGCTACCGCCGCATAATTTCTGTTCTCATCCTGAAGCAAAGCTCTTAATGTGAGGTACTATTTCTGGGCTAGCGGAGTCTGCAACCTGAAGCGTCTGTAACCTGAAGCATCTGTAACCCGAGGTACCACTGTACTGTGTTGGATCCAGACTGTCCCTTCTGTGAATGGAGAGGTTCCTACTCTTTACAGAAGGGAACTGTGTCTACACTGATCCCCCCTTCTCTCTGCAGTCACCAGTGTCATGTTTGGGTCACAAGTACATTGTGTACCCTTCTTGTGGAGACCCAGGATAAAACCCACTGTTTTTCCTTGGCACAACATTACATGATATTTGTTATATTATTATAACATATGGATTATTAGCCGCTCTGAGTTGTCTTTGAGATGCATTTTTTGTTTTTTAAAAATAATTTTTATTAAAGATTTTCTTTGTTTACAAAAGTGTGGACATTCTTTCTTTTCTCAGGTTGTAAAGTCTTTTCCATATATCAGTTACATATGATGCGAGACATTAGTGTTGTATACAGAATAAGGTTGGGGAAGAGGTGGGAAGAGCGGGGAGGGGGAAGCGGTAAACTTATACTTAGTGTGTTATGTGGGGTTTTTATGTCAGCATCATTTGGGTAGGTTCTCTTGTTAATTATATTTTCTTGGTAGTGAGAGAGGTTGGGGGCAGGGTATAGTTGGTTGTGTTTAGTTGGCTACAGTAGGATTTGTTTGGGGGGGGAGTTGTTGGGTTCGAGATCTATTTTTTAACATAAATAAAAAATTATGTTACCTTAAAGGTACTTACTCTGTGCCCTGTAGCTGCATAAAAACCAAAACAAAACATACAAGCTCTGCAAGTCTCACAGACAGGTTTGTCTTGATATTTTGAACAAAAATGGGTTCATTCAGAAGGCTTTTTTTTTTTACATCAATGCTCTAGAAATTAGTGGGCAGCCCAGGTAGTCTTCAACCTACTTCCTCTGAGAGGACTTTCTTTGAAGTCTGTGGGGCTACTTTGGTAGGCAGATCAAGGATTGCAATGTAATTGTTGTGGTGTTTTATAAATTTACATTGCAATGCTATGCATATCTACCAGGGGTGTCATCTTGCTCTCAGGATTTTGGGTGCCCACCACCGCAACGTTGATGTGTGATGTCACACGCACATGCCTGCATGTGGTGTCTCATGCACTATGAGCAGGCGTGTGTGTTTGTGACATTGCACATCCATGTCATGGTGGGCGGCAGCTCCTCTTCCTCCTCCTCTCCACTGCCAGCAAGGCACCCTTTTCTGCAGAGAGGGGCTCAGGCTTGGACTCAGCCTCCTTTCCCGAGCCTACCCGCCCCCCCCGGAAAAGGGTGCCTTGCTGGCTGGCTGTGTAGGGCAGAGCTGAACTGCTTCTCTCTGCCCAAGCCCCCACAGCCCCCTGGAGTTGGCTTCTATGGTATCTACTCAGCTGTAAGTCCTACAAAATTCAGAGGAGCCCTTACTTTGGAAAGCTGAAGAGCCCGGAATAATATCATGATCAGCTCAACCAGCTTGATTGCCCAGTTGGCCCTAGCAAATTTATTCTGGACAACTGACAGGGAGGACATTTGATTTAAGAAAGGACAAAGAGCTGCAGTCAGCAGATAAATCACAACTTGCAAGACTATCCAATTAATCATAGGCCTTTAATTTACCAATGTTGGCTTCCAGCTGAAAGTACAGTGCGTGCTTAGTGTGGTGTTCAGAGCTTCCCCACACAGGGTTCAAAGATCAAATTCATGGTTATCATTCCCTTTGATATGTGTCTTTGGAGAAAGTGTGCCCACCTGTTGAGAAGAAAGAAAACTCTCCTTTGGATGACTAAGAAGGAGGCCTTCCCCAATAGAGACTCACAAAATTCTAGGCTGAAAATGCTGAATAGAACTTTGCCAACTGGACACTGGAGGCCATTTTTGCTGATTCTGCCCTCTCCCTGCAGTTGCCTATGTAACTCAAATATCTCCTCCAGGGGGTTGAGGGATTCTTTGGAGCAGTATGGGAAGTCGTGCTAGAGACCTGAGTAGGAAAGGGAAATGAGTGAAAATTCCTACTCCTCCCTCTACTGGGAGTCTCTTCACTGTGCTGGAATCAAACAGAAGGTGCCTTTAATAATAATAATAATAATAATAATAATAATAATAATAATAATAATAATAATATATGATTTATTCCCTGCCCATCTGGTTGGGCTTCCCCAGCCACTCTGGACAGCTTCCAGTAAAATATTAAAATACAGTAATGCATCAAACATTAAAAGCTTCCCTAAACAGGGCTGCCTTCAGATGTCTTCTAAAAGTCTGGTAGTTGTTGTTCTCTTTGACATCTGGTGGGAGGGCGTTCCATAGAGAGGGCGCCACTACTGAGAAGGCCCTCTGCCTGGTTCCCTGTAACTTGGCTTCTCGCAGTGAGGGAACCGCCAGAAGGCCCTCGGCGCTGGATCTCAGTGTCTGGGTAGAACGATGGGGGTGGTGACGCTCCTTCAGATATACTGGACCAAGGCCATTTAGGGCTTTCTGATTGCAGAACATTTGGTCTGGATCCAAGAAATAACAAAGCAATTAAAGCCACACCAAAATAAAAAAAAGACAAGCAGTAGAATTCTGTGGATGTTAACTCAGAAGGAAGTCCCATTGTGGCTTATGTCCCTTTTCAGAGAGTACCTTAGCTCTGGTCTACACAAGCAACAGACTTAAGGTAGCAGGTGAGTACCGACTTGGTGCAACGGTCTGTACCACTTCAAGGTGCGGGTGAAGGGTGTGGGTGGGTTTCACATTTTTGAATGAACCCTTGCATTAAAAAACAATCATCAGACTCCCCTGCAAGAAAAAACCAGCACACCAAATAACAGGTAGGCTGAGTCGATCCTTTCTCCATGATGTAATAGTTTTCTATTGCATTTAATAATAATAATTAAGAAGCCTCCCTGGAAAAGACCTTGATGTTGGGAAAGATTGAGGGCACAAGGAGAAGGGGACGACAGAGGACGAGATGGTTGGACAGTGTTCTCGAAGCTATCAGCATGAGTCTGACCAAACTGCGGGAGGCAGTGGAAGACAGGAGTGCCTGGCGTGCTCGGGTCCATGGGGTCACGAAGAGTCGGACACGACTAAATGACTAAACAACAACAACAGCAACAACAACAACTAATAATAATAATAATAATAAGGATCACATAATAGTGGTTACCCCTCCACTTGGCATTTGCTCCTTCATTCATGTGGAGATCAGGCTAGAAATGAAGGATGAACTTTCCTCAGGTTATCACTGCTTAGGCTTTTTTTTTTTTTAGTTTCTCACCTTCACGGCACTGAGCACATTACTTTTTGTAGGGAAACTTAAAATACCAGAAGCTTAGCAAGAATGATGAGCAAAACAACTATCTATACAAATATCTATACTGTGTTTCATTGGGATACTCTTCTACCAGGGAGGAAGTTTAAGGCTAATGCATCGCAGCCATAGTGATTTCAAAGGGGGAGATGATGGAAGTGTATAAGGCTAGATAGCTAGAATGACTCTCAGGAATTAATAATAAAATTATGAATAAACATACATACATTCTGACTGTTTAAAGAAGAGATGCATTAGCTGTTCCTTTTTGTTGCAGCTGTTGTTGTTTATCTAAGCCTTTTCTGTTCATTCAGGCAACACATTAAGGTTTCTTTAAATGACAGTAAGAGGGATGAAAATGTGTTATTTTTCTCAAGTGAATGTTGATGTCCTTGGTGAATAAAAAGCTTCCAAATGCAGAAGCATAAGGAAACTTTTCATAATCATGATGCATATTTGTTATTAACACTTGATGCATATAGCTGATGAAGTGCAACTTAATTAATTGGTACACTAATCATGCTTCCAGAAGATGCTAGAAGCCTCCATTCCAAGATGGGTAATGGAAAACTGGTGGAATGGAGGGAACCAGTGGGACGTGGTTATCCCTGGATATAAACTCTATAGGAGGGAGAGGGAAGAATGTACTGGAAGTGGTGTCTTTCTGTACGTCAAAGAGCATCAAGTCCAACAAGTTAGAAATCCCAAAAGGCAATAGAATAATTAAGATATCTTAAGGCAACAATGTTGCACCATTTTCAAAAGCATTTCTTTTGTGGGGAGAATGCAGAAATCCAAATTCTAGATCAAATCCCATTTGTAATTTTTATACTGGGGTCTGTAATACATAAGTACCACTTGCAATATAGGTAATAGAAGGGTGTGAGGCTCCAGTTCTCCTTGAATACTTCTTTGCATTAGCTCCACTACTAAAGAGACAAGCATTTTTACTGTTTAGGGCTTGCTTCTTCGGGATTTAGAATGGCTGAATACAACACTTCAAAAAGAATTGCACCACCACACACAGTTGCTATGCTTAATTGGTACATTTGGATTTCAATCTACACAATTTTGCCATTTTTCATATAGCTCTCTCTGTCTCTGTTCCTCTGAGAAATCTCACTGATACATAATTTTCTTATATAAAATAACAATGCATTTTAACCTATGATTCTGAATGATTAAACAGTTGGGGTCTTAAATAATAATGAAATTAAAGATATTTCTCCTCCACTTGGTGTTATACACAGAATATAGTAAATCACAACTCCCATTAGCGTAATTTTGTCGTTAAGAGTTACTGCAGGAAGACTAAGGGCTTACAAATCAAGTGCAGAAATGTATTCTTCATTAAACCTTTCACAGCCATGATTATATATTGATAGTTTTTCCTCACACAGTCAGATTAAGGTTGGTGTTGCTAAGTGCATTCTTTATGTTAGTGTGGTATTTATGACTCTCATATCATCTTTTCTGTTTCTATTATCATCCTTAATGTGAACGTTGCCAAACTGAAAATCTTTGTTGAGTGGAATTCATTTGCAAGACAAACTTTGGTAAAATACCAATGTGCTCCATGGCTCATATGCGCTAGAAACGTGTGGTTTTAAAACTATGAGGCCTATAGCATTTTATATGTGATAAAGGCCAGTCACAAAAGTCCTCTCAATCCAGTATGTCCTCAGTGTGATGTTCCCAAGGACTCAACATGTGAATAAAGAGCTTCAGAGAAAGGGTTGACGCTTCCTAGTGGCAATATCCACAACGGCATGTGCCATGAATACTGTGAAAGATTGCTACCAGGGACCTGAAGTAAAGCTTCTGAAGCTTAATAAAATACATTAGACAGATAAAAGCCCCACCTTTGTCTTCTATTTTACAAGTCTACAAAAGAAGACAAAAGCCAGTCTTTTCTAAGGAGAGCTAGCTATGATTCACAGCTGATTCATACAGTACACCTCTTCACAGAATACTTCTTCATTCCATACCCCCACCCCAGCTTCTCTTCCATAAGGATTGAGGTATAATTCAGTTTGGCTACTTGATTCATGCGCCCCCAAACAATACAGGAACTGAAATGGCTATCCCTGGAAAATTGCGCTTCTCCGAATTTTGCACTGCTGTTCTCCAGTCAAAAATGTGTACCAAAGATGTGTATATTAAGGGAAGGGGTGCATTAAAATGTGCATATTAGCTAAAATAACACAAAAATGCATTCTATTATATTTGCACGTTGCTTGCATATGAGGAGAAATGTGAACTAAAATGCCAATGAATTTTTATGAGACCTTCGTTAGATTGGAAAAGCATAACTGACAAGGAAAAGGAGAAACTGAAAGGGAGAGCCCCAGGGGTGAGAGATTTGGGTGATTGTAAAGATGCAGAAATGGTTCATGAAAAGTTTTCCAAAAGCAATGGATCTGGTGTATGGACCTGAAGAGGGGAGTATTAGGCAGAGGAAGGAGCAAGTCACAGCATGGGAACAGAATTGTAACAAAAAACCTAGTGATTGACAGCCGCTGAAATGAGGCAAGAAAACAGATAAATTCCAGGACAACAAGATTTTTAAAAGTAAAGACTAGAAGGGTGATATTTCTGTAGAACATATTGCAATGACTTTAAGTGTAGAGCTGCTGTGATTACGAGAGGATTATGTGGAATTTAGCTTAGGCATTCCGAATTAATTGAGGAATCGATGAGGAATCTTTGCTGATTTGTTAAATTATCATGTTTTCTTCCAAGCCAAGATTTTTTAAAAAAGGAAATGAAGAAAGATGTCTGTAGCCAGGCCATTTACAACAGCTCAGATGTTGAAATAGTTTTTCACACTGTCAAGGGATTATTTCTTAATTAGGTTTCTAAACAGACCTAGGATTTTCCAGATTTTTTCTTTCTCAACAATTCATAGGAACAGAGGAACTTGCCTCATATTGAGTTAAACACTGGTCAATGTTGTACACTGACAATGTAGCATTGTCCACACCAGGTGTGGAGAACCTTTGGTCCTCAAGATGTCACTGAACTACAGCTCCCATCAGCCCAACCACCAAAGCAAAAAGGTGCAAAATGCAAGATACCCTATTTGCATACCCTATTTATACCAGAATAAGCAAGTGCTAGTGAAGAAGAAGAAATTTTGTTTATAATTCATATTAACTTTTTTTTAATGGGGATGGGACAACTACTAAGTAGCATGGTGTCATGGACTGGTTGGATGCAGAAGAATGGTGGGAGGAATCAGCTGGGGAATCACCAAGGGAAGAAGGCTCAGAGCCAGAGGGTTGATGGTGGGATGATGATGAGTGGTCAGAGAGGGAGATGGGGGGTGGGGGTGGGATGTGTTGGAAACTGAAGGGGTAACAGGGTTTAGTGAGAGGGAGAGTCTGTGACAGAGAGCAGTTCAGATTTGGAGGTAGAAGCTGAAGCAGGAAAGGAGGGAGGTCAAGAGGCAGAGATGAGTCTGGCTGGTGAAGAGGCACAGTTATCTCCCTCTCCTGCTGTGACAAGCTCCTCTCCACCCTGGCCTCTTAGAACCAGAAGAGGCACAAAGAGAGTGGAGAAGTTCCCTTCACACAGGTGCAGTCTCAGATTGCTAGGGCAGGCATCCCCAACCTTTGGCCCTCCAGATGTTTTGGACCACAGTTCCCATCATCCCTGACCACTGGTCCTGTTAGCTAGGGATCATGGGAGTTGTAGGCCAAAACATCTGGAGGGCCAAAGGTTGGGGATGCCTGTGCTAGGGGGAAACCATGAAGAAGAGAGGACTTAGGCAGCTGTGGAGAGGTAGGGACCTTTGGTCTCCACAACTGCTTCACGGGGGGCAAGACCTGCCAGAGAAAAGTTGCTGTGCCCATTAGGCCTGATACTCCTGTGCCAAACCTGTTTTTGCTAATAAAGAGCTAACTCCAGCTTGCTCAGTTTGGTTTCCTGCTGTCTTGCTCCTGTCACTTAGTGGCACTGGTAGAATTATTACAATCTTTAGTGCTTCACTAATAACCTGCAAGGGCATTGTCTGCTTGTTCGTGGGCAATGAAATTAAATAACTTACGTAGACAGAGGACATCAGAGAATATCCTTCACGGATTACACTTAGTTTTATTGTTTCAGCACAGCATGATGAATGCAGAAGGGAGAACCACAGCAAAGGGAGAAATTTACGCTGCAGTGAAGCACTGCCAGTAATACAAAGGAATATATATGAGATTTAGTACTACGTGAAATGTGACTGAACTATTGTGGATGCCATCTGCAGGAGAAAATGCTTAGTTCTGGGTGCTTCAAGGAGAAGGTGATTGTGAATATCGGGTATTTGTTCTGTGAGCTGCCCTGAGACCTCTGGGTATAGGGCGGCATATAAATTCAATACATAAATAAATAGTTTACTTGATGCCCACGAACTGTCTGGCAGATACAGGGAGTGTGTGGCTTTCCAGATGTTTTTGGACTCCAGATCACATCAGCCCCAACCAGAGATGATGGAAGCAACAGTCCGGCAACATCTAGAGGGTCACAATTTCACTATCTCTCCCACACAGGGACTGCAGGAACTTCCATGGCCTCTTATGAGAATTTTAAAGAAGTAGCAGGTGCAACATGGGTGTGTAGCAATGGCAGTGCTAGGCAAGTGGTACCATATACTTCATCCCCCAAAGCAAATCCTCTCTCTGTTTTTTCCTGCACAACTCCCTATGCTGGTTCTTTGGTGTCTGCATTCTTGAAGTTTCATTTATGATCAGAGCACTCAGAATTTTGTTTGCTAGCATTTATTGGAATGTCACAGTCTGTTTCCCATGCAGGTTTCATAAAGCCATTCTTTGTATACATCAGTTCAATATATGTAATGTGGGACAAAAGTACAAAATGGGCACCCACTCCCTTTTCTCACAGAATGTCTACAAGGATAAAAATGATCTAGATGAAAGTCTACTGGATCGATAGTGGTTTAGGAGATAAAGCTGGATTTTGAAGAGGAAGGGCTGGTTTAACTCCTATATAAGGTACAGACTCACCAGGTGATCTTTTAAAGTCACTGTCTCAATCAGAGGACCATATCACACTGCAAACAGAAGCAGCACCATTAGGCTAAAGATGAAAATCTCAAAGCCCTTTGTATAAATAACGGACTAAATCATGATAATGGTGACTATGAGTCGTGTTCAGCAAAGTCATACTCAGAGTAAACCCATTAAAATTAATGGACTAGTCATTGCTAACATCTGCTGATTTCAATGAGTCTACTCTGACTTAGTCAGATAAAACCCCAAATTTATATCACCATAATGTTGGCTAGTGCCTTAAGGAGATTTTAGCCAGATAAAACATTTACTACAGAGCGCAGAGTAAAATAGAACTGGCTGGAATTTATATGCATTGTCGCAGGAGGAAATTAATATTCTGACCTTTTTGTTCGTTTGTAAACATTTTTGCCCCCAGCAGTTTAATCATGTTGACCTTTTCCCTCTGAGGCCACTTAAGGCTTTGTGGGAGGGGAGAGAGAAACCATGCTTTCCTCCTGCACAGGTCAGCTGTAATGCATCCAAGTAGAGTACAAAGCCATAAGTACTGGAAGTTGCCCTATGGGGAATTGCAGTTCCCATACACTTATGATTCCTTTGGGGGTCACACTTCTGCCCAGAGGCACAACCAGAATGAAGTTGGAAGAGGAAAACAAGTGTTCCCGCCAGAAAACAGAGTTATAATAAGTATGTTCTGCTTGGGCTTCATTGGAAACACATTTTCTGATGGGAAATGGTTAGGTGGGGCCATATCTAGAACACACCTAGAATGAAACAAGAAGCAGATGATTCTGTTAACTTCTGCAAGTCATCTGTGAAATCTGTTCTCTTGCTATTAAATAAAGTACATTATACATGGTTGGCCTGTTCAAAAATAACTGTTTCCAGGGCTAAAGCATTTGCATTTATTTTGCTAATATAGCCTCTCCAGATAGATTCACAGCAGGCTGCATCTTAAAGAGAAAAAAGAAGTTTTTATTTGAAGGTCTCAATGATAAAGCAGTCAATTAATTTAAAAGCTATAATGCACAAAAATGCAATATTAAATAAACAGTTCAAATAAATCATTATTTATCTCTGACTGTTAAATACTTGCCTTTAAAAAACAAAAACTCTTAATTTTATATGAATGAGAACCATTAACCCCTGATTATGTTGTATGTATTCCTATCATTTCAGGAAATGAAAGCCTACTTGTACCTCAGGAGACTGGCTAGGAATAACTTTTGCCTCTGTGAACAGTAAGGACAATCAAATGTAATTACCCTGTAAATGTTCTCAGTAGAAATGGCCTGCCATATGGGAAATTAGCAGAATTAGTTAACTAAGATAATTTTTGTTTTTACTGTACGTGGCTGTAATGAGGATATATGCTGACAGCTTTGTCAATTTCCACTGCAGTGGACATTATGCAATCTGCTTTAGTTCATGGATTGGTGTAGTACTCATTCTTCTGTTTTTTAAAAAGAATTTTTTTAAAAAGCAAAACTGCTAATTGCTTTTAAGGGTTGATTGTTGGTAGAAATCTTTGACATCTACATTCCTTCTTGACTTGGCCCTTTTAAACAAAATGGTACATCATAAAACCTGTAAAGGTTAGCACTCATATAGGCTGTCACAATTATATAATAAGATAGGGCTGTCATACGTTTGGATTTTCCCAGACATTATAGGGATTTCAAAGGCAGAATTGACGTCTGGGAAATTTCCAAAAGGTGGCGCTTTATCCTGGATCTTATTCAGGATCTTATTCAATTGAAAAATTGCTCAACAACTTTCAGGGTGTTCTAGTTTTTACTTTTTGAATATGGCAAGCCTAAACAAGAGTTGGATCTATTGGTAATGATGTCTGTACAAAACTGAACTGAATTCTTGGAGACAGAAATCTATGCACAACATGAACAGCCAGTTAGAAATAAACTGCACACAATTCAATGTGGCGTATGTATGTATGTATGTATGTATGTATGTATGTATGTATGTATTTAGTACACTGCCCTATACCCGCAGGTCTCAGGGCGATTACAACATAAAATCCCAGTATAAAAATACAACATAAAAATAAAAACAACCCAATAAACCTCCCTCCCCAACACATTTTAAAAGGGCTTTCCATGTCAATCAGCCAAAGGGCTGGTTAAAGAGGAATGCATAATGAAGGCAGCGGCAGAACCTCCCTGGGGAAAGCACTGCAAAAATGGCAACAAAAGTTTCAAGGAAGTAGCAGCTTCTCAGAGCAATTTGAACTGTACTTATAAGGTGAAGGAGTCCGTTGTCCTCCAGTTGTTGTTGTACTCCCAACTCCCATTAGCCAGCATGGCCAACGGTCAGGGATGGAGGGAATTGTAGCCAAGAAACAACTTGAGGGCAACAGATTCCCCATCCCTGCTAAAGGTTCGTGTTACTCTGTTAATGGCCTTCCTATGAATGGCAGGCTGGCAATTTCTGTAAGATATCCTAGAAGCGGACAGTAGTATCTGACTCCCTTGTTCCGTTAGCATAATAATTTCTGCTTGCGCAATGGGACTTCCCTCCCCTTTTCTGCCCTGTGCATGCTCCATGCCCTCTCCAAATCAAATGCATTTGGATACGCCATCCTTCCTCATTGAAATGCACACCTAAATGCACATTCAAATGCACTTTCCATTGAAAGCCATGCAGTGGATGTATAACATCTGTACTGAAATGCGCATTAGGTCCCTCAATTTATTTATTCATTATTTTACTTATTAAATTTATACTGCCCTTCATCTAAAGATCTCATGGTGGTTCAAAGCATAAAAATGAAAGAGAAAAACACAAAATGCATAATAGACTTCTCCCACAACTGATACACAGAGGCATATGTTTGCAGATATATCAGGACAGCTGTGATCAGTTTATCAAAGTACCATGGAGACAGTAACAGCCTAAATAATCCTTTAATATATCTCTCTCTGACCTCTTTCTGATCTCTGTCATACAAATGCTTATTATTCACACACCCATTTCCCCAAGCATATAGAGTTCCTCAATTGTTAAATGGGCAAATAGGCATTTTTTTTATCTCTGTGACAAGAATATGTTTAAGAGGTACTGGAGCAGACTTTAAATATATAAGAAATGTTTGAGGAAGCAGTAGAGTGCTCACAATGACCCATAGAATACCACAGCAATAGTCAAGATTCAAGATGGGTGCATTTCAATTAAAATTCAGGGAAGCTTCCAGAAAACATCCCCTGCCCTCCCAGTAGCCCACTTTCCCTAAGGAAAGTATGGAAATTATTTTACTGGCTATTTCAACAACAGTCTGAGAAAGCACCTCAAAGTCTAATGGATATACTGCTTCTAGGCAGGACATTGAGCAAGGCAATTGTTCTTTCAATCATTCTGCAATGAATGTATAACACATTAAGGAAAGGGAACATCAGAGAACCAGCCTCAGCCAGCCAAAATCCTCCTGTTCTCTTAAATGTCTCCAAGCAATCTGCTTTGCAGCCCTATGTGTCTGGAATGCTTCCCCAAAACACCAAGGTGTTGCCAACTCTCAGAATCTGCCTCTTTCAGAAAGTGCAAATTAGGTAGGTTCACCTGTACAGGAGAAAGGAGTCACATTTCTCCTCCTTGCACAATGTCAGTGCATCCGAGCATATTCATTTCCCATTACCTATGTTTCATCCTCCTCACCCGTAGTTGCCTCTCAAATGCCTACATTTGAACTACAGTAGCACCTCGGCTTGCAGGTGGTGCTGTGGTCTAAACCACTGAGCCTCTTGGGCTTGCTGATCAGAAGGTCGGTGGTTTGAATCCCCACGACTGGGTGAGCTCCCGTTGCTCGGTCCCAGCTCCTGTCAACCTAGCAGTTCGAAAGCACGCCAAAAAGCGCAAGTAGATAAATAGGCACCACTCCAGCAGGAAGGTAAATGGCATTTCCGTGCTCTGCTCTGTCTTCAGTGTTCCATTGTGCCAGAACCATCATAGTCATGCTGGCCACATGATCCAGAAAAACTGTTTGTGGAACGGACAAACGCTGGCTCCCTTGGCCTGTAAAGCAAGATGAGTGCTGCAACCCCAGAGGCATTTGCGACGGGACTTAACTGTCAAGGTTCTTTTACCTTTACCTTTTTAGCACCTCGGCTTACGTCACCCTTGGGTAATGTAAACTTCGGGTTGCGACAGCGGCAAACCCGGAAGTGTTGCGCTGTGTGCGCATGGGCAGAAGTGGTCTGCTGCCACGTGCGCATGCACAGAAGCGGTCTCTCTGGTTGCGAGAAGCTCAGGATCCGACCGAAGCTCCGGAACAGATCCTGTCTGCAACCGGAGGTACCACTGTATAAGGACTTTGGGGGAGGGCTCTGTGTTTTGTATAGCTTTCTTCTCCATATGTCAAGAAATTGCAGGAAGACTATCTCTTTAAGTCATCTCTTTTGAGGCTTATTTACCCAAATATTTTGTTCTGGTCTACATTTGTGTCTCTAGTATTGCAGGTTTCTAAAAGCAGGTGTTAGTCCAAAGCAAACCAGCAAAACAGTTTGAATGCAAAGCTTGCAAACTCCCTTCTGCCACTCAGACTTCCAGTCATTGTTCATTCTTTTCACAGCAGAAAATTGCTGTCGTTTTCTCTTACATTCTTTCCCCAAATTGGCCAAGTCGCCATCTCTAGAAATGTCAGTTTGCAGAGGATAAAGAAGAGAATCATGTAAAGTCTAAGGCGGAAGGCCCAGAATTCTTCCCCAGCTGCCCAATCAAAGCATTTTTCATACAATTCAGTTGCTCACATGCTGGGCATTGGGCCTGTTAGACAGCATGATGCTCAAAACATGCGCTGGCTGGCATTCCCCTTGTGGGAGTGGAGGGCAAGGGCACACTGTATCTGAAACCAGAAGGATGCAGTACTTAATGAGCTTTGGGATGAGGACTGGCTTGAGAGGCTGCCCTTGCCCTGTGCTGCCCCATTCATTTATCAGACCAGAAACCATTGCACCCCAAAAACCATTGGCGATTACAGAAAGGGGTTATCCAATTACCATTTTGCAGCCGAATAGAAATGGATTTTTTAAAAACCCCAATTTGTATTATTTTCATAATATGTTGTCCCTTATTTAATAGAAATTGTTTGGCTTACACCTCACAATTGGTGTTAAGGGAGCACCTTTAATTTTCTACCTTATGCTGTAGTGGTCTAGTGAAAACATTGGGTAATTCTGTCTGATTTTTTAATCTATTAATTGGAAGATTCAGTGAGTTGAATAGATTCTGTGCTAGTGAGCACTCCAAGGCATCTTTGTGGTGAAGGGACACTTACCTAACCAGCCCTTCATGGCTGACAGGTGAGAGAGGTTATGGAAGGGGAGCTACCCTCAGTTCTGTGGCTGCCTAGTGAAGGGGCACTCAAATGGCTTCGGGCTTCTTAGCATATCTTTAAGCCCATCTTTTCTGCTTGAAAAAGCTTTGACTAAGGCTCCATTGCATGTATGGGGAAGTAGCAGTTTTAGAATCACGAACGGAAAAATAAATACATTAATTTCCCAACTTAGCAAGAATATGGGATTTATACAGATCATTGTTCAATAGTAGTGCAATGAGATTCAGGATTAAACACAAGCTTTAAAATGGGAATGGGAAATGGTCTTTTTTGATGCAAAGGCTTGTTAGATGAATGCACCATTTTATTTATGCAGGAAAGAAGAGAAAATAAAATGCCGCAACTCTTCCTTGGATTGAATACTTCCAAATTCTGTGCAATCTCTTAACAGAATAGCTTAGGGGTGGAAATCAACAAATACAAGACAGGACAGAATTTGAAAAGGTAATATGGAATTGCAAAGGATTTCTTTCAAAATTTTCTGTATTATTATTGAAATATGAAATGGAACTAGAAGAAAAGCCATTTATATGGTAAAATGGGTGCAAAACACGAGAGACAATACTTTCATGGAGACATGAGAAAGTCTGGAAAGATTGGAACTGGCCCAAGACATTTTACTGCCTGAGGTGAGGGACAAGATGGAAACTTCCCCCTTCCAACTCCATGTTCAGAAGCTGACTGGACTAGCAGTTGAAAAGTGACTTGAACACTGGCATTGTCTTTCACCACAACTGAGAGCAGCAGGCTAAACTATAGGATAGTGGCCAGGCTGTGTGGTACATACAGCTCCAACATCTTGCCACTGTTTCCTGCTCCCTAGCACTTGCTGCCTGAGGCAGCTCCCTCACACTGCCTAATGGTAGGGCCAGCCCTGACAAACATCATAAATTATCACTAACTCTGGCAATTAAAAACAACAACAACGTTACAATGTTTTGACAAGAAGACATACTTTCCATTTATTCTGCTTATAACTGGAGTTATCAAAAATGCTGGAAATGTCAAAAGCAAATAGGGGACTTCATATTTTCTGGGAATGTGGGATGGTGGTGGGGGAAGATCCACATACAAAATACATGCAAGTACATAGGAACATAGGAAACTGCCTTTGACAGAGCCAGACCATTGCTCTATCTAGCTCATCACTGCCAGCCAGACCATTGCTCTATCTAGCTCATCACTGTTTATATTGACTAGCAGAGGCTCTTAGGGACTGCATTCAGGAGACTCTGCCAGCTCAATAAAGGAAGGAATTTAATCCACACAGACAAAAGTGAGCAGGCAAGGACAAGCACAGGCCAGTCAGCAGATTTGTTTGGTTCCTAGAGCAGAGTCCCCCATGGCAGGTAGACATCAGAAGAGGTTTGTTTTCACTTCTCGCCTAAAGTTCAAGGACCTGCACAGCTGGTTTTGTTAGCCAGTTGTTAACATGTTTTCTGTTCATTGCAGAGTTTTGAAAGTAATAATAGTGTTGCCCATTTATTCCACAAAACACCTTGCACCATCATTCCTGTTAGGAGGCCAACCCTGTCGCAAAACAGGACCAAGAAGCAGAATTGGCCTTGCAGGAAATACTGGATGCCAAGATTAAAGGTCTTTGATGCAGTTCTGAAGAGAAAGAAATTAATCTCCTCCCTCCTGATTTTACCTATCTCTGCCTCAGAGAAACCTTGGAAATTAATTATAAATGCTGTCTCCCACTTCATGAAACTGAATGCTTGAACATATGGTGCAGGTGTTACTAAGATAACACCTAAAATAAAGTTTCTTGAATTCCTGTCAGCCTGGCTTCTGGTGTAGTTTTTGAAACTGTTCTTGAAACATTAACCATTATCTAGATAAGTGGATGCATAACCAATTTATCCCAGTTCAACCAGGGTTCAAGGTGTCAGGATATCATTCCAGATATATACATAAAAATACTTAGTCACATATACATTATGAGTGAAAAGTTCTTTGCCATGCAGTCTAGAACCACAGAATGCTTACCAGGGCATAACTTTTATTTGCACAACAAGATAGAGGTTAATATGCATTTTCCTACTAGTAATAATATAAACCAGGGGTAAAATTGCAAACTGATCTTTTTTTACCTGGAGCCAAGGTGAACCTTAAGACTGTCATCTCCTTTTATGGTGGGAGGGGGTTGTGATAATTTGTACCCACTGAATAGAACCAGACTTATAGATGTTTATCTGGTCCAACTGCTACATTCACAAGTGAGTGTGACAGCCACTTTTGCCTGTTCTGTTTGCACAGCAGCATTGTTAATCTTTACTTATGATACATTTACTATTTAATAATACCCTTTGATTATGAGTTAATGTAACTGCTATTTAAGAAATAATGCATGCTAACGCCTTTCTACACAATTTGATGCCTCTCTGATTCCATAATTGCCAGTTTCCAAGGATATTATGCCACAAAACCTGAAGAAATAATTGCTTGTTTCATTGCAGACAATACATTTCAGAGATGCATAGAGCTTAACTGGCAGATTTGTAACAGTGTTGTAAAGGCAAAACGAAAAGAAATGCTAAATGTGGAGTAAGATTGGGCTATGTAAACGTGCATAGCAACAGCAGCCAAACCTGTTGCAAGGGTAAGATTTATTTTATGCAAATGCTGTTTAGAAAGTTTCATGCCTGAGGAAAGGCTGTTTCACACCAGCAGTGCGTGCCAACATAGAGGACAACAAAAATGCAAAACTGGTTTCTGAAAAATAGGGTACATTGGAATATGCAACGACTCAACTATAATTATTCTTATTTGTTGTTTACTATAGAGGCACTGAAGTTTAGATGAACAACAGCAGGTTTTTGTGTAGGCTTGTTTTCTTAAGTTCACAACTGCAAAATGAATGAGTGCTTTCAAGTATTCATTTCTAAATACTGTTTTGAGGACTGGGTACCCTAAGCAAAAGCTTGTGTTTAAATCATTTTGAAATCCATGCAAGTAACAGGACAATTCATCCCTATACCTGCCTATTCAGAAATAACTCCCTCACAGTCACAGTATACATTCATGTGGACCATAAAATAGCTACCAATGGAAATATTTCAGTCAATGTTTTAACTATGGCAACGGACTAATGAAACAGCACTAAGTTCTGCTAGTAATTGTATTCCAAAAGAAAGAGACATGAGTTAATGTCCCCAAGTGCCAGAACTACTTGTTCCCATTTGTAATTGGTGTGTCAGAGGCCCATAGCAGGAGGTGATGTACTGTATATATCATTGTCTACCTTGACTTATTAATAAGGTCTCTCAGTGGTCTGACTGAAGATTGACTCATCATCAGAATAAATTCTCAGATGCCAATTGGGCAAGTTCAAACAAGTCATGGGTATTGTAATTCAAGTCTGAGTATAGACTACCTGGCTAAATTAAAACAGCAAGCTGGGAATCTTCTTAATTAAAATAACAACAACTTTTGACATTTTAATCCAGCCATACATATGCGACATATACAGACAATAAATCATGCCTTTTAAGAGAATTGTGGTCACAAATGTGCAACATTTGATGAGAAATGAGCCTCACTTCCCCATTATGGAATATAGACGGTGACATTGAGGATGTGTGAACTTGAAAGAAACTCATTTGGAGAATGGATTTAAAACAAAAAACAAACCCTTCCATATGTGTGTGAGTACCTGTCACTCTGTATGTAATATGTCTGTTTGTGTGATAAAGAATGAATCAATCTGATTATCAGGTGGCTTAGAGAACTAACAATAAAAGGCCATTTTAATAACCTGAGAAACAGGTCTGGCTTAATCAGAAAGCACTGGTTAAGAGAAATCTGCTCTGCAGGAGAATGTTGGGAATGGTTCCTATGTGGCTCTGTAGATGTTGTCGGACTCTGACTCCCATCAGCTGCAGCCAGCATGGCCAGCAGTCTGGGATAATGAGAGGAGAACTCCAACAGCATCTGGAAGTCCACAGCTTCCCAATCTCTACACTAAAAGAAAGCTTTCCTTCTCTTAACTTTGTCTTCTACTTCTGCTCATCCCTTTCTTGTATAATTCTTGTCCCTAATTGATGCTTTTTGCAACTCTCGTTAGCCTTTTATATGCATTCTGCTATTAGAAACATTCTCTACTTTGTTCAAATAGAAATATTTATTATTATATATGAATAAAGTTGCAATCCTATACCCACTTACCTTCGAGTATGAGTCACTGAATTCAGTGGGACTTACTTCTGAAAGAATATTTATATGAAATCCTAATCCCACGTACATGAGAGAAAGTCTCATGAACTCATGAACTTCTGAGTAGACATTAATTAGCTGGTACTGACAGTATCTTGTAACAAGGTTTTACATTTTACTCCTTATACTGGAAGGACCTGGTTTTCTAAAACTGTCCAATTTGCATACAGCATCCACATGTCCTTGGTTAAATATTTCCTCTTAGAATTCAAATCCTTTGCAATTACTTGAACAACTCCCCTTATATTGATGATTTCTCATCTATAGGGGTGGAGAACCTATGGACCTCCAGATATTTTGGGGACTCTAGCACCCCTCAACCCTGCCCATTCAGTTGCCCATTCAGGACATCACTGCAAATGAAAGCTTGCATCCATATGATAATGTATTCCATGAGTCACAGCCTTACTGGAGCATCTCAGAGTTGCCATTTATCTTTCACCCAAAGATCACAGGGCAGTTCACAACATAAAAATATAAAATGAGAAAATAAAATACATAATAAAAAAGTTTGTGCGTACAGAAAGTGTACTGAAAGGATTTTGAAACTGTCTATAAAAAGAGTATAGTCCTAGGGATGTGACAGATTGTTACTTCTTTTCAATTCAGTAGTCTATTCTTCCAGATATGTTCTTGTTCATAAAATATACATTATAAGAGAAATCAGTTGGTAAAGAATGGTAACTTGCCTGTACTTTTTACAAAACTGGCTTGGTAATGACAGTGTCATTGCATTAGCAGCACTCATAATTGCCACCTTCATCACAAGGGAAATAATGTAATTCTAAGTCTGTTCACTCCAGCCAGCTAATACAAGTCTCACATTTTTTTCCCTATAGATGCTATGGTAACCAAAAAATATTCTACCCAGCCATTTGTTCTTCATAAAGAAAAGCTGCTGATTAATATTTAGGTTACAAATAGCTCGATTGAAATGTCCTTTTGCAACACTTTCAAGTTTTCATTACTGGCACCTGCTGTAATTGCATACATTGTGACTTCTGATAGAAGGGTATGCTTTTATAGCTATCAGCTTTGAAATGGAGCACAAAAGACATTTCCTACAATTTCCCTAAGGAATTGTGTGCTTTAAAGCTGCATTCTTCAAAACAGATTTACCCTTGCTTCTACCCTCCTACTTATAAGAAATCCTGGTCCTTACTATATTCAAAGCATTTTTATTTCATTTGCTAGAACTCAAGGCCAAAACAAAGGCTCAAAGTAGGTGACAATCAAATACACACATTCCAAGATCCAATTGACTTCAGAGGTCTCCGCTTCTTTTATAGGGACAGCAGAAGAATTTTGTATCTGTGTTCTGGTAATGGCAAGATTTTTTATGGGGCCAGTTATGGAATGGATCTACCACAATCACTGAGGTGAGGAGCTACCATCTAACACATTTATTAAAAAGAGAAGGCTTTGAAAACTAGAAATCCACAAGAATTTTTCACACAGCCACCATGAGGAACATCCCTGCAATTTCCTTGGCTTTTTTACATATTCATTGACATAGGGAAAAGGAGAATTCTAAGGTATTTGTTTGGATGAGCTCGAAATTGTATGTGGCATGAGTCGCCTGCCCTTCAACACAAAATACTTACCACATTCATATAACATAATTGTTCTTCATTTGGAATTTTCTGAAATTGGGTTGGACCATTCCTTTCACAAAGTTGACTTTCAGTTTCATATGTATAGTACAAATCGTCTTGATTATATGATTGGTAGAAATGCTTATGTTTTATGATGCTGCAAAAGCCAACGGCTTTAACTATATTACCATCTTCACGGCTGATTTATTTCATTGCATCTTTCTTTCCACTTCTCAGGGAAATCTCTTGTCAAGATTCATCCCTCCCTCCTCTACTTCTCTGAGCACGATGCAAATCTTATGTACATGAGTCTAATGTATTAACAAATTTATTTAAAAAATGTTCAAAGTCTATTATAATTGTTTACATGTTGAAAGTGGCTGATGTCTCATTAGCAGTCTTCACAGTGACACAGAAAGCAACAAACAAGGGTGGCATTTTCTTTTATACAAGAGCAAGATCTCAGAAGCTTGTTAAACCCATAGCAATGGGACAGAGCAGTCCAGTGGGTCGTTTATGTTAGTAGGAAAAGGGAAGAGGTCTGCTGGCCCAGACAGGAGATTGTTGTTGGAATTTGTCGGTCTCCCGAGACAGACAATTTTTTTTTTACAGTATTGGGAGGGGAGGGGAGCTGGTCTTCTAGGAGTTGGCGCTTATGCCTCTAGCCAGTGCTTTTTTTTCTAAAGAAATGTTTAGGGGTACTCTCATTTAGACTCAAGAAAATCACCATTTTATTGTTCAAATCGGACAAAATAAATATAGTAAATGGACAAAAGTACAGATTCACAAAATGTTTAGGGGTATGCGTACCCCTGTGTATCCCCAGAAGAAAAGCAATACCTCTAGCCCAGTATTGTTCGACACCTTGGTGCATGATGGCTCTCAGACATCTCAGGCAGAAGCCTTCCTGACCCTGCCTCCTGAGATCCTTTTAACTAATTAAAACTAGGACTTTGCTGCATGCAAAACATGTACCCTGACCCTGAGCTACAGTACCTCCCCATATTGTGCATTAATTATTTCTTCCCCCAAGTCATCAAAAAAGCCCAAACATAGAAAAAGTTGTAGTCAATGTCACTGCAAGTGCTTTTTTTTCTTAGAAAACCATTGACAAACAGCCTTGAAATAATGGGATGTTTCAAGCTCTTTTCAGAAAAGAAAAAAAAAATGAAATGTGGTGTCAGCTGATAAGAGCAAGCAAGCAAGAGGGAAAATCAATATATGTTTTATAACAGTATTCAAAGGCCCTAAGGTGAAACTCTCCATGGAATTTAGTATGAAGAAGCCATTTAAGATGCAATAAAATCTCAACTTTGAACCCTTCCCATAATGCTTCAAGGACATGACTAAAACTAAACGATAGCATTACAAAAGAAGGGATCAGAATGTGAAGTGTGCTTATAACAATATGAAAGAGCACTTAAATGTCATATGCTGAATAATGGACAGAGGTGCTGGATAAAAGCTCTTAGCTTTGGAATAATGTTTCCTATTGGTTTTCTTCTTCAACAGAATTCCACTTAAGTGGAGTAGGGAGAAGTATGGTAAATGGGGCGCTGCCCAACGAATCTCAATTGGCCTTCAGACATCCCTCAGCTTTCCTACTTACAATCCAGCTGGTGGAACTGCCTGCAGTTTCCTCCCTCTTAGTCTCAATGTCGCTATTAAAGAACTCAGAAGGAAGGAGTTCTATAATAAGTTGGCTCTGCTTGCTGTTGCCTCTGGCTCCACCTACTCTTGGTCTTCCTTCCATCACACCAGTATAAATAGTCACCTGTGACTACTGAGCATGCTCAGTGCTGTTCTTGCTGAGTGCCCAATGCCCACAGCACAAACAGAGGCACATTTGTAAGCTTGACGCCACATTCATTGACTTCAAGCAAGCTGTTCTAGGTGTGTAGGTTGCTCCCATTGCTTGCTTCAGAGCATTAGCTCTATCGAGGAGCACCAAGGACCACTCTTCTGGTTTGCTTATACCACCCATAGCCTCTTGATTTATGACCATCATACATGGGAATCATGGCTGGTCCTACTATTGGACAGAGTAAGGCAGCTGCCTCAGGTAACAGATGCTGAGGAGTGGGGAGAACAGAGCTGTGCAGGCCGTTCAGCCTGCCCAGAATCCCCTAAGCTAGCCTGCTTCCCTCAGGTGCAGTGGAGGGGACACTGTCCCATTGTCAGGCAGTATTGAAGTCAGATTCAGCTGCCAGTCTGGTCGACTTCTGTAAATGGGCACTATCTTATCCTTAGTCTAAGTCCTGGTCCTGGTCCTGAGGAGGATTGGTTGAAAGCCATCTGAATTAAAGTTCAACCGCTGTTTTTGTCATCTATGCCAAGATCCAGGAAAGCTAAGTGTATACACAGGAGGGAACCTTGAGCACATTGTTTGGTGAGTAGAGACAAGCGATGTGAATGTTCGGGTTGCCATGTGTCCTCTTTTTCCAAGACACATCCTCTTTTTCAGGGGTAAAATTTCTGCCCAGGTGGTGTTTTTTAATTTGCCAAAATGTCTCTGGCTATACTTTCTATACATCACAGCTTCTATAGACTACATATAAGAGGGGTATTTAAAATGAGAATTGTCATACTGTCCTCTTTTTTGCTCTTCAAAATATGGCAACCCTAGAAAGTGTTAGTGGGGTGAATCCTGCATACTGTGAGCCAGGATGTACCTTGGCAAGAAGAGGGAAAGGATGCTCAACTCTTAAGACATTTAAAAAGTTGTCATGCTATGTTTTTGCATTGGGATAATGTTTTTAATATTGTTATACACTTAGAGATTGCCTTGGTATTAAGCAGTATATAAATATATGAAATAAATAAAGTAGCAAAAGGAGAAGCAAAGTTTCTATGCCTAGAGATTCTGCTTGAGTGACAGCACCACAGAAGGGTCTAAAATCACATGTTCGCTGGCACAGGCTCCTTTTTGTTACATAAATGCTTTTGCCACTGCCCATCTGTATGTGACTGAAAATATCAGAGAGGATAATCTTGCATTGACAATGAGTATGTCAAAGACTTTTATCATGCTAATATTCCTATTTGTTACTCCCTTATACTAGGTGCTTTGAAAAGCTGAATAACTATAGCAGAAGAGACAGAAGTGAGTGTTCCAATCATTTCATCCAAAATAGTTTTTAAAGCCTTATCTATTTTTGCTGGAGCAACTTGTTCTTGACCTCAAAGTCTGTCTAAGTGTGGCAACAGATTGTGTAGCAGACTGAGTGATAGAGCGGCCTTTCAACTGTTGTGATTAGGGATGAGGGAAGCATTTTAAAGGTTTGCTGTATAAGATGAAAGTAACCTATGAGTTCCTCCCCCCATATGCACACCATGCTGAATTTTCCTCAGGAATCTTGTGTCAGTGGGTTTCTTCCAGCTTCCATACATTTACCAATGCAAGAGACCCACACAAGTCACGGATCAAGATATGAACCTGAACACTGTCTGACTCCACAAACACACTCCAAATGGTGAGCTATTTAAAGATAACTTCTTTCATTCATTAAAGCATATTTTGATTGTCTCATATCGTTCTGTGGCTCTTTCTCATGATGTCACTATGCTAGTCTAGACCAGTGACAGCAATATAGTCTATTATTGTTGCTTTTTCATTTTGGATTGGTGAATGTTGGGAGATAGGACCCAGTTATGGACACTGTGTCAAAGGTCTACTGAAGTTTGCCACTAGTCCTGCAATCCCTGTTTTTTATCTCTTGTGCTTCTCTTGGAAAACAATAATAATACATGGATTATCAAGTGGATAACCTTCACAGGTGGGTTTAAGATCTATAGAACACAGAAAAAATGTTTGGATGGTATAACTTCAGTGATATTCAAGAAACCAGGAATCATAATAGTGGATCAGTTCAATCAGCACTTCCCTTTGGTTTAGTAATGCTGCTTACTCAAACAAAAAACTTTTAGCAGGTTATGAAAACAGTCCAGCAAAGGGGCCTGACTAATATTAGCAGGGCAGGGCATTCCAAAGACTGGACGCTGCCACACTAAAGGATTAATTTCTTGCAAGTGCAGAATGAACATTACACACCACTAGTAGAAGTACCAGTAGAAGTGGGTACATATGGGGTGAGGTGATCCTTCAGGTAAACTGGTCACAAGTTGTTGAGGGTTGTATATATCAATAGTGACACTTTAAATTTGGCCTGGTGACAGATTGGCAGTCAGTGCCAATTTCTGAGCGGAGGGGTGCTATATGCTAGCAGGGTTTCACTCCTGTCATCAATTGTGCTGCGGCATTCTGCATTAATTGGGCCAAATGCAAGGTGAGCCCCATATAGATTGTGTTGTGCTGGATTATTTGTGTTTGAGCTACCAATGCCTGAGCTACTATGGTCAAGCTCTCCCAGTCCAGGAATGGCCATTGCTTTAGCACTAGCCAAAGTTGATAAAAGGGGTTCCTAGACATCGGAGCTACTTGAGCCTCCAGTGACAAAGCTGGATCCAGAAGCAAACCTGCTCCTTCAGGGGGAGTGAAACCCCATCCAAGACAGGCAGCTGGCCAATATCTTTGACATGGTACTGCTCAACCACAGTGCCTCTGTCTTGCTGGGATTCAGGGTCAGCTTATTCTATCCTTGCTCCATGTGTGGTCCAGGGCCTGCACAGTCTCTCCTGATTCAGATGTTACGGAGAAATAGTTCCATCCGCATCCTGATGGCACTTTGCCCCAAAGCTCCTAATGATCACTCCCAATGGCTCCATGTAGAAGTTAAATAGCAATGAGGGTAAAATGGCATTCTGTGGCACCCCATAGCATAACCACTCTCCCAATGTTACTCTCTGGACTTGGCCACATAGTAGTAATATTATTATTATTATTATTATTATTATTTATTATTTATACCCCGCCCATCTGGCTGGGTTTCCCCAGCAACTATGGATGGCTTCCAACAAAATATTAAAATATAATAATTAATCAAATATTAAAAGCTTCCCTAAACAGGGCTGCCTTCAGATGTCTTCTAAAAGTCAGATAGTTGTTTATTTCCTTGACATCTGATGGGAGGGTGTTCCATAGGGCGGGCGCCACTACCAAGAAGGCCCTCTGCCTGGTTTCCTGTAACTTTGCTTCTCACAGTGAAGGAACTGCCAGAAGGTCCTCGGAGCTGGACCTCAGAGTCCAGGATGAACGATGGGGTGGAGATGCTTCTTCAGGTATACTGGGCTTTAAAGGTCAGACTAACACTTTGAATTGTGCTTGGAAACATACTGGGAGCCAATGTAGGTCTTTCAAGGCCACTGTTATGTGGTCTCGGTGGCCACTCCCAGTCACCAGTCTAGCCGCCCAGAGTGGCTGGGGAAACTCAGCCAGATGGGCAGGGTATAAATAATAATAATAATTATTATTATTATTATTATTAAGCTGCTGCATTCTGGAGTAGTTGTAGTTTCTGTGTCACCTTCAAAGGTAGCCCCATGTAGAGTGCATTGTAGTAGTCCAAGTGGGCGATAACAAGAACATGCACCACTCTATCAAGACAGTCTGTGGGCAGGTAGGGTCTCAGCCTGTGTACCAGATAGATAGGTGCTCTCAGTTCCCGCCCCATGGAGTTGGTACAGGAGTATATCATGGACAATGATAACAAAAGCCATAGGGAAAAAGAGGCAGGAGCAAGGTTTTAGTTCCCCTGGTTCCACCCTCAGTCAGGATAATCTATTAGAGCTTACTAAAGCCAGTGCAGTCCCATAGCTTGGCCTGACCCCAGAATGAAATTGGTCTAGATAATGTTGTGCATAGACATAATGCAAAAACAAGGGTAGTTGTGTGCTTTTTCCTGTTATTCTCTGTCTGCCTTCCTTCTTTCAGCTACTTTAGTTGTAACATGTCATTATCTCCATGATACTTGCATTTTTCTTTCACTGGCTTTTTCATGCATTCTCATAGTTTCTGCTCATTAAACACATCTAGTTGCATTTGCTGTAGGAGGAGAGACACAAATTGCAGAATGCATACTCAGATATAGCTCGTAGGGAGCAGACAAGCCTCTGAAAGAGCTGTTTCACCGTATATTTGATGAAAAGTGCCAATTTGACTCACTGCCCATATAGCAACTTTAATGGAAATAAGTATGTTAGTAACAAAAATGGGCATTAATTCCTGTCACAATCCTTTTAAATATCATCAGTTACTCTGTTATATCAATGCACCAAGTTCAATCATGTATACACAGGCAAAAATAAGCTGCTTCAGGGGAACACAGAATTTACAGAAGTGCGTCCGATTCAGATGAATTCCAAAGCACAAACTGAAGCAGGCTGTTTTCAACAGATTTGGAATACTAGTGGAATACTGCAAAAAAAATTGCACTCATCTCCATGTTAATTGCTTCTAGAAAAGATCTATTTGCAACCTCTTTAACCTGGAAAATTGTGGGAGTTTTGCACTGTAATTTCCCCATGGTTTTCATGGATCATGCCATTGCCATTCATACAACAAATTTGGAGCAGTATTCTGGCATACAGTTCTTTCCCACCATTTGCACAGATGAATCATGAAGTGCAATATTAGACATTTCTTGCAATTTGGCTTTTAAACACTAATTTTAGCTGTTATTATTAAGCAGCATGATTAAGATGCTAATTTGTAATATATACTGTACCTTGAAAACAAATAGGACAGTAGAATAATAGCATGCAACATCTGCTGTGCTTTGTCTCATGGTAAGTAGCTCAGTAGATAAATCTTGGTACTGAGATGCTACCAGTGTTTGGGCATTTTCTTAGTATTCAACTAGCAGGATGCCAAACAGCTGTACCAATTGTTCTAAACACATTCAAGCAGCACCCTCATTCAAGCAATGCTCTCAACTCTCCAGTCATTCAGCACTTGAAGAAGTTAAATCTGTTATTGCCACTTATACATACACTCATTGCTGAAATTATTGCAGGGCTATTATATGATCTTCACTTCCAGATACAGCTTTTGAATAGAGAAAACACTCACGCCTTTTTTCCTTAGATGGTATGAAGCTAACGCTGTCCATTGTAGAAATGTCCCAATCTTTCTCAGACACTATTTTTACTGAGATGTCTTCCTTTTTTCATGTCTTGGTCAGGTTTTTGCATTCTCTAGGCAAACCAGAGCCGTTCAAAAGATGCCCAGGCAAACAGAGCTGTTCAAGGGACAATTCTGCTGTTTTCCAGGTGTAACACATGTGCTAATGGTTTGCACATAGTGGGAATTTCACCCCTATTATCAGAGCCATATTTGAAATTCAAAAACCTAGAGATCCTAATGGTTGGCATTCATCTGTCTTGGGACACATTGGAGGAGTGCACCTTTGCAGGTGAGATCAGGCTGTTGGAAGATTGCAGCATCTTCTGTGGCTGTAGAGACTGATGTGGGAGACATGTTTGTTGCAGCTAGGGCAGATGAAGAAATCCAGTTGTGCTGCTGCAGATGCACCATGGCATTTCTTCTCCCTGCGCTCCTCCCAGCGTTCATTTCTCTTCTAGTCACTGACATAGACACACAACTTGACTGCCTGTCTCCAGGTACTGCTATTGTCTGCAAGGGATTCCCACATGGCAGGATTAGTGTTGCCAGCCTTCATGTGCTCTCCCAAGCCCACATTTACAGCATGTTCACACTGCTGTCTCAGTGATGTCTATATTGTCTTGGCCAAATCCACAGAATGGAAGATGGCAAGACCCCAAAGGACGTGCTCTATGGGGAGCTGGCTTCTGGCACCAAGCACACCAACTCTGCATTCCAAAGATGTCTACAAAGTTCATAATATTAGGCAAATTGCTAAAGTTATGCCTTATGAACTGGTATTTGTCATTTATGTTCTCGTCAGTTCCAGATTAGATTAGTGTAATGCACTTTCTATGGGGCTGTATTTTAAAGGGCAGATTATCTTAATCTGGAAACTGCTTTTTCTGTCTCCAAGGATTTGTACTGACTCGTTTTGGGGAAGGAATGATCTTCCGCCTCACAGCGTTGTTATTCCACCACATCCAATTCTGTTGGCATGTTGGGACCCGGAGAGGAAACGTCTGTATTAATATTTGGAGTGTGGGAATGTATATTTATCCATGGAATTTCTAATCATTTTTACCCCTCCCAAGTGAAAACACAATCTGAGTTTGCAGCTTGCTTGTTTTATTTCTAAAACATAGCAATCAAAGGAAAAATAATCAATTGGGCTAATAATGGACATCTCCCCCTTGGGCTTTTCCATTATTTTGTAACAGATTTATCCCAGGGCTTGTATGAGACTGTGACAACATCAAAAAATATTTTCTAAAGAAAGAAATGGCACAAGAGAGGCGGACACTGAATGACAAAACTCCCAAGGGCAAAAGGCTAAATGAGCCTAGCCAGTAACAAGAATATATATTTTCCTATAATAGGACAGTCGATGTTCTTCTTGTTTCCCATGATAAAAGTTCTTCGTATGTTTGAGGATGTATAAGACCACAAAGCTCCCTTCAAGGACAAACCCAGATAATTACTTAGCACAAAACAGGGCACAAAAATTAGGCCGACCATGGCGTATTTGCAGCAAAATTTGCTCAAACTGACAGATTTCCATTTTCTGTTGGTTGGTTTGCATCACAGTTTACTCCTGTCATGGCTATTACAACACTCAGGGCTTAACTACACATTAAAGTGATAAATGCCTACTTCCAGTTCACTTCTACTACATTTCCCCAGTATCTTTTTAGCTTAACAAGATGCAGGTATGGCCTCTTCACATTCAGTGTTCCCCTCCTAATGCTGCACTATGTTGATTACCTGCTGTAAACAGTGGGCATGCTGAATGTTTGGGTCAACTAAATTTTACTAGGAAGATGCATGCTGGGAATGGCTATATGTTCCTCATACTAGCTAGTTAGTCATTCTCATTTTGCAAGCCTTCCATGCTTCACCACAATATATGTGCTCAGACACATGTGGTACATGGGCCATATGTCGCCTGTCTAAACCTTTCCTTTGGCCCTCCAGGGTTGCCCAACCTGTCCCACTGATTTCACCCTATCCAGTGCTCCTGTTGGCCCAGCAAACAGCTGTTTGATGGGTTGCAGGGAGAATTTGCATGAAAGGAGGGTATATGGGGATGACTTCCTCCCCCATCACAACTGTGCTTCCTTCAACCTAAGGAGAGTGTGGTTGCCAGCATGAATTAGCTGGGGTGTGCAGGCAGGCACATGATGAGATCCCATCATGCACCCTCTCCCCATCTCCTCTGCACCTGCCCCAGTTTAGCATCTTTGAAGAATTTGAGTCAGGGACACTTTTGGACATATGATTACAGCCAGAGAATAGATGCACCTACAGAGTAATCAGATGAGACCTGGAACATTGTAGTGTTGGGACGAAGTGCCACTCAGCCTACTATAAGTGCCTGTTGGTCACATTTGCAAATTAAGGAAATAAAATGTTTTCTGTTTACCGAAACACAGGCTTGACAAATTGGGTAAAAGAGGAGTGCATTTGGGAGGAAATTGGAAAAGGATATAGTCAAGATAATGTTATGTTAATGAAACCCACAAGGGGACTCATTTTGGTCTAATAGAATGGCAGAAAGAGGTGATTTATGAATCCCCACTGTTCAAAAATGAGATAAAATACAGGATTATTCAACGCAAGAAAAAGGCTCAGATATCAGATTTGGCAGCTTTAATCTGATAACAACCCTCTAATTTATCGTCTTTGTGCAGCTCTGCCAGCTGTGATGAGTCCTCATAAACCTTCAATAAAAGTAAGAATATGCCAGAAGAATTTGTCCTAAAAAGAGTTATCAAAAGTAAAGAAGATAAAGCCCCCTGTGTGATGTCATTTCATTAGCAAGCCCTTCTGCCCTGCTATGTTAGCTGTGTTTATTGTATCATCAGCCTGGGTTCCACAAAGATCTCTGGGGCCTTGGTCCCCTATCACCCAAGCCCATTTGCCCTTGCTCTCCTTACCTTGAGAGGCTAAGAAGGAGGAAGTAATATGGTGGGGAAGGGCCAAATGCTTGGTTGTAAAGCATCTGCTTTGCATTCAGAGGGTCCCAGGTTCAATCCCTAGCATCCCCAGAAGAGCTGGGATACACTCCATCTGAAATCCTGCAGAGCTACTATACACAAGTCCGGTTGGAAAATATGGCTACAACATGTCCATATACAAATATGCTGACTGATGTTTTAGAAGCATGAACTGCATGGGATATCAATGGGAGATGAACAGCTTGATCCTGTACTATTGCTGGCGTGTTTGCACTGCACCAACCTCCCTATCACCTCTGCATCTCACTCACACACTAAACAACAGCAGCTCACCTGCCAAGAAATTAGCACAGCAGCTCTGCCCCACCAGAGAAGCAGCTTCTGAAAGATGCTCCCTGCATCAGAAGTTTATCCTCCTTCTCAGGGGGTGAGAGGGATGACAATAGAGGATGGTGTAGCTCTCCTAACAAGCTACCCTCTTGGGGGATTATCAAGCTTGAAGAAGGCTACAAAAATCCAATTTCTAGAACCTCAAACTCTAATCTTGTGGTGAGTTTCAATCCTTTTTATTGTTTCATGTTACAGAACAGAGATATGCCTACCATAATGGCCACCAAGGGCAGGTGTTGCTCAGTTTTGCATTTCCTTGCATTTTGCATTATGCATGTCTACTGAGATGTAAGGCCCATTACCTGGGCTTTCCTGGGTAAGTGAGTATATAGAGCTACAGCCCAATTCCCCCAATTATAGGAGTCACTAACTGGCAATGGAGTTCTTGGCCTTGGAGAGACTTTATAAAAATGAAATCATTTTTGTGGTGTTAATTGATAATGGAAATAAGCATGAACTAATATATTAAAAATCTCTGCATGATGAGCAATTAACTCAAATTACTCAAGCAATTACCTAGAGACAGATTATTCTACAACTCTGAAGCCTTTTATTGTGGTGATAGCTATCTCCCTACAAAAATTAATCCTAATTTATTTTATCATGATCTTCTAACTATTTTAAATAACAAGAAAATGTTGGACATTTTGCCTGAGGGAAACTTTTTGCAACTTTAGAAAGTACACCTGCCTAGCTAAACCTTAAACTAATACATGGAAGCATTTTCATGCAGAAGTTTAAGGATCACCCTATGATGTACATAGAATTGGGGCTATCCCTTGAGATACCATTTTGGGAGTGCTTTGTCATTGTGTGCTCAGGTGGAGACCCCGACCCCAGGCAGTCCACCAGAAGGAAAGAATAACTCATGGCAATGTGTTATGGGATTAAATTGGCCTCAACTTTATTAATTCTTTCAGATGTAGGAAAGACCTTGGCTCAGGCATTGGGCGTGTATCCCTCCCAGCCCCCCAGTCGGGGGACTGGGGCTCATCAGGGTTAATCAGATCTGGGGAGGGGGCACTGCAAGACACTTGTGTACACAGGCTGCCCACCCATGGTGACATGATAACTATGTGTAACTCCCTGCACTGCTAATTGTTTCTATGTAAATAAAACGAGGAGAAAGTGTGGTTGGCTTCCCTTTTGATCTCTACTTCAAGGTGTGATGATTTAAAGCTTTAGCTTGCAGTGAGAGAATCTGCAGATGCCTCCAAGTATTTTATGTGCCCTTTGTCTCTGGCCTTCTTTGTACCTGGCACTTCTTATTACCTCCTTTCCCTTTAGTTCCCGTGCAGAGTAGGCCCTGTTAACTTGCATTAACAACATCACACCCTTTGAGCCAATGCAATGTGAAAATGTGCTTTCAGTGCTTCCAAACACGTTCTTGCAGCATGTTCAACACACACGCAATTAAGATGCTGAGAAGTATTGAATGCTGGACAGCAACGCTAATAATAGGGACAACCACCGCGATGCAAATATTGAAAGCATTCTTGTGTCTTGATGGTTGAGTGTCCTCCACACAAAAGCGGAAGCAGCTAAGTAGAAACTTGATGAGCAGTACCAAGCGCAGCTATTTTTAGAACTAGGCATGTTAATGTTTCTATTTGTTGCAGAGCCCCAAGGAGTTCTTCAGCACTCTTGCTTTTATGGTATTTCTGCTACCAGGGAAACGTGTGTGTGCGCTGTACAACTGCAATTTTTCCCATCTTGACTTAAAGATGCAAAAAATCAGTTCCAATGTAGATATTCCAAAATTTCGGTTCCAAAATAGATATAGAAATAGATGGATAGATACTGTATTTTGTTAATGCCATTTATTTTCTTGGCAATGAATGACGCCTTCCTTTAACAGTATTTGTCCAAATGACCTTTTGTGGCGTAGGAAGGGGGAAATACTATCTATCTATCTATCTATCTATATCTATCTATCATCTATCATCTATCTATCTATCTATCTATCTATCATCTATCTATCATATTCTATTATTTTGAAAATACAGGCAACTTAAAAAAACCCCCACAACTTTAAAGCATAACAAGCTCATTAAAAGAATAAAGAAACAAACTGATTACAATCCTTAGTATATTATGCTTACAGAACAACTAGGTCACTATATACTATCTCCAAAATGCCCCATATTTTGCCACTTTCAATTGTCTAGTAGGATACACTGAAGAAACAGGCTCTAGGCAAGGAGGCCTGGACCATCTACGAAGATATCCAGCAGGATACAAGCTGCAGTAACTGGGCCCTCAGACTGATGGACCAAAAACCATCCTTATGGAGATGTTACACCTGTAACTATCAGACAGTAAGTTTTTTCTAGTTGATCTTCATGGAACTCAGCAGATCCCTGGTCAAGAGCATGTGTCATCCATGATTTTTGTTATAACAGAGCGCATCCTTTGGGAAGTGTGCAACATTCTTTTTGAAATGCAACAACGTAATTATGATTATTTTATCTCTTTCATAATTACGAGTAATCGTTTTTTCATCCATATGAAATGAGAAATATGAAATGGTTATTATTTTCATGTTCTTTAGTTATTGGGAATTTATAAGGAAACCCCACCCCCAATTTTATTCATTGCTTCTCTTTCCAGACATGACCAGGGTCCCAAAGACCCCTCTTCCCTTAGTGGTGCCTATAATAGAAAGAGTCACAATTCTGTGATGTGATGGTTATGCAAAGTGACGAGTGGCTGGGAGATTGAAGCATCTGTCTTTCTTGGTCTCTTCCCGCAAGAGGCAGCAGTGAACAGACGTGACATGATCAGAACAGAAGTCTGGACTAAATCTTTCACAGTCTGTTAGGGGAGGCAGAGATGGCTGCCGGAGAATGTTTCTCAGCAAGATGCCATACTACTCTAGTATTTCTACAAAAGGGGGCGGGAGAAATCCATACATTCATTTTTAAAAAAATAAAAAAGTCATTCTTTATTCTCTGACAATAAACATGTGGCAGAAATTAATATCTATTCCCATCTCCCCTTTTTATTCCATCTTTTGGGACCTGATTTAGATTTTGACTTTTAAAACATGTATATATATTTACCTCAAGACCTGCTAGTAAAATACTATTATGGGCTTTGCCATCAGATTTTAGTGAGCAAAAGAATGACTGTGTTTGGTAGGATGCCCTGGAAAACTCTGGGAGTGGCTGAGCTGGTGCTGATAATTGTTTGTTGTGGTATCTATATTTGTATTGTAAATCGACCTGTGGTCTTCAGATGAAGGGCAGTATAGAAATTTTCATAATAATAATGTTCTGAATTGGAAAAACCACATAGAGAAGGGGAAAGGGACATAGTTTGCATCAGTGGTGCAATCTGGATATATGTTTCAAAATAAACCACAGCGGCTGCAATTTGAGGGAGAGACACAAAGAATAAGATTTGAGTTGGTAGGGGGAATCTGCAAGCTAGCAGAACCAGGAGATACAGTGGTGTGTCTCTCTGAAGATCTGATAGATTTAGCCATCCATTGGAATGGTCAAGCTGTGCCTCTACCACCAGTGCTCAGCCTATATATATATATAAATAAAACAAAATATTACAAAATTCCAATAAGCCTCCAGTAACCTCAGAAACTGGGGTAAGCACTGCTCTCTAGAAAACTGCTTATACTTTTTTGTAACTAGAAAAAAATGCTAGTAAATTGCTAGTATTGGTTCACTCTGAACCCGGGGGGGGGGGGGGAATATGTAATTCTGAATGATTTATTAAACTAGAAAAATGCAGGCCATGCACAGTAGATTTCCTAGCTTCCCCCAGCCCTCCTGCACCCCCTGTATCCACATTTTGTAGCTTCTGGGTGTGTTTAGAGACATTGCTGAATTACAATTTTTTTAAAAAAATCTCCCCAGGCAATCCAAGAAGGCATAATGTGTTTTCTTTTAAAAAGCCAATTATTGGATTTCATTGCACACTCACATATCATGTTTGCTACAGCCATCTTCCACTTATTTCAGTAAGCATAATCATGGAAAAACTCACTGCGGTCAGCCTGAAAAGAAACCATTTATGCCTGTGGATTCACAGCATGTATAAGAAAATATAGATCAATATGGTGTGTGCTGGTGGCATCTCTGTTTCTCTGCCCCCATCCTACTTTCACCAAGAGAGGGGTTCTTATTGCCAAGGTGAATCTCTCACTCCAAACTCCATCGCCAAGCTGGCATCTGAAAACACAGTGCACACCTCCACCCTGGCATTCACAGGCACTGCCCCACTATAAGGTCAGGCACAATGTCTCTCTCACTCAAACATCTCAGTAGCAGGTGGGTGGAGTGGATGCCTTAACTCCACAGAATCAACACATCGTGAACATCTGAGAATGCAATTGAGTGAGGCAGAGATCTCAAGTTCCTTGAATACTCTTCTCTACCTGAAGAGAATTCGCAAACAACTACAGAGTCTAGCAGAGTCCGATTCAAAGATATTTAACCCACTTATACACAGTAGCATTAAAATAAGCAATGTCTTCCACTGTATTCATGCCTTAGGGTGCTTTTAGACTGTCCCTGCTTTCCAGAAGGGATTCAAGTGCTTACCAGAACTCTGAGTTTCCGCAATTAAAGCTGATTAAGATCTCTGCTGCCCTAGTGCAGGGATGTCCAACAGGTCGATCGTGATCTACTGGTAGATCCCCTGGGAAGATTTGGTAGATCGCAGTCAATCGCTGGGTCCCTTTCCTTAGCATTGGCAAAATCTGGCCCTGCCCTCCATTGTTGCAGAATCTGCAGAACGGAGTTTACTCAGTGATGCTGTTTGTTTCCCCAGCGATTTGTTGCTGAGAGGCTGTTCCCCTTTCTCCCCAGAGCTCAGGCTTGAATTCTCAAAAATCAGGGCTTTCCTCCTCCCTAAAAAAAAGCCCAACAACCTTGCCCTTCACCCCTAAAAATGGGTCTTCTCTTCCTTAAAAAAGCTGAACAACTTTGACCGGAACCTCCCCCCCTATGGGAATTTCATCCCCGCCCTAGTGCATCAAATCCATTTTTTTAAAAAAGGCCATTTTTGGTTAGGAAAGTGATGGAGAACTTCACTGAAAAGAGTGAGATGAACAAGCAATTAATGGGAAGATGTATGAATACCCCACAAGCAAATCAGGATGGATGTACATCGTTATATAACCTCCCTGCAAATAAATCTGAACAAATGTTAAACAAAGACTGGCATGGTCTGACCTCCGTGTAAGCTTTGTGAAAGCAAATCAGGATGAACACCCAATCAACAAATCACCTGGAGAAGACCTGAGCAAGTTTTCTGGATCAAGTTCAAGAAATCATTGAGCATATGTTTTTAACTTTGAGCCCATGGCTACATTCCATTTTTGGTATATTAGCTGGAAAGTTTATAGCAGCAAACTTCATAGTTATTGAGACATTTCTTAAATCTCAGGGCTGGTCAATCTTGCTAAGTACTTCAAAAGCCACACATATTTGTGTGCATATCGGTTTATAGCATTTTCTGGGGGTTTTTTAAGCATCAGCAGAGCTGAGGAGAGGAGCCCAATTTATTTATGTTGATGTCACTTAGCAGAGAAGCTAGCATCATTCATGTAACTGTAAGCATTATAATTTTGGGAGTAAAGGGTACACCTGCAGGTTTATAAAAAGCTGAATTTGTGCTTTTTAAAAACAACTATATGAAGCCACTGGAAACACTCAGCAGGAGGGTTAGGGTGAATGATACCCACCTCTATTTCTCCTTGTCATCCGAACCAGGGGAGGCCATGCAGGTGCACAATCAGTGCTCAGAGACAATAATGAGAGCTCCCAACCACCTCCTGAGCCAGTTTTGGGAGGTGCAAGGGACATGCAGGGGAAAGAGGGGGAGGGAATTGTACAATCATAAGCCTCTGGGTGGGGTTTCCTCTGATGGGGTTCGTTGGGTGACTCCCACCCTCTGTACCAGTTTTTGGGGGCACAGTGAGCTGAAAAAGGAATCATAGTGTGAGAGCACTATGAGTGAAGTACCACTCATGGGGAGTTTGGGTTCAGCCCACTGAATATATATTGATTTTGAGTGTCTGAAAGGGGCTGTGCAACTGCACAGTTCAGGTTATTGTTTCAGTAACTGGTTTTCCCAAAGTTGTGTGTGTTCCTTATTAAGTGTTGTAAAACAGTTCTGCCTAATTTCCCTTTCAGTGTGGATTACTCTACTAAAGGGATTCTGTTAACACAAAGTCTCACGTGCTCTTAATTCCAAAGTCTTCTCTGAGGAACAATAAAATGACAACAATAAAAGGCACTCGATGATGTGTGTTCCTTATGAGCTGTTTTATGGGATTGGTCGTCAGCAGTGCATTAATAAAGGCCGCTGATGCTTTGTGGGAAGCACTGAAATGTGATCTACTTCGTAACAGCTTGTGCTTGTGACTTTTTGAGACTTTTATGCTTTGTTCTGGCACTATAAAGGCATATTCGTAAAACTGGAATACTGATTCCTAAAATTTTCTGTGTGCTTCTCCTATTGATTCACTATCTGAAATCATAACTCCCCATTGCCTATAAGGCAACAGAGAAACATTTCCCCCACTACTGCTTTTAAATGAGCTGCAAACAGTCTCACATTTCTGCACATGGAGCACATTATTGTGTGATACCTAGCCTCATATACACATTAAAGCATCAATCAGTGCAGCTTGTTAAATGATGGTGGTAGTATAATGAGGACTTCAAACTCAGCTGAACTCCCAATGCTGAAAAAATATGCCAAGTGCATTATTCATGTTGGTTTGACATATGAATAACCTCCTGTAAGCTGTTTGTTAGACTGAAGGGGGCGGGTGGCGATCTTGGATTTTCTTAAATTATGCTTGGGGAACTAGCTTATTGCACATTCCAGCTTCCCAGTTGAGAGTAGTCTTTACAGAGTATAACTTTTCTCAGGATTTTTGTAGATGAGATAAATTCAGATATTGTCATAGATCAGACCAGTTCAGTGGTGATGACCATGAAGACCAGAGACCATGGTGGTATATGCAGATTCTTGAGAAACACCTATGTGCTTTTTACATTTTTTTTTGTGGGGAGGGGGAAGCACTGTGCTCGGTGCACAAAGCTTCCAATTATGAGTATGCAAGAGAGATTGGCAAGCCAAGACAACATGCCAGCACCCTCAGATTCACTTATGAAGCTATCGTTCACCAAGTCATGAGTTCTACTCCCAGCTTCTCCTTGACTTAGTCTGTGGTTGGGCAGGCTCACCACTACTTGGACAATTGCTTCTACCAGGGCAAGTAAACTGAAAACTGGAGAGCAGCATTTTGAGAGGACTTCTATGAAGAGTAAATAAGTTGAAATCTTCCTTTCAACAAGTCAAGAAAAGGATAGCTTTAAAAAAAAAATTGTTGAGGCATCTAGGTGCCAGAATTTATTAATTTTAGAGGAAAATGTTGTCCCCCAAAGCAGCTAACATTTCACTTGCGAGCAATTAAAACAATTGGTTTAAGCAATAGAAACAGTATTGAAAAGTAGGCAGTTAAAATAGTACACCGAGGGTGGTCGGAGATAATTACTCTGCAGCCTCCAGCCAGGTTAAATGCATGCTGCAAAAAAATAATAATAATTCCTTCAGCAAACACTGGAATGGGCATCAGGATGAAGGCCAAACAAACCTCCCATTGCAGGGAGTTTCATAACATGGATACTTCAGTGGAGAAAGGCCCTTTCACAGATTGTTCACTTCACATGGAGGTGAGCAAAAAGAAGAAGAAAGGGGGGGGAGCCCTCCCTGGTGAGTCTCAATGAGGAGACAGGATCATATGAAAGAACACTATCCTCAGGCCTCACAGATTGAATTGCATGCTGGATTAGTTAGGTGTGTTCAATTAAAAGAGCATTATGGCACTCTGTTGCCCTACCACAACAAATCCACTTTTTAAAAGAAACAGGTTTTTGTTTTCTGGTTAAGCAAGTGAGATGGAAAGGCATTGAAAAGTGTGGAATGAACAAATGATTAGCAGGAAGATAAATTAACACCCTGCAAGGAAATCAGTGTGAAGTGCCCTTGTCATATAACTGTCCTGTAAACAAATCAGAATGAATGCACAGTAAATGCATGGTATAACCTAACCTCTACATAGGGTTGTGGGAGAGAATGATTCATTTCACATTTAAAGGAGAACTTACCTATTTCGCACTTTACAAAGATGTGAACCAAAAGGTGGCCATCCTTCAAAATTCACATTTACCCAAATTTTGCAGTACAGGTCTCCAATCAAGTAATGCATACAAATATGCATGTACTCAGTACAAGCATCTATAAAAACAAACATATCAGTGAATATAACATTTAGAAATGCATTATTTTAGGAGGAATTGCTTTGTAAAACTGTGTATATTAGACAAAAGCGCATACAAAAATGTGTATATTAAGAGAAATTTGCATTAAAATGCGGGTGAATTTTCATGATGACCTTTTTAAAAAATGAAAACTAATGTGGAAATGTTGAGAACTGAACTTAAGCCTTGATAAAATGAAAAACAGAGAAACTGAAATTGACAGGTTCATCTGTATAAGCTTTGGGCCAGCAAATCAGGTGGAATGCTCAACAGATGGGTCGACTGGAAGAGCCCAAGGTCAGGGCAGATGCGAGAGATTTTTAATCTGCAAAGGGCTTCACAAACTGGTCACAGTGGGCTGTTAAGGGATCCTCCATCTCACTCTAAAGGTCAAAAGACAAGTAAGCAAAAATAAAGCACTGACCAAATTCCAATGACTTCAGCTATCATGTTGATTCTTGCTGAAACATAACTGTCACTGAATTTTAAGTAGTCACAAACGAGTACAAAATGGGTAAATATTTCAGGCTATGTGAATAAAATGAGTTGTGTGGGATGTCACCTCCCTCTGTAACGAGCCAGAAAAAAAGTGAAGAGTTGAGGCTAAAGAGTGTTAAAGTTTAAGGCCAACTAAAACAGTATGAGGCGTCCATTAGAAAAAGATAGTTTGTTGCAGCAGAACCCTCTTAATTGACAGCACTCTGTCAGAAACAAGATATGTAATACCCATTAAATGAGCTTCCTCGGTTGTTTTCTATGTATATATTTGTAGTGGGAGTTCATGGTCCTCATGTGGGAGCAATGAGTGGCCAGTGTGCTAACTTTACAAAATGTCCCATAATGGTGCCACTGTCAGCCAAAAGAAAATATCCATGATTATAAGGAAAAGTGAAAGAGGAACACAGTGGAAAACTGATGTGCAAGAACTCTAACTCCCACCTGAGCTATGGACTGCTTGGCAGAAGTCAATCTGAAGCTGCTTTATGGTCTCCACTGAGCAGGTCATTAAAGCTCAGGCAAGCGGAACAATTTATCTACATTTGAGCAACACTGCAAGCCAATGCCCCACAGCCATTTTCTGTCCATAGTTTCCCATTATGCAGACAGGCCATGTTGTCAGTACACTATTTAGATGGATCTCATTTGACATGCTGCAAAGCAGCTGAGAGCAGGAGAAAGGGACGCATTTAAAATGCTGAGATATTACCATGCTGCACTCCTACCACTCATGTAACAAAGTTGTGGCATGTGCTGTCTTGTCCTCTTGAGCACACTGGGTGGCATTTGCCTATGTTTTACTCAGAGTAGACCTTTTATTGTCAATGAACATATGAGCCCTTTAACACCTGGAATAGGGCTTCTACCATTATCAGTGAAGCCCATGCTTAAAAGGGTCTGAACACTTACCCAGTACCTACAAATAAAGAGTGCTCTTAGCACAGTAGTACCATGGGAGCAAATTTACAGTCACCTCCATGACTCTTGATGGGCAGCATATTGATTCCCTTGTGTATTGCATACAGGCAGAGAAAAATCAATTTATCATTGGTACATCATTAAATAATCACAGCAGGCATTAAGAATAACACGAATATATCAGCTTGGCACATTAGCCTAACAGCACGATCCCCTGGAACTGATTTCAGGAGAATTTGGCAGGGATATAATTATTTTGATTACCCTTAATGTTCTTGAGCATTCAAGAAATGTTCAAGTTGAAAGTTGAGGATAAAGCACCGAAAGAAGAACGTGCTGATTGCAAGAACTGAATATTAGGAGAAGGCACATGAAGTATTTTCTGTAGTATCCCCCCCCCCCATGCACACTTTGGCACTCATTTGAACAATTTGATTTGCACTTCTGATTTTCACTGAAAAAATATGTCAGACAATTAAGGTCCATTGGGGTGGGTCCCAAGTTGCCATTCCACACATGGAAGACATGGATGGGCTGTGCTTGATACCTCTTACTAGGACATTGCACAAGCAAACAGAAATGAAATTCAAGCAGGTCAATTGAACAATCTCTTACCCATTACAAAGCATGAGAACTGCTACAAATTCTTCCTATATAGCAATGCTTGAACAGTGTTTGTGTAACAGCATTTGGGGGGGGGGGACAGCCCTAGAAGCTGCCATTTGCTTTCTGCCCATAGTTCTTTGGCACCAACTCAATGGTGAGCAAGCTTAGATATGATGTTGCTTCCTTGGTGTAATTTATTGTGAAAGAAAGCAGATGTGCATGCTGTTTGTTGTTGTTGTTGTTTGTTTGTTTCGCAAACTGTCCCTTGAATTAGAAAACCTCACCTCCTCCATTTGAGCCAATGCTGTATCTTCCTGACAAACCCCATGCAGGGGACACCCACACCCACTGGTGTAATCAAAACAATGCTCTCCAAACAGACGCTTTCCAAAGGGCAAGCAGCTACGTCCACATTCCTCCAATTTACCACAGGAACTGTGAAGCGCAGGAAGTTTTTGGCAAGCAGCAGCATGACACAAAATAAATGCACTGAATATGCAGCGATCCCGAGAGTTGAGGGAGATCATACCCTCCTCCCACTTTAAATGTCCAGGATGGGATCGTTTCTGTCTTTTCTCCAATGAGGCAAATGGGTCATCACAGTAGTATGCCAAAATAATAAAAATAGTCTATATAATGCCTTTTGCTTGCCTGGTGGAGAGGCATGTTGGTAGAAATCTCTCTGACTTTTGAATAGCTAGACTCTATGCTACCATACGAAGGGACCTGTCCAGGGGTGCTATGTGCCGTTTCGCCACTTCAGGTGAAATAGGAACCCACTGCCTGTGCTAAGCCTCTCTTACCTGCATTGTAGCAGCAGCTGTGAAATGCTGACAGTAGTGCCAGCTTCCAGCAAGATCTTGCACACTCTATGAGATCTTGTGGGGTCTCACCAGAAACACTTCCACTTCCCAGCTGGTGGGCTTGTGCCACTTGAGGTGGGTGCCTGACCTCGCCTCATTTGTGGGCTGGGCTTGTAAGTCTTACATTCATTGCTCCACCCTCTTTTGCCTCTGACCCTATCTTTCACTGACATGTGCCCCCCGCAATGGTTCACCATAAGCGAATGTGACGCTCAGACAGAAAACGGTTCTCCACTCCTAAATTACGGTTTTGTAGAAAATAAAGCATTCAGATGCCAATCCTCGGGGTTTCATATTTTGTATTATCTATCCATATGACTTTATCACTACTTTAGTGTATAACTGAGGTGATCCTTTAATCTTCCACTAGCAGTTTTGTAGATCAACCCTCCTTTTTTGTTGGCAATGGAAATAGCCATTATAAGATGGCTTTTAGAAAGGGCTGGATATTTGCCATGGAGGATATGAACCAGCAATAGTAGCCAAACAGAACCTCTGTTTGCAGAAAGGGAGAAGACATCTGAATACCAGATGACAAAGACAAACAACAGGGAATGCCTTTGACCTTCAAACTCTGTTTGGAACATCTTGAATTATCATTATTACTCATCCTTCATCGTAAGTTCTTGAGGTGTATTACAACAATTTAAAACACAAAGCAGAACTACATAGATCCACTACTTGGATCAAACGGATCTTCTGACCCTTTAGGTGAATCTGATGGATCCTCTGATCCAGGTATGCCATGCATATTTTCTTATTTTCCCTATTTTATCTTATTGAATCATCAGTGCTGTGCAGAAAAGTTAGAAGCATTAATTCTATTGAGCACAATGTAAATGAGAGAAATTAACTTGAAGAGACGTGGAGAGAAATTGGGTGTTTTTCTAAAAGCTGCAAGAAGTTGGATCTATTGAAACACCTAATGATTCACACTGTAGTCGCTTTGATTTGAAAAGCTCAAAGTGAAAGAGATTTTAAATACGGTTCTTTTAGAGAAGCAATTACTTGTGATTTAATCAGCTATGCTTTTTTACTGGGGGGAGAGGGGAGAAGCAGCAGCAGCAGCAGAAGAAGAAGCTATTTTATGTAGGAGAGCAAAAATGACTCATAAAATGAACCTTCATCATAGAAAGAGAGGTGGGGGGAAGAGAGGGCTTGCATTACCATCAAAGTGGTGAGCATGATTCAAAGAAATTTGCAATCAGAGTTGACAGTGAAGATGTGCAAGCCAGAGAGAGCCACTCGAGTTCATTCGGCAGCCGACAGCCATCGGAGTCTTGCACTTCATTATGCTCTATTTCTAAGGAAGATCGCTCTGCGGGAGGTGGGGATATGGTGACTTGTGGAGCAAGCAGACACCGGCCCTGATCTCAGTCTCTTTAGAGCTAATTATTTGGCCTTCTGTTCTGCAAAATTTGCACAACGGGATTCTGATTGCTGCAATGTCAAAACAGCTCTTTCAGCTCGGGGATGTGAGTTGTGGGCAGGCAGTGCCCTGAAAGGCTTTGGTGGCTCTTCTGGAGTCCATCCACACTGAACTTCAGATTCCAAAACCTGAACTGCCACCATGCCATATCAGTAGACATGCCTTGCTTTTGTACAATGGCTGTGTAAGGCACCTGGGGATTCCAGCCAGGGACTTGGTCAACGGGGCTCTGATGCCTCACATCCGAGAGGACTAAGGCAACTCTCAAGCTGTTCCTGAGAAGCAAAGAGGCTGGGAAGTAAGAGACATGAATTCAGAAAAGTCCTCAAGTCTATTGCAGTCAAAGCTCATTTCAGGAATACAATTTCCTTTCTTCAGGGGCAATCTCAGTAGGAATCTTGCCCAGGCTGCAGTGCCACCCTTATAATGGCCAAAGAAGGAAATGCAGGGGGAATTTGACAACGTTAAATGGGGTATGTGCATAGGGGGAACGAGGTCCTTTTGTGCAGGACTTCCCCCTCTCCCACACACACCCTACACCCGTTTAGGGGGCATGGGGGGAGGTACTGTGCACAGCAATTTAGTTGAGTCAATTTACATCTCATCAAACTGATCATGCCAAGTCATTGTAGGAAGCAGTAGGGATGTGGTTGGCTCTGACTCTTAACACAGACTCTCTGTCTTGTCTTGCATCTCCCCACCAATCTGACCTCCTGCCTGCCCATCAACACATCTCTTGCCTCTAATCCTTGTTTGCCTTTTCTGGAAACTGACTCCTGTCCTGTCCTCAATCATATCATCAATCTCTGGTCCTTTAGACCTTGGTCAGCCTGTGACTGCATCAGAACCACACACCCAGTCTGTTTATGAGCTTGGCCAATATCTGACCAACCTTTGGATCCCACCAGCAAATCTGTGTTCCAGGCCAGATTTTGTTGCCATTAAATCAGACCCCACAAATCTGCTCCATATTCCACTCCGAGAGTAATTCAGGAGCTTTCCAAGATGTAGTTAAACATGCAGAAACCAGAGGTGTCTCATAAGGCAAGCAATTTCAAAGGGAAGCAATAATTGGCAAGCACAGATCCTTCTGAGATATTTCAGTGAGATGATGTACATACAGTTCTGAATTTCTGCCAGGATCTCGGATGACAGTTCATGGGGGTCCCATGTCACAGTGCTGGAGCACATCTATTCCTTACATAAGGTTCCCAGCTCATTTCCCAGCATCTCCAGTTAAAGGATCTCAGGTATCAGGTCTAGGAAAGGCATCCACTTGAGACACAGCAGGGCTATTGCTAGCCAGACCAGGCAATAGACCAATCAGCAGTTTGATCCAATAGAAAGTGATTTCACTTTCAAAGGGATTGGAGAAAGATCCTTCAATAATTTTTTTTAAAAAATGAATAATTATAGTTGCATCATACACACACACACACACATGATATATCAATCTCTCTCTCTATCTCTATATCGTCTCTATCTATCTATTATCTATCTATCTATCTATCTATCTATCTATCTATCTATATCTATCTATCTATCTATCATCTATCTATCATCTATCTATCTATCTATCTATCTATCTATCTATCTATCTATCATCTATCTATCATCTATCTATCATCTATCTATCATCTATCCTCTATCTATCTATCTGCCTGGCTGACTGCTTGTGCATTTTCTGACTCACTTTCTGGCTGACTGTGCTTGTGAACTTTCTGACTCACTTTCTCTGGGAACAATTCTGATTGATTTCTCAGTATCCTAAACACACACGTACATGGCCTTCAAAGGTCCCATCCTCAGATCTTTTCACTGACCAGCATACAACACATATACGTCAGTAGCTGCAGCCTCAATGTTTCGTAGGTGGCTGACTCGGTGATTGCATTGTGTGTTGCCAATTGCCTATTTAATTAAAAGAAGGAAGAGAATATATGGTTCCATCAGGACTCATTTCAAGGTGACTTGGAAATAGATGGCACAAAACATAAAAAGGAGGCTGTTTCACCTGTATCTACAAATCCCTGATGCACAGGCTTCCATTTCTTTCTTTGTTTAGACGGTTATACCGGATTTTTCAAAGGTCATGTATTTAAGCAAACACAATCCAACCATCTCATCCTCTGTCGTTCCCTTCTCCTTGTGCCCTCCATCTTTCCCAACATCAGGGTCTTTTCCAGGGAGTCTTCTCTTCTCATGAGGTAGCCAAAGTATTGGAGCCTCAGCTTCACAATCTGTCCTTCCAGTAAGCACTCAGGGCTGATTTCCTTAAGAATGGATACGTTTGATCTTCTTGCAGTCCATGGGACTCTCAAGAGTCTCCTCCAGCACCATAATTCAAAAGCATCAATTCTTCGGCAATCAGCCTTCCTTATGGTCCAGCTTTCACTTCCATACATCACTACTGGGAAAACCATAGCTTTTACTATACGGACCTTTGTTGGCAAGGTGATGTCTCTACTTTTTAAGATGCTGTCTAGGTTTGTCATTGCTTTTCTCCCAAGAAGCAGGCGTCTCTTAATTTCGTGGCTGCTGTCACCATCTGCAGTGATCATGAAGCCCAAGAAAGTAAAATCTCTCACTGCCTCCTTTTCTTTCCCTTCTATTTGCCAGGAGGTGATGGGACCAGTGGCCATGATCTTCGTTTTTTTGATGTTGAGCTTCAGACCATATTTTGTGCCCTCCTCTTTCACCCTCAATAAAAGGTTCTTTAATTCCTCCTCACTTTCTGCCATCAAGGTTGTGTCATCTGCATATCTGAGGTTGTTGATATTTCTTCCGGCAATCTTAATTCCGGCTTGGGATTCATCCAGCCCAGCCTTTCACATGATGAATTCTGCATATAAGCTAAATAAGCAGGGAGACAATATACAGCCTTGTCATACTCCTTTCCCAATTTTGAACCAATCAGTTGTTCCATATCCAGTTCTAACTGTAGCTTCTTGTCCCACATAGAGATTTCTCAGGAGACAGATGAGGTGATCAGGCAGTCCCATTTCTTTAAGAACTTGCCATAGTTTGCTGTGGTTGAGACAGTCAAAGGCTTTTGCATAGTCAATGAAGCAGAAGTAGGTGTCTTTCTGGAACTCTCTAGCTTTCTCCATAATCCAGCGCATGTTTGCAATTTGGTCTCTGTCATTTGGTCCCAAGTCATACTGTTAGCCATATCACTAGCATCATTGGGAGACTTCCAAGGTTTGAGGATGGGGCCCACACTGACAGAAGGGTCCCCTAAGAGCCTGGAGCTGGCACAGGCAAGGTCCCTCACTGGTGTGTGAGTAAAAGGGTTGTTTCCTTTAATTCATCTTTATAGAAGCACTGTCTTTTGAACCAGTTTTTTCCCTCCTCCCTCTTTCTTAATTGTATTTCATTTTTTGTCAATATTTTTTATTAATTTTCAATTATAGACATTCCAGTTAATAACAAATCAAATCAAATCTTGCCACATTAAAACACAAATAATAAAACCAATTATACAATCTGAATTAAATAATTTCAGGGGACTTCCCATGTTCTGGATATCAGGATATCTCTTTCAGTTGTTCCTGCATTTAACGCTCTTGATTTTTTTCCAGTTTCATAAGTCCAATCTTAACCCACTGTTTTATGCAGTCCTGGTGTGTGATTCTCTCTTGTGTCCAAATAAATCCATATTTCTATTCTCACACAGAAGGCAGTTTCTTCTGTATTGTTATTCTTCAATTTATTTTATTTTATTTTATTTTATTTGCGTAATCCTCTCTGTGGCCCCCTCTTTCATTTTCTACTTTATCTTCCAGGCTCTGGGCTCTGTTCCAGATTTTCGCAATGTACACCAACTCTCCTTCTTTTGATAAGATTTATGGTGCAGAAATCTTTCAGTAATTCGGTCTTTTGATGAGTCTTTTAATGAATTAGTATTCCAAATATAAATAAACTTCCAAAAAAAAAGCAATGCCATGGGATATATTTCACTAATTGTTTGGTGAATGTTTAGCTTAGCTCATCGATGATCCACACCCACTTTCCTGGGCCGCTCACCTCCCGATGAAACACCACGATGAAAGTCCTTTTCAAATAAAAGCTCTGAAATCCAGTGACTGATTTAATTAGCAGGTCTTTTTTATCTCCTTCTTTCCAGAACACGCCTGTTTCTTAGTCCTAATTTTAATGTTTGTTAGGACACAGGGATCTCCCGCTCATGGCAATGACTCTGGAGAGTTGCTAATTCGTTCAGTGCTCGCACCCAGCATCCCTACCCCCACTTTCTGTAGCGAGCAGCAGTTATCGCATGAACTGCAGGTGACGGCCAGTCCCCCCCTACCCTGGGGGGGGGGGGTGACAGAGATAATTACCCCCATATCATCCCTGAAAACCTGCATGATTTTGCATGCATGCAAATGGTTTTAGATACCTATTAGGTCCATAAATTACCATATAGCATATATTCAACACAAAAAACAGCGACAATTTGTTGTTGACAAAGGACAGCTGGACATATAAAGGTCCCCATTACCTTCAGTAGCTTAAATCTGGCCCTGGAGATACTGCAAAGATATTGAATATTTCTTCTTGGCAACTAAGATCACAGCTGTGGGTCAGAGTCTGCTGTGAAGAAAAGCAAGAAATATATAAAGAAACCCCAATTATTCTGCTAAGAGTGTGTTCCTTTTTTCCTCAAGAAGGAGGCTTCCCCCACAGGAAATAAGTCCTTACAGAAAAAATTCATATCCATCTGATTTGTTACTCTAAAACCTTCCTAGCCTTTGGCTTTTTGCTGCTACACAGGAAGCTGCTATATCAAGTTAAATTTGCAATCTTTCTAAATGGAGCCCAATCTTTTCCAGTGAATGCCAAATGCAGACCCATTAGATCACATCCCAAATATTGCAATACCCCAAGATGAAATTGTATGCTGTTCTCAAAACAAATCTAATCTCACAAATCTTGCAGCATAGACATTTGAAAATGAGTCAAAGTCCCTCTTTTAGAAGATATATTTTAAGATTTCTTTGGAAGAGAGATCTGTCAAAGTAAATATGGTAAAAACCTTCCGAAGGGAATGGACAAAATACAATGGGATGAAAAGAACCAAATGCTGCAACAATTGCTGCTTTATGAACAAAATTTGTGCTGCCTTACCTTGGAATTCCTCTTTAAAGCTTCTCTAGAATCACACAGAAGGCAAATTATATACATTTCAATAGCAAAGCTATAGACTTCTGCTTGAGGGAAATTTATCATTAACAGTACAATCTTTTGCATGTCTACTCAGCTGTAAGCCCCATTGAGTTTAGTGCTCCTTACTCCTGGGTAAATGGATATTGGTTTGCAGCCTAAGCAGCCGTAAGTATACAAAAAAGTGTTTATCAGCTAGACAGTATGTTCTTGCAAAACACACACACACACGGATAGGTTTTTTAAATTCCACTCCTCTTCCAAAGAGTTCAGAATAGGACGCATATACTAGGGCTGTGCATGGAGTCCCCAATCCAAACTGTGACCCAGATTTGTAGAATCCAGATTGGACCTGATTCGGTCAGGACAAATGTGGACCCAGTAGCAACCAGATCTCCAGAAATCCAATTGACTTGCATAGCAAAACCAAAACGGTCATCACTTTCTTAATATTTCACATTGCGGCATGCAATTTGCAGTGGGGGTGGCAATGGTAGACCCTAAAGGGGAGATCAACCCTGCCAGATTTCAGATAGATTTTTAAGCTAGCTACATTTAAATCTTTAAATGTTTTAAAATGAAAACAGACACAACATTTTTTTTTTCCATATAGGGGGACCTATATCTTGAAATGTGCAAGTCCCTATAGAGGGGATTTATTGTGCCAAACTTCAGATGTATGACTCCAGAAGTTTACATGCTAGCCCCTTGAAAAGCTGGCTAGGTTAGCTTATCCTTAGGCTAAGAGCTTCAGAGCGAAGCTTGGATTTAAACAGTAGCTGAAGCAGCAGCACCTCTCCTGCCCCCAAATGTTAAAAGTGTGGCACTTAGTGTGACAAGTTCATGGTGAGTAATGGCATATTTTTCAAAGGGACTTCTTTGTAAACAGGTATACAATTGCACTGTAAAACACTTGTATTTCAAGGACAAATTATACAGTTGTGTTTTCAGGTTTCAACCTTTAGCATTCAAATGGCTTCACTATGTGTAATTGCAAATATTATCAAACATTCTTTCCAGCTCTACCAGTTTTGAGTTCCTAGAATCACAGAATTGTAGAGTTGGAAGGGACCCCGAGGGTTATCTAGTCCAGATGACAGATGACCATCCAACCTCTGCTTGAAAACATCCAGTGAAGGAAAGTCCAAGAGAGTCGGTTCCATTGTCTGACAGCTTTTGCTGTCAGAAAGTTCTTCCTGATGTTTAGTCAGAATCTCCTTTTTTTGTAACTTGAAGCCATTGGTTCAAATCCTACCCTCCAGAGCAGGAGAGAAACAACTACTGGTAATTTGACATCAGAGTAATCCCGTGGAAACAGTAAGACCTTCCAGAAATGGATAGGTAGCGGTTTCTGATGAGTGTAGTTATGAGAGCATATCAGAGACCAAACGTTGACTAACCCTGCAGCCAATTCATGAAGGTTTTGCCTCTGTCAGAGTAGCTTTTGTCAAGAAATAATGAGATGCCATCAAGGAAGCCTCGCTTGGTACATAATGGAAAGCAGCCAGCGCAGAACTGAAGACTGCTGCAACTAAGATGCCATTCAAAGCCACTCTATAAATACCTGTAAGGCGGAGAGGTTCCCTTCCCTCTGCATTTAAAACATACACACAGTCCCAACAAAACAAAACAAAATCACCCTGCTAAGCTTGTTTCAGTGGGAAAGCGGCTCCTGGCTATTTCAACCATTTTACTGGATTTCATTTAATGATATTAAAAGGCCACCATCCCATATCATTATGATTGCAATACATTTTAAGGGACTCATTAGAAGACAACACACACACACTTATTTTAACTCCACTCCTTTTTTATCTATTTTACAAGCGTTATCGATTATGTGTGAGGGCACATGCTGAGGAAAAAGTGGGCAAGGCATCCCACTGGGTGGAAATGAGAAAAGTAGAAGTTGCCCATTGAACCTCAAACCACTTGCTGGGGACAGCTGCCTCGCTCTGCCTAATGGCAGAGTGCATGTATATGTTAAAAGGGTATTATTTATAAGGTTTGGGGAAGGCGCAAGGAAGGTTTCAGAAAGGCAGGAGGCAGGCAGACAGGCAGGGAGGGTGGGTGGGATATGAGAACAGACGAGCGCACAAGGAAAAGATTATGTAAGCCTGACAACTGGGGAAGATGACACAGATCCTTTACAAAAAAGGCCGGAGGGAGGGGTACAAGCTCCAGATAGGTAATTTAAACTTTGCCCCCAGACCCCTGTCTAGAGTGCTCATATAGCCAACATACACAACCAATAAAGGAGCATAGTATTGTATTCAGCCCTTCCCCACCACCATCACAACTACATACAGTGATACCTCGGGTTACAGATGCTTCAGGTTACAGACGCTTCAGGTTACAGACTCTGCTAACCCAGAAATAGTACCTCGGGTTAAGAACTTTGCTTCAGGATGAGAACAGAAATTGCGTGGTGGCGGCAGTGGGAGGCCCCATTAGCTAAAGTGGTACCTCAGGTTAAGAACAGTTTCAGGTTAAGAACGGACCTCCAGAATGAATTAAGTTCTTAACCCAAGGTACCACTGTTATTTGTAAAACTAGATCACTAATGACTTACTAATGCTAACACAGCTTTGCCCATTCACACCAGCTGTTAAACCATCCCTGAAAAGTCTCAGGTGCATTGTCATTGTTCATTAACTAAAGCACATTAATGAATGTGTCGCTATTGCTTCTTGCTACTTAAAACTACTAATGGGATTTGTAAATATGTGATACAACCCAGTAACTAGTGTTGACGTTGTAAAGCTCTTCATGAAAATGTTCCTTCCAGGGTCTCCTTTTGTCAAGGCTCGGCACTCCATTTCCTGGTAACATGAGTCATATTTTACTTTTGTGCTTCCGTTTTGAGATCAGTGCTGTTGTTCAGCGGCGCTTAATCAAACTGAATAACGAAATTACGGTCCTGGCTATCAAGGGATGAAGAACTCAAACTCAGGTATTTTGTGGCAAAATCTTTAATGCTTAGATCAGAATGATACATAGGCCTATCAGGTACTGAGATATTAGTGATGACCTCAATTACTATATAATAAATTCCCCTTTGGGAATCTTATCAGAAGTAGGTGGAAAACAATGCTTGAATGAGGGTGGCCACTTCCACCCCCCCCCCAAAAGAGGACAATAGAAGAGACAGATTTGCATATACTAATTGATGCAATTTTTGAAAATAATTACTAGAATTTTTAAAAGAAATGCAATGTGGAAAACACTGACTGGGTGACTTGCTCAACCTGCTATCCAGGTGCTGCCTAGGTGGGCAATTTTTATAGCCCAGGTAGGCTGGGCTATAATTGTCCAGGTGGGCAATTCCTCTCCCTTCTTAGGGTTTGTTTTTTTAAGATCTAAACCATACTTGAATATCTTTAAACTATCTTGCATAGAGGATGGCTTTAAATAGATGTCTGTTCCTTGCAAAACACAACAAGTGGGCTTCCATTTGAATTACTGGGGGGAGGAGAGAGATCTGGGGGGATCTACACATTCCAACCTCCCATTCCCTCCCATTGGTAGACAACCTGGCCTGTCTATGCTGTTCTTAAAACAATACAGTGGTACCTCAGGTTACAGATGCTTCAGGTTACAGATGCTTTAGGTTACAGACTCTGCTAACCCAGAAATAGTACCTCAGGTTAAGAACTTTGCTTCAGAATGAGAACAGAAATCGCGTGGTGGTGGCACGGCGGCAGTGTGAGGCCCCATTAGCTACAGTGGTGTCTCAGGTTAAGAACAGTTCCAGGTTAAGAACGGACCTCCGGAATGAATTAAGTTCTTAACCCGACGTACCACTGTAGTTGAAACAGCCATCACAAAACCCTGTCATTTGAGCAACAGCAGATCTGCAGAGAAAAAATAAAAACCCCTATTTTGTTCATCGTAGTAACAAATATTTTAGTGATTAACCAAATCCTAAAAGGGATTGAGCAATCTTGCATGGCACTGTTTGATGCTTTTCTGTCTATCCATCTTTCTATGCATACATATACACGCGGTTATTTTGTTTTTGTGTACCTAATTCCCCCGTTAAATCATTCTTTCCCCTATGATCTTAGTCCACAGAAATAAATCAGTTCTCTGCGTGACTGTTTGATGTTAAAAAATTATGCAAAATAGGACTTTTGGGAAGTAATTGAAGCTAAAAACTTGTGATCTTCTTAATATATGCCTTTCTTTTTCCTGCCTGGAAATAATTTCGAATGTGATGCAACTCATTTTAATTTATTTGAATTAGTAACTGCAGCACCAGGGCAGAATGTGAAGTTAGTGGCATTTCTATTAACAAAAAGCAATTAACTTCTTTTCTTTCTAAAGGAATTCATTCTCCTATAATTCCTTGCTATATTTAATTAAATGGTTGTGTATTTGAGCTCTTTTCAAATTTGCCTTCATGTCTATTTAAATGTGGTTTAATTCATTCCTATTTCATTTTTGTCCAACATGTTAACTTTCTGACAGTCTTTGGATCCATTAAAATGGATTGTGAAAAGTACATTTCTGTACCCGGCAGAGGTTTCAGGGAGCTGCAAAGTAGCAGAAAATTGGAGGGGAAGAGAACTTTAAAGATCTGAAACTTTGAATTTGCAAGGCATTGATTCTTTGGAACTTTGGAGTTCTTTCATTTGATTACCACTTTTTATGCCTGCCCTTTGCTCAGTGCTTCTAGAATTGCATGTTGAAGTGTGAAATGCAGAGGAAAAAATGCGTGTGGTGGGTGAGAATCAGAGGAAGGGGATTCTGCCCTTGTTTAAGATCATTTGTAGGAGTCACTGGGATGCTTCCACAAGAACAGAGATGTTTGTTCTTTGTACATGGAAGGGCAGAGGAATCACCATTCTGTGCCAAGTTGACCCAAATTATGCACCAACAGAGCTAAATTTGCAAATGTCCTTTTGTGAGTAATGAGGTGAAGGAAGCGATATGCACTCGCAGTGGTTTGCTATTTTTACTTACTTTATTTAGAAACATTTCCAAACCACTTAATATTTTAAAATATCTAAGTGGCATACAAACATGCAACATAAAAACAATAAGACAGTACAGTACTATAAGATAATTACAGGGATTCAGTAAACAACCACCATGTTAATGTTAATACTAGACATTAACGTTCAATCTTTAATGTTCACACAGCATGTGATAAGGGGCTTAATTATGACTTTAGATAAATTGCAGGGAGCCTTAAGCAGCAAGAATGTGGGTCAGTTTCTCCGCCTGCACATGGAAATTCCATCTTCTGCACAACTATTAACGGTGCTGGAGTCTTGTCTTCTTTTACATCTAGCTGTCCTAGAAAAGCATCATTTACTGCAGCAGGAGGGTATTGCTCTTAGGAAACAACTTTCAAGTTCAAGGGGACAATAAGGCATGGCTTTTCATGTTGCAGATTTGATAATGCTCGGGACCGCAATACCTCAAGGACTGCCTCTTTCCATATGAACCTAGCTGAACCCTGAGATCTTCTTCTGAGCCCTCCTTTGTGTGCCCCTCCTCGAGAGGTCCGGAGGGTGGCAACACGAGAACGGGCCTTCTCTGTAGTGGCTCCCCATCTGTGGAATGCTCTCCCCAGGGAAGTTCATCTGACGCCTTCATTATACACCTTTAGGTGCTAAGCAAATATGTTCGTTTTTAACCAGGCCTTTGGTTGATCTGATTTACATCCTATGCCCTTTTAAAATGTGTTTTTTTTGGGGGGGGGCTATTGGGTTGTTGTTGTTTTTTATTATGTATTTTGTGGTTTTATATCTTGGTTTTATTCTGTGAACCACCCTGAGACCCCCGGGTATACAGCGGTATATAAATTCAATTAAGAACAATAATAGTTCTGAAAGGTAAAACAACAACCCCAGCAACTGAAATGTGTGGAGCATTTTATGTATACACAGCTTTGCTGTCTCTCCTAAAGAATTCACAGGATGTGGTTCATTTCCATGAGCATTCTGTGGGTAAAAGGATGGCTGCCCCATCATGGAATTTAGATAAAATTTAGATAAACTTGCAAAGTTCCACTAGTGGAACTTCTACCCCACAAGAAGCCTTGCTCTGTTCCACCTTTACTGGGGCTGCAGAACAGAGCATCTCACACAGACAATGGAAGAGTGGATAATTGCTGCAATTGTCTCCCCCATCCACTTTGCCATATACATACAGTACTGTGTCCCATTAGCTTTAATTTCCCATCATCTATTAAATGAATGCACGTCCCTAGTAATGCCGTATTGTAGAACCACGAAGGAACAGACTAAGTTTTAGAGGAAGCACACAGGAAACCATCTTGTTAAAGGCTGAATGAGGTTGCTAACAAAAGTGAGATTGATGGAAGAATTATACATCATTAATTTGGTAACTGCACTGCAGAGAGAAATTAAGTGCTAATCATTTTCAGAGGGTTATTTTGCAGTGGGTCCTCCATGCACTTCAGTGAGGCATTCTAACCTGTTACAAACATTTTGAGTAATGATTTACTAACAAGAATGGATAATGGATGTTCTAAGTACACTGTCTAAAACATTGTCAATATCACAATTTCCAAGCAGAATCAAGATCCAACCACAGCCAAGAAGCTCCACAATGTCGCAGTCATCCTTGCTGTTTACGGTTGAGTTCTGGTAAAGTACATCCAACGGAAAATATAGAGGCATGGATCAGAAGTTCAGAGTATGCAAGCAGAGATATTCACCTGCACACACAAATTTGCAGTCCCTCATGCTACAATAAAGAGGGAGGGTAGGACCTGAACCAATGGCTTCAAGTTACAGTGGTACCTCGGGTTACAGACACTTCAGGTTACAGACCCTTCAGGTTACAGACTCCGCTATCCCAGAAATAGTACCAGTTAAGAACTTTGCTTCAGGATAAGAACAGAAATGGCAGTGCAGCGGCAGCGGGAGACCCCATTAGCTAAAGTGGTACCTCAGGTTAAGAACAGTTTCAGGTTAAGAACGGACCTCCAGAACGAATTAAGTTCTTAACCTGAGGTATCACTGTACAAGAAAGGAGATTCCAACTAAACATCAGGAGGAACTTTCTGATGGTAAGAGCTGTTTGACAGTGGACTCCCTCAGGAGGTGGTGGACTCTCATTCCTTGGAGGTTTTTAAGCATAGGTGGACTTAAGCATAGGTTGGAAGCCATCTAGCTTCCAACTCTACAATTCTATGATTCTAGCCTCCAAGAGGATTTCAGCAGCTGTGGGGACTGCTGCAAAAGAAAAAAGTGGGATAGTCCCTTTGTGTGAAATAATAATAATAATAATAATAATAATAATAATAATAATAATAATAAAAAATATTTATACCCCACCCATCTGGCTGGGTTTCCCCAGCCATTCTGGGCGGCTCCCAACAAAATATTAAAAACACGATAAAAGCAACCTCACACTACTTTTGGATTCAAGTCACTGATTGTTCATCACTCACTTCCACAGTTGCAGAGGTTCAATTAATACTGCTCCTGGAGTGATTCATCAAACTGAAGTGAAGGTGTTTGTTTCTACTAGAGCAGTTTGTTAGCAGAGCTGTAATAAAGGCCCTGTCACTGTTTTCATGTTCACGTTTACTGTGAATGTCAGAAATGCATTGGTTGTCAACAATCATGTTGAAGTATTGACAATCTCAGACTTATTCAAATTATATGGTTATATTCACCAGGGCATCCTTCACACCCCAGATGAATTTTGCTAGTGATCATGTTTCTCATTTTGACTGTATATTATACTTTCATCTCAGTACAGCAGGGGGACTGAATATTTTTCAGTCCAAGGACCACATTGACAGTCACTGATCTGAGCGCCATATGCCAGCTGTGGGTGTGGCCAATCTATGCATGTACACACACACACACACACACACACACACCCCAGGCATGTGCACAGCACTCTCTACTTCTCTCACACACATTTGCAGTCATACATTCATACAAAAACTCTCTCACACAAAAGCACGTGCAGATGCATGTGTGCGCACACAGCACTTGGGTGGCGGGTGATTGAAAATGTTGCCTTTTCCTTTGGAGTGAAGGCTCTGGGAAAACTATAAGGCAGCATTTGCAACCCAACCCACTCTCTAGCTCTGGGGGTGGGGAGAAATGTTGTTGTTTATTATTAAGGAGCACCCAGGATTTATATTGTCCTCCAGTCTTGATGCTGTGGTGCTTAATGCTAAGATTAGAGGTAAAAGATAAGAGAAAATCCCTTTGTCCACTCCTTAAGCAGCATTTCGCCCACCACAGTGCCGGAATGAAGCCGTGGAGAAATGTTGCCTTTTACTCTAAAACAGCAGCCAGAGAGCTTGACTCCAATCTCAGAGCTTTAGAGGGGATCTCTAAAGTGCAGATAGAGGGGTTTTATAAGGGCTGTGCACAAGACCACAACCTGATCCATGCCTGAGGAACACTCAACTGGACCCAAATCTAGCCCCAAATCAATTACAAATGGGACGAATATTCAATTAGGAGTTTAAACATACAGGCAGGAGGGGGTGGGAGAAGGAGACACTGCATCTCTTTCCCTGACTGCAGAGGACAGGATGCTTCAATCCTGTGGGGTGCTGCTTTGCAAGCCCCATCCTTCCACGGGATGGTTTTGTGAAGGAGCAATCTGCAGCCATCAGGACTAAATCCTCCATTCACCAGCTGATGTTAGAAGATTAAATCCTGCTGGGTGCTGTTTTGTGAAGGAGTATCCTCCTGTGGTCTACAGCCTTCCCACCTGACATTCTTACCCCCTGACAGCCCCCAGATCACCCCAGGAGGCCTAACCTGACCTGAGGCAATCTGGAGCTGTCTTGACTTGTCCAAAACCCAGATTCCCTGCTGAATCATGCCGAATTGGTTCAGGATGTGACCAAATCCAGTGCACAGCCTTAGATTTGATCAAGAAGACCACTTTGATCAAGAAGACCACCTCCTAATCAAAAGATAAAACTGCGAAGAAGAAAACCAGACTCCCTTGGGTTGATTTCCAGATGCCTGGTTATGAATCTGATTGAAACATATCTTAATTGGGGTAACAGAATTCCCTCCAACCTTTGTTTCTTTTGGAAGAGGGGTACTGAATTGTACATAATGGCTCTAGACACAAAACCGGGGACAAGCAGTTCACAAAGCATTCATCGTTCATTTTCCACCACAACAGACTACTGATTTTTAAAAAGATGGAATATCACCTTGCAATTTTAATTATGGTGGACCAGAGTTTACCATAAAAAAGCATTACCTAGAAAGCTGGCCTCTGGCTAGCTATTTGTTTGACCTAAGAAAATCTTTTCTTTAAAAATAAATAAATCCTAAACATCACACTTCATCCAAAGAAATCATATCGGAGTCGCTTCTCTTAAATTCCATCTAGAAAGCTAATCCTTGCAAAGGAGACTGAGGCTTCTATTTGCGTAACTCAAACCTTCACCTAAATGTTATAGTTAGAACAGGCACTTATGCAAAAGAGTCACTGACCACCCAGAAACCAAACATATTGCTGAAAATAGCCCCCTGTCCTTGCTAGCAAAGCAAGCGACCCAGGGCAAATCTGTTCCAAAGATCCCTGCTTATCAGAGCAGAAAGAAAACCGGTGGTGGCTTTGAGCAACCGCTGACTGATTTAATCAGGATGATTTGTACTACAGTGGGAGCAGAACGGGGCTACAAAGCTGAGTGCAAATACAGGATTAAAATTGCATCTTCAGCCCATTTGTTTGTTGATCTCTCGATCGCTCTCTCAGCTAGTTTGTAGCTTGTCGCTTTCTAGATCGCAAAACACTGTCAAAACATACAGGAATCATTTTAAGGGCCTTATCTCTAAGAATTGTGCTCACACATCACGTTTAACTCTTCCGTTGCATGACCTCTGGATTAACAACAAGGGCTGCACCCCTTTAGAATGCATGTGGGGAAACGGCGTGACTGAATTCCTCTAAGGAAGCATGTCAAGTGATTGGGCAGGCTAGAATGCTTATTTCTGTCAGGTTGCTTTTACAATCCCCCCCCCCCACCTATACTCTGAAACAGTTAAGTCTCTAGAGGGACGTATCCTAGGATCAGCAAGAGGTTGACCCAGTTAGGTTACTGGGGCATAGACCTCCAAACCAGTAATGAACCCTTGCCGGCGATGCCTTTGGAGACTAGATTGCCTTCAAAAATATTTATCCCACATTTCAGATGGGAGAACAGCAAAAACTGCAACAAAAGTGGGGCAACATCCTCACCCCAGAACATTTGAGGAATGAAAAATTAAATGATTTTGGCAGGAAGCTGCAGGACATAAATGAAGTGAGATGTCCACTTTTCAAACAGTATTGAAAGTGGGATTGCATGTATAACTGCATATAATATCATCATGAGCACATCATCAAAGCTCCATAAAAAGGATGTCTGGAGGGGTCCTTACTTCCTGGAACATCACAGAAGGACGTGGGATTCAGCCCTGGTAAGGAACTGCATATGGCATTATTACAAATACAGTTTTCACTTGTGGCAAATGGGATCTGACTTGGCTTGAGGCAATTATGCTGCACAAGCTCCTTGCTTTCCGTACATCACATTTCCACATATAATGCAATAAACTGTCAGGACCATCCATTCCATTCAGCTTCTTTATATCCTTCAGTACAGCCGTCAGGAGAGATAACATTTGGCTCAAACTTTGACTCAAATATTGGCTGTCATAAAATCAGATGTGAGTACTAAATGGAAAAGTTATTACAATAATAGGGTGATAATGGACAGGGATTCACATTCAGGTTTGTGTGACGATATCATCTCAGGTCTCTGGGTGAGATCCAGTGTCACCCCCATGGATGCAAGGAAACATCTCCTCCTCCCCCCTCCCTCTGCCTGCAGCTACCTGCACCCTCCAGAGGTGTTCCAGGGTTAGGAAGGGGTGTGTATGTCCTGTTTTCACAAGAAGAAATCCATTGTACAAGTGTGCCACCACAGTAGGATATAAATCAATAAAAAACAAACAAACAAATATCTCTCCCCCCCTCAAATGTATTAACCTCATTCTCAGCTCTGCTTAATGCTGGACATTTTCATGCTTCCCATAGATTCTCAAGAACTCTACTCATTTCAGATAGTAAGCTTAGCAGTCATTGAATAAGATGAGACAACATAGAGAATAACAATTCCTCTTGTGAACCCTGGAATTGGTTAAGCAGCAGGAACCAGAGAGACAGAACAAATGGTTATCTGGGTATAGAAAGTGGAGTCCCTCAGAAACTGGTATTGAGACCCGTGCTTTTCAATTTGTTCATAAATATTATACAATTAGGGATGAGCAGCGAGGTGGCAAAGTTTGCTGATGATACTAAATTGATCAGGGTCATTAAAACAAACAAACAAAAAAAGATTGTAAAACGCTCCTAAAGGACCTATCTAGACCAAGTGAATGGGTGGCAAAATGTAGTCTTCATGGGTAGCTTGATGAAGGTGTTGACACCGTGTGTGGCATCTGTGAAAACGGCAAATTCCATGCTGGGGATCACTGGAAAAGGAATCAAAATAAAGCTGCCAATATCATAATGCCATTATTCAGATCTATGGTGCAACCATCTTTGGAATACTGTGTACATTTCTGATCTCCTCATTTCAAAAAGGAAACTGTGGGGTTGGAAAATGTTCCGCAAAGTGCAACCAAAATACTCAAAGGGTTGGAGAACTCCCCTATGAGGAGACCTCCTGACTGAAGCACTGCAACACATAGAATGGACAGAGCAGTGGTGAGAACAGGTGAAGCTCTGGCGGCAGTGGGGACAGGTGTGCATGTGTCTGCATCTGCCAGCACCCCAACCCGGTGTTCCTTCAGCGCTACCCTGCGCTGCCCCATCCTGCCCCCTGCAAGAAGCAGTGGCAATGCTCACCTTACTGCTTGCAATCCTTCACCCCATTTGTAAATATACCTGCAACTGAAGATTACATTTCACATGCCTGATGAAATGGATTCTAGTTTGCAACAACTTGTGCCATAATAAATTTGTCTTTACATCGTCCACAATATTGGTTGTTCTCACGCTTTAAATATGTATGGTGACCCTTGCTTCTGTGAAAGAAGAAGGGAGAAGGAAAGCTGAGCATTCTGATTTTAGAAATATTTGGCTTGGCATATTTGACAAATGGTCTGCTATAGCTCATTATGAATACGTATTATGTTGTAGAATGGTAATATTATAGGCATGATGCGTTGACGTTTAGCGTACCATTGGCTTGCTTTACATCCAGTCGCTATTTAGACCTTGCCTCATTGCAGGTTAGTGGGGGGGGGGCGCTATTAGTCAGCCTACCCTATCCAGGACTGAGGCACAGGAAGATCTTCCCATCATGGTAAAACAAAAGTTGATTCATTTCACATTTAAAGGCAATTTTACCTAATTTGCACTTTGCAGTTTATCTCCCAACAAAAATTGAAAACTCTTCCAACTAGTTGCTTATGTCAAATTCAGACATAATTCATTCATGACTCTCTACAGCCATAGGCATAGCAGAACTCCCTTTGCTCCTATTATATGGGATAGACATCAGGGCCCTCAACTATCCTCAGCAGGAAACCTTCAGTACGGTTTTGAGTGGAATGTTCAAAAAGGAGGGGGGAAGGTGCTTGCAAAGGAGACCCCCCCACCCTGCAGAATCGAACTCTCCTCCTTTTGTTCCAGAGGGAGGGAGGAGGTGCAACATTCCTTCCCCACTCCTGACTGTATGTTTAATTCCGTATACCAGCACTTTGAACTTTGCCCAGCAGCTAACTGGCCGCCAATGCAATTATTTTAGTAGTGATGGAAAACGGTAGCCATAGTGTGTCCCAGTGAGAAGTCAAGCCCTGAATTTTGCACTAGTTGCAGCTTCGTAGGTAACCCTACATAGAACACATTGCAGTAGCCCAGCCTGTAGGTTTGTTATTGTTTAGTCATTTAGTCGTGTCCGACTCTTCGTGACCCCATGGACCAGAGCACGCCAGGCACTCCTGTCTTCCACATCCTCCTGCAGTTTGGTCAAACTCATGCTGATAGTTTCGAGAACACTGTCCAACCATCTCGTCCTGTCGTCCCCTTCTCCTTGTGCTCCCCCATCTTTCCCAACATCAGGGTCTTTTCCAGGGAGTCTTCTCTTCTCATGAGGTGGCCAAAGTATTGGAGTCTCAGCTTCAGGATCTGTCCTTACAGTGAGCACTCAGGGCTGATTTCCTTAAGAAAGGATAGGTTTGATCTTATTGCAGTCCATGGGACTCTCAAGAATCTCCTCCAGCACCATAATTCAAAAGCATCCATTCTTTGGCGATCAGCCTTCTTTATGGTCCAGCTCTCACTTCCATACATCACTACTGGGAAAACAATAGCTTTTACTCTACGGACCTTTGTTGGCAAGGTGATGTTTCTGCTTTTTAAGATGCTGTCTAGGTTTGTCATTGCTTTTCTCCCAAGAAACAGGCGTCTTTTAATTTTGTGGCTGCTGTCACCATCTGCAGTGATCATGGAGCCCAAGAAGTAAAATCTCTCACTGCCTCCAATTCTTCCCCTTCTATTTGCCAGGAGGTGATGGGACCAGTGGCCATGATCTTCGTTTTTTTAATGTTGAGCTTCAAACCATATTTTGCGCTCTCCTCTTTCACCCTCATTAAAAGGTTCTTTAATTCCTCCTCACTTTCTGCCATCAAGGTTGTGTCATGTGCATATCTAATGGTAGCCTGTAGGTTACCATTACATTAATGAACAATGGTCAGGTTATCCTGGTCCAGAAAAAGCTGTTGCCAGCCCAAGCTGGTAAAAGGTACTACTAGCCACTGAGGTCACTTCAACCTTTAATGATGGAGATAGATCCAGGAGCATTCCCCAGCCTATAAACCTGCTACTTTAGGGCAGTATGACCTGTTCAAAACAGGCAGTTGACCAATTATCCAGACTCAGGACCTGCTCATCTACAGTCTAGCCAGGATTTGAGCACAAATGTATGTTTGGCACAGAAAATACATTTGACACCCAGAGAGGGCAATCTCAACAAATAGTCTTGATTTCATTAAATATGAAGAATGGTTGGAGTGTGTGTGTGTGTGTGTGTGTGTGTGTGTATGTGTGTGTTCTGTTATTTTAAAGAGATATCATCATTCTGTTTTCCAAGTGATTACAAGTCTGATATATCTAAAACTGCTAATTTGGAAATCTGTCATCCATCAGTTCTTTCTCAAGAGCAAAGTCAGGACATGTAAATCAAAGCTATTTATTAAGGAACAAACATGAGCATTTTAAATATACTGCTGATGTCTTCAGTTGTGAAGTGCTGGTTTCTTATTAGGAGATGCAAATGTACATGAAGCCAGGCAGAATCTGATTTAAGCTCTACAGTATTATTTTTAAATACATTAATTCAGGTTCTGAAACAAATCACTGCATGGTCAACATATAAAACACTAAATAAAATGAAAATACTTGAAACTTTTCTAACATTCTGGGAAACTTTGGGTTTTCTTTGTTAAATGTACTTTCAAAAATCCAAAAAGAAAACTTTGTTAAAAAAAAGTTTTTGAAAACTCTACAACTCAGTTATGATCAATTATTCAGGGTGTGGCGTACCTGCCCCTCCTGTTTTATTCAAGTAGGCTTGGACTATGACAAAAGTTGTCTGTCTTGTCTTGAGTCCAAATCAGAACCCTGCTTCAGAAAAATTAAGGTCCCCTGTCTCCCCATTCCCTATTATGGCTGCAGTTCTTTTGCTTTTTGATGGGTACTACATAATTGCAGAAAGATAACTGCAGAATTTTCCTGACATGGCAGCTTTTATAGCAGGGGTGGCTAATCTGTGGCCCTCTAGGTAGTGTGGGTCCCATCTTTCCTGACTATTGGCAATGCTGGCTGGGACTGATGGCAGCTAGAGCCCAGCAATATCTGGATGGCCACTGGTCAACCACCCTTGCTTTAAAAGTTTGGGGCAAATAAGGCAATGCACATGTTCACTTTAGCTCTAGTGTGTTCCCACACCTCTTTTTTAAAAAATCTGTGCATACGTATTACCCATGATCCACAGGTATCCATAGTTTCTTCTGAAATGTTGAATTTTGATGCAGTTCCCCGAAGCCAGCTTCACACTGACATGAGAACTGTAGGCTTACTCAATGTGCCATGAATATGTACAATTGAAACAATGACCCAAGGAAGACACTGGCTTAATGAATAAGTGTCTAAATCAAACTGGTTTGAGAATCAGATTTTAAGCACTGAAATGAGGTGGGAAAGTTTCTGGAGATTAAAAGTCAGTCTCAGTTTGCTTTAAAATTTCTCTGCTTGTGGGTTGCTTTTGCCCTAGTAACTGTCTTCTGTGACTGAGATTTAAGCAAAGTTTCCTGAACTCTAAATTTGAAACGGCACACTTAAAAGCAAGTGGGTGGATGACTGTGGGGGAGGAAGAGCAGAGAGACAAAGAGAGTGAGTGAGTGAGAAAAACTCCTGGGAATCTGTTCAGGGAAAGGTTCTCAGGTTTTTTGGAAGTCAATAAGCTATTTTATGTTAATATCAGTTCTAATTGCTAGGCAATAAACAGCACCCACAGGCAGAATAAATGTCAGGACCAAACCTGTTTGGGAACCCACCTGAAACAATGTCAGTCAGCGGTATTATAATAAATGTGCCAAAATCTTCTAATAGTACCATAATAAAATATAGATATAGATATACCCATCCTATTAAGTGCCCACGACAACAGTCTGGGGGACATTTAAAAAAGGAAGTGAAAAGTCAAAAATGTATTTGATTTTTGTTGTTTGCAATTTTGAATCAGGTTGCTGATATCTGAATGCAGAGCAGCCCACTTTCTGTTCTTCTGAAATCTCTAGTGCTGTGCTGAAACTTGTCCTGCATTTTCCCACCCACCTAGCAAAAGCACCTTCCATTTTTCTGCTTCTTTCTCAAGGCACTTTGGGATTTCATTAGAATGTTGGAGGGTCTGAGGTTGAACTTTACAATTGTGGTATGTGTGCGTTTTCTTCCCATTAAACATTTCTTCCGCACTCTGGAAAGCTGAGCTGCAGATATCTTGGGGTTTGCAAGAAACTTGGGCACCCAGGAAGACTGCAGAGTGGAGACCACCAAAGAGATGATTTGTAGGATGAAAGAAAGGACATTCACAAATGTCACTTGTCCACCTTGAAAGTAAGGCAAGCTGTCCTGACTCTGAGGACAGACTTTCTCTGAGTTGGTAAATGCAAGTATGGAAGGGTCCCCTGGATCCACATGCAAATGAGAGTTTTGTCCCTGGAGCAGGGTGAGCAAGATGTTTTGTCTATTGAGGGCTCAATTCCCTTAAGGGTAATTCTGTTCAGAGCTGCATGTCAGTGGTGGAAGAAGCCAGAGGTGGTGGGGTGTGTGTGTGTGTGTGTGTGCCAGAGACATACAAGTTATGAATTAACTAATCTGGAATAAAATAACTATAACCTGGTTATAACTTGCTTCAATTAACACCAGATATTTCCCAATCCTATGTAGGTCTAATCAGAAGTCAACACTACTGAGTCAGATAAGGTTGCTCTCAAGGATGTCTTGAAGGAGCCCAAGCTTCATGGGAGAAGTCACTTCATGACATCCAGGCCAAAACCAATACAGCCCTGGTTCCAGAAAACATGTGAAAATGGGACTTCTTTTCCTCAAGCCTTCCAACCAGGATATGTCTTTTTTAAAAAAAATAATAATTTATTTTTATCAAATAAAATATTGCCAAAAGTAGATTTCTGTCTGAAATACCTGTGAGCTCTGTTCTCTCTCCATTTGATTCTGGCTGGTGGATCGTTGTGGTGGGGGAGGTCAAATAAAAATCAAGTAGATCCTCCAAGACTGAAGTTTGCACGTCCCTGCCCCAGAGTACATATGTAAACATATTACAACTGAAACAGAAATTCTGTGCAGGAGATCACACCAGAGAAGTAGCTGGTTCCTCAACAGGCCATGTCTCATTAACATAGCAAACCTGTCTGTAGGTTGTACTGCTTTAAGCTGCATGTTGAACGTTCACATGATTAACCCTATTGAGGCTTCCCAGTTTCCATGAATAGAGAAGCTGCAGACCTCAAATTTGTGGCTCTAAAGCATGTACAAATAATTCTGCATTGTGGGTGGGGGAGGGGGGAAGTGCATCTTGTGGACCTCAAGAGTCCAGTTCCCCTTCTCTTTTCACAATCCTTTGCCAAATTAAAATCTTCTCCAACTGTCACCAGATACAATTACAATGGTATTTTTGGATCTTGTCTCTTTACTACTCCAAATGAACATTTTCATAAACAAGGGATCAATTTTCTTAAAAGAAGACCAATTTAAACTTTTCAAAGAATATAGACCAATTTAGAGACTGCATTCATTTTAAGAACATTAATTTTCTCCCGAAGGGGTACTTTAAAGGCTTGTAGTCTCTTAGCATCTGCATACATCTGAATGAGGCTTGCAAGAAAAAGTTACTTTTAAAAGCATCTGTGTATTTTGCTGGGCACAGGCACCAATATATTTTAACCAAATACAATGTCAGTGCTGGAAAATATAAATAGTTGTCCTTTCCCTCAATTCTATAATTTTGCCTTGTTCCAGTTAATATTTATTTAAGCAAATTCTTCCTAAGTGAAATCATTTATTCCAATGAAGGCCAAGTCAAAGCAGGGGAGGGATTTTGGGCTTGTCCAAGGCAACGTGGGATCTATCCAAGCTATCCTGATTCAATGGGGGGGGGGGCGAAGTACCGTATTGCAACTTAACAACTCAAAGGGGGTGACAACGGCACTGAAGAGATTGTTTCTAACAACCTCCTGCCATGCAGAAATAAAGCAAGCAGAGGGGCAGTGGGGACTTCCCCAATAATTTAATTTCCATTTTGGTGCTGTTGGTGGCAAATCAAGATGATGTTAAAGGCACAGGAGTGTTAAAAATGTTGGCTCCAAAGCTTGATTTTAGGATTTAGTAGGTTCTCCAATACAGGCCATCTCTGTTGCCTGAAAGGAACAGAAAGAACCACAAGCAGCTGGGGAAAGAGAAAGAGGAAGTCCCGTGTGTTACAGAGCAATTGCTTGGCATACTGTCATTATCATTGTTATCATATTTATTTATATCCTGCCTTTTCCCCTGCTGGGACTCAAGGCATCTTACAGATAAAAACAAGAACTGCTAAAGTCAGAGAATTCTGTATGCAGTTTTGACAAAGGTACACTTTTTTTACAGCAATTCCTCCTAATATAATGCATTTTTGTATGTTATCTTCACTAACGTGTTCAGTTTTATGTACATTTCCCTGTAATATATGCATCTTTGTAAACACTGTTTGATTGGCGAGGCGAATCACAAATTTCAGAATGGTGTGGATTTTGAAGGACGGCTGTACTTTGGTTTTCAGATTGTTTCAGAGAGTGCTTTACTGAAGCAGCTTGTCCCAAATGCAATAAAAGATCCTCAGGGAGTGAAGTCAAAGAGCTGTAAGAGGAAAGGAGGGTATGAAACTGTCGTGCTGCAAAATTAATCCCTTCAATTAAAAACACTTTTAAAAGACGCTGTACCCAATATAATCTTGAGAAGCAAGAATCCATTATGCAGCAGAAGAGTCCTGATGCGTTCAGAGCTCAGCTTCCCTTGACATGAGGCCACCTACACATGCTTCTTCAATCTACATTACAGAACCCTAGAATCACAATGGAAACAACCAGTTGCCTTTTTCTTTACTTGGCTGAAAGAACAACATTTGGATTAAAAGGCAGCAAAAAATGAAAAGAATAAAGCTTTCCGAGAAGGCTTCTGCAGCTTTAACATTTGCATGGGAAAATTCAGCAGGAGAAGCCCTGCCACGTAAAACAGGGCAATGCTGGAGAGTAATATCTTGATACTTATTAGCAGGGAAAGGGACACTTGAACACAGAGCGCACTCAAAATACATCAGTATGGACTGTGATTTCTTGGTGATTATTTGTTCTGGCTATAAGGCTGAATGGGGTTGCAAATTCCAGAGCCTGGTGCAATTTCCGTACCTTTAAGAGTTGCATAGCTGTGAGCAGTGCTTTTTTTCTAAAAAAATGTTTAGGGGTACTCTCATTTTTCTACTCATAATGAAATACTGCCACTCAATGAGGCCAAATTTAGATTCACAGCACTGGCTGCGAGTATTTCAACAACTGTAGCTACAGGAGATGCTGCACATGGAGTAATTTTCCCATCGATGTAACTCTGAAATGCTGCACCCAGCAGCATTAAGAGTCAATGTGGAAGACTCAGGACCAGATAAATGTTTATTGGCTTTGAAAGATTCACTTGAGGTTAGTTTATGTATTTAGCTCAAGTAGGATTGTTGTTTTTTTAAAAAAAGAAATAGCCCATTTAAAAGAAAAAGGACCCGAGTATTAAAAAATAATAATGTACATATATTTTGTTCTCAGAAAACAACTCTCATGAGTTGTCAGATTCCAAACTAAAGATAAAAATAAGAATCATGTTAATGACAAGATCTTTAACACAATACCAAAGGCAGCTAAAAAAGGGCTATAATATAGCATAACACAAACACAAAAAGCAGTCCAGGCAATAAGTGCAATGCCTATGCAGTACACTACATTTTAAACGTAAAGACAATAGCAGCTAGTAGGCCACTAACAGTGCAGTCTGTGTCTCATTTACCTCAGTGGGACTTACACCCAGGTAACTGTGTATAGCAGGAATGGCCAAACATGGCCCTCCAGCTGTTTTGGGACTACAATTCCCATCATCCCTGACCACTGGTCCTGTTAGCTAGGGATGATGGGAGTTGTAGTCCCAAAACAGCTAGAGGGCCAAGTTTGGCCATGCCTGGTGTATAGGATTGTGGCCTAAGTTGCCATAACTTTAAATGCTTTCCCAAAAAGGAAGGGCTTTACCATCCACCATAGGATGAGGTCTGCCATTATAAACACGAGAACTGCCTGAACAAGAGAGCTGTATAAAGAAAGATGAAGCATTTGTTCCTTCAGTATTGCAGACGCATCACTGCTGAGTTCATCCAAATTTTCACAGGATGTGGAAAAGATCTTGGCTGCTTTTGAATTTTCAAAACAAAATGGCTAATCTATGATAAAGGAATAATTAGTCGTAATTTATCTTACTGTCAATTAGAGCCGGCCTTGCCAGCAGGGTGACATGACCTGCTCTAGACAACACCATGATGATGAAGGCAGGAAGGAATTAGTGTCTGAATGGCACAGCAAGACTTTTTAAAGTGTTGGGTGTAGCAGAAGAGGAAACATGATTCAGACTCCAATGCAGGCACCAAAATGTCTCAGGCTTGCCACCTTTCCTTTCCTTTTTATTTTGGCATGACATCTCTACATCTCTACATCTCTGCTTTTAAGAGCTGGGCAATGGGCAAAATTCCGGCAATGAAACTTTTTCTAGAATGGAAAGAGAATGGAGGAAGAACTGCACTTCTTCAACTTATACCTGTCACACCACCCTAGGTATACTGGGCTGAATCTGGGTGAATATGGATAGATTTGCCAGTTCAGGTCTCTCATTTTCCCAGTGATAAATTCAATTATCCACATTTCTGCAGCTATTAATCCTCATGGAAATTCATCATAATTTTACTGTGAATTTATCTTAAAGAATGCATGTTTGCATACAATTCCTCCGATATACACATTTTTTGTAATTTCTCCGATTCATTTTTAAATGCCATTTTCACTAATATGTGCCTAATATGTTTGTATACAATACAAAACTGCATTACAAAATTAAGAGAAGTGTAAATGTCAACGGACAGCTTCTTTCAGTTCATATATTGTTCAAGAAAGTGCAAATTTGATAGGTCCACCTTAAAAGTGGACTTAATTGAATTTCCCCCAATCCCTAAACCTGAGACCTTCTCAATGCCAAGCAGGTACTCTATCATGGAGCTACAGCCCTTTGGGTTATAAGGACCTATAAAATCAGTGTTGCAACAAAATGTGCTGTGAAGTGCTCCTAGTCAGAGTTCCAGCCATCCACACCTTCCTTCAGAATACTCCATTCCAGCACAGCCACCACCATTTTTGATGCCCACACATACACCCGAACAGCCAGTATTTTGTGACCACTGAGCATTTAGTAGCCAATGGTCTGTTTTGGGGTTGTTGATTTTTGTTTCCCTGTCACCACAGGGTTTATCCCCTGAAAATATTTTGGCTCCCCCAAATCTGCAAATACGTTTTCTTCTTGTTTGTGTGGATGATGCTATTTTTGCTACATAATCACAGGCACTTGGATAATCTCTTTGCTACTAGTATGCAGGCTATTAGTATATTTTGCCAACAGACTTTTGGGGAGTGGGTGGGATCTGCTGGCAAAGTCCAGAATATTTTGGAATCACTAGCTTAGCAGGCCTGAACAACAATGCACTTCCCACATTTTGGGAATACAAAGAAGAATGTGGCTGCGGGGGGAGGGGGGGAGCTTCTTCCATACTTAGCACATACTGAACAACAAAGACTAATGTGTTCAGTCTCCAGCTAAATCCATCTGCTGGAAAGATACTTCATAAATAGGATTTAATTTGCAGTTAAGGGGTGTCCACAGGTAACAATTATTTGCTTTCTTCAAAACAATTTAACTGTCAGATTGATTGCCAATGAAATCTGTATCATAATATGAATACTTTTTTATTATCTGAGTATGTTTTGCATCCTATTAATGTGGAAGGAGATGAGATTGTAAAAAGGCAATTCAGTTTAAAGTAGTATAGAATAAAATTGTAAACATGATAATTCAAAAATAACGACAATAGCAACACTTTCACTTAATGTAGCAATGAGAGAGCGTTTGGTGGTGGTGAGGAGGCCCTTCTAAAGGACAATGGAAGTGCTTTCCTGTAATACGTTGAGCATCATCTGCTTTGACTTTGATTGAACAATTACATATCATCTAGTATAGGGGCTAGAAGAAAATGTGTGGGAATGCAGGTAGGAAGAGAAAACACATGCCAAGCTGAAAACTGTAATACTGCAATTGATCAACACAGCACTATATGTGTAGAAAACAGTATGTGAGCGGGTTTTAAAAGCAGTGACAATTATGTGCCTCCAGAAGTCATCTAATAGAGTATTGCATTTAGAGCAACAGTATATACTTCATGTTACAAATGTGTACAAATTAGCAACTGAGAAAAGCTCACTAGAACAGTCATTTGCCATTTAAAGGCAATTCTAGCAGGAGTTACAAAACAAAGTCTTTTGGGTGGTTCATTATACTTTGGCATTTTTATGTTTCTACTTATAAAACTCATTGTTTTTTAGCTCATCCTTCCTGCAAAAGCTGAGTACACTTGAGAGGCCAGAAGTATTTTGCAGAGAGTTTTTTTATATATATTTGTTTAAAAATTTGTTTCTTAAACTTTCAGAGGGAAAAAGGCACACTTTTATAAGTTATGTGGTAGGGATGGCAAATTGGTGGTTTCCCAGGTGTTATTAGACTATAGCACCCATCACCTCTGACTATTGGCCGTACTGCTGTTGTTGGGATCCAGTAATATCTGTAGGGAGACAGGTTCCCTATCCTCATTTTATAGGAACATCAGGAGATGCCTTAGACCACATCAGACATTTGGTCTATTTAGACCAGTATTGTCTGACTAGCAACAACTTTCAAAGGTCTGATCACCTGCTACCTCATTGTTTTGGTTGAGGATGCCAGGGGTTGAACCCGAGTGCTTCTGCATGTAGTGTGTTTTCCAAGCTCTATCACTGAACTGAAATTGTATCAGCATTCCATATTTGGAAAGAAGTTCCACTCACGTTACTGCTACCTTCAGATCTTCCTCTGAGGCAGTGTCTGTCAGGATCTCCGCTCAGCCAAGCTGAGAAAGCTCATCTTCTGGAATCGCCCTCCCGATGAATAATTAACAACCTGAGCCTTTGATGAGGCTCCAAGGCATGTTCCCCCATTCAGGAGAGTTTCCAGCAGCATGCAGAAGGAGGAGATAGTATGAGCTACATGCTATGCTTTATTATCTTCTACGCAAACAGCAAAGAAAAATACATCCTCTCTCTATGAAAGCAGAGAGGAACTGAACAAAGGAACAAAGGAACAGGAAACCACTAACGTCACATCCTGTCTCCCGTCCCGTGAGACTTCCAACAGTATGGAATGTGTTTGGAATGTAAACAGAGTCCTGTGACTCTAAGCAGCTGCTCAGTGGCAAACAGAAACTAACAGTGTCCTGCCCCCAGCATGCCTGCCTGCCTGCCTGCCTGTACACACACACACACACACACACACACACACACGTTCATAGACCAGGTTCTAAGCATCCAGAGAAACCTCTTTTCAAAACCTTCCTACTGGACCTAGTATCAGAATCATATATGATCCAATCCAAGCTTTGCCACAAATTTATGAATAAATCCAGCTGGCTTTGGGAATGTGTTATTTTAGCCCCTTAATTCAGGCTCTTCTATGAATGGCTTTTCTGCTCCTGATTTTATATTCAAACTTTGCCAGAGACAGAGATAGAATGTAGAGACAATTTGGTCACTATTCATTTTTTAAGCCATGTCCTTATTTCCATTGAGATGAAACACTTATCTATATCACTCATCTTTAGGCTGGATGAATCATATCACTCCAGAGTACAACAGGGCTGTGAAAATCAGACACAAGGCCAGATTAATGTGGTTGGGGGCCGTAGAGGAGTTCCCAGTACTTTGCCCTTTTGAAGGGAGAGGACAGCTAACCACTTCTGGGACTTCTCTGCAATATGAAACCTGTGCCCTGACTTCACAGAAATCTTATCTTGGTTGGTGTCCTTCACATTTTTTATTCATAACTCTCCTTCTCGAAGAACCAAAGACTTAATTAGAAAAAACAAAAAGCTCAGACTCTGTGACCTCTTCTAGGGAAGCATAATCCATCACTGAGAAGGAGTAAGAATGATGAGATTCTACACAAACTTCCAAGTAACCCACATCAGAGGGACCAGGAAGTTTTGCCTTGTTGCTGCCCACATTAATGGCAGGTTGGGTATTACTAAGGAGAAAGGTAAATAAGCTGGAAGTGAAATTGTTTCTACCTTTCAGTGAATAAATTGAAGTCTAAGTGATCGTTTCCATTCTTTCTCTTCTTCCCAGTCAGGGGATGCTCTCCTTTTGTATTAGCATACAGAAATTCTTAACTCTGCTACATTCACCAGGGCTTAATCGACAGCAATCAGGCTGTGGAGGAGGAGTAAATCTTTGCAGTTTCCATCTTCTGCCTTTGCACATGCTGCTACGAGGTCCGTGTCTGCTCTTAGACAGATGGCAGTGTCACATCTCATCCAGCTCAAGGACCATCACTTGCCTAAATAGGATTCTTGTCTCTATTTTAAATTGTTTATTCGTATTTCTTGCCATTCCTCATCGAAACAATGTCATTTGACTTGGCTACTTGTAGACACATGGACAGTGAATCAGGAAACAGAGGCAATCTGGGTTTTGGTTTGCTTTTTTAAGCTGGATATCCTTATCTAGAATCTACATGAGATCACCTAAGTCAGATTATGTTGTATCCTACTTAGTAGGTATCTGTCTGTCTTGAGAGACAATGACGTGCACCTCCGGGGGATGAAGTCAAACCACTATGTTAGCAGCTCCAAAGTCACCTCCCCAGGGCACAAACCTGGGCAGTGTGTATGGAGGTCCTGGGCTGGCCAGATGACAAGAACTCCCTCTCAGTCTCACCGATGTGGTTCAAAGGAAAGCAGAGCGACACATTTGGCAGCAGCTTAGCTGCAGGAGTTGCCAGAAAGAGGCAAGTGTCTTAGGGACTCCATTCCGGATTTGTGTATAGTTTACACTACCTTGTCTTCTCCTGAAGATATCCTGAAAGGCAGTGGAGGTTTAGGATCAGAGTTTTTCCTTTTCCTAGAGCACCAATATCTAAGGAGGATAAAGCTCTAGGCAGATTCAGTAGGAACTTTAGCCAAAATCTTTTAAATAAAATGCTGTCACAGCAGGAAATATGGTATCATTCAAACTCTTAATTCACATTAACACTTCACAAAAAGAATCTGCTGCTAATATAAACAACCCAAAGAAAGGTTTGATGTGAGATTGATGGCAAAGACTATAGTAAAGAAAGGGACATACTGGGAAATATAAGTACAACACTTTTTTCCTTCAAAGTCACTGCCAATCAGGGGGAACTGATATATAATTTAGCTCTTAGTGCTTGTTATTCTAGGCTACATGCAATTGCTCGAGCCTTTTTATGGAACACATTATTTTAAAAAAGTAAAGCTCCACTTCCAATTTAGGAAAAAGCTGTCTTCAGTGGTAGAGCTAAATATGCAAACGGTCTCATGTTCGACCCCCTATGACAAAGTGGGGGTGCCCAAGAGATTCTCCCACACTCACAACATTACCCAACAACCCTGCTGTGTTGCCAGTGAGTCTTAGTCTCTGGTAGTTGCTGCCACCACACTCCCCACCACCTAAGTAGCCCCAAATGGGAGGGAACGTGGGATGCACTGGAGCAATTACATTTTAAAAGGTTCTGAGTCCTTGCTCCAGCACTCCTCAGTTCAGACAACACCTTTGTGCTTTACTTGGAGTGTAGAGGCAGTCCACATTCTTGAGTCTCCCTCAAACCTCAGAAGAATGTGCTGGTTACTTACAACTAAACTCCTAGCATCCCCAATGCCAAGTATCTAGGTATGTTGGCATTTTAAAAACATGAGGTTGGCCTACATACTCTCTTCAGAAGTCAAACTATGAACATTTGTTACGAATAAAAGCAGGCAGAAGGTCAAAACAGAATGCAAAATAAACCCAAGCACTGTGGCTCCACGATTGAACTAAAAGTCTATTCATTAAACTCGTTCAAGTTTACTCACAGAGTAGCTGAAAGCCTGGTCATCTTCACAGGCGATCCCGTCTTCAAACTCTGGTGCTGGGAAGAGAACTGGACCCCCTGACGTTTGAAGGTGAGCAAGCTACAGGAAGCAGCTTTTTATAGGCTCTTTCCATCCCGCATGGGAAGGGTGATCCCTGGCACTTTCTTGTCAGGTGCTGCTCATTTCTCAGATAGGCCCCTTAAAGGCCCCTTTTGCCCATGGAGAGGGCTGGCAGGAGATGCCCGACAGCCTCATTTAGAGAATATCCACTCTCCTGGGGCTCCATAGAGAGGGAGTCTGCCGCACAGTGAGGCTGTGACTGGTCTGAGGAGGCCACCTTCTTCCTGCGGGGCCAGGGAGGGGATGGCCACCTGGTGCCACCCACCCCAGCTGTGCTGAACCTTCCAGGTATGGGCAGGCATCACCCGCAAAGCCAATCAGGGGTAAGGGTATGGGGGCTGTGCCCAGCCTGCCCCTGGTGTATTTAAGGGCAAACAGGCGTGGGCCGCCCTCTTTGCTAACCATAATGGGATTCTCCACCCACCCAGTGAGTTTCATATGGGCTTTACTATGGTTTACTTTGTCACCGTTTTTGGGGCCAGGGAGGAATTTTCTCCGGCAAGCAAATTGATTGGCTTGCAGGTTTTCACCTAATTCATGGCAGCCATCACAAATAAGGCATTGGGCTGGATCCTTAGTCACAAGAGCACCCTGTCAGAGGGATCCAGGGTGACTCTCTCCGTGAGTCCACAGAGGGACTGATGGATCAATACACCTCTCCCTGTGTGGGGTCGTGACATCTAATCCAAGCCAGGGGCAGCTCCCCAACACAAAACTGATCCCACCAGGTTCCTTTCAGGCAGTAGGTGGGCCGCCTGATGCTAGATGCATGCCCAATGCCTTAGGCCAGCGGTTCTCAACCTGTGGGTCGCCAGATGTTGTTGGACTCCAACTCCCATCATCCCTGAGCTCTGGCCTTGCTAGCTAGGGATGATGGGAGTTGTAGTCCAACAACATCTGGGGACCCACAGGTTGAGAAAGGCTGCCTTTGGCAAGCCTACTGTTTCCTGTAATTAATAACTTTGTGGCTTAATTCAACCCAATACTGGTCTCCTGCGTCTATTCTTTCAGCCCTCCCTGCACCAGCCATGGACATCCTATGCTCAGGCCCTTTCTTCACATCCCCAATAGGACAGGTAAAGTGACAAACTTGTCTTAAGCCCTGGACAGCTACTGTTGTATTGTCAATGTAGATAAATCTAAGCTGACTCTATAAAAACCCACTTCTTGTGCTTTTTTTTCTATTTCACATGTTGATTTAGTGAAATAATCCATTTTCCATTTGATGCACTAATTGTTTTTCCAATTAACTTTTGGAGCAGGCATTAAGCACACGCCGCTCAAACCCAGTGGCTTTTCTATTTAGCATGGCTTAGCATGCTGTTCATGTTAATTTAGCTGATGATGAGTTCTTGTATTTATCTAGACCAGATTGCCTGGTGAGTAGTTTTGCCATGTTGCAACTCAGAGAACAAGAATTTACCTTTCAACAGCAGTCACAGAGAAGGTACCTCTGGCAGCTCCCACCCATTCTTCTTTCAGTTGTTCTGGCTATCTTTTCTTCTACAGTGACATAAACACCTGTGACTTCTTCTCCAGGTAGAAACTGGGCAGGCTGAATGGTAACTAGCTTGACTTTCATTCATTCATTCTACCCGAGGTGCACTTTTCATTCTGCAATGTACAGATAAGTAACCTACAAGGACATTGTCACAAATGTACAATGTCTCAAAATTTAAGCGACTCACCAGTTATCATTCTCCTTCCGGAAACAAAAATAAAATGCCTTTGGCATAAAATACCTCAGAAATACATTGAATTCTGCCAATGTTGGAGGACAGGGGTAGTAAAACACCCCATTGTTTTTTCATAGAAAAATGGTCAGGGAAATGTCAAGAAAATGACAGTAGGTTGGCACAAACCATGTAACTTCATTCAGAGACTGTTCTCTAACCAATGACAGTTTTCTTGAGGTTTTTTTTTTTTAGGGGATTAGAAAAACACTTCCCAAAAATATTAACATTGGTTCTCAGATGTAATAATTTTTTCCCAAAATAGTTTACAACATTAATACTTCTAAAAATATTGTTGTTGTTTGTAATTGAAAATAAAAAGCATAGCTTATTAAAGGAACAGAAATTGTGCTGCTAATATACCGTGGAAAATATTTACTGCACAGGCAAATTCTACCTCCTCTGAATATTTTCTGCCCCTTGGTGTTTAATCAAGCACACTTCCTCTGACAACAGACACAAATATTATCTGGAGCCTACATTCTAACCAGTGGCCAGAGGATTGGAGAAGATCAGTCTACATCCCAATCCCAAAGAAGGGCAGTGCCAAAGAATGCTCCAACTACCGCACAATTGCACTCATTTCACACGCTAGCAAGGTTATGCTTAAAATTCTACAAGGCAGGCTTAAGCAGTATGTGGACCGAGAACTCCCAGAAGTGCAAGCTGGATTTCGAAGGGGCAGAGGAACCAGAGACCAAATTGCAAACATGCGCTGGATTATGGAGAAAGCTAGAGAGTTCTAGAAAGACATCTACTTCTGCTTCATTGACTATGCAAAAGCCTTTGACTGTGTCGATCACAGCAAACTATGGCAAGTTCTTAAAGAAATGGGAGTGCCTGATCACCTCATCTGTCTCCTGAGAAATCTCTATGTGGGACAAGAAGCTACAGTTAGAACTGGATATGGAACAACTGATTGGTTCAAAATTGGGAAAGGAGTACGGCAAGGCTGTATATTGTCTCCCTGCTTATTTAACTTATATGCAGAATTCATCATGCAAAAGGCTGGGCTGGATGAATCCCAAGCCGGAATTAAGATTGCCGGAAGAAATATCAACAACCTCAGATATGCAGATGACACAACCTTGATGGCGGAAAGTGAGGAGGAATTAAAGAACCTTTTAATGAGGGTGAAAGAGGAGAGCGCAAAATATGGTCTGAAGCTCAACATCAAAAAAACGAAGATCATGGCCACTGGTCCCATCACCTCCTGGCAAATAGAAGGGGAAGAATTGGAGGCAGTGAGAGATTTTATTTTCTTGGGCTCCATGATCACTGCAGATAGTGACAGCAGTCACGAAATTAAAAGACGCCTGCTCCTTGGGAGAAAGGCGATGGCAAACCTAGACAGCATATTAAAAAGCAGAGACATCACCTTGCCAACAACGGTCCGTATAGTTAAAGCCATGGTTTTCCCAGTAGTAATGTATGGAAGTGAGAGCTGGACCATAAAGAAGGCAGAACGCTGAAGAATTGATGCTTTTGAATTATGGTGCTGGAGGAGACTCTTGAGAGTCCCATGGACTGCAAGAAGATCAAACGCATCCATTCTGAAGGAAATTAGCCCTGGGTGCTCACTGGAAGGACAGATCCTGAAGCTGAGGCTCCAATACTTTGGCCACCTCATGAGAAGAGAAGACTCCCTAGAAAAGACCTTGATATTGGGAAAGATGGAGGGCACAAGGGGAAGGGGACGACAGAGGATGAGATGGTTGGACAATGTTCTTGAAGCGACAAACATGAGTCTGACCAAGCTGCGGGAGGCAGTGGAAGACAGGGGTGCCTGGCGTGCTCTGGTCCATGGGGTCACGAAGAGTCGGACACGACTAAACGACTAAACAACAACACATTCTAACCTCCTCCCTCCAATGCATCAGAAATCTCAAAACCATTAGTGTGATTTATTTCCTGAACATTGGGTGAAATGTGATTTGTAAAATGAGATCATAAGTTCATAATGTTTGAAGTTCATAATGTTTGAAAAACTATATTTTGTATAGGCAGTAACACTTATACTAGGAATTGGAAACCTGTGGATCTCCAGATGTTGTTAGACTACATTTCCCACCATATCTGATCACTGGCCAGTAATAAGGCCTACTAGCGACATTCCAGGGAAATGTGTCATTCTTCTGGGAGATAGCAAAGGGAAGAGGGCTAAATGGAAGGAGGCAGAAGACATGGATTTCTTGCTACCATTGAATCTCCTGTTGTCTGTTCTTACACTTTGGTGAGTGTGCCTCCTTGTATTAATGCTGACACATTTGCACTGTCCAGCAAAAAGAGTGACACTCCATGCAGACATATATTCTTCCTGCAAATGTTTCTGGGGATAGTTAGGGCGCACACTGTTTAAATGAGCTTCAGAATTGCATGTTAAAGCTTCAGTGCTCACTGAGTAAAACCTTTCCCTCTCCTTCAGGTAAAATTACAGCATTCTAGGTAGAACATTCTAGGTTAAGTATTCCAGGTTGAAAATAAGGATATTGTGAATTAGCTTTCAACTAAAGAACAATAATAAAATATGGCAGGCCTGCCAATAAAAGAGTTAGAACAGGCATCCCCAACCTGCGGCCCTGCAGATGTTTTGGCCTACAACTCCCATGATCCCTAGCTAACAGGACCAGTGGTCAGGGGTGATGGGAAATGTAGTCCAAAACATCTGGAGGGCTGAAGGTTGGGGATGCCTGAGTTAGAAGGAAGGATGTTAAGAAAATTGCTTCTTTTTTTCCATCAAAAAGTGCACTCCCAGGCAACTCTGCTTGGAAGAAAGTCCCACTGCATTCAGTGACAGTCTAGTAATCCATAGCTGAATGTCAAAGGGATGTCTAGCTTCTCAAATTCTCAAAATAAGCTTCTTAGAGTGCAATCCTTGCTTACTCAGAAGTAAGTCTCATTAAGTTCTGCGGGACTTAACTACCAGATAAATGTGTATAGTATTGCAGCCTTAGCCGACAAAATACTTTAATCATAATTACTGTTCATCTGTTGATCCCAAGCATGTGGGAGAAACACCAGAAATAGTTGCATAAAGGATAAAGAGCATATGGTGCTTGAAACGAAAGTGTAGTGCCTAAAAACCTGTTCTCAGAAAGGTTTCACAATAGAGGGACACCTTAACATATTGTATAAGTTCTTGGCTACAGCACAAGACTAATGTGCTTCATAGGCTGCTATTTGGGGGAAGGATTCAATCACATAGTGGTAAATTCAGGATGCACAATTATTTATTTTTATTTATTAATATTTGCAGTAAAGAAAGTGACAGGAGATTGACGTGGAAAGGGTGGAATAGTAGTTGCTTTGATACATCATGTAGCCTCCTCAAAAACCAATCAGAGTGAGTGCTTGTTAAACAGCCAATGTTTAAAATCAGAATCAATGTCCAATAAACAGGTCCCCTAGCAGATGACAAACCTAAACAATCTCACTTGTGAGTAAGCTCCATTGACATCAATGTGACTTGCTTCTGAGTAGACATGCAAAGGATTGCAGTGTGAGGAGCCAAGTTCCAATGAGATATTTTATTATCTTATAAGTTCCACTGTCCTTATTTACCAGAAAGAGCATCTATTTTGTAATCCTTATCCCTGGTCAATCATTCCCCCTGTTTTTGCCTTTCACGAGAGAAGCCTTATTACATTTTGTGTGTTTCTCTGGCATCCCTCTTGAAGACCAATTTTTGAATGAGAACCTGCCATTTCAAACAAGGCATCCACTGAGGTTTGTTTTGAGCTGTTGAGGACACATTTTAGGTCAACTGTGATCTAACACAGTAATCCCTCTTTGCCACAAGTGAAAGCCAGTTACTGACAAATTGTCAGAAACCAAAAGCTAGCCACATCAGTGTCCAGCAGAGCCTCCATTTTGGATTTCTTGTTACACCTTGGGTGCTTTTGCGATCAGACTCTTTCTGCATGTAGTTGCAATAATTATTTTGCAGAGTAGTGAAGAATATTTCCTCTAAATGAAAAGAAACACCTCTCTGCAGCAGTATTCCTGACCTCAGCTCTTTTTGCATTCTTGTATTTGTTTCTTGAATGGATATCAGCCTCATCTTCGAAGTGTTTTTGCTTCAACTACCTATGTTCCTTGATTGAAGCACCTGCTGTTAAGTCTTGGGAAGATTAGTGTATAGTGCTTCTAATGTTGTGTTTTTCACGCACAGCATGACAGAACAAACTCCCTTTCTCAACTCAGATCTGCTGTGCAGCAGCAAAATTAGATCTTTTTAAAGATGGGGATTATAAAACCTACAGAGAGAAGGGGAAGGAAAATATTTCAGCTTACTAGAAGATATCCTCATGGTGTTTAATCACATAAGAGCACAATTTTCAGGGTAGCTACATTTTGCTATTTTCACATAATAATTTAATGCATCCTTTTAAAAAAACACAACCCAGCACAAACTGTCAAAGATAGAATATATCTTCTGCACCAATGTGGAAGCAATTTATTATTATTATTATGTTGAAGTGTGCCAAATTTATCATATCGCAACATACAGTATGCAAGCCGAGCCTAAGATGAATGGAACTGAGATGATGGAATAATAGTATTTGGAGAGTGATATGCTACAGAGCCCTAAATCACTATCCAGCAAGTTCTTACATTGTGTAACATAACTGCCTGCTGCTTTGTGCCATTCCCCTGTGAACTGTTATCACAGAACTGTCATTTATAAGGATTTCGTGCACAAAAAACTGTTTAAAAATAAAAGATCACAGCCTGCATAAACGAGCTCATGTAAAAAAAATCCAAAAAAAACAATCCTGTGGGGTAAAGCAGGTTTTTTTACTGAGCAGTTTCCAACAGTAGCTGTTGCTCTTTGATATGAAATGCAATAAACAAATAAGACAGAGGCCAAAAGGAGGGAAGAGGTGAGGAAGGAGACAAATCAATTGGAGAGGACATGCATAAACAAAATGGGCATAGTACTTCCCATTTTCTTCTTGCATTGCCAGAGTTGAGCAGAATCTCACTAATAAAACAGAAGAGCTTGGGATTTTTATTAACAAATGAGCTCTTCTCACAAAGGATTTTGTTTGTTTATTTACTGAATGAAGCTGTCAGGATCCCCAGAATCAGAACACCTGATGAATGATGGAGTAATCCAGGACCATCCCAGGGCATTTTGCTGCCTGAGGCAAAGGACAATATGGCGCATGTGAACACACACGCCCCGATTCCACATCCAAAAGCTGACCAGACTGGCATTTAACTGGCGTCAACAATGGCAACAAGGCAGCATCCTCCATTGTACCTGAGGGCAGTAGCCTAGGTTATGGGTCGCACAAGCTTATGGGTATGCCATATTCAACTCTGCTCTCCATCACCACTCCGCCACTAACCTCCTCCCAGCATCTGCTGCCTATGTCAGGCACCTCAGTCAGTCAAATGGTATGGTCAGTCCTGAAATTCCCACACTGAGAGGTACAATGATCATGCCACTTCTATTTTGCAATGATATTTGGCCCGGGTGGGTCAGTCTGGAGGAACTGTAGCCCAGTGAGGTACAATTTGTGTGGTTCTTGGTGGGGGAATGGTGAAATTGCTGCTGCTGCTGACCACAGTGGTATCACTAGAAGGAACACAGCAGTGGAGCTCAACAGTTTCTATGGCTGGGGTTTCTGGGAGCTAAGGTCCATGCATGTTGAAGGTCTAGGAGCTGAAGGTCCAGGCACAACACTGCAGTGCTTTGTAGCACAATATTGCTTTGGACAAGGCTGACTTGACCAAGATTCTACAAAATATGTTGTTGTTGTTTAGTCGTTTAGTCGTCTCCGACTCTTCGTGACCCCATGGACCAGAGCACGCCAGGCACTTCTGTCTTCCACTGCCTCCCGCAGTTTGGTCAAGCTCATGCTGGTAGCTTCAAGAACACTATCCAACCATCTCGTCCTCTGCCATCCCCTTCTCCTTGTGCCCTCCATCTTTCCCAACATCAGGGTCTTTTCCAGGGAGTCTTCTCTTCTCATGAGGTGGCCAAAGTATTGGAGCCTCAGCTTCACGATCTGTCCTTCCAGTGAGCACTTAAGGCTGATTTCCTTAAGTCTCAAGAGTCTCCTCCAGCACCAACAAATATGGAGCCAGCAATTAATTAGGCTGCAGACCTAAATCTGTTAGATACATAGAAGCTAACTTCTAGGGGCCGAAGGGGCCTCAGCTCCCAAAGTTGATGGAAAATGCCATTCAAATGGTGTGTGTGCACTGTGTCATGTGATCAATTATGTGGGGCGGGGCTTACCTGCTCCCCCCCTCAATGTTTTACTCAAGTTGGCATCCCCAATCAGATAGCCATTTGCAAGTCATCTAACAGCAAAGGCAGGGGAGATAATCTTTGGCAGTATGGTGCCCTGTGTGAGCTGAAAGTTTGGTGCCTCCAAATGGATTTTCTCAATTATGGATCTCAGTTTTGTGCCCCCACAGCTCGGCACCCTGAGTGGGCAGACCCACTCAGGGTGGGGATCCACCCTTAAATCCGGCACTGGCAAAGGTCAACTGTGTAAAAAGGGAAGGATGTAACCTGCTTCACAGGACTGATGTGAAGAGAATAAGCTATGGGTGGGATACATTTGGCATATTAGCAGTGCTTTGGGAGTTGTAATCATAAAGCTTCTACACAGTGGAAAGTTTCTTTTGCAAATGGAATTTCAAAAGCTCTGATGACATTTTCCATGCACCATCAATGTCTATTATCCACATAGGCAGTTATAATCAGGGGATGATGCTTTCATAGTCAGGGAAACAGCAGACCTCTAGGGGGACCTGCTTGTCTTCAAACAGCCAGAGATAGCAGAGAAGATCTGTGCTAGAACAGAACACCTCTTCATGAAAGATTTATTCTGACATACTTTTTATTTAAAGCAAGACAGATGCCTGGCTTGATTCTGCAATGGAATTAAGACCAAGAAACCTTACGTTGTTGTTGTTTTAAAGGGGGATATATTAGTCATTTGCCAGCAAGTGATCACAAGATACTTCTCATGGGTTTCACCTATGAGTCCCGGTTAACTGACAAGGATGTAAAACAAGAGTTCAGAGTAATCCTGAAAGGAAATTAGACATGTAATATTCAATGTGATGGATCAAAGACAAACGGTGCTGTAGCAATTTTTGTGTTCCAGTTAACTTCACTAATTAAATCCTTCCTGAGCAAATAGCTGAATGGTGTTGACAGACTTGCAATTAACTGGTTAGCCTGGAGTTATTCTCTGAAACCTCCTTCAGAGATCACCTGGAAGGAGTCTCTGTTGCCAGCCATATATCACACAGACAGGGGGAGGAGGGTAATATATGTTATCATCCATTAGCTCTAAGTTCCTTCCAGTATGTTTCCGAGCACAATTCAAAGTGTCAGTGCTGACCTTTAAAGCCCTAAATGGCCTCGCCCCAGTATACCTGAAGGAGCGTCTCCACCCCCATCATCCAGTCCGGACACTGAGGTCCAGCTCCAAGGGCCTTCTGGCAGTTCCCTCACTGCGAGAAGTGAGGTTACAGGGAACCAGGCAGAGGGCCTTCTTGGTAGTGGCACCCGCCCTGTGGAATACCCTCCCATCAGATGTCAAGGAAACAAACAACTATCTGACTTTTAGAAGGCAGTCCTGTTTAGGGAAGTTTTTAATGCCTGATGTTTTATCGTGCTTTTAATATTCTGTTGGGAGCCGTCAAGAGTGGCTGGGAAAATCCAGTCAGATGGGTGGGGTATAAATTGTTGTTGTTGTTGTTGTTGTTAGGGAGAAGGACTGTAGTTCAGTGGTAGAGCACATGTTTTGTATATAAATGGTTTCAGGTTCAATCCCCAGCATCACCAGTAATTTTAGCTAGATGGACCAATGGCCTATCTCATTATACAACAGCTTCCCATATTTGTTCTTTCTCTGTTATGAAGTAGGGAATGGCATATTAGCATATTACTCACTTTATATATAATATATATAAATATATCCCCCTTTATTTCCATTGATTCTAATGCTTCCTCTAATGCAAAAGGAAGCAGGCTGGCAATTTTAAATAGTGCTCTGCTGAAATCTGTCCTCCAATTTCTCAAAAGTATTATTTCCCTGTTGGGCGATGTTGGGCGTTGTAGCCTAACACCAACAGGGGACCCAAGGCTGAAGAACTCTGGCATAGTTCAATATATTTTTCAGGCATGAAAAATCTCTTCCAGTTTTCCAGCTGCTTCATCATTCATATCATTATATCACAAATATATAAAAGTCATATAAAATAAAATTAAAATTAAAAAATGACTCTGCAATAGCCTTTCAGATAAAGACATCAAGGGCATTGTGAGCATTGCCCAGAATAATTAGCAGGCCAATGCAAAACAAGCAAATGCTGTTGTTGTTTTGGAACATATTACAAACTGCTCATCTTCCTCAACATGAGGTCTAAGGGAGAGGCACTGAGCCATCCTCACTGCTACTTCAGTGTTGAAATTCTACTGCAGTTTTCTGTATTTATAGATCATATCCCCAGTTGTCTGGCTTTTCACTTGCAAAATTCATTATTTCTCTCCCTGAGTCCTGGCACTTACAGTTATAACTGTGAAATAGACATTAAATCTGGGAAGAGGCAGTGAGTTGTGCTGTTTGTTTAACTCCCCACCCCCATACACCCAATACTATGGAAAGCAAAAGGAGGGGAACCCAGAAAAATATTATTTTTCTTATGCCTTTTCCTTGAGCCATAAAGAAGAACTGTCACCTTCTTTCCCTCCATTTCCTTCTTTCTTTTCTCTGCCTCAGTGCCTTATAAGATAAACAGAAGAGCATCTTGTTATGGTTTAGGTGTGATTATTTTTATTTATTTTTAGGACCAATTCACACATAATGGTGAATTATGAGCATTATCCCTCAGTAGAGCAATAGGAGTTATCAGGTGAGCAAGGCTATTTGTGTAATCTGTCACCTCCAAATGATTGCTGTTATCTTAATATGGGTATTCAGAACTCCGGAGATGATGGGAGTGTCACCCTCTGGTGTGAATTACAGACATGGAAGGTACTTGTGAGGGGACTTTGGTCTTTCATCTGACTGGAATGTAGGTTTAAGGCTTATCACCAAATGGAAATTGGTTCTAAGCTTCACTTGACCAAAAAAAAAAGCCAGTGATAAAATGATCACAAAACTAAAATATTGCAGCAAAGAAGAATTTCCAATATCCTCCCTCTTTATTATGCTCAGAGTTGTCCCACGGTGAGCGTTCGACATAAATTCTGCCAGGAAGTATTGGACAGGAGCAGCTTAACTGGACCAGAATGACTGCAGATGCTCCAGTCATTAGCAAAGGCGCATATTTCTTGTAATTAGAGATTAAGAGCAGTTTCGCGTCTTCCAGCAAGAAGAAGCACAGTTTTTCATGTTTACTTCAGGAATCTTAACACACAACTGTTGCTTGGAACATCTAACCACAGTCAGATATCTTAACGGTGACAACAAGGGCTCTTCTTCCCACGCTGCCCCTGGGAGACAGATGGCACCTCCTACAAATATTAATGCGCCACTCACGACGGTGCTGTTTGCAGTACAGAAATTGCAATGATAGACATTGCAAGCAAGTGTGCCAAGAAGGCATGGGCATGGCTGAAGAAGATGGCTGATCTTCATCCCCCCACTTTCATCAGGTTTGGTGTGAAGGAGAAACAGTAGAAGCATTGAGGGAGACAGAGGTGAAACAGGGAAAGAGACAGCGGACTCACTTGGCGCTCAGGAAATGACTTTGAGGGACTGCTTCTCTCCACAGATCTGATGCAGGGCAGTGAGGTTTGCAGTTAGTGTGTTTAAACTACAGTGGTACCTCGGGTTACATACGCTTCAGGTTACAGACTCCACTAACCCAGAAATAGTACCTCAGGTTAAGAGCTAATGGGAGACCCCATTAGCTAAAGTGGTGCTTCAGGTTAAGAACAGTTTCAGGTTAAGAACGGACCTCCAGAACGAATTAAGTACTTAACCTGAGGTACCACTGTATCTGTCTCCACCTCTTGGAAACAAACTCCGATGTTAGAAATCACCATCAGCACCTGGTGGCCTCCTTTCAAAAGAAACCAAACCCAGGTGCTGTGCACACCGCCGGGACGTTTCACCAAACGGCATAAGAATAATGGGAGGTGGTTGAGACAAACTGCTAGAGCATGGAGAGAGAGAAAGTTAATTGTTTGTTATTATTATTTATTAAATTTGTAGTTTGCCCTTCATCCAAAGATCCCACGGCAGTTCACAGCAAAAAACAACAACCCACAAAAACAAAATAAGAATAGAAAATACATAATATAACAATAACAATAACACATTAAATAGGCATTGTCCTTTCCCCCTCAGCTTGGAGTTGTATTCCACCTGCCTCTTCCTCCCATAGCTGGGGGCTCCCTCTGCATTTTGCCCTTAGGGCCAAATGACATGTTACACTTAAGCTTTCAGCTTTTATGACTAATTTTAAATGATTTTATTATCAGTGTGGGGGTTTTTTGTACTCTCTATGTACACCACTTAGAAAATATGAGGGGGAAGTTGGTTCCTCTGCAGCCTGACATCCACATGTTTCAGCTTTCTGTGATTATTATGATGATGATTATTTTATTATTTTGTAATTTTATTCTTCAAGTTTTCAAGACTGCATATGAAAAGTACAGATAGGGTGAAGCTACAGAATTAAGTTGTATATTAATAACTGATAGAAGAAAAATAAAATTAACTAATTCACTTATGCATAGTGCACAATGAAATTTCTCCCCTGCCCTTATATTTATTACAGCCACTGAGGGAGAAACGGTTATTGGGATTGCAGACAGGTTTATTTCCATTTTAGCTGCATAGCCACAGACACACACCCTGAAGATCACCTGCCCGGCGGCAAGACTTATTAAAGGCGTTGTATCCAATGCGGTACGAGCGGGGTTCCACTTGCATAATGGGACTTCCATTTCCTCTCTTCCCCCTGTGTACCCTCAAAATCTGCTCTAGAGAGCCCTCCAACCCACCAGGGCTGATTTTGAGGACACATTGGGTGGATGACTACAGGGGACAGGAGAGGATGTTCCATTGTGCACATGGAAGTGGAGAGTTGCAGTGTTGGGTCCAGACAGCCCATTCCCATTTCTGCCAGCAGGAACTTCTAAACTAAGTGAGGCAGGATTTTCAGGATAAATCTTCCCTTTCTGCTTGCTGCGATTTGGATAGCAGTTGCCACACACAGAGCTGCAATTACCTTAAGAAAAACAAGAGTCATAGATCTAAGCCTTCCTCTCTTCCTCATCGATGCAGCTCTGCATTCCCAGGTGTACCTTGTAGACAATTAAACAGGATATTGCACAGCATGTGCTGGTTAAAAAGGCAGGTTGGGTTTTAAACAAAACAAAACAGAACATAAAAGTTGTTTATGTGCTCTTGTCTTTCCATGTGTTATTTAAATATTGGAATGGCTTACCAAATTAGTCAGTAGGTCAAATAAGTTTAAAGAATGTATTCAGACAAAAAGGAAATGGAATATCCCCAACTCCACATCCTAGTGTGACTGTGCAGAGAAGGCAGCAGAGTCTTGGACTTGCCCTTCTCCCTTAGAAAAGCAATGTTTCAAAAATATATCAGATCCCATTAATATTCAAGATTCTTGATAACAAATGGAATCTACTTGGTTCTAAAAATCATAGAATCATAGAGTTGGAATAGACCACAAGGGCCATCGAGTCCAACCCCCTGCCAAGCAGGAAACACCATCAGAGCACTCCTGCAATATGGTTGTCAAGCCTCTGCTTAAAGACCTCCAAAGAAGGAGACTCCACCACACTCCTTGGCAGCAAATTCCACTGTCGAACAACTCTTACTGTCAGGAAGTTCTTCCTAATGTTTAGGTGGATTCTTCTTTCTTGTAGTTTGGATCCATTGCTCCGTGTCCGCTTCTCTGGAGCAGCAGAAAACAACCTTTCTCCCTCCTCTATATGACATCCTTTTATATATTTGAACATGGCTATCATATCACCCCTTAACCTCCTCTTCTCCAGGCTAAACATGCCCAGCTCCCTTAGCCGTTCCTCATAAGGCATCGTTTCCAGGCCTTTGACCATTTTGGTTGCCCTCCTCTGGACACGTTCCAGTTTGTCAGTGTCCTTCTTGAACTGTGGTGCCCAGAACTGGATACAGTACTCCAGGTGAGGTCTGACCAGAGCAGAATACAGTGGCACTATTACTTCCCTTGATCTAGATGCTATACTCCTATTGATGCAGCCCAGAATTGCATTGGCTTTTTTAGCTACCGCGTCACACTGTTGGCTCATGTCAAGTTTGTGGTCAACCAAGACTCCTAGATCCTTTTCACATGTACTGCTCTCAAGCCAGGTGTCATCCATCTTGTATTTGTGCCTCTCATTTTTTTTTTTGCCCAAGTGCAATACTTTACATTTCTCCCTGTTAAAGTTCATCTTGTTTGTTTTGGCCCAGTTCTCTAATCTGTCAAGGTCGTTTTGAAGTGTGATCCTGTCCTCTGGGGTGTTAGCCACCCCTCCCAGTTTGGTGTCATCTGCAAATTTGATCAGGATGCCCTTGAGTCCATCATCCAAGTCATTGATAAAGATGTTGAATAAGACCAGGCCCTGTGGCACCCCACTAGTCACTCTTCTCCAGGATGAAGAGGAACCATTGATGAGCACCCTTTGGGTTTGGTCAGTCAGCCAGTTACAAATCCACTGAGTGGTACCATAGTCAAGACCGCATTTTACCAGCTTCTTTACAAGAATATCATGGGGCACCTTGTCAAATGCCTTGCTGAAATCAAGGTAGGCTACATCCACTGCGTTCCCTTCATTTACCAGGCTTGTAATTCTGTCAAAAAATGAGATCAGGTTAGTCTGACATGACTTATTTTTCAGAAATCCATGCTGACTATTGGTGATCACAGCATTCCTTTCTAGGTGCTCACAGACTGTTTGCTTAATGATCTGCTCCAGAATCTTCCCTGGTATTGATGTCAGACTGACTGGGTGATAATTTCCTCTCTTTCCCCCTTTTTGAAAATAGGGACAACATTTGCCCTCCTCCAGTCTGCCGGGACTTCGCCTGTTCTCCAGGAATTCTCAAAGATGACTGCCAGTGGTTCTGAGATCACATCTGCCAGTTCTTTAAATACTCTTAGATGCAGTTCATCTGGCCCTGGAGACTTGAATACATCTAAACTAGCCAAGTATTCTTGTACTATCTCCTTAGTTATTCTGGGCTGTGTTTCCTCTACTGAATCATTTGCTCCAAATTCTTCAGGTCGGGCATTGTTTTCTTTATCGGAGAAGACTGAGGCAAAGAAGGCATTGAGGAGTTCAGCCCTTTCTGTGTCCTCTGTTTGCATTTCACCATCTTCTCCTCTGAGTGACCCCACTGTTTCTTTGTTCTTCCTTTTCCTACGGACATACCCATAAAAGCCTTTTTTGTTGCTTTTAACCTCTCTGGCAAGCCTGAGTTCATTCTGTGCTTTAGCTTTTCTGACTTTGTGTCTACATGTGCTGGCTATTTGTTTGAATTCCTCTTTGGTGGTTTCCCCCCTTTTCCATTTTTTGTACACATCCTTTTTTAATCTTAACTCAGTTAAAAGTTCTTTAGATAGCCACCCTGGCTTCTTTAGGCACCTTCCATGTTTCCGTCTCATTGGTATTGCCTGAAGTTGTGCTTTTACTATCTCCCTCTTAACAAACTCCCAGCCATCATGAACTCCCTTTATTCTGCTTCAGTGCAGTACAGTATTCTATTTCATCTGCTTGCATTTTTTAACCAAAGAGTAGAACAGATCAACCATTTACAAACAAGATAATCAGAAATATGTGTGCTCTGGTTTTCTCTTGGTCTTTAGAAAATGCCAGCTTTATTGTTCAAAAAACATTTTTTTTCTCATTGTGTTGAAATTACTTTGCATACCTAGTTATTTTTATTATTTCTTTTATCGTTTCATTTAGATCCCACTTTCATTCCATGAAGCTCAATGTGGAGTAATTGATTCTTTTCTCTCTCCATTCTATCCTCAAAAAAACCCTGTAAGGTAGGTCAGGTGGGATTTGAGGTCCTAGTCCAATACTCTTAGCACTGCATCCCACATACTTACTTAAAAAAGAAGACTAAAACTAAGATTCAGACTATAATGCTTCTGACTACAAAATCAGCTGTGTTAGTGAAGCAGCTATGGATTAAATGGCTTTTAGTGACTCACATCTAATTCATTTTTCTGTCTTTTTTAATTTTGCAATAAATTTAGACTAAAGTTATGTAATGAAATACATGGTAGCATTATCATAGCCATGGCTGCAATGTGTAGGAGGCTAAGAAACTAACTGCAGTGATACAGGTCATGTTTCTTAACCTGCATATCCATTTCAATTAGTCTGTTCCTGAGTCCACTATGGATATGATTCAATTATATTAATCAGCCGTGGCATGGCCTCCCAAAATGACCACTGAGTTTGATTTGACTGACACTCTGTCTAATAGCATTGCCCAACCAAAACAGCTAAGAGTATTATAGATAAAGATGGGAACAAGCGCATTCAGAGAGTTTTATATGAAAAATAGAGACCTGGTGAAACTAGTATTTTTATTCCCACAAGTCTTCAAACTGAACTTTGCAGCATTTGCTTCTACCAAGTATTATCTTTCACTAACATTTTCATATATAAAAGCTGCTAATAAAATACTGTGTTGCATAAGCAACAGAGAAAATTCAGAATGCTCCATGCTTCTCTGAGATTATCTGTAAGATAATTATGTGATAAATGGGTTGGTACTCTGTCTTGGGAGACAATGGAGGAGTGCGCCTTTGGGGATGAAGTCAAATTATTGGAAGGTTGAGGTGCCTGCTGTGACTGTAGAATCAGGAGAGAGATGCTTTGTCGCAGCTGAGAAAGATGAAAGCATCCAGTTGGGCTGCTGCAGATACACCATGTAGTTTCTTCTCTCTGCGTTCCTCTCAGTGGTTATTCCTCCTCTGGTCATTGCTATGGATATAAGACTTTACTGAGGGTAAATAATGTACAAGTGCATTCTTATATTAATTTTCAGTGAAAAACCTCCCTTCTTAGAGAGATTTGCCTGCCATATTCTTTTTGTTGCCATTTCTGTTCTCCCAGTCCTTTAGGGTTGGAGGATCTCTGTCTTTCCTAGTGAAGTTAAGACCAAAGTGACCAAGGCATTCTCAGTCCCAAAACTCGGAAAGGAGCCAAATGGATGGGGATCTAGACACTCCATATTACCTGGGGAGTGGAGCCACAGTCCATTGGATCATTGTGGCTGAAAATGGGAGATTAAAAATGGGCTTGCGGCATCTCAATTCATAAAGAGGGTATTTATTAGCAGCTGTCTCATTTATTGCCGCTTCCAACCTTGCTGGAACACGACTGTCTCCCAAAGCGACAGTGATTATATAAAACAAACAAGCCGGCAGTTTCTTCTGGCCTTTTGAAGTGATTCAATCCGTGGACTGAGTAGACAATTTGTTTTCAATTACTGACTCCCAATGAGACAGACAGAAGCAAGTATTCTGCCTACGTCATTGGGACTCAGTAACTGAAAGCATCCCATAAAATCTGACTAGATGAGGACCAGGTTGCCTCTCCTGTGCACTATGAGGCAAAGGTGGTGTCAAGACCATTGCAATGGCGGTAAGGCACATGATAGGAGGAGTGGGATTTTCTCTCAAAAAGGAAAGTAGGCCTCCACTGATGAGGAAACCAACACACTCATTAATTTGTGGCTCCTTGTGGTCCATCATTTATAGTTAAGCTTCCAGGCCAAGGGGCAAACCAGACAAGCATGTAGACAAGCGTTTGAGGCATTCTTGAACCTCTTGTAGTCTTCTTTGTGGTGGGTGGGTGTGTGGGTGTGTGTGTGTGTAGAGAAAACAATTTTAAGGTTCCTTTTCTAAATGTTTCTACTACTGACAACACAAGTAAAATACAGAAACCCCAATAAAATGCTACCTAGGTAGGAAAGGTCTATCATTTGAAAATAAGTAGGCATGCTATACCCAGCCAGAGCCCACTTCCAAATCTCACCCCTGTCTGTTGCTTATAAAGTGCACATCACCTAAGAAACCATCTGTGCCACCCACTTACCGCACCAGGTTACCCAAGGTGGTGGTGGTGGATTGGGGAAACAGATACCAACCTTGGTTGAACTACTACCTTCCATCTAACTAGAAATCAGCATTGGCAAGACTGGTTGGAGCCAAGAGGAGGTGTCTGCATTCCCTGTACAGTTGTACCTTGGTTGACGAATGCCTTGCAACTCAAACGTTGGCTTCCGAACGCAGCAAACCCAGAAGTGAGTGTTCCAGTTTGTGAAAGTTATTTGGAACCCAAATATCCATTCTGAGGCTTCCAACTGAGGTCCGGAAGCTCCTGCAGCCAATCAGAAGCCGCACCTTGATTTTCAAACGTTTTCAGAAGTAGAACGGACTTCCGGAACCAAGGTACCACTGTAGTAGGTCTTCTTTTTTTATAATCATTGTCCTTTTTTCAAGTACAGTGATACCTTGGGTTACAAATGCTTCAGGTTACAGACTCCACTAACCTGGAAGCAGTAGCTTGGGTTAAGAACTTTACTTCAGGATGCGAACAGAAATCGCATGGCAGCGGCGCGGCAGCGGCGGGAGGCCCCATTAGCTAAAGTAGTACCTCAGGTGAAGAACAGTTTCAGGTTAAGAACGGACCTCTGGAATGAATTAAGTTTTTAACTGTACTAAAGTCTTTCAAGGCAACAAAAAGCTGGCGCAATATTTGTCACTGCAGGGAATGAATGGGGGAAGGGTATCAATTTGCAGACATGCTGGGTTTGCAAATATGCTCCTGATTTTGCTTGAATACATTCAGTTCAAAAATGTGCATACTTTCAACTGTGTATGCTCATTCAGTTACACCCTTAAAATATCTGGTACCCTTCTAGGCAGTAGTTAGGTGTGTGTTGTTGGTCCAGTTTTGTTCAAAAGGGCAAAATGGACAGAGCAAGTCCAACTAATATGCACATGGGAAATCTTAGCAGCCGCAGAATCATGCAGGGAAGTGGGGAGGTGGGGAAAGAAATGGACTCTTTTTCTCCCACAGTCATGGTCCCAAGAAAGATAATCTCTCCAAAGCCGTTGTTTGCATTTCAAGGGATGCCCTTGTTCCCCACCCCAATGTAGAAATAACAACAACCTGTGCAAATTGTGGCATGTGAAGATCCTACAAACATCTATTTTATACACACACTTTTGTGAATAGACTGCTGTGACTGACAGTGGGTTCACAAACAAGCCCTTTGCAGATCTTAGCTGCTACCACACCCAACCCATGTACACTTATAGACATCATGACAATAGGTGTTGTCCCCCGATCTACATGCATTCATTGAATGATGGACTGCTTTCACACAACTGTAGACATTTTAAAAAGCTATGCTGGTACAATCAGGGGCCCCGCAAAGCCTACTATGGCAATGCCATATGAAAAGAGTACACTAAAAGAAAAGTGTGTGCAGTTTTAAGAAATGATGCCATTTATGGGTGTAAATTTAAAGAATTCAAATTGCAAAGTGGACTCGCTTGATCTTTACCTTCCAGGTTAATGTGCCTATTAGACCTGGTGCCTAGCATCTCTCTTTAAAAAAAAAATGCTGGTCCCATCCTTCTTTCCCACAAAATTGGCATGTCACCTGTCTAACCCTTTCTGTCTGGTATGGATTTTCACTATATCCATTTGGGCTTTAGATGCTGAGCAAAATAAATATCACTTGTAAATGACATTCAGGGTTCTTCTGACTTTGACATCTTCATGAACACCACCCAGACCCATTGGCCCTCAGTTGCTAAGGATGACTGTTTGGAGCTTACAACTTTGAATACTTCTGACAGTCAGCTTGGATTCTGCTGACAACTGTTGGTTGCCCTTTGGCAATTTCCCTTATTCTTCACCTACAAAATGCTAATAATAGCTCCCGTGGTGTGGAACAATGAGTAAAACTACTCCCCTGAAGTTGATGGAAACTGTCTATCTAGTTCTTCGTGGACAGCTTGACACAACTGCGGATTTTCTGATCCTCAAAGGCTTATTGTTTGATTCAGGCTACAAGAATATGCAAACCTGCCGGTCGGAAATGCCAGCTGAACATCCTCCTGCATAGGATTGTACAGCCCAGGGGCAAGAACACAAGAAGACCCTACTGGATCATGCTGGTGACATCTAGTTCAGAATCCTGTTCTCACAGTGGCCAATCAGATGCCTATGGGAAGCCCGTAAGCAGGGTAGCACTCTACCCTTCTGTAGTTTCCAGCAACTTGTATTCAGAAGCATACTGCCTAGGCCAGTTGCTAGTGCTCTGAGGTGCCTAGGTTTAAAGGAGCAGTGCTCCTGAACATACACAAAACCATCTGCGGAGAGCCTATAGGGATCCTGAGGTCACCGGGGCTCTTCAGTGATCATCCCATATCTCTGCTTCAGATAGAAAACACTTCGGACAGCTGTCAGTGGACCTTTTCTTAAAACCCTGAAGTATTTGTGCACTCATGCTAAGAAAGATTCCAAACCCTTGGGTAGCATTAGCACAGCCTGGAGTATTAATTTATTTAGAAAAAAATACATCAACTCACTAATCAAAAAACAAATCCACAAATCTTGAAGCAGTGTGCATACAACCAGGGCTATTTTTCTAGAAAAAGAGATGCCGGAACTCACTATGAACACCTCCCTTGTTCTCTTATACAGTGGTACCTTGGTTGTCTAACTTAATTTGTTCCAGGAGTCCAAGGAACAGCTTCTGATTGGCTGCAGGAGCTTTCTGCACTCAAACTGGAACACTCACTTCTGGGTTTGGGGCGTTCGGGAGCCTATTTGTCCGGGAGTGAAGCCATTTGACAACCAAGGTACCACTGTAATGGTAATGGTGTCAACCTCAGAAGTGGGTTCCGGAGAGTTCTGGCTGAAAAATGGCCCTGCATACAACAATATAAAACAATTAATAAGGCACAGATAATCAGCAAATATTAAAACTAACTATATGCAGCTAAATTATGTGTCTTGTTGAAATTACTAAAATAAATTTTGGCAGCCATCTCAAACAGCATAGTGGGAGTACCTCTCAAAAGTTAATAGGCAGAGAGCTCCACAACATAGGTGCTGCAACATGAAAAGATCAAATCATAACACAATGTAGGAGGGTGGAAATAGAAAGCTTTAAAAAAAATTAAGATCAGACTACTTGCATGCATAAAACAAAATAAAAAAGGGAAGGGTGAGAAAAATCTCAAATGAGAAGAAAAGGCGTTGCTAAATTCGAACGAGCTTTAAATTCTACTTGGCTTCTTGGTGTTTTTGTGCCTTGAGGCCACTTTTTAATAAAAGAAATATACAGTGGTACCTCAGGTTAAGTACTTAATTCGTTCCGGAGGTCTGTTCTTAACCTGAAACTGTTCTTAAGCTGAAGCACCACTTTAGCTAATGGGGCCTCCCGCTGCCGCTGCGCCTCCGGAGCACAATTTCTGTTCTCATCCTGAAGCAAAGTTCTTAACCCGAGGTACTATTTCTGCGTTAGTGGAGTCTGTAACCTGAAGCGTATGTAACCTGAAGCATATGTGACCAGTGGTACCACTGTAGTTTTCAAAAATCTTAGGCCAGTTCTCTTAGAATACCACTGAAGAAAGAGGTTGAATGTTATTTCAATATGTCTGAGCTCCCACCTCTACAAGGAAAAGAACTGAATTCCCTGGGTTATGTCACACCCCCAAAAAAGGGGACTTTGAAAATTTCTATGATGAAGTATAATAAAACCTGTGAAGAATACTTCTGGCAGTCACAGGAAGACCAGCAATGGTTTTGTGATTTTCCTTTTCAGTGAACTTTCTTATCTTGCTGCTCTTTGATTCCAAAACAAGCCTAGGGGCGGGGGAGGGGGAAGCACCACCATCAATCAAAATGTTGAGACGGTCATTAAAAAGTTCACAGCTTTCTGACACCTTCAGCATTTCAATGTGCTCCTTATCTTGGCTGCCACTGAGGGAAACACAATTTTCATATTCAATTAGAGTTCAACAAAGAATTAAATCATTTAACAGCAGCAAGATGTCTGAACTCATCAGGAAGCTTTATACCACCCATAATTTCTCAATATAGTGGCAGTTTTTCAGCCTCCTAAACAATTAGGATTAGGACATATTTTTGGTCTACCTTGTTAAACAGCTAAAGGATATCACAGAGCTGAAAAAGGTTCAGAAAACGGCAACTAAAATTATCAAGGTGCTAGAGCAACCTTTTAGGATACATCTTAAATTTGGTTCTCCACATTTCTGCAGCAATTTGCTATTTCTTTCTCATGAAAATTTTCAGGTTTTAAAAAAATATTATTAATATTATTTTCAGTTAAATTTGCATCCCACCCTTCATTCGAAGATCACAGGGTGGTTCACAACAGAAAAATACAAAATGAAAACACAAAACACATAATAAAACAGAAAGAAAACAAAACAAAACAATAACCTCCTCTCACAAACATACTCAAAGGTCATAGAATGTTAACCAGCTAAAGGCCTGGTTATAGAGAAATGTTTTTGTCTAGTGCCTAAAGATCTGTAATGAAAGTGCCAGGCGAGCCTCCCTGGGGAGAGCATTCCCAAACAGGGAGCCACCACAGAAAAGGACTATTCACATGTTGCCACCCTCTGGACCTCTCATGGAGGAGTCGCACAAAGAAGGGCCTCACATGATGATTGCAGGGTCCAGGTCAGTTCATATGAGGCGAGGTAGTGCTTGAACTATAGCAGTTCTGAGCCATTTAAGGAGTTATAGGTCAAAACAGCACTTTGAATTGGGCCCAGAGACTAATTGGCAGCCAGTGCAATCGGGCCAGCAGCAGTGTAATATGTTCAAACCATCTTGCTTCGGTAAGCAACCTGGCTTCCAAATTCTGCCCCTGTTGAAGTTTCCAAACCATCTTCAGAGGCAACCCTATGCATAATGCATTGCATTAATCTAACCTGGAGGTTACCAGAGCACAGGCAAGAGAAGTAAGACTATCTCCTATCTAGATAGGGACGCAGCTGGGCCACCAGCCAAAGCTGATGGAAGGCACTCTGTGCCACTGAGGCCATCTAAGCTGTACTGGATTTGAATTGCTTTGATCTATGGGTGGTGGGGGTTGTTTTAGACCGTGCATGGTTTTAAAAATTATTTTTATTTTTGCATTTGTTTTAACTGTTTTAATATATGTAATTGTATATGTTTTTATTATATTTAAAATTACCTTGGGATGCTTCATGGGAAATGATTTGTAAATGAAATAAATAAATCCTAATAATAATAATAATAATAATGTTCTTAACTGAATTGATTCTATTTAGTTCAATTTTCCTCTTGCCCCAATATGAGTGTGCACCACTAATCAAAGCTTGAGGCCAGTAGGCATCCCTTCCTAATGATTCATAGCATGCTTGCAATATCCACATGAAATCCTCATGTTTAGCCATGCCTGGAGCTTCTGATGCTGCACCTTTAAAAATTCTCTACCTCTTCCCAAAGCCAGTAAACCATTGCCCCATATTTTAACAACAGGATGGTCAGTCTCCATTAGTGGCTCCATTAAGATGCAATCACTCTAAGAAAGTACCGCAGGTTGCTCTTCCATTTTGTGGAGCAGCCCGAGTGGCATCCACGAGGCAACGACTCATGCACAACAATTCTCACGCCTGGCTTTCTTCAGCATCCGTCAACCTATATTTAGCCTCTTTAGCAATGCAGTTGGCTCAGAACGGAGCTCAGCTGCAAGGATCTGTGCACTGGCAAGTCTCGCAGCATCCTTTACCTAATGAACTCGCAAGGCTGCTCCCAGCAGCTCTGGGGGCCCTTTAAGGCTTACTCACCAGGGTGACTTCACAATGACAGGAATTAAACTTATTTGCATCTACATGGGACAAAATAAATTCTAACAACCCATTGCATTTTTTCCTACAGCAGCTGTATAGCAAATGGCAGCTTCAGAAATATTTTACAGTGCAAGTCCATAGACATGGGCTGTAGTATTGTTCTGCCCTCCTTTCTCTTGCCTGACTCTCTCTCTCTCTCTCTCTCTCTCTCTCTCTCTCACACACACACACACACACACACACTTTCTCTTTCAGATCACTGCCTTTCCAGCTTCAGGCTAAACATCCGTTGCTATTTTCTCTCTCTCCTGATTTTCAAAGATCACCTCAAGTGAAACCTGGGAAGGCATTTTAAGCACAAGAGCATTTACCTGCACTATTTATAAAAACCTTGTGCATTAAGCCCTGTCATGTGAATAGCACACAAAAATAAGAATAGCGCAGCTGCCAATTCTACATTTCGCCCACCCTTTGCTTTACAGCAAATGGACCTTGCTTAGTCATGCTTGGGTCACAGATGGAGAGCGAGAGCTGTCTGTCCTCATCTTTCTGGAGGCAGGAGAAATCCACCCTAACATAAATATGCACTAGCAAATATGATGCTGACAAATGCCATAGCAAAAGCAATTAACGCTGCATTGGCGCAATGCAGTTGGGAAAGGCAGATGCAATTATCATAATATAAAGTACGACGAAGAAGCATAAAAGTCAGAGGTAAAAACACCCAACACCGCAATGCAAAATATATGTGCAGCACAATGGGCAGCTGGAGTCAGTTCAGAGTCCGAAACTCTTTCTCTGAGAGGCAACAATTGCTGCAGTTCAGCACATGGGGCAGTGGTCAGCAGTTCCTAACACTGGTTTTTGCTCCTGGATTCCTGGCTGACAGCTACATCCTAGAATAACTTTTAGGAGTTTCAGCTTCTGCCCACAACAGGTGGATGCTTTCCGTTGCAGCTACTTTATCCACTGCTTGGTTTGTCAAGTCACATATTCTCGTACACACATTTGAGTGGCGTTTGTGCTTCATATGAAGCCATTTAAAATGGAAAAGGGTAGCTGACAACCCATCTTCTCTGCACCCTAAGGAAGGTTCCCAAGTGCCTGGAGCACAGGTAAAGAGTAGTCTGAAATAAGCAAGTAACTAAACTAAAATAAACTCTCCTCGCTGCTGTTCTGATTCATTTTGCCTTGGGCGAGCTTTTATTCTTCACATTATACCAACATGTTGGCAATGGGCATTTAAATAATTTCAGTGATAACATCCTATTTCATATGTACTGGCTGTTAGGATGCTTCACGTTGACTTTTGCTGGAAGGGATTATTAATACATGAATACATTAATACTGGCCTTACCAAGAAGCAATGCCCAGCACCTTCCACTTTTCTGCCACCCATCTCCATCTCAGTGCATTATCTACCAAGATGATGGCAAAGCTTTCTCACCTCAGGCCTGAATAGATACTCTGAGAAACACCAAGTTCTTTTCTGGTTCAGATTAAAATCTGATCTATTAGAGAAATCCTGGCTTCCCTGCCTCCTGCTCAACCAGTTCCCCACACTCATTCCTTCCACACATCAAGTCCCGTCCCCCCAAGCCCCATACCCTCTTCTCTTTAAGCTGGGGGTCAAAAGCAAGATAATGAAGGGGCTGCATCACAGTTGGTAGGGGGCTCTCACCTCAAGGGTTCATGTTGAGGAGTTGACCTTGGCCTTCCAAGAACTGTTTTCAGAGGTGCAGCTTGGATCAGTAGACACTGATGTCTGTCACCATCCCTAGAGATGCTTTCTGTAACTATGAGAATCTCCTCTCCTGTTTGGGTGAAGCTGTCCTTTGGAAATGGGCAGAGAACTCTGAACCACTTAATTTTTCTTTTTTGGGGGGGGAGGGGGTGGCCTGCAACAATCCAACCCAAGCCACGAGTGGCTTGCCCAAATCCCCTTATGAACGATAAGGAACTCCTGTCTGGAGTGGAAGGGAGGTGGTTGAGATAATACACTTTAAATGTTGCTCACCCTCATTAAGAGCCAGGAATAAATCAATGGTGAAATGATAGCAGCCATTTGGGCAAGAATGAAGCACGCCCTGGCAAAGTTTGCCATGTCTGGGGACTCATCACATGGTAGTATTCTTTGATAAACATGGTCAAAACAATGGTCTGGCTGCTGCGAATATTCACAAGGGAGGAATTTGGTCCAGTGCATTTTTAAATTGCCTGAACTCTGTGCCAAAAAGCAATAATATCATCCCATTTAGCGAAGAAAAAATAATTAATTAGGGCCACCAGCACATAAATATGTTGTCACAAACCATCTGTGCTCCCCTTGCAGCTAGATGTGAGTGGATGGGCAGGAGGAGGAATAATAGACTCATTAAGGTTAAGCCTCTTTGCAGAGTCCCTGAGAGCTCTTGCCAGTGTTTAGTATCTGCAGGTTCTTTCTGCTTAAAGTGTCAGTTGAGTAAACAGTAAAATAGCAAACAGCTAAAAAAAAAAAATGCTGATAAAATGGCTGGGATTCATACACTGCCCTCATTTGCGAGAAAAGGAGGGCGACGACATGTTAAAAGAGTTGGGTGCACCTCTTTTGAGGAAATGCAACCATTTATTGAACCAGCTCTCAAACACATACAACCTCTCCCTGTGCAGCTGCAGGTATAAGCTGCATCTTCCGCATCAATCTGTAGGGTAAGTAGCTGCAGCAGTTGTTTATTGCCATTCTCCCTTTAGCGAAGGGGCATTTGGACAAACGTCCTTATGCGTTCATCAAAACATGCTCAGGCTAGCTCCACCATCACCCTCCACCATGGCTGTATATGTTGATCGCACCCCTCATCCAACAAAAATTGTGTATTCACGTAAGGAGCATTTCCAGCCCCTTTGTACCTAGACGATGCATTCAAGCAAGGAAGACCATTCTATAGCAGGTCTTGGTGCTGTTCACTATTGGATAGCTGTATAGCTGAGTGACCATATTTTTTAATGGATGGTTCCTCCTGACATTCCTCCTGAAATGGGACTGCATCACCATGCCAACAAAATCCTCAGCTTTTTATCACATAGCTATTCGGGGTTCGTAACTGTGGCTCAGAAGCAGCTTGCACATGGTGAACGAAGAAGGTCCCACTTTCAATGGCTGACATCTCCAGTTAAAAGAACCATGTAGCAGATGGTGAGGCAGACCTTCTACTGGAGAGTCACTACCAATCAGAGCAGCCAATACTGGACCAGATTGCAGAATAGTCTGATCTGTAGGAGCCAACTGCTAGGGACCGAAGTCCCTTCAGACCCCCCTCCCCAATAATATATTTGAGGGGGTTGGGCCCCCCAAAGTTGATGGGCATTGCCATTCAAATGGTGTGTGTGTTGCATCTTGTGATCAATTATGTGATCATAGTTGGCACCCCTGGTCTGATCTGATCAAAGGCAGCATCTTGTTTTACATTAAAGGCACAGAAGCACGGGCTGAAAGTAGGTGCCAACCCTAGACCCAAAGCACTCTGTAAGTCAAAGTCAATCCTTGTGTTAAAGTAGGAATTGCCTTTGCTACATTATTCATGGCTTTGAAATACACTCATCTTCTTTTTTCTTTTTTCCTGTAATAAGATATGGGGCTGTCAGTCACTACAGCTGAATTGAATTATTGTTTTATAAGTCATGAAAAGTACAAAATGAAAAATTAGCATTTACACTCAAAGCATGATTCATAGGCTTTGCTGTAATAAAAGATTATGACTTCATTATATATTATCTAATAAATAAGGCAAGAGTTAAACAACAGGCAGACTTTAATTAATTTATTCGCACTAAGGCATTATTTAACTTAATAAGATTTTGTTCCCTTCCCACAGACAAGCATCAGTGTGAAATGACTTTGTGTAAAATGCCATTTCAAGTGTGCTTCATTGCTACAGAAACGATTTGCTCTCAACAGAGATCCTTTGATTAATGGCAGTCACAAGCCCAAAACAAAAGAGGAGTAGAATGAACCTAGAATTGGCTCCAAAAAAACCACCTAATTTTGTGTTTTATTGAAGGAAATTATTAGAAGTTGTTCTAACACAGGAGGAGCCAGTGTTGCTCCCCTGATGTTGTTGTACTACAACCCCACCATTCCTGGACATTGAAAATGCTGGTGAGAATGGATGGGAGCTGGAGTTCAACAACATTTGGAAAGTTTTGCATTAGCTACCCCTATTCTAACTGAATATCACTGGAAATACTGACGTCTGGAGGCAACCGCAGTAGAAAGTAGAGGAACATAATGTACAGCTGCTTCATCTTCACTATTGGCATTGTGTGTCAACAACTGCACAATAAGCAAGTAAGGAGAAAGGAGAAAACCAACAACCAGATGGAATAGAGGCCCATCTAGATTTCAACACTGTGAAACAAAGGACTGTCCAAACCAGCAGGAACTACATGCAAAAGAGCTAAAGAAAATCACTTTTATTCTTTTAAAATGGGATAAAATTCAAATTATAAAGTGCTGCCTCTGGACAGCAGCAGCAGCATAGAAATAAACATAGCCATTTAAATTCAATTATATATAGATATTGTGCTACTTCTCCTTTGGCACATCTGTGAGGAGAACAAAAGTTTCCCACTGTCTGCTTTCAATGAGCTGCAGGTTATTGTTACAGCTGAACCCTAAAGTGTGGTTAATATTAATTACGGTTTGTCAAAACTAGCCATCTTCATAAATTACAGTGTGAAGTTGCCTGTTCCAGTAAACCATAACCAAGACTAGCCATCAGAAGTGGCTGGCTGGGTTGGCAGAGCCACTATGCTAGCTTCCCAGCAGGTAGGTTTCTGCTGCTTACTGGGAAGTGTGATGAGGCGGGAGTCTGTTGCTGTGCAAACATACCAGCAGGAATGTCAGATTGGTTCTGCCAGTGCCTTTTCACCACACTGACCTCTTCCCTTTCCCTGCTAGAAAGCAACAGTACCCCACCTGCTGGGAAGCTAGCATAGGAGGTCCACCATATCCAGAAAACCACTTCCATTAACCACAGTTAGCCTGTGTTCAGATGGAAAATTAAACTGTGATGATTTAAAAATGAGTGTGGAAGCTTCCATTCTCCAGGAATTGCTGGAAGAGGAGTGGAAAACTGGTAAGTCTAAGACTCAGTTGTGTAACAATAAGCTATCATTAAGTCTGAATTCAACCTATTTGTTCAACTTTTTCAGGGCTTTTCCTATGGATGCTGCACAACAAATCTTGGTGTGGATAGACCAGGGATCATATTCAACTGCATTTTACTAATACAATTGAAATAAATAACATTGGCTAAGCTAAGGCCATTCATTTCAATAGGTCAACTCTAAATTAAACTTAATTGACTACCATAATTGCCTACCATGTTTATCCATGTAGCTAGCGCTTCAGCAAAGGGTTTTGAGCTGCTACTGCTGAATATTAGTATCCTGTATTTTGGTTTCAAAAAACAAATCTGGAAAAATATAGATTTTATTCACTATTTGTAGTTTCTTGATGTCTGCATATCAGAAAGCTTTAAATTAATCTTTAATCTGTCATGAAATAATTATTACTGCATGACCCTGTTCTCAGCAAATGGTAAAACAAAAAAAAAAACAAAAAAAAACACCCCACATTATTTATTAAAGCTATTCACAAATACACATTCTTCTCAAAGGCTGAAGAAAAACAAAAGTCAAATTCAGGATTGTGATGTGTGTCTCATAGCTCTTTTGTCCTAAAGATGTCACTCTGACTTAGTTTCAAGTAAATAGACTTCCGGGGTTTCCCCCCTCCTTTTTATTGTTCATCCCCTGGAAGTAGGAATTAAGCTTGCAGTTCCAAGCCTCCTTGCTCACTGTGGTGTCTGCCCTATTGCACTTAAGCATGGGGCTTAATTTGCAAGCAAGTATGCATACCTGCTGCTTTTGGCTAGAAGTTTCGCTTCACATCTGAAACAGTTCACAACTTGTGCACAATTAAAGGGACAGGCGGAAGCTAGTAAGGAAGAGATACTTCTAAAAGAAAATGCATCAGTCTGGCTCAGACACTGAGTAGTGTCCACTGACAGTGTCCTTCTTCACTGAAGAGCAGATTTGCCCCCTATACTGCTACTCCTTTCTTTGCGCCAAGCATTATCCTAACTTACTTAACAAATTGCACAGTCATCTGCTCTAGCTTGTAATTTCTCAATCCCTTTTCTTATAGTTGCCACTTTATGTTTGTTTGAGGTAGGGATGGGGGAGAAATTTGATTTGGTTTGCATTTAAACGTGACCCTACCTAATTCACACTTTCTAAATCAATACATCAGCCAAAACATGACCAAGCTCGAAATTCGCACTTCTCAGAATTTTGCAGTGCCGTTCTCCAGCCAAGCAATGTGTACAAAAATGCACATGCAAAAGTGTCCATAACCAAGCATCTGTTAGTGAAACAAACATACAAAAATGCATTTCTTTAAGGGAAATTGCTTTGCAAAAATGTGAATATTTGGCAGAATTGCATACCAACATGTATGTTAGAAGAAATTCAGACTAAAATGCTGGATTTTCATGAGGACTTAAAAAAAAAAAAAATCACAAATGCGGAGAATTGAATTGAAGGATGGGGGAGGATGAGAATTTGAAACTGACATATCCCTACCTCTTTTGAAGATAGGAGGGTATTTTCTGACAGTTTATGTAGCACCCTTGCAGTGTTGTCTGCTGTTAACACTGTAGGTCAGAGGTGTGGCTGGGACTGGTTTGAATTGCCTAGCAAAAATTCCCCATACCTCTCAGTCAATTTAGGCTGCCCCCACCCCAAGACCTCCTTCCAAGACTAATCCAGCTCTCAGCTGCATACAGAAGCATCACACTCCATTAACTTGCATGCAAACTGGTTGCATTTTCAAATGTTCAAAGAATGGGGGAGGGACTCTCTTCGTTCCCCGGAGTGTGTGCAAAGTGAAGATGTTTTCAGTATAGCAGCAGTCTCTTGCCAGTGTCTCTTTCTGCCAAGGTACATAAGCAGATTCTTGGAAGTGGGTAGCAGCCATCAGGAGCTTGAGAGAGTGGCAATGAAAAAAATATGCCCCTTGGCCAGGGGTGGGGGGAGGAGTCTTTCTAATCCCTAAGATATCAACATTTGATCCCAAATTGATCCTATGGGAATATTCAGCCCATAAGTTAAATTATGCACGAGTTTGAGACTTAGTACTCTCCAGAAGGCAAGCCTTAGAATTGTGTTTTCCCTCCGAAGGATCCATAAGTGCAAGAAAAAAGGAAAATAGCAGCAGCTTCAGATAATGGCACTCATCAAAGTGTTTCATTTGTTTCCCTCTGAAAACATCTTCAAGACTCCTGACTCTTAACTGTCAAATGAAGCACTTCAAGATGACAAGGAAAGTTCTGTGAGCAACTGAATTCACGTTTATTTCCACCCCATGAAAATCCATAATGGCACTAGTGGCATAGGCTCAGTCTTTGGTCTGTCTCCATAACATGGAATTCCCTTGAGCTGTCCTATGTGAGCCAGTGATGCAGTATCTTAAATTGCTATTCTGTGCATACTTCTCTGGCTTGGTCCTAAAATAGCCCTGTCTCTCTACATCTTTCTGCATGGTCAGTGAATGCAAACTCTCCCTTTGTGCTACTGGAGGAAACGTAGATGTGCATCAATGTATTTCTCAACATTCACTTTCATTTTTCCCATGTATTCACAAGTCACAAAAGCCGCTCTGTCTTTTGTCTTCCTTTTCCTCCCCCCCCCCCAATTTTTTTTGTTAAAATGGTGAAGTGACAGTGATGTATCACGCGATCTGACTCCCAACAATATCTCACTTTGTTCAATTGACTTTCAGAAAGCAATTAAAGTACTCAAGATACTTGAACGTTACAAGGGCTTTAAAAACAATGGTCCCCTGATTTGAAAGGGATTTCGATCATGTATGGCTTATTTGGCAATGTTTCATTCCAAGTTTTATTTAAATGATCATGAGACAAAAGTTGTGGAGCCTTATATAGCAACATTCTGAGGGTGGGGATTCACTGACCTCAGTATCATTTCGCAGTTTGACACTGCCCAATAGCCAGAGCTCTCTGTGTGGCTTACAAAATTGGGTGGGTAACAAAATGTTTATTACAAAATACTGCTGCTATGTCATTTTTTAAAAGGGGGTGAATGTTAAGAGGAAACTGGTGAGTAAAGTCTACATCCACTGGGAAAAGTAACTAGTTACGGTCCACTGCATCTAGTGATACTATGCTACGCTGAACAGCAATCAGTTAAAGCCACAATTTTCAGGAAGAAGCTTCTAATTAAAGTTGCAGGGAACCTTTGTTGAACAAGGCTTACTTCAGAGTAAACATCGTAGAAGGATCTTAGGCATGGGGGCAGGTATTACTGGATAATACAGCATTGTATTATGTGATGTGTTGAATCACCATTTTAATTCTGCTATGAGTATTGAACAGCAATGTCCCAGCAGCATTTAAAAGCCCTACTTCAATATATCCAGTTGCTCTGCTGGAAAATTAAATCCCTTGCTTCTTCCGAGCTACTCTACAGCGATGATTTTATTTTTATGATGAGGCAAAATGCATTTGTTAGACTGAAGGCAAGTGTATAAATCAAAGCGATACATTATTAAAGAAAATAAGGGTCGTTGGGGCTGCAGAATAAATCATAAATCAGGACATACATTTTATTCATACTTCCTAAGGGATGATTAGGTGGGTGGAGTTGTTACAGCATTCGCTTTGAGAGGCAAAAAGAGCAGTGGACACTTGGGAGCAAGAAATAGTATTACAGAAGCTCATCTGGGTATTTTTAAAAGATGTCAAGCCCTGAAACCCTCTGAAGCAGCTATGCTGGCTTCAAAAAGGAGCTGAACCCTTGAGATGAGGACAGTGGATATTTGTTCACATGAATCCCGGGGGGAGGGGGGGAATCATTTTTGGGGAAGCTGTAAAGTAGCTTTGAGAGCTATGTTAAAGGTCCCAATGGTATGCTCACTTATCTGGAAGTAAGCCTCATGGAACTCAATGGGACTTACTTCTGAGGAGACATAATTAGGATTGCACTGTTAAAGCCATGGCCAACAAACACAAAGAATGGTCCCTATACTGCAAAAAGACACTGACCTCAGATCAGTGATTGGGGGGTGTCATTTTTATACAATGCAACCACTGAGACACAAATACGGGGAAGGGGGAGGTGGTTAACCATTTCCATTCAGCCTGTTCTCCACTGATAATTACACACACATCCCCAAAGCTGCTTTCACCCATAGCATCCCCCAATGCTATGGGTGGTTTTCAGGGGAGAAACAGCACAAGGTTCCCCTCCCACTGTTCCACATTTTCAGCCTTAGCAGCTATGCCCCACTCAAAATGACATGTATTGTGAGGTCCTATGCCAATATATTCCATCTATTTTCATTTCTGCCTTGTCATTTTTGCAATTTCCTGTTCCCAGTCTGCTCACATCCTAGCCAAACTTCTGCCCTGCAGCTCAGCTTTTTCTGATGGAAATTTCTGTTAAAGGCAAGCAAGCATTTGCTTCCATCTTATCGCCTTTCCCCAATTATCAAACATGTGCAGCAGAGCATTTGATACATGGGCTCCACTGAAGTTAGTGGAAAGTTTAAGGGTGGTGGGAGCCTTAAGATTTCAAATATTGCCCTTGCTCTGGTTCATTTCCTTCGCCTTCAACCACCCACCCTTTCTTCACTTCCCCTTGAAGAGATGAAATGGGAGCAGATTGTGAATGATCAATATGTTATCCACCTTGATCTGCACTTAGGCAGGCACCCCTTGGTGAATAACTTAATGAGCAGACATATATGCAAGACTCATAACTAATTTGTCATTCACCCCTTCAAACAAAATTCAAAATTATTGTGAAACTGCTCCCTGCAAAGGATGAACTGGGTGCTAAAGTTCAAGTGACGTTTGAATCACGTCTGTTTTCATGTGTGGAATCAGAGGCCATGAAATCCATGGTTTTCTGCACCATCACTTCCCTTGAGATCTGCATCAAATAGCAATAGAGTAAAAAGTCAGAATGTGAGGACTATTTTTAGGCCACTGCCGCAAGCATGTGCAGCCTGTGTATTAATAGCAAAAACATGCACTGTTGACTGGCTTACTAAGCCCTATTTTTATGGATGAAACTCAGAAGCCTGTGAAAGTCCACAGTTCACCTTGGGAGTGTTATAGTCCATATGTTAGATGCTTCCTTTGACTATCCAGAACTTTTGACAGACAACATAGAGGGCCACCAGCTAGTGCCACCAAGGGCATAGAGTTATTATTCATGACCTTCCTGTTGGTTCTACCTCTTCATCCATAATTCAGTTGTGTTAGCCTCACATTTTCTGCTAATCTCCTGGTGCCTGACCCTACAAGCTCAAGCAATCAATCCACCACTGGGAAATTGCTCTTTTAGGGTTGTTATTATTATTATATTGCATTTATTTCTTGCATTTCTTCCAAAAGGATAATGACGTGGTCCCCCCCACATACAAACAATTTTATCCTCACAACAGCCCTATGAAGTACATTAGGCTGAAAGGTCGTGACTGGCCAAGTTCACCCATGAGCCTCATGGGAAAGTAGGGATCTTGGTTCTTATTAGATCATGTTTCCAAAACTGAAATAAAATCCATACACACAACACTGAAATCCTTGGAGGTAAAGTGGAATACAAATACAATAACTGGTTTAAAACATTAGCAGAATTCCCTGCACAAAATAATTTCCAACACATTGTATATCTCAAGTTCATTATTTATTTATTGCATTTATTGATCCAATTTCTAAACCAACATTCATGATGCCAAGGTGGTTTACACATTAGAATTCAAACAATTGTTTCAAACCTACTTAAAATCACATAATCAGAACAGCAGGCAATATTCACCAACACCCTACTGACCATTGTCAAACCAATTTCCTCCTTTCCCCTCCCTGTGAATCACTAGGGCTGCATACACACTGTGCATTTAAAGTACATTCAAAGCATATTCCTCCCTCCCCCCACAATAATTCAGAGCACTCTAGTTTGTTATAGGTTGCTGGGAATTGTAACTCTGGGATGGATGGATGGATGGATGGATGGACGGATGGATACCCATCAGCTTGCATAACTCTTGCCCTTGTATAACCCAACAGTGGGGAGGATAGGGACAAAATGAGAATTTGTTCACTCTGCCTGTCATTGGCTCAGGTTCCACTTACTGTTTGGGCTCCCTGCATTTGGTCCCAACCAGCCTCAATAGGTACCAACCATCACAGGGCAAAAGTATTTCTGCATTGCAGCTGAGGACAAAAAAGGAAATCAGAAGGCATTTGTGAGAAAGTGGAAGAACTGAACCTATAGCCCAGGGACAGCCAACCAAGCACCAGCATGCTCAGGATTGAGGTATAGCTCACAGGCATTTCATTTCAAAACATAAATGGAGACACTCTTTGGCACATGTGCATTAGGGGAGACAGAGAGCTCTTGCCTTTTTAAAATCTCCCTTTTCACAGCCACATGACAGGGGTGCCCTAAAGGACAGGATTCCACCCCCACCCACAAGTACTGCAATTGAGGAAATCAAGGAAGAATAATTGATACTGGGGAAGAGTAGATATTAATATCCATATCTCAACCATTTTTGCACCGTCTTCAGTTCCTCCCCTATCAAATTTAGATTTTATACTCCTCGGGGCAGATGCCTGTCTTCTTGTTGCTCTGCAAAGGATCAAACATGCCAAAGGGACTATGTGAATATGATCAATAGGTACTACAGGAATGAAATCAGTTTCATTGCCAGCTCCTTGTAGAGCTACTCATGTTTTTAAAGTTTGGAATGGCTAGGAACATTCTTTTACTTTTCTGTGCCCTCATTGCCTGGAGGTGCAAGCCAAAAGAAAGATGTAGTCAGCTGCTATATATAGAACGATAGTCTTCTAAGGGACTGGCTGTCAAAGAGCTGTGGGCGTCTGTCTTCTCCCTCTATTTCTGTCTGTGTCTGTCGACTGAAGACTGCATCAGGCATGTTTACTTGCTCCAGATTGCTCAGCGTGACGTCAAGCTTCTGCATGAGTGCTAAAAGAAGATTCTGTAGATTAACCAAAGTTCTTTCCAACCTGGAAAACAATGAAGATGGCCCTGCTGCCATAATGCTGGCTCCCTCCACCCTGCTACCACCCACGCACTCTACCACTTCCTGGGTGCTGCCTGCTACATGGAAAGAAAGAGCAAGAATGGTGTTCATGTTTTCTACTATACAGAGGGCAGTTCTTCCTCTGAAGGTACCTTTTATGTCAACCCCAGAGCTGTATTCCCTTATGCGCAACCCCTAGGCAGTGGCATCGTCACCACAGTTTGCCAGGTTATGGAGACTGTGCTGCAGTACTCAATGGAGCAGTCACAATCATTGACCACCACCACCCTCACTCCTGGAAATTTACCAGATGTGAACACCTGGCAGGGGGAACTCCAGGGAATATGATGGCAAGGACCAAGGTCTGACTCTGCTGCACCTGCTTGCTATAGAATTCAGGGTGTTCATAGCCAATGGTAAATTAGTTCCTTTTGTTCCCTGCACCGCTAGCTATTGCATTGAGCATGAACAACAGAACAGAAACTGTATCTACCAATGCTCCTTTCTAACATCTGGACCAGTGGAGGAGCATTGTATACTTCCCATACTTGATACACTTTCTATGAGTTTTTACCATCAAAAAAGAAAGAACCCAAATCTATTAAGGCTCTGCCATCTTTTCCTAAGCTAGAGTTCACAAGCTGGTCATGTTGATGATTTTCAGCCTCTACAATAATTCTTTTTAGATGATTGAATGAGTTGGTAGGATTCCCTTGTCCCCTCTGGCATATTCTCCTGGTGCCTCCCACATTTGCTGAAACAAAACAAAATAAGCTTACAAGGGGCTGCCGCTGAGGTGATCTAGGAAAAAAACAAACAAATCAAGATTCCTGACAAGATTTGAAATTTATCTGTCTCCCTGGAGAGACATGCCCAGGAATAGAAATGGTGTGTGTGTGTTATCTCATGGCGAGAAGAAGTGGCTTTCAAAAGGAAGGCAATGTTCAGTGATAATTTGTTAGTGAGTACTGATGGCTTGTGTATTTTTATAAAGCTTTCTGGTTGTTCTCATGGCTCTCATCTGCACTCCAGCTACCAGCAGAATGCATAAAATAGTACATCTAGTGCAACCAAGGGCTCCTCCACATGACTTATTTTTTTGAGCATTAGTCCCAATTTGCTTGCACAAATATTTAAATAGAGGTTAGATAAGGTTCAGTCCTCATCTAGCATTCGTTTGTGGGGAGGTTGGAATATAAAGAGCATTCATCCTATATTCATCTTGATTTGCTTCTGGGGTGTTTACACATATTTCCATTCACCAGTCATTCACCCCACACTTTTCAATGCATTTTCCTGACACATTCCTAACAGCAAAGTCCTTTATAGTGGATTTGTTTGGCTACTGGTTGGGCACTGTGAAAACAGGATGCTGAAAAACAAGGGCCTTTGGCTAAATCCACCAGGGCTCTTCTTTGTTCTTTTTCTACTAGGGCAACACAGAGCATTTGTCTACTTTGATTGTGCAAACTTACATTTCCTGGTATGCACTTGAATCTTCCCTGCAAAATACTGACAGTCTGGTGGCCCCTTTAGTAAATGGGCAAGTTCATATGGGAAAAGGCAGTTCTTTAGGCATGCTGGTCCTAAGCTACATAGAGGCTTTTGAGATGATAACTGCCCTGAAGCAGCAGTCCAAATAATGGGGTGGGAGGCAGGCCCAGGACTGTCCAAGGCAGCTTCATGTTGGAATGATGTCAGAACCTTGGACAGCAACCAGAGTGCTGCATTTGGGACCACAGGCAGGAATCCTGTAGCTGGAAAAATAAAAAGAGCAAGTTGTCTTGCTACAATTATAAGAGATTTCGAGTCTTGCCTGAGGGATCAAGGTTGAAGTTTCACCTTCAGGGTGCCAGTTAAAGAAGTCATGCCCTGCTACATGGTGGGGTTTTGGACTGTGAGGACTTGGTCTGAAGAAGCTCTGGAGGGCATTCTTGATCAGTAGTCCATCTCTCAGATTCCATAGGCAAAGATGCTTCCCCAGGGTTCAAGATGCAGAATGTAGTCTACTTGGAGTGGTCCAGAAAATGGGGTCATCTCCTCATCAGAGCTACTACTGCTTACTGCTGCCTTGGAAGTGAAGAATTTAGGGATTGAAAATATGACAATAACTGGCACATTGAGTTTTGCCTAGAAGTGAATCAAAAGCCCATGCAACTGTTGCCTGAGCCCTAACAGCCATACTTCTGTGTTGCTTGGGTTAAGCTTCAAGACCCATGCATTGAGCTTCTCTACAAGAATGGAATTTCTTTCCAAAGGGAACTTATAACTTCCAGGTCTGACTCCTTTGTGATTATTGTAAGATATTATTTGGGGGGGGGGGGAGAGGTAGTTTCCAGTGCTTAGGGCTGAACTGGCAATGGGAAAAGGTTGAGTTGAGGGGTTGTGGGGTGTTTTTTTTTTTTTTGTATTTTAGAAGGTTTATCTCTCTGTTTTTGTCTACCCTTTGTCCTCCTAACCATGAAGGGTCTACCACAGGCATCCCCAACCTGTGGCCCTCCAGATGTTTTGGCCTACAACTCCCATGAACCCTAGCTAACAGGACCAGTGGTCAGGGATGATAGGAACTGTAGTCCAAAACATCTGGAGGGCCGAAGGTTCGGGATGCCTGGTCTACCAAGTGTGCATGCTTCTGCTTGAGCATGTGTGTCCATCCAGTACTTATGATGAGTTTCCAAATATTCAGATCATGAATTACTATACAGTAGAGAGAAAATAATTATAGTTGCTAAAATTTCAGTGCACATTTCCAGATAAACAGTGCAGGAGAAAAGAAGTTTAAGAACATTATTACCCAAAACAAACTGGGCAAAACTAGCTGTCAACAATTTAATTTGGACTCCTGCAACTACTAGTAATGTGATTTAACTCCATTTTTAAAAAGAGATTCATACTTTTTCCTTCAAATATATTAACTGGCAAATTTACATCACCATAATATATATTTTTCAAAGCTGCCTAGATAGAAGGCCAAATGTAGTCAAACACTTGGCTCCAGTCTTCTTGCAAAACTCTCCAAAATGTGAATCTTCGGCAGCCAGATTGTTACTTTCAGAAATGTCAAATAAGACTGACAATTTTCTGAATGGATGCTTTTCTATGTGACAAAGAATCTTTTCTGCAGAAAATAATACCAGGAGACGGTTATAATGAAGTGCCCAGTGCTGTTGTGGAAGAATCAATACAAGTAGAAGGGTTATCAAGTATGTATTGTGAAGAGGCTACGCTGATATCTAGGAGCAGATGATTTACTAAAGGGCAATAATCCAAATAAGAGGGAAATTGGTTACAAATAAAATAACCAAATAAAAGCATTAACCCTTCTTGTTTGGTTTCCTGATTGCAGAGGTGTTGTAGGTGCTAAGGATCTTCTTAAGAAAATGTGTTGTCCCAGTGTGTCTTGAGGAAGTTATTGTGAGATCCCTTTTAAAGAAGTCATCAACTGATTTTAATAACCACTGGCCAAATTTACCACAAGGTTTTTGAAAATGCAGTTACCAGCATTTCCCAACCTGGTGTCCTCCAATTGTTTTGGACGACATAGAAAGTGGTCAGGTATTAGAGTTGAAGTCTAAGCCTCAGGAGGAAATCAAGTTGATGAAGCCTGCTATACACACTTATCTGGAACCTCCATTGAACTCAGAGGCAATGGAGTAATGGCACTGCCCTCAGAAGTTCAGAAGATGGCAGCTCAGGAGAGAGCATTCTCTGTGACAGCCTCAAAATTGAGAAAATTTCTCCTCAAAGAGATGTGTCTGGCATCTTCATTATGTAGTTTCCATGGCATGATGAAGATGTGCTTCTTTACTATGACCTTTGACACACACACAAGCACATCCATGCACACATGCACACACACTCTATCATCTATCTATCTATCTATCTATCTATCATCTATCATCTCTCTATCCAGGCTATTCTTTTGACTTTATTGTAGTTTTAAATTGCTGCAACCCACTTTGGAACTTTGTGGTGAATGAAAGGTATGAAATTGAAAATGATCATCATCACTTTTTGAGCAGACATTCACTGAGCAGACGTTCATAGGATTCCCCTGTGAGCCTGTAATAGCAACCACACAGGGTATTGGATATAGTTAATTATTCAGATCCAATTTGATTTCCAGACTGGTTTTTCAACCTTGTTTTGGTTGCCTTGATAGATTATCTGTGCTAGGGGTCAGAGAGGAAGAGTGGGACTCTGCAAATTCTTCTCAATCTGTCAGTTTGATTTATCAACCGCAATCTCCTTCTGGGCTTCCTGGCAAGAATGAGATTTGGAAGGCAAAGCCTTCCTGATAACTCTTTCACAAATGGTCTGCTTGGAGGTGGTTGTTCTACCCCATGGCCTTTGGATTATATGATACGGATTATAAAAATAATTACAGAAATATCCAGGAAGGTTAAAGCCCATTTACAAGAAAAAGAAATATATAAATATTTCCCCTGCACCCAAAACATTTCCTCTTTTGACTGATGGAGAATTTCTGTAGTAGCAAACAATCAAAGCAGATATTTTAACTGTCAACAGGAGAGCTCATGAAATCCCACAAAATCCTCAGACTAAGCCATGCATAGATGATATGTGTAGAGACTGAAAGTATATGTCAGGAAGAGCAGAGGGAGATAATGAAAGAGGAGCTGGTAATCTGACTCTTGCATGTCTTATCATTTTTGGCTGTCTACCACTGCCCCCACTTACTTTCATTTTATTTTTGCCCTGCCACATCACTTTATTCTTATACCTTACTTCAGAAGCTTCAGTACAACTGCCCCTGTGGATGCCTCCATCCTGGGTGTATCTACATAATATTCAATATGCACAAAGTGTGCCATTGCTGCAGTACCCAATGTATGGGTGAGGCACTATATTCCAAAAAGCCAGTGACAGTTGATTATGGTCAGCAATTACTGATAATGGTCAGTGAATCGTTCTTGATTTATGAAGGCTGCAAACCTATACCTTTCTACCTGGGAGTAATCCGCACTGAATTCAGTTGAACTTACTTTTCAGTAGGTATGCATAGGATTGTGCTGTAAGATTGGCTTCCTGGCCACTATTACCCTATCTCTTGGAGCTATGGATAGCAGTGAGTTGGCTGGAGGCTTTTCCAACTTCTGTGAAAGTAAGTGGACTCAAACATTGAGTAATATTTACACAGTGGTCTTGTCTGGTACTGAGGGTATATCACTGCTGATTTTCTTCATTTGGAGAAAGCAAGAAAATACTATGAATGTATTTATTAATTCAATAAAATTCTCTGGGTAGCATTGAAAATTACATGAATTATCACATTCTTCTTCATATTTTTGTATTAGGTGAGTGTTTAAGTCCAAGGTAGGCAACTTGGCAGGCTCCAGTTTGCTGGACTGCAACTCCCTTCAGCCTCAGCCAGCATGGCCAATGGTCAAGGATGGAGGAAATCATAGTCTGGTAACATTTGGAGGGTGCCATGTTAGCTACTTCTAATTTAAGTCATGGCACACAAATATCTAGACAGTTAGGCTTATTCCTCTTACCCCCACATTCTAACCTACATGAGATATTCTGAGGATGTTGAGAAATTCCCGAAGCTTCATAGACTCATGCAAAATGTGTAGGTGCATGCAATTATAAATGTAAAGCTGTCCAGTTTTAAAATCAAGCTTAGCAGATGTTTTATTCTCCACAACATCTCCAGCTGCTTTCCAATACGTAGTATCTGTAACAGCCCAAAGGCATTAGACATGAAAGTAATGTAGTTAGCATCTTCTGTCAGTTGATTGATGAAAGGCACTTTTAACAGTGCCTGCCATTTTTACAGAAAATTAAACTGTGCTTAAATTATCCCCCAAAAGCCTCTTACATAAAATGTATGTGGAAGGCTTCAGCAAAGGAACGATATAAGAACTGAACTGACTTGATGATGTAGTTTAGCAAGATTGGCCACACTGAGTCGTGGTGGAATAATACCATCCACATGCTCTGATTCCCAGAATTCACTCTGCTATTGTATGGGAGATTGACTAGGCAACCTTTTTACTCGGCTTTCATCCTGATTTGCTTGTGATTGTTTGACTGTGCCCAATCTTTAAAGAGCATAAGCTCTGATTTGTTTATAGGGCAGTTTTATATGTTGATGAGTGTTCATCCAACATTCTTTCTGATTTGCTTGTCAGGTACTTATACTTCTTCCTGCTAAACGTTACATCACTTTCCAAACTGTATAAAGTCCATTTTAAAAAGAAAAGTGGATTTGTTGCGCTAGGGTGACAGAGCACTTTAAATCCACATCAACTGTGCAAAGCTAAAGTTCCAGTATGCATTTGAAAGCCTCCCACAAAATACCAGCAGCCTGGAGCCACCCCATGTTCCTTTTTAACTAAGACTAAAAAGAGGAGGCATAGAATCTAGCACAACATTAAATCATTCAAACTGGAGTGGGCACAAAGTTTCACATTTTCAAATTGAATTTCAGAACTGGGTGTCAAGAATCTGACCTCATCATTTCAAATACGTGTAGGTCTCTGAGTCAAGCCATTACTATGAAATATGTCACAGCAATTTTCCTGAACAAAAGCACCCTGTGTTTTGCCTGCCCACAAGAGACAGCCATCCCAGTGGCCAGGGATTCACTTCTAGAGTCTAGCTCTAAATCAGTGGCATGAGGCTCTCTGTCATCATGATAATATCATGAGAAAAAATGAGAAAAACATAGGGACAGATTCAGTTAGTGTCTTCTGCTAGTGGAAGCCTACGCAAAGACTTCCACTAGCACAATGGACATCTCTCTCCCCCCCCCCCCGCCGCCTCTCCTCCCCTTTGTGCCACACCCCCCCCCCCCTAAATCAGCTGGGGGGGTCCAGAAGAACCCCCAGAACAGTGCACAGGGGGAATAGAGGGGACATTCTATCAAGCAAGTATAAATGTTTGTGATGATGACATGTTTGGAAAAGTGTGACATTGAATTCCTGCTAGAGCATCGTATATAGGGGAAGCTGCATATGCGGTGGTATTCAACTAAGTTTTACACAGAGTAAAATTTAGTGGGCATTACTTTAATTGATGTTCATTAATTTTAATTCTATTGCAAATAAAACTTAGCTGAATACCATCCATCGTTTCTTCCTATTTACACAATAACTATTTTGTACCTTCTTGTCTTTGACACATTCATTCAGAAGGTGTCTTGTATTAAACTAATGCACACCAAACTGATACACACCATGTTGTTCACTGTCCTTTTTGGACAGCAAATTGTGCTTTCAATATTTACCTCAACTTCATTATTACTATTCCCATTTGGTGAGGGTCTGACTTGGAACTACACATTTTACTTGTCAGCTAACAAAATATTTCTGTGCACCTTCATAAATGTCATACTTATTTTTTTTCTAGTGAACTGCTGAAGTCTGTATATTAGCCAAAGAAAAATGATGTGGAGGTGGAAAAGACCAGTAGCAATGTAACATTTATATTTTCAACTGTTCTCTTTACTCACTTTTAGCTACTTTCTTTGTCTGATGCACTAATTCCTTTTTGAAAAATAACTGGCGTTTTTCACACTAAAAACTTGGCAGGCTTGGATGAAGCTAGCTGATGGTCACAAAGGACAATTTTTGCACGAATCATGGAATCATATTTCAGTTAAGTCAACAGGAAGGAACAAATATATCTGTATTTATTTTTTTGAAAGCACTTATACAAGCTGACAGGCTAAACCAAAAATTGCAAAAAGATGTACAGATACTCCTGATCTCCATGAACTGCTTGCATCTTGCTAAAAATATGAAGATGCCAGGATTGAACCTGGGACCTGCTGCATTCAAAGCAGCGATTATGCTTCTCCCAACAAAGGCAGGCAATGAAGCAGAGCTGGGAGATGAGCAAATACTGATGTGATAATCCCACATAGTGCATTTTTCTCCACTACATGTTATTCGGGAGACACAACTGATGACTCCAAGGCATATCCTTGTAACATGTCCCATGCGACTTATTATGGGATTCATATTATAATGGATCAACTTTATATGTGTGTGCATGTAAGTGAATGCGTGTGTAACATTGGATACATTATGGGTTGGAACCAGACTTGCCCTTCAAAGTATGAAAGGTTGAAAAGATTCCTTCCATTCACAGCAGCAACCCTGACCCAACAAATGATAGACCAATTTTGCCAATGTCCCTTCCTGTTGCAGACCCTCCTGCACCTCACAGACTTCCGTGGGCCCCCAAACTCTCTGAAGCAGCCTTTCAGGAGGTAAAATTATCTTCCTTCCCTTCTGCCTGCAGGGGCATCCCATGATTGTAACTCCACTCACAGCTGACCTGGATTCCTCCTTATATAAAACTGTATTGATTATAACAGGTTTTCAAATAACGAAAGTTATCCACTGAATAGCATTGTTAAGTATCAACCACTATCAGGTATCATACTAAAGAGCAAGTATTGGCTATAAAAATTTCAACAGATCTCTGATGTTAAAATTCACTAGACAAGCTTGTAAGGGAGGTGTATTTGCTTGCCCTGCAGTTAAAATATATACTTAAATATATTTTAAGCCTATAGAAGTTTTTGGATAGTTTTCTTCATTGAAACATGCATTTAAGCAGCTGTTCGACGTGGGGAAAAGAGTTTGCCCAATTACTTTTATATTCATGAACTTCCTCAGTTTAATGCATGGGAGGCTGACCTGACAGGCAATTTTTTATTTGCTTTTCAGATGGTTGAGCCTGCTTCTGAAAAGCAGAAGCACTGATCTAAATTTCAAACATTCAGCAATCAATTCTGATTTTAGTTTACTTTAGGCAAAGTAATTGCAGTAGCTCTCACTGCAATTTGAGCGTAGGCTTCCTTGGCTCTTCCGTCACCACACATTCCTTCACACAACTGATCGGGATATATAATGGGTCAGATGACAGCATCTGTACTGTCTTTAGATAAGCTGAAGTTGTGATGTAGTCAAAGCAACAATTGCCACCCTTTTATTAGCTAGTGCATAAACAATATTGGGACAGTTAAAAACAACAACACCAGGACCAACAGGTGCTCACCAGTTTGCAGAATGACTAATCTATTGTTGTAAGGCCAGGACAGTAGTTGTTTTGAAAGGCTGAAAATGAACATCAGGTACAGAGGTCTGGATTACAATGATCTACTCCAGGGTTAGTCAATGTGGGACCATCCAGATGTCAGTGGGCTCCAACTCTTTTCATCCTTCACAACTGGTCATGCTGGCTGGGGCTGATAGAAGTTGTATTCCAAACCAACTGGAAGGCATCATGTTGGCTGCCCCAGATCTATTTATGTATTTTAATTTATTTAACGTATTTCTATCCTGCCTTTCTCCCAAGTTGGAATTCAAGGGGGCTTACAACATTTAAAGACATTTTAAAATAGGTAGTAAAGGCACCAGGGAAGCCTCTGTAGGTAGTAGTAAAGGCACCAGGGAAGCATTCTGCAAGCAGGGGCCACCACAGAAAAGACCCATTCTCATGTTGCCGCCCTTTGGACCTCTTGTGGAGGATGTGCAAGAAGAAGGACCTCACATGATGATCTCAGGGTCCAGGTTGGTTCATATATATGGCAAAATTGCTTGCAAAAATGTGTATATAGTGCATAGAATAGTGTGTTTATTAGAAAAAATTCACACCCAAATGCTGAAGAATTATAAGGACTTTTTAAAAATAAAAATAAAAATGACTGCAGAATTGTGGAAAACTGATTGGAAAAATGAAAACTGGCAGAACCTGAAATTGACAGATTAACCCATATGTAACTCTGAGTGTTCTTTGCCCAAGCAGAGTTTCACTTATGGGATCTCTGGATCCAACACATCATTTTTAATTGTGCTATGGCGGCTTCTGAGCATATTAATTTACTATAGAATTTTGAAGTCTGTTCGTTCTTGCAGTATGCAATCAGTTGTTCACTGTATGAAAAGGTGACATCACATGTTATCACCTCCACACCTTAGCATCTTCTCCATTTCATTAGGCTGCCTATGAGAGATATCTACAAGTCCCTGCATGTCTAGTGATTAGGCACTGGAGTTATTTTATCAACTGCAAAGCAAAATCCATAAAATCTTACTCAAATGTGTATTGTCTATGTCTTTATAATAGGGGTTGCTGGGTTGTTATTTTCATTCCGCAAAACTTTTCTAAGAGTTGCTGTTATCCTTGAAGAAAAACATCACGAGGAGGCATCCTACTGGTGATCTATTTTCAAGGAGACTTTTAAAATAAATCTGATGCGGCTTTTAAAAATAATAATAATCCATAATACTAATGGTTAGCTGTCTTCTCATTAGCTTAAGTGTCTGCTTTGGGAGGAGGCACAATTTGTTTGATGACACATGCATATTTATGAGACAGATTGCAATGAATATTTCGAAATGGGATGCCACCTGATATGCTTATTATACTAAATGAAGGAATAACTTTACCTCTCATTTTCACAAAAGGTTGGGTACTGAGGGGTAACAGGACATTACAAGGGTGTTTGGCTTGCATGCACATTCCTGCGTCATCCAAATTTTGAGTGTTTGCATAATCAAACAAATACCTGAATAAACATTTATTCTCTCTACGTTCCATTCCACTGAGTTCTTGTAGGGGCTGGGAGGTTTGCAGGAGGCCTCTTCCCTTTAGGGTTTTTCACCTAAAGTAGTTTTTTTTCTTTATTTCTACAAACCTCAGAACTCCCCTAAGTCTACTGATACCACGCTCTTATTTGTGGGTGCTGTTCTCTGGACTGTGCTGTGTCACAGCCTCTCCCTACTCACTAAGCCTTGTTACCTCTTCTGCTTCCAACACCTCCTTCTCCCAGTCAGCTCCTTCTTCTTCCTCTGACCACTCATTGTTGTCCCACCACAAATTCCCTGGCTCTGAGCCTCCTTCCCCTGGAGGTTCCCCAGCTGGTGCCTTCTACCATTCCTTGACATCCAGTCAGTCCATGACATTGAACATATGAATGTTCTAGGTGTTAGCAATAGAGGAAAACAGATGGTGCTGTGGTCTAAACCATCAAGCCTCTTGGGCTTGCTGATCGTAAGGTCGGCAGTTCGAGATCATGCGATGGGGTGAGCTCCTGTTGTTTGTCCCAGCTCCTGCCAACCTAGCAGTTTGAGTAGATAGTTACCACTGTGGTGGGAAGGTAAACAGTGTTTCCATGCGCTCTGGCTTCTGTCACGGTCCTCCGTGCGCCAGTAGCAGTTTAGTCATGCTGGCCACATGACCTGGAAACATAACTAACTGCAGACAAACACCGGCTCACTCAGCCTGAAGAGAGATGGGCGCCACACCCCATAGTCAAATTCGACTGGACAACTGCCCAGGGGTCCTTTACCTTTACCTACCTTTAGCAATAAAGGATTAGACATTCTTTGTTAAAGTTTTGTGTATAACTGATTGTATTTCCTGTAGAAACAGCAGCCTCATTTTCAAGGCTGCGTCCAAAAATGTATTTTTTTGGGGGGGGGCAGGGTTTTTTGTTTTTTGTTTGAAATAAGGTTCAAATCCAGTGCCAGATTTACATATAAGCTAAGCAAGCTATACCTTAGGCCCCCACTCTCTTGGGGGCCCTAAAAAAATTTAAAGGAAAAAAAGCTGAATGTACATTTCCAAAATATAAGATAAAAAACAAATAAAATAAAATAAAACCTACATACAGCAACAGTGTTTTGTTTTGTGTTGTGTAGTCTCCTATGATGTAAGTAATGGGCCCCACCTGCTATATAAAGGATTCCATTACCTTCAGTAGCTTAGGGCCTCATCAAACCTAAATCCGGCCCTGTTCAAATCTTGTTTGTAAAGAAGGAATGTAATTATGTAGCTTTTGTCAGTTTGACAGGCCCAGAAGGAAGGAAAAAACAGCAATGCTCATAAACCCACCACAAATAGAAAGGAGTTGACTCAAATAAAAAATTCATTGGATTGTATAAAATAAGCATGGTCAAACGTTATAGACATAACTGTACAACACTGGCCAAAAGCTTAATTTAGGATAAGAGAGCAACACAAATTTGAATTAGATAATCAGATCTTACAAGAAATGATAATAAGCAACCTATTTGCTTCTTGAAGAGTACAAGTGTCTCTTCTTTTATAGTAACAGAAATTATTAAGCAATTATTTACCAAAATGCTCACTGACTTCCCTTCAAAGTTTTCATCATGGGGCAGAAGTCTGAATATCTGCACTGCCAGTATAAACTTAGCAAATAAATGCACCCTGTTATTAGAATCCATATAATAGCATGTTCATTGTGCAAGTACAGTGAATACATAGTGAATGCTATAAAGGTAAATGATGATAAATGATGGTGGCAGACATATAAAAACAGATATGCTGAATATGTAAGGGTTTCTTTTAATAAAAAAATAATAACAACTCTTATTAACATCAGTTTAACAATACAATCAGTACATCATAATAAATGCCATAATAAATTATCACAGTGTCATTTATAAATTCTGCAACAGATTTGGAAGCATACGATTGTATTCTCCAGGGTATTTTTCATATTTACATCCTTATGCTATAATCCCACACTCTTTCTCACTTACGCCTTTGCTTGATGTTCTTTATAATAAAGGATGAAGGGAGGTCTACTTTTGAATTTGCTGCTGACTTAGTAGGTTATGCAATTCTGGCTTCACGTGGCCATTTCCCCCAACCATCCATGATGCAGCCCATCACTTGACTGGCCTGCAGTCTGGTACACTGGGAGTCCTGTTTGGTGCTGAAGGAAGCAGATAAATGGACTGAGGGAGCAGCAGGCAGAAGCCTCAATTGCTTGGTATTCTGATTAAGCAGCAGGGGGGTGTTGCAGCAGTTAGAGTGTTGGACAATGACTGGGGAGATCCAGGTTCAAATTTCCTTTCAGCCACAAGCCTCACTGGGTGACTTTGGAACAGCCACTGTACCTCAGCCTAACCAAACATGTAGAGGACACAGGATATAAATATTGTAAAAAAAAAAAACCAAATAAATATTCAAGATAGCCCTCAAGCTATCACTTGTTGGCCTGTCAGCAATACTGGAATAACAGAAGCATGGAAATTTGAAAGTGAGTAGTTGTGGAGTCTTCGTGAAAAGTAAACGTTTGAGGGAGCTTTTTGCACATGCTTGGTGGTTGCTCAGGCAACAGAAACCTTTTTATTTCAGAGCAGAAGTGAAGAACCTCAGGCCCAGGAGTCAAATGTGATGCTCTAGGCTTCTCCATTCAGCCCTTGGGACTCTTCCCAGGCCACACCCCCTTCCCAGGCCACACCCCTTACCAAGCTTCCTCCATATTTTCCCTGTGTGCTTTGGTCTCTCTGAAAAGCAAATTCCTTGCTTTTTAAAGGGGAAGGGTGAGGACAAGGGTGCCAACTCGAATAAAATATTGGTCCCAGATAAGTCCCACCCCGCATATTTCAGCTCAAAATGTGGCACATGCACACCACTTGAATGGGGGTAGGGTTGTCCCCCTCAAATATGTTATGGGGGAGGCAAAGGGACCTCAGCCCCTAGGAGTTGGCTCCTAAGGGTGTGGGTGTGTACTCTGACTGGAGTGCAGCTTACTGGGCAATGGTAAACCTCATCTCCATGGCCCCACCAACTTTTACTTCTGGCCACACCTCCACTGGTATGCAGCCCCAGAAAAATGCCTTTGAAGGAATGAACCCTTCAGACTGAGAAAGGTCCCCCACTCCTGATTTAATGGATTGCTGTATTAGGGCTGGAGTCTTCTGCATTTTAATGAAATCAGCATCCTTTGCTTCAGGAATGAGAAACCTGAAGGCTGCTAGACGTTGTTGGACTCTAACTCCCAGGAAGTATGGACAATAGTCAAGGATGATGGGAGTTGTAGTCCATCAACATTGGGGGAGGGCTGCAGGTTCCCCATCATTCTTCCACTTCTTAACAACCCAGAATGCCTGGAAGAGAAGTCCAAACTCTCGCTTATTCCTCATTCAAATAAATCTAGTCGGGGTTTACATTCAAGGTAATCAGCTACATTTAAGGGAATGAAGAGCCCTCATTTCTCTGCCACGCTAAAGTAATTTAATAAGAATCAGACAGGAAACAAAGGGCATTGTATCTGACCTGTTTTAATGGAAATTGATGCGCAATGACCTTGGAAGCTGTTTGTTTATTGTTTGTACTGTTGTTGTTTTTACAATAATTTATTCCCATTAGATAAATGGTTTCAGGCAGTTCTGTGCAATTTCTCATTGGATCTAATTTGGGGGAGGAACAGGAGGGTCTGCAGGGAGCATTAACGCCATCTTTCATAATTAATATTTGCCTTTTGCTTCCATCACTTGGGGAGAGAGAAAGAGAGAGAGAGAGAGAGAGAGAGAACACCTTGCAGTCAATATGAGTTAGACCTGGCCCATTTGTTTAAATAAAGTATGACACCTTCCTTTCTGACAATGATCCATCTCAAGGTGGAGGCCATATTGCTTCTGAGTGTCAGTCGCTGGAGACCACAGGAGGAGAGGGTGCTCTTATGCTTGAATCCTGCTTGAATCCCCCAGGTGGGCCACTGGCCTGATCCAGCAGGCTCTTCTTAAGTTCTTAAGGTAGTATATACATTGTAAATGACTTTAGGAAGCTGCCTCATACTGAGTAAGACCATTGGACCCACTTAGCTTTAACATTGTCTAAACTGATTGTCAGTAGCTCTCCATGATTTCAGATAGGAGTCTTTCTCTACTTGGAAACAGTGGGAATTGAACCTGTGACCTATGCAAGGCAAATGCTTGTAGCTACTGAGCTACACAACTACCCTTGAAATGATCAATATGCTTTCTATCTGGTGGTACTCAGCAGTACATTCCCATCTCTTTATGGGAGAACTTAGTGGGGCTTACTACTGAGTAATGATGTTTTATAGCCGTACATCAGCATGAGCACATCCAATATGAAAGAAAGGCAATGCTTTGTACAAGCATTTTGATTTTTTCCCCCTCCATTGGACAATAATGAATGTGGGCCCAGAAGGGCTGAGATTTCTTTCATGTCTGTATTGAGTTCTACTAGAATTATGGCTTTTGATGTAATGTGGGTGCATTTCATGTGATCTGCAATGGGTAGAAAGGAACATCTGCGTGCTCTGATATAACAGAAAATACTGTCGGGGGGTGGTGGCAGAAAAGTCCAGGAAAGAAAATAGAAAGAGAGAGGTTAACCTCGTTCCCAAATTGCTGGCTGAAGGACAATTTTAGAGTTCACATGGAGTGCTCAGCATGTTTCAGACACAATGTCTTGCTTAAGGGTAACTGTAAATATCAATAAATACAGGATCGATATGGGAACAACTCCAGGCAATAAAAGACGTACGTAAAACTCATAAAAACTAAATCTGCAAGGTACAGAGTGAATAAAACAAGGAACTGATATCTCATAACACTACACTGTCTAAATAATAACACCAAGCTCATATATTCATGCTAACATTCAACATTAAAAACACCAGACTTTTAAAACTTGGATCCTTTGCTTCCGCTATATAGCTGGCCAGCAGCCTCACTCCTGGACTCAAAACACAAGACAGGACACATCTCTCTCTTTCCTGCTCTTTGGCTCACCAGCCAGGCTGCAGTTTTGCAGGTGATGAACTCCCTCCCACACTTTTCCAGTCTTAACAGTTTGCCATATTTCCACATCAGTGTCCAATTTCCTTTTTAAAAAGGACTTATATATTTATGATTTCTCCTTTAAAAAATCACTCCATCACCACAAGGCACAGTGGTCCACATATTTGCAAAACGATTCTTTCATAAACTCATCCCATATTGCTTTTCTGTGATTTTTGCATCACAGGAGTTGGACTAGATGGCATTTGGGATTCATCCCAACTCTACATTTCTGTGATTCTGTGGTGAGAGTGACTGACTGCTTCTCTGCCTAGAAAGAGTTACTACAGAGCAATGCTAACTCCTCATTCGTTTTGCACTGCCTGCCCCATACCAATTTCTTTTCTGATTGATTGGGCAGAAGGCCTATCCCTCTGAATGCTTCATTTGGTGTCTATTTCCCCTGCCTTAATAGCTCTTGTATGTATTGTTTGGGGGCTAGTTTAGCAATAACTCTCTTATTTCCCAAAGGCTGTCAGAAAAATATACCTGGTTACCCTAGGGTTGCCGTATTTAAAAAAAGTAAATATCCTGACACCCACAAAGGAAGACCCCAAAGAGCTTTTTTTAGGAATCCTCCCCCCCCAAGAGAGTGATTTAAAGCTTTTAGAGCTGTTTCCGCTGCTTTTTTCATCATGTTGCCACACATCTGGGTCTTCCCTGACATTTTGCCAATTCAGCAGAATTCCCCCAATGCCATTTTTACACCTGAAAACCAGGATGTGTCAGGGATTTTCCCAACGTATGTCAAGCCTAGGTTCTTCTGATTGTGGATTTAACTTTTGCTGATGACCTCATTTGGTTCCTGTTTACCACAAATGACTCTGAAGACCAAACTGCACAAGAAAACATAGGATCATTCTGGTGGTGGTTTGGGTTTTTTAACTGAAACGTGTCAAATAACACAGTGCACATTTTCAAGTAGTCACCATGCACACATGGACACATGAAGCTAAATAAACTTTGGGGAAAATAGCCTGAATATCTTCCCTCCAAACAAAGGCTATATAAATGTTATAAACTATTATTATTTTATCTATAGCTCTGTATCATGACAGTTTCTTCCCCTGGTGCATTTCAGCTGTAGTGCACAAGGGTTATTCATGGTTGTATATCCAAAGGGGAAATCCAGGATGTTGAGATTAGTCAAGTTCTCTCTCCTAATTAGTGGCAATTATGGGAATTCAGCCATTCTTTACAAGAAAACTGTTAGATTTAAAATTAACTCAGAGCTGTAAAGAGGCCACTTGAAACCTTTAACTACAGTCCCTAAACATAGAAACATAGAATTTTATGGTTCAGAAAGAAACTTGGCAGCCCTGCGGCCCAGCTCCTTGTTTTGTGTAGGCGCCTTGCAGCAGCTGCAACCCTAGGAGATAGGTATCCAATCTCTGCTTAAATATATCCAGTGAATGTGGTGACCAGTTTGTTCCAGGACAGGTTGGAAATGTAAAGAAGCTGTGGAGTTCATAACCAAAGGCCACAGTACAAACAGAAACGATAGCATCCCAGTGGTTTTGATTTTCCCATCCCGGCCAATTATAAATCCATTTGCTGTTGTGAGCAAGTGAGGCAGAAATAGGCACATCCCAATCCATTAAGGGAAAGGCAAGGATAGAAGCACTTTCTGGGTATTTGTGGAATGATTTAGTGGACTGGAATGAGTTACCAGATGCAAGAGTCACTTTTGCTCTTCCTTTAGCGTGTGTGTGTGTGTGAGAGAGAGAGAGAGAGAGAAAGAGAGAGAGAGAGAGACAGACAGACAGACAGACAGACAGACAGGAGGGTCATTTTATAATTTATCTTTTCTCAGTCCTTCGGGACAAGATACACCTAGATGCCCATCTACATTCTTGAGATCAGGGGCATCAGATGTGACCCCATTTTGCACTCCTTGGCGTGGTTCTCTGATACACACTATACATCTATTTGCCACATGCCCACTTATTTTTAAGTGTACATTGAAAAATATATTGGGTACCCATCCACTCAGACCTTTAGGCTGCAATCTTATGCAAACTTGCCTGGGGGTATATGACCCATTAGATTTAATGGTGCCCACATCTGAGTAGGCATTTATAGGATTACACTGTTGGTGCAAGAAGAGGGTCTTAAGCAAGAGGGATGGGTTATTTGCCCAGATAAAACCTTTTGTAACTGTAAAGTTCATTCCCACAGCATCAGTTCAGTGGACAAAGGAGATGCTGAAGTCCTGTGATTCAGCAATGTTCACTTTAAGTGCTCGGCTGAAAATATCAGAGGCATAGGAGAGAACCCAAGATAACCACAAAAAAGAACAATTTGGATGGTTACAAGAGCATTGAGCCAGTGTTTTGTTTTCCCTCAGGGGCAAATAAAATAAATTTCCCCATCAAGCATTTCCTGTGGCTGCTCTTTCCAGTTTCGGAAACGACGGCCAGAACCAGGACAATTGCATAATCTATCAAAGAGAAATGTAGATAGGGTGATGGGGTGACAGCTGCCCTGCAGTAATAAGGACCCGGGCAGAAGCTGAGAGTAATCCCCAGCTTTATTCCCAGGCACAGCAATCCTATACCCTTTTAAATGTGTTTGGTGGTGAAGAGGAGGGGTTATTAAGGGTTTTCTCTGATTTTTCTATTATGTATTTTGTGTTTTTCTCTTATTTTTTATGCTGTGAACTGCCCTGAAATCTATGGATAATAGGCGTTATACAAATTTAATTAATAATAATAATAATAATCCTCTAAAAGCTTGGATCACTAGAGTAGAAAAAGACTTCAAGACAGGGTCTGTTCAAGCACTTCTTTAAAAGGGAAAAAAGAAAACCTTTTGACGTGTATAGCTTGTTCTGGAATCTAGACATAGCATTATATGAAGTCCTTGGCAGTCTCAAACTAAAATGTATCCTTCATTCAGCAGAGTCCTATCTTTCCAATGGCTTTTCTGAAACTGTGTTTGGAATGGTGAAACAGAGAAAGTAATCAGAACTTTGGACATTGTTACCGCTGCTTTGCACTTAAATTCAGTGCGGTGAAAGATTAACAGTGCTCTACTCTTTGGTGATTTATAGCATGCTTATAGGCTGCACCCTTTTCAGAAAGAGTTATCAGGGCAGCTCATGACAAGACATAAAATCATTTAAAAATCAATAAATGATAAAAAAAAGATTTTTTAATAAAGAAAAAAAAACAAGTCAAAGAGGGTTTAAAAAATAGCCTGAAGTTGTTGTTTCCCCCCAATCATTTAACCGATAAATAATTTTAGACAAATGTTCACCTAATTCCCCACTCCCTCCAAAAATTGAAACAATGTAAATTAGAGCACAGATGGGGGGGGGGAATCTGTATGTGCTGCTTTAAATGTATAGATGCAAATGTAGTACTAATTGCTCTAATTAAAATAGAAATACATAAAAACTTATCCATCTTTTTATTACAACAGCACATGACTCTAAATCTACATGTCGGACCACATTCTTTGTTCCATGTTGGCGCCACAACCATCTTCACAAAATTGGGGAGACGAATTCTTAAGCAGTGGAAATAGTTGTGACAGCAAATAGACTTCCCAGGCACCAATGAAGTCAATGGTGCATTTGCTCTTTTCTTGTGATAGGCAGAATAGAGGCAGCTCATATCCCTAAGAGAAGGGTACTTCTTTAAAGACCCCAGAAGAGTACTGGAAAGTCACAACTTGAAGAAGTAAAAATGGCAAAGCCCCAAGCCTCTGTCTCACAGTCTGCTTCTCTCTCCGCTACACAGTAGTTATACTGGAGGATAGCATACCCGAGTCTCTGCCTCTTTTACCTCAAACACCTGCTAAGCTGAGTGATGCTTTACTCACCGTAAAATTGTGACCCACTGTCAACAAAGTCACTTACCTTCTGTTTACTTGTCTTCAATTTCTACTTTAGGAACAAAGGGGGGAAATGTTGAATTGCAAGCTGTGCTTATGACGAATGCTTCAGATTGTAGTGCAATCTGTGCTCCAAATAAGAGCAGACAGCCCCAATATACAGTGACTACATGGATCTATTCTTTGGCTGTCATACTGCTATTACCATTTATGAGGACAGAGCCAGGGGGGTAGCCTTCGGTCTAGATTGACTGTGAACAAAACCATGGCATGTAGATTTCTAGTTGACAAACATCCCCCTCACTCCTAAATGAGCTTTCAACATTTTTTTGTGTTTATAGACAGAATTAAACAAAAGAGGTTAGGCAGAAAGGGTCAATGCCACTGTCACCAACAAGACAGTTTTGCGATGGGCATATAGTCATTACTGTCCTTTCCTGCCCAGCTTGTGACATTTTGACCAGTCCTTTAATGAGTCCTATAATTGAGATTCTTAGTCAAAGGCTGGCAGAAGGTTTCTTGGAATCCGTAAAAGGACAGAAGTATAATTATGTATCGTAGATAAACCATCTGTCGGCTTTCCCATTGTGCTTATTGTAATGGGGGAAAGTGAAAGGACCAAGATTCCACCATATTTCTCGAGAGTGTGGGAAATAAATTAGATCTGTGGTATCCATTTAATTAGGAGCTTCATTATTTGACATACTATTGTCTGAAAAAGAACCAGTGATTATTGCTAATATGTTATTGCTCTTAATGAGAATGTCTAGACTAAGTTTCTCATATATGTAAGATTGTCGTCGTCCCCCCACCTGTTAGGGCGAGACTTTGTTTAATAGGTAAAGGTAAAGGACCCCTGGATGGTTAAGTCCACTCAAATTCGACTATGGGGTTCCGTAAAGCCTGCTGATACATTCCTCTTGTGTGGAGATGGTGCTTATCCTCTGATTATCTAAAGTATAGAAAACAATGATGTGTATACGGATGATTGTACACAAGGAGAAGCTGTTGAAGAGTTTTCTAGAGACAGAAATGTTAACGGAATAATATACCCAAATGAATAATAGACTATCTTTCTTATGTAAGGTTTCCACAACACAAAGCCAAGCTGGATCTATGGGTCATATCTCAGTGGTAGAGCATCTGTTTTGCATGAAACAGAGCCCAAATTCAATTCTTGGCATATCCAGGTAGGTCTGAGAAATACACTTGACTGAAACTTTGGAGAGCAGCTGCCAGTCAGTCAGGAGTTAATAGTGCAATATGTATGGTCACCATTGTGCCTTCCATTATTTTCTATGACACCTGCAAAAGATCTTAGTTAATATATCCCCTCAAAAATCCACAACATCGAAGGGAATGTTTACTGTACTTGCTCATTTTGTGTTTGTACTGATTCAGCCTCTCCTGCATTAAATATACCCCTGAAACACAACCAGATTACATTAGATGTCAGGATTTAATACTCACCCTCTCTTCCCCATGAACAGAGGCAATGTGCAAATAGCTTCTGATTGTGAGTGCGCATGATGGTGACTGAAGTAGGTTCCTTTTTTTATTGATGTGGGGGCAATGAGGGGCATGCCCACACCTTTTTGTGCTTCTGTCTCTTTTTCTACTCTTTTATATATGGCAGCTATGTTGCGTTATCCCCAAACCACACAGCGGCCATTTTGTTTCTGGCACCTTCAGGACTTTCTCAAAATTCCAAATGTGCACACTGACCCAATAAGGTTGGCAACAGGTGATACTAAGATAGAAAGGCCATTGGTCTGACTCAGTATAAGGCAGTTTCCTATGTTCCTATGTGTGTATATAAAATGTCCCTTATGAGGGCTTCTCAGTTCTATTTAATGGGGAAAATATTACCCTTCAAGCAAGTGAATGAATGACAAATTAATTTAACATTCCAATGGTTTAATATTATCATATAGTCAGTGCCTCATACATTCCCCCAAGGGAAGAATTAGACAAATCAAGGAAAGCAAATAGAAAGCCTAAGGTTTCATTTATTTACATTTGAAAATATTATATAGTTCATTACCAAGAAAAGAAGTCAGCCGTAACATCACAGAAAGCTAATTTATTAAATAATCTTGCTATACTCAGGTTGCCATTGATCTAAACCAAAGCAAATATACAGATGTGTGACAGAATAGCCATTATTTAAACCTATTATCTCAAAACTCCTTACAGAATTCATTGTGTGGCTTATACACAATCACATTTCATTGGAATCCTGTGTGAATAATATTTTTCTTTACTTCAAACTTTTGTAAGACAGGGACATTTTTAATGTCTCCCTGAACTATCCATATAAATGCTATGCATCTTAATGCAAGAAATACAAGTCATCTGCATGAACACACATTCAGATCTGCTCTATCATGTGTGTAAAAAAAACTGCTCCGTGGGAAGGCTGGATCCAGCACTGGGACAATGCACGCTTCATTTCATACATGACTTTTTTGGACAAAAGTCTATGTACCACATGTCTCTTGTTCACAGATGCAAGAGTTTGCTTATAACATTCTGTCGCCCTTTGCATTCTCTCGTTTGAGCAATCAGTCTTTAAATTTATGTGTGAAAAGTAGACTGAAAACAACTCCCATTTGCATCTTTGTAACTTCAGCAAGGTGTTTCAAGCTTTGTTCAACAAATTATCCCACTGAATCTGTCCAGCTCAGTATCATATGCTTTGCTGACAGTGGTTAGTGAAACATCTACTTTCCAGACATCTAAAACAATTTTCTAGCAGTCATAGTCATAATCATTTTATTTATATGCTGCATTTTCCACAGATACATCTATGCTCAAGGTAGTTTACATAAAAAAAGTCTAAGTGCAGTAGTACACGTCTCAATACAGCAGTAAAGTGTTGTGCAAAACTGAATGTAATTTAAATGTATTTCATCAGTTATTCTCTCTCATTGAATCGTTGAGTTTTGTATCATTCCGCATCACTGGGGGGGAAAACAAGGGTTTTGTGACAGCTTAACAACCAACAGGTTATTTTATTTCTGGCATCAGGTTTCTTGGACCAGAGTTCACTTCACCAGATGCATTAGGTGTTATCATGAGTTGGCAAGTAGTACACATAAATGCCAACCGATCATTACATTCCACGCATCTGGTGAAGTGGATTCTCACCCATGAAAGATTCTGCCATAATAAATTTGTTATGCCACAAGACTAAGAGAGAAGCTTGCTAGATCAGCTCGAGGGCTCATCTAGCCCAGCACCTGTTCTTATGGGAAGCCCAAAGGCAGGATCCAAATGCAATAGCATTGTCCTCACCTGTGATTCCCAGCAAGTCAGGGACATACTGCCTTCAAAAACAGAGTTAGAAGCTAGTCATTGTGACTGGTAGCCACCGACTGCCTTATGATAGCCAACAAAAACTGTGTTGTTTTTCTTGTAGCAGATCCATGTGAACACTGCTCTGGAATTTCCATCATTAGTCTTAGCAGCAGGGAATGTTTTAAGTCTTGGCTGTCTCATAGATTTATGTATTTATTGATCTGCAATAAATCATGCTAACTCCTTAGAATTTGAAAAGTTGTATAAAGACCTTTTGATGAGGTTAAATAGCTGTGTGAGATACTATTTTGATTTTGCATTCATTATTTGCATTAACAGCTTGCAGATAACATGTTCATAAATGTATTCAGTCAGCCAGTGTTACTTATGTGATATACTCAGTGAAGTAACTGCGAGAATCTTTCATAACAAGAGACAACTGACAGGAGGGGTGTTTAGTGGATTTTGACGACTCTTTAATAGTGACCCGAAGTAGGGAGGATTTGGGAGGATTCTGGGATTGTCTGAGGTAAAGCAGGATCTGAAAGGCACCCCAAACCAAAGTGGGCCCCCACCCCAAACAAATTGTTTCATTCTACCTCAGCAATTTGGGCATTAAAAAGCACTGCAAGCAATTGTCTGCTAAAAGCAGAAGTAATATCTCTAAACTTACTATATAAGGAAAATGTCAGGGTGGGGTGAAGGAGGGATGGAGTGCTCCATTGTGACTGACAAGCTTGTAATCCAATCCCAGTGTGAGGGAGAGTTATCGAAGTAAACAATAGCTTTCCTCTTACATGCTTTTTTGCAAGTTTTGTCCGCAGCAATGTTATTAAAAGAGTTCAGTGGAAATACTTTTGCTTGCCCTCTAAGTCCCTTCCTACCCTTTCATTTCAAATCCTTGCTGGGGTTTTTAAAACTTAATGATACATTTTTATTTAACTTTGCTGTTATTTACATTTATCAATCTTCTTTTCCCTGGGTTTCTTTAATTATTATATTTTTTAAACTGATACACAGCTAAACAATAGGTTTAGGTGCATCTGCTCAATTAACATTCTTGGTTTGGGAGAGCGTTAGTGGCTCGTTTCCTTTGTTCCTGCTGTACCTTTATACTTCATATGATTCTGCCCCCCCCCCCCGCCCAAATAAATAAAGCTATGGGTGGTTTCTTTCTGGTAGAAAAATCCCGTTTTAAAGGTGCCCAGCACAAAGAATGCTTGACCTTTTGGCGTGAGACTCTCAGGGTCATGGTTTTAAGCCCCATGTTTGGGCAGATGATCTTCATGGTCCCTTCCAACTCTACAATTCTATTATTCTATTATTTGTCTCTAATTCAGCAGGCATTATCCACTGGGGGGGGGGCTTCTACACCTACTCCAATAGCCATTTTTATTTCCCCTTTATAATGAGGTGAATAAAGCTTAATTTTTTCTGAAGCAAATTTGGTACAGGACCCTGAGCTGAAACCTTGGCAGCTTCCCAAGTGTTTCAGACTGAAGTGGACTGTCCAAATTGGGGTCCAAGCCAGATTGTGTGGCCCCCTAACTGAGAGTTCTCCCACTGTAAATAATTTCTGGATTCAAACTTTGACGGTGATACTTCACCAGTAATCATATTTTTGTCACATTCAAGATTATCTCCCTGACTCACGTTAATGCTGCAAAGGTTAGACAAAATCTTGTGTAGCAGATGACTGCTCTGGTGGGAAATCATTGCTCATGAGGTTTCCCTGACTTTGCACAACAATTGAAACACTAGCTGGGATTCAGCTGTGAAATCTGGGTTCCAGGGCACATGTTCCCATAGAAATATGAGAATCAAAGAGCATTTGCGAAGGGATGGTTTTGAGGATTCCCAAATGTTATTGTCATCATATTTTCAATAACATCTTCAGTTTAAATTTTGGCCATTCCATGATTCCACACTGCAGCATAACTGCACAGGTAGCTATTAGTGTCAAAGCAGGTTCCATGATTGATTCATGCAATCTGTAAGCAAAGCATAATTGTTTGATCTAATTCAAGGCAATTCAGTGACAGTTTCTTACTTTGGGGAAATATAAAATGTCTTGATAGGGAACGTGAAATGTCAGGATCCTTTGCTTATGCCATTATATTCTCTAGGTCTGCCTATTCACACACAAGGCTTTGTTTTCCACCAATGGAATGAGCACAACAAGGCTTTTGGTTTTGGACGGATGGCTGTGTTTTGATTGGTGGGTCACCCCCCGTACATGCATTCTCCAGATGCATGAGATCAGTTTTTCTGGATTCCTCTATTTGCTCGCTTGTGGAAATGTTCCCTTCTTACCTGTTTGTTGGTTGACAAACTAATGGTGGAAGTCTCTGCTGTTTATCTACACAGTTGTTCTGCCTTTTTGCACATTCCAGCAGCGCTACAGCTGCAGAGACCCATGTGCTGAAGAAACTTACACTATGTGTCTCTGGGAGACTTGTCCCCACCAGCTTCCAGTGCTGAGCCCCACTGTGCCAAAGCCCCAGAGCAAAGCTTAGCAGGCTTCGCTTGAGCCCAGATGATTGCTAACAGCAATAACTCGGTACTGTCATCAGAAGCAGATGGTTCCTTTCCAGCCTGGAGTCAGGCAGCTTTGCTGGATGCATTACTTTACTGACTGACAACCTGCCGATCTCTCCACTTCAACAGCCAGGAGAGAACCACCACCGCTAACAGTGTACATGCCAGTACGCGCTTCTCTTTCTATAACTTTCCCCAAAGAGCAAAAGATCAAAATCAGTGGAGGGAGAGTGGAGGGAGATGATGCAGTGTCAAGAGAAGAGTATTTGAAAAGGAGAGCAGAGGGCAACAAGAACATTAAATTCAGAAAGGTAAGAAGAACTAATCAATGGGTTGCACCCAGTGCTGTGCTTCCGGTGAATGGAAGTCTCTTTCATCCAGCAGAAAACATGAATAATAATAATAATAATAATAATAATAATAATTTATTTATACCCCGCCCATCTGGCTGAGTTTCCCCAGCCACTCTGGGCGGCTCCCAATCAAGTGTTAAAAACAGTACAGCATTAAATATTTAAAACTTCCCTAAACAGGGCTGCCTTCAGATGTCTTTTAAAGATAAGATAGCTGCTTATTTCCTTCACATCTGAAGGGAGGGTGTTCCACAGGGTGGGCGTCACTCCTGAGAAGGCCCTCTGTCTGGTTCTCTGTAACTTCTCGTAATGAGGGAACCGCCAGAAGGCCCTCAGCACTGGATCTCAGTGTCCGGGCTGAACGATGGGGGTGGAGACGCTCCTTCAGGTATACAGGACCAAGGCCATTTAGGGCTATAAGGTCAGCATCAACACTTTGAATTGTGCTCAGAAACATACTCGGAGCCAATGCAGATCTCTCAGAACCGGTGTTATGTGGTCCCGGCGGCCACTCCCAGGCACCAGTCTAACTGCTGCATTCTGGATTAATTGCAGTTTCTGGGTCACCTTCAGAGGTAGCCCCACGTAGAGCGTGTTGCAGTAGTCCAAGTGGGAGATAACCAGAGCATGCACCACTCTGGCGAGACAGTTCGTGGGCAGGTAGGGTCTCAGCCTGCATACCAGGTGGAGCTGGTAGACAGCTGCCCTGGACACAGAATTAACCTGCGCCTCCATGGACAGCTGTGAGTCCAAAATGACTCCCAGGCTGCGCACCTGGTCCTTCAGGGGGCACAGTTACCCCATTCAGAACCAGGGAATCTCCCACACCCACCCGCCCCCTGTCCCCCCAAAACAGTACTTCTGTCTTGTCAGTATTCAACCTCAATCTGTTAGCCGCCATCCATCCTCCAACCGCCTCCAGGCACTCACACAGGACCTTCACCGCCTTCACTGGCTCTGATTTAAAGGAGAGGTAGAGCTGGGTAGAAAGCGGGAGGGAAGGAGGTGATTTTACTTGATTTCCTCTTCCTGCAGTAGGCTTCTGTGCCTCCCCCAAATCTGTTCCAGAAGGTTGGTGATCCTCCAGAAAAACTATGGAAGCTGCCACACAGAGGAGCAGTAGAAATAAAGAACTGTTTGGAACTTCCCCCCTCCTCATGCGTTCAGTTCACAGAAGCCTCCTCTGGATCAAAGAGTCTTCTATTCACAGGACAACGTTGGATGCAATCCAATATTTGCAGGGTTCGAATTTACATTTTGTCACCTATGCGACTGTAAGCAAACAAGCTGGAATTGTTGGCCACACATTTTCCCAGAAGCTCCTGAGCATCATTTTTTGGTGTCAATTTCTGCTGAGCATTGGACCCTTCCCCTCATGGATGGATATAAAAATTACAAAGGTACTTCCACAACAGGCCGAAAGCAGTAAATTGTTTGAGGGCAGGCAGAGTTCCAAGGGTTAAAGTCATACATGTCTCAAGTGTGTGTGTGATGAGAGAGAGAAGGAAGGAGAGTTTTTAAATCCAGCTGCCTTGGTGTAATAATTCATGAAAACCAATGAAAGGGAACACAGAAGGAAACCTCCAGCATTCCCTGTTCTATTGGTTTATTCAACATGTTTACACCAAACAGATTTCTAAGAAAAACTGCCTTTTCTGTTGCTCCTGGGAAGGGCAGTTCAAACCCTGGTACTCAGGACTTGCAGCAATTGTCACTGGGTGTTCAAATATTTAAAGCCAAGTCCATTTTCAAACTCATTAAAAATCTAGCACAAAGGAAACCTTTTTGACTGAATAAATGATGGAATGGAAGACATTCCCAGAATGTCACTCTCTCTCCTTTGCCTTTTACATTACCATAGAGACTATTTGGTAATGTGTGTCTTTATTTTCCATATGTGCTCCTCCAGTCTTTAGATATCTTGCATGCAAGAATATAGAACATTTTGATGTTCAGTTCATTAACCAGAAAGCCTTTGATATTGGGAAGGGGGGGTGTTTGTTAACACTCTGCTTCTTTGACTAGTCTAGAGCTGTTTCATTCAATCCATTCAGTGTCTTTCATCTCAACCTTTGGCCCTGTGGTCTCTACTACTGCATCAGGTAAATCATCTCAAAACTTTTGAATAATAAAGACCTTTGCTTATTTTGTTTTTTAAACACTCTAAGCAGAGGCTTTTTTTCTGGGGGAACTCCGGGGTACACATACCTCTAAACATTTTGTGAATCTTTGTACTTTTGTACATTTACTGAATTTATTTTTCCCAATTTGAACTATAAATGATGATTTTCTTGAGTCAAAATGAGAGTACCCCTAAACATTTTTTTAAGGAAAAAAGCACTGACTCTACACTTGGCACAAAGTCAGCCATGTAAAATGGAATACAACTCCCAGTGTCCTGGTATCAACCAGGTAAGAAGAGGGAAATAAAAGCTACTCCTTCACGTTCCCAATTTCAGTAGGAAGCTGATTCTACTAAAATAATGTCTAGTTGTGTTCCATTATTTTCTAGGTCACTAACAGCCTCCTGATGGGAATAGCTTGGCCTTCAGTTTGTGTTGATGATCACACACCTTGTTAAGATAATGAGTTCAAGAGTACAAGACTTGCACTACGTGGGAGCTTTAAAAATAATTGCTTCCATCTCTGTGATGCTTGAAGTTGTTGAATTTTTCTACCTTCAGCAGATGCAACAGCTTGAAATAAAAACAGTCAGCAGATTCAGAAATGTTGCTGACTTTAATGGCCATGGGTGAAACTTTCAAAAGTGCCTTATGGCCCAGTCTTATAATGAGGTTCATCAGGATCTGATCTCCAGCTAAAGGAGCAGCTCATCCTCTTGTGTCAACTCTGGGATCCCATACAGTAACAGCCATCAAGCTTATATAGCATTCTATTTAAAGGTGGTTTTAAGAGTGATACAGTGGTACCCTTACTGCACTAGCAGCAGGGTCATATGGATGAGCCTAAATCTCCAAAGTGGCTGTAATGACAGTGATTTATGCAGAAATGACAAAGAGCCACAATATCTTCCTGATGTTCTTTTTTTAAAAAAGAATAAAAAAATAAAAACTGGGTTATGACTTGGATCACCCATCATTTCAAGCCCTCATATCATGTTACAAACAAGATTATTTCAAATGTCATTAAGTGTATGCTAAAGGTCACTACAAAATATTCATATTCTGGCCTTTTCAAATGTTAAGATGTAGGGGAATGTTCAATTGTCTTTGTATTTGGAGTTCATGCAGATTCATCAGAAATTGTCATGATGGGCATGTCTGGGTGAGAAAAGTAGGCTGAATGGCCTGAAAGGGCCAAGAGAATTGCTGTTCTTTCTCTGTCCAGCCAAGAAATTGACCATTATATTTTTGCCTTAAGCTTTTCATCAGCTGGACTTAAGTTTTTGTTCTAGGTCAGGCTTTCCATTCCTCCACTGCTTGCGTTCACAAGTGATTGTTCTTTGCATAACAACCTAGATGCTCATTCTCATCTTTACAGCTGCAATCTATCAAGAGGTGGGAGTAAACAACATGCTCAAATGTGCAATTCTACCCCTCACCCACCTTCCCAATAATACCCCTGCAGCCTGAACACTCATTGAGCAACTCTTTTATATTCCATCCAGATACACCGATAATTTATTGTTTCCCCTCTGAGGGGGGGGGGATTCTTCAGAAGAGTTATGTTTATTAATACCAGGGTGTTTTTAGCAAGAAGACACTGCAAGTGTTAAGCTATTCTAATTTCTGCCAGATCTTGGGAGTTCGTCACACAACCCCACCCCCACATGCTCCTCTATCCACTAATCAGAAAACCAAGTATCAGAGGTTTTGAGTGAATTCTTGCTTGGTCATATACTAGTGTGTTTTGCGACTTTTGGAATTATGTGATGCTTTAATGATACAGTGTTCAAGAATCTAAAGGACAATGCATTTTGACATTCATTATTCAAGGCCCACCGTTTGCACACAGTACAGGCAGGGCCTCTCTCCTTCCAGATGGCATCTTGCCTGCTTCACTCTGATTTCCATCTGGAGGAACTGGGAGCATCTGCCTCCAGACCTTAAAGCCAATATCGCTCCATTTATCAGTCAGTAGCATGAGGCTGGCTTAGCTTACTTAGTGGAAGTGAGCCATGGCTTTCCTAGGGGCACCGTGCTCTCTAATAGATTGGGATTTCACAGGTCCCTCCCAAGCCAAAGCCATTACTACGGCTTCTTTCAGGTCAGGCACTCAAAGCAAATTGCTGAATTTGGCTTGTCTAATTCCATACTGAGCAAAGTCAGATGGAATGAACAGGTAAGAGTGCGAAAACAAACAAGCAAACTGAGATGGTAGCGACACTGCGGAACAGCTTCCAGGTAACGTTCATATTCCCAGGGGCAGAGGAAGGGGGGCAGTTCGCCCTGGGTGTCACCGCTGAGGGGGTGACAAAATGCCAGGCAGCACTCACTGCGGGCCCTGCAGCAGGCCTGAGCCACACATCTCTTCTGGGAGAGACACGGTGGCTTGGGCGCGCACAGGCTCCGTGCTGCCCAAACCGTCTGCTCGCCACCACCCCCTCAGTTGTAGGGTGGCTGAGTGGGAGGAGGCAGGCAGACTCCTCAGAGGCCCTGCAGAGTGTCCTGCCCCGGCTTGCCCTGCCCCCATGGGTGGCTGCCCCCCCCCCACACACAACAGGGCACACGCACCATCCCAGGTGCCCGATCGACTTGCTCCGCCGCTGCATATTCCCACTCTTTGAGCTTGAATTAAACAAGGCTAGTCAGTTGGCATGCTTACCTTAGGCTCCCTGTTGGTAGAAGGTAACCTCTCCAACATGTGAGTAGCACATGGACCAGGTGGTGAAGGCACGAAGGAGGGGCTGAGGTCAGGGAAGGGCAGTCCCTCCATTCGCCCCCACCAGCCTGCAATTGTAACTGCATGAGGGGAAATGACTGGATAGGGTTTACATTTCCCTGACAACAATCTAGGTCACGTTAGCGAGACACCTGCCACTTGATACTGTGAAAACATCAAGCAATGTATTTCCTTCACGTTTATTATACTGATTCAATGTCATTAAGCCTGCTAGGGCTTGAACCGGGAACCTGTTCAAGGGTGGCCAGCTGTCAAACTGTTGGTTTTTTGGTTAAATAATACAACAGATATGGCAGAATAAAAAGGAGAATTCCCTGGATGCCTAGATCTAGGCAAGTATTCTTTGTGGGGAGAGCCCCAGCAGAGATTTAAAATCACAAAACATGCAGCAAAGTGAAGTGTGGAAATTTCAATGCCCATTGAACTGTGATCCAGGTTAATTTTATTGGACTGAATTCCTAAGCACACTAAGTCAGGAGCATCCCTGTTCAGCTAACCTTCTGTGTGAAGATGCATTATATTATTATTATTATTATTATTATTATTATTATTATTACTACTACTATTATACCCTGCCTATCTGGCTGAGTTTCCCCAGCCACTCTGGGTGGCTTCCAACAGAACGCTAAAAACAGAATAAAACTTCCCTAAACACAGGATTGGGAGCTTGTAGGTAGAATGCTGGAAAGTGGCTTTCTTCAGACAGATACACACACATTTTTATTTTTAAGCTTCCTATCAAATTATCAGCCAGTGGTGATATTGTCCCCATTTGCTCCCTCTTCCATGAACTGCTGTTAGTTGTGTGTGGACTCTTTGGCCTAGGATGAAGAAATCTTCTGGCTCTAATGGAGGTGCAGCCAGAGGAAATCTTTCTGCCTTTATGTGTGGGCACAGCATCTGCTAAAACATTCTGGCTGTGTTCAGTGCAAGCATAAACCATAACTAATTAAGTGTTAAATCCACCATCCGCAGATGGCATTGGGTTTTCTGAATCCTTGTATAAGACTTCCTACTGGTAGCAGGATCCATGCCAAATTCTGCCAAACATTTCATTAAAAAAATTCCCAAGTGTTTCAATGACATTTTGAAGATGTTTTCTTGTTTGAATAGCTGCCTCTCATTGTAGCATATGCTTTTGAACAAAATCGTGAATCCCTCATCTGCTTTGTTTTGTTAATAATAGAATCATAGAATTGTTGAGTTGGAAGGGTTCCTGCGGGTCATCTATTCCAACCCCTTGCAATGCAGGAATCTCAGCTGAAGCATCCATAACAGATGGCCATCCAACTTCTGCTTAAAATGCTCCAAGGAAGGAGAGTCCACCGCCATGGAAGTCTGTTCCACTCTAGAACAGCTGTTACTGTCAGAAGGTTCTTCCTGATATTTAGTCAGAATCTCCTGACTAATGTACTTTTTGCATACAAAACAATGTACTTTTCCCTTTCATTGTATGCAGCCGGGGGTGGCAGGGGAACAGATAAGGGTGCAATCTGAACTCAACTTACCTGGAAATAAACCCCACTGAATTAAAAGGGACTTACTTCTGAGTAGTTATGGCTGGAATTGTGCTGCTAACCAAGAAGACTTGTTCTTAAGTTATTATGTACACAGTTGTCACCGACCAAACGATTCTGTTGCGCAAGAAGTCCTGGGACCCTTTAAAGGTCCATTCTAAAGGCAAACCCAACTTATCCCTTCCGTAGTGTAGGCTAAGGGAAGAAAGACTTCATCTGCCACATTTCTGCGTAATAGGACATAATGAGAACACAGCTGATTTTAAAACACAACTGGTTGTCCTAATAAAGCTCCCCTATTATTGGTTCTTTAGCCCCCTTTCTTCATTATAATTATTTGTTATTAATATTGCATTGGATTCAGTGATGCCTTTCTAAGGGCCTTCGTTCTTGAGAGATCTCCACCCACATCTGGCAGAGGAAACCAATCTGCACTGGGGTTGCTTCCCCCCTCCCATTCATTCAAGTGTTCACTGGATACAACTTATTATTATTATTATTATTTATTACTACTGCTGCTATTAGGCTTGCAGCCACATTGGATAATCTGTCCATGCGCTTGCTGTATTCACAGGTTCTTTTGTCTTGGAGGCTGATATCCCCAGTATAACTTTTGCAACTGGTATGAAGATATTTTTACTTCTCGACACTTCCTTTATTTTTAGGGCATTATTTTGTCATCACAAATAATGACACATCTCCTGTGAAGCAAAGTAATTCTGTTTTCTTCCCCCCTCACTCTTTGTCTTAATTACTCCAGCTACTGAACTCTGATGACTTGTAAAAACTAAGGGCCGGATCAAGGCTTAGTCCGAGTAATTAAGTTTCATTGATTTCAGGGAATCTATTCTAAACATAACTAAGACTGAATCCAACCCTATATGAACAGTGGTGAGGAAAACAAGGAAATAATAAAGTGTCCTACTGCCAAGGTTCCAAAAAGTCTATGACTACACTTTGACTATATCCTACTTGGAATAATATGTGTTAAAATGCTTCAAAGCATGATTTATACCAGTAGTGAGACTGATAATATGACAGCAGGCAGTGTGTGTGTGTGTGTGTGTGTGTGTGTGTGTGTGTGTAGAACATGGATATAGATAATGGATCAACACAGCAGTCTGAATTATTGGAGACTCCTTAGTGAAATGGTAATGGACTCTGCTTGTAGATGTGACTACGAGAGTTGTCACAATGAGCTCCTGAACTTCAAAATTTAACACTATACACTAGTGGTGATCATTTGTGATCACACAAATGAAACCTATTTGTATACAAAAACTGCTTTCTTGTATGCATAGTTATAAAAGCCCTGATATTGCTATCAGGTGTGTGCCTTCACTGTATTCATTTTGAGGCCTGCTAAAAACATTTTTGTTCAAATAGATAGCTAAAATGCTGGTGTGTTTTTGGTTTATTGCTGGTTTCAATTTTCTGAAAGTTTTGATTGTTTTTACTAATAAATGCTGTTTTATTCTTTTTGTAAACTGCATTGAGGCTTTTTACAATCAAGCGGTGTATAAATTGTTTGAAATAAATAAATATGATTTCCTCTCTTTGTGTGTATTAAATTGAGGAAATTACAATGCTGCCACTCCTTGGCTTTAAGTATTAAATGATGGGACTAAGTTTCAATCTGACTAAAAGTTCTGATTGATTCAAGTCTAGTATTCTCTCAGCAATGCTTTGAAAATAGACTTTCGCCAGTGCTGAATCTGTTGCCTTTTAAAAGAACTTCCACGGCACCTTCAGCTGAAGAAGATAATGAATCAGCCTATTCCTCCCACTCCTTCTAAATAATGTACAAATGTTTGCACTGAAGAATTAAAAACCTGGTGATGCTAACAGAGATGGTTTATTAGCTTCCACTTAGCCCTGGATTTTACAGTTTTGTATTTCAGCTGTGAAATTACAATCCCTAAAGACATAATATTATGAAAATCCCTGCGCTCACCATACAAAAGGCAATGAAGCTGGCCTTGCAATGTAAAGAAAGCAGCCACAAAAGAGCTCACACGGAACACTATCAGGACTGTTTCCACCCACTGCTGTATACAAGATAGGTAGAGTATTTTCTATGCCATAGGAAATAAATGGGGAAATGCACCATGAGAATACAAGAGAAAAGGAGGCAGCGTGAGCATGGATGAAAAATATCCCATACCACTGGCTGCAGTTAATTAGGAGGAACACAAAGCTTTTATTTACTTATTTATTTAAATAGTTTTACAATGCTTTATAGGACAGTGTCCTCTCAAGAAGGGATTCTGTTTCCAGCCAATGTAAATTTTGCATGTATTCATTCAGAAATCAGTTCCATCCTGCTTCCACATTACAGTAATCTGCTATTTTCAAAGGCTTCATACTCCCTAAGTATGTGGGAGGGGGGACACAAGTAGTGTCTTATTCAAGGACCCTCAAAAATCTGGAGCCAGCACTGTCCATCTCAACACAGCCTACCTACAAAGGAACCTGCAACAAAATGTTGCCGTGTGGAATGTTCCAGCCCACCAGCCACATCCTCTTCCAGGATACTCCATTCTATTCCCTCCCCTCTCAATGTTTATCCAACAGGCAGTCAGCATTATGTGACAACTGAGCGTGCTCAGTCCTCAATGGGTTATTTTGGGCTGTTGTACTTCTGCAAACGTTGGGGTGTCTCCAAGCATGTTAATATCTCCCCCATGTTCAAGGATCAGTACACAGAGAACACCCAGCAAGTCAACCAGGCTGTGCATTTTTATTGTATTAATTTTATCTAAGCTGAAGCCTCTCTTCTCTGTGAAAGTGCCTCTGCTCCCAAAATTTTGTGGTTAGTTCACTCCATAGTCCCAATTGCCCTGCCTCTGTGTTTTAAGACCTTCCTGCCTAAATTTAGCTCAGTCTGCTTTTCTGAGCTCATTCAATCTATATAGAGAATTCAAGATTGTTATTTTTTTTTTTTAGAAAGAGAACTTCCCCATCCTTCCTTGCAGTCTAGTGAATGCTCAAGCAAATATATATTTTATGTTCAAAGAGAGGCATCAAAGTGGCAAAGTTGTTGGCGCACTCAGCCAGCGAACAAGCCTAAGGGATTGGAAAAGACTGAATGTACTGAAACGAAGGTGGCTGAATGTGGACACATATTATCAGAGTTTAACAGAACATCAAAGCTGCTCAGGCATTAAATGGTTGTTAGCAGCTTGTAAGTGGGGGAACTGGAAAGGCTTAAAAGTACCGTATATTCAGCCAGAAAAAGCTAACTAAAGTGCTAACACTTGAGCAGAACCTAACTTTCTGCTTCAGAATATTTCTGTTTAGCCAAAGCTCCAAAACTTCAGCTTTGGACAATTTTGCAGCAACCATCTGCATTCCAAAATATATTTTGCAAAGTTATTGAGGAGAGGAGGGGGGTATAGTTCATTTGTTCATAGTCTGCCACTGAGGCTAAGCAAGAAGGCAGAACCTTATAGATGCTGTATCACCTCATTCCAATTCATACGCACTCCATAATCCAAAACCATAACCCTCATGTTTTCCAAGAGCCAAGTTGGGCACTGTATCCAAAGAGTAGGGACAGAATTCAACAAATGAGTCACATCAGGGGAAGCCTTGTACAAGGAATTTTGTTTGTGCAATGGGGCTTTCCACCCTCTATTCCCACTGTGACCCCAAAATTATCCCTGGGCATGGGGGGAGCAGTCTGAAGAACCCGCAGAACAGCATACAGGGAGAAGAGAGGGGGAATAAGTTCATCTGACAAACCAAAACACTTTCCAAGGCAAAAGGACCTCTTACCTTCATATAATAAAAGGTAAAGGGACCCCTGACCATTAGGTCCAGTTGTGACCGACTCTGGAGTTGCGGCGCTCATCTTGCTTTATTGGCTGATGGAGCCAGTGTACAGCTTCCGGGTCATGTGGCCAGCATGACTAAGCTGCTTCTGGTGAACCAGAGCAGCACACAGAAACGCTGTTTACCTTCCCGCCAGAGCGGTACCTACTTATCTACTTGCACTTTGACGTGGTTTCAAACTGCTAGGTTGGCAGGAGCAGGGACCGAGCAACAGGAGCTCACCCTGTCACGGGGATTTGAACCGCCGACCTTCTGATCGGCAAGTCCTAGACTCTGTGGTTTAACACACAGCGCCACCCGCATCCCTCCTTCATATGATGGCAAGTGACTATTGCGGCCTTGCACAACCGCTGTCTGAGCCTGGGATGAACTTCCAACCCTGCACAACCATTGGGACACAACACTCCATCCTGCTCTGGCCATGTAGGTTGCTGGGAGACTTGTATTCAAACAGACCTATCACAATCAAGCTGCATTTGAACAGACCTATCACAGGCAAGCTGCATTTGAACAAACCTATCACAGGCACACAGGAGCTGGGCAGGTTTTCGTGGTGGACCTGAGTGAAGACTTCAGCTCTTGGTCTTCACTGGGCTTATAAAGATGCCTCGATGGGACTTGCCGGCTCTGTCAAAGCTGAATTCCCCACCCTCCCATCCAATGTAGCATATGGCCCTGCCTGCAGGTGGGCAGGCAGATTCTGTGTATGACCTTGCTATGGAAATATTCAGTTGTCATATTTGGAGCCAGGGAGGAATTTGACGGCAGGCAAATTGAGAGTTTTGCCTACCTCATAGCAATTGTCACAACTTGTTGGCAGATAATGCATTGGATTCAGCCCTTAGTCTAGGCAGGGGCAGGGTTGGCAGCCCACCCACCCCCTGCTTCAGGGAATCGGGGATACTCCGTTAAAGGAGTCCAGGGGAGGTGCTTTCTAGATGCCCAACATAGAGTCAGTAGGCCATAGCACCCCCTAAAATTTGGAGGGGTAAGTCCTATCTGGGATATCTCAAAAAAGTTGGAGGTATCTACCTTACCAGCTGCAACGTTCTGGGAGAAGATAGGAGTGGAGGGTGCCTTTGGCAGGGCTTTGGGCTTGGATATAGGCTGTGGGCTTTCCTCCCTGGCTTCTCCTTCCAATACCCTGCCCATGAAAGAGCACCATGCTTACTAGCAGAGGACGCAATCTTGTGGGATGTTGGCTGCTCCTCCTGCTCAAGGGGCTTCCTGCATGTGGGGCCACAATTTGGAGCTAAAGGACAGATTGGAGGTTCTGTGCACAGTCCCTAGTATACAGGCATGAGGTCTGTGCTTCAAGGCACAATTGGCACATGGAACACAAGTAGGTGGGAGGATCATCCCACTTCCCTTCCACATGCCCAGCCTACACTGTTGGAATACCATCTATCTGCCACAACCAACCACAGTGTTGTGCCCATCTCCAAAAGGGCTGGATGAGAAACACTGACCCTTTTCTCCTGTTTTTAGTGGAACAGAGGATCCAATTCGGTAGTGCTAGGCTCTGATTGATTTATTCTACTTACCCTAGCACCATTAAGGCTCACTTTTAATTTACTTCAAATATATACAGCCACTCTGTCTAATAATGACTAAAATCAAAACCAGGTGAGAGTTCACCAGACCATGGACAACTGAGGCCAGGCTATCCCAACTGAGGGATGGCTGTAACTGCTGAATCACCCTAAGCACTCCTAGCCACAGAAACCATTTGAGACTCTGGTGAGAAGTTGGAATCCAGGAGCACTGCCAGACAATGAACCTGTTCCTTCAGGTGAAGTGTAGATGATATGGCTGCTAGCTGGTGGAATCCAGCAGAGGTTTTATGGGAGGTCAGTAAGATGTTGCTCCTTCTACTCCTCCCGCTATCTCTGCCTGCCTCCTACTATGTGGTATCCACACACACACCCTTCATTGCTGGAGTAACACAAGGTCCACTGTAGTTATCGCGTCTGGATTTGAAAAGTCTTGGCCAAATGTGTGAGCTCAAGCCAGACTCGCCACATCATTTACCCAGAAAGAAAATTTAGAAGTGGTGCAGTTTCTCTCTTTGTGCTTGCCTGTTTGCACCGATGCACATTTCACAGGGAGACAATAGAGCGTAAAAAAAGGAGAGAGATTGATGAAGAGCAATTAACACCCTCTAAATGCACACGATTCCTTTGTGAGACCTTTGTTATTTGTGATCAAAAATATGTCACTGAGCTTTAAAATGAATGCATCAAGCTCTTTCAGGCATCGCTATAGCGAATTTTAATCACAGTCACCAGAAACACAAAAGCATCGCCAAGTATTTAAGGACAGGATTTGGGCAACAGATAAATAATTGGACGGCATTTGGCTTTAATCAAGATTCCCTACAATAACTTATTTGTATTCTTGCATCTTGATGCCATGACGAAAGCCTGAAGCATTTCAAAAGCATTTACTTGAGGGAGGGGGTTGAGGAGAGCTTTGGTGCTGTTCTAATTGTATGAAATTGAGTTTATGTCCCTTAAGCAAAGATACTGCTAATTTTTGACACTAATTGTGAAGAAGTATGACTAGAGAATGGCAAATTTTCAAGGCAAATCTGAAATTGAACAAATTGCAGCCATTCTGTTGGTCCAGATGTGAATCTTCATTCAAGAAAAGAATGGCTTTGATTTGATCAATGTATTTTAGAATCATTATTCATTTCTGCTCTAAGCAGAGTTAGCCAAGATGTACGTCTCTCTGACACAGACCAGGATCAGATGCTGTGGGTTCTGACACACCCAGCCCACGTCCATTCTGCCACCATTTTTAGTCATTAACTTTCAGTGCCAGCAGTACTGTTGCAATGGTGCTGTTTCAAGATGACTATTTTAAATGGCGCTTGCTCATTTCTATTATTATTTAAGATATCTGATACTGCTCTTCCTCCAAGGAGCTCACGGTGACATACATGCCTCCCCACATTGTATCCTCATAACCTTTTGTGGCAGCTTGATCTATTATTATCATAGTTTTTTAATTATACTTTCCTAATCTCCCCTCTTTTTGCTATCTTGTTACCTTGCATTTTCCATCCTTTACTTTCAGCTGCCTCCCCTGAATGGGTGAGGTTCCTGTGTAGCAGCAGAAGGTGCCAGAAGGTGCAAGTAATTTCACCCCTTCAAGAATTTGCATGTAAGATTGAATTTACTAAGTGCCATTTGGTCTGCTGTCAGGTGTACAACCCCACAACTTCAGTTGTGCTCTGATTGATTGATTTGATGGGGCTATTTCATTATTAGATGGAATGGCTTTGTATCTGTGAAGTAACAAATTAAACAATTACTAAAATCAAGTCTTGTTGCTTTTGTAGCCAGTGGTTGAAATGAAGGCCTGGGACAAATTGTATTGATGGATTTGGCAATAACTTTTAATGATGGATTAGCTCTAGCAGCAATTAATTAACAAACACAGCAACAGCTGTTTTCATACTAGGTGAGCAGGTAAACACTTATTTCCCTCACTTTCAGAAAGAAGACTCAAGACACTTTATTATGTGGGGGAAAGGTTATGCATATTAAAATATAACCAATTAGAGGATCTGCCAATTAGCAAACAAATAAGTGTGGGCAGGGGGATGCATGCTTTTGTATGAGGGAATCGTCCCTCACCCATCGGCATGTAAACTATCGGGTTATGTGCTCTGCAGACATGGATAGAGAGAAATTGTTCCTATTTGTGTATATGAATGCCAACCTGTGTACTTGTACCCCACTGTCCAGCATTCACTGTGGCCCCAAGAGAACATCTAAGAACTTCACAAGTCACCAGCTCTCGGTGATAACAGTGCCCCCCCATCCCAATAACGCCTCAGGGTGGCATAAAAGTCAGATCTTACCTTTCCTTACCTGTCCACACTGAATGCCAAACATTCAAATAATACCACATCGACCCAAGATGCTCTACAGTGTGAAGTAAGTGGAAATAAGAAGCCCCAAGTACCAAATGCAGGTAGCCAATGGCCAAATTACAGTTCAACCTTTGGTCGCCAGATGTTATTGAACTACAACTCTCATCACCCCTGACCACTGGCCATACCAGTGGAATGATGGGAGTTGTAGTCCAACAACATCTGGGGACCCGTGGTTGAGAAAGTCTGCTATAAAGGGAGGGAGGAAGCTGCAAAGGGAAAAGAGGAGGTGGGGCAACCTTAAATAGGAAGGTCCACAGACCTACATGGCCCTAGATCAACCCAGAGACCAACTTAAGTCTGCTTTCCCCCAAGAGGGAGGCAAACCCACCCCCACCAAAAGGCAGGATGCCATTTTGACTGATATGCGTATGTTTCATACTTTCAGCTCAGTGCATGTGTACCCAGCTGTTTTGAAGCAAGACATAGCAGATAGCAAATGCCTTGGGAAAAGCAGTTCATGCACAAGTTGCCCTTGCTTCTATATCCTTTGTGGGTAGTTTATCTGCTGAAGAACTGATGAATTGCCCCCTGAGGTAAACAGCACGGTTCCAGGAGCTGTGGTTTGATACGAGTGCTAAGCGCTGTTAGGAGACCCCTGTTTCCCTCACAGACCTACAGTTCTCAGAGTTCCCTGTGAAGATGGATAGTCCATTAAGCCACTCAGGAAATTATAGATCTGTGAGGGGAATAGTGGTCTCCTAACAACTCTCAACACCCTTAACAAACAACAGTTCCCATAATTCTTTGGGGGAGGCCACGGCTGCTTAAAGTGGTATCAAAGTGCTTTAAATGTTTGCTGTGAATGTGCCCTAAATTGTGTGAGAAATGAGATGTACAAGTAACTCGTGCTTCCTCTTTTTGGACTTTTTCTGAAGCAGAACTATACACATATTGTATCTCCGTGGTGTGGTGCAAGAACTCCCACCTTTGAAATATCCTTAAATCTAGAGAGTCACTTTGGCTTTCACTTCCCCCTGCAAGTCATAACAGCCAAAGCAATTTTCCTGAGTCCACTCACAACTGTTATAAATGTGGGGAAGGGGGAATCAACCCTTGGTTTTTCATCTCTGTATTTTCTACAGTGATTTCTGTAATTTTCATATGAAATGAATGGTTGCTACATCAATACTGTAGCAAATAACTTTGCACCCCTTGTCCTGACTAGAAGAATGCAGCAACGCAATAGTAAATTCATGCACCTGGTGATTTCAGTGGAGCAAAAATAAGTGTGTCTGTTGGAGAATAAATTATATGTACACAAGCAAAACTAGAAAATATAAAGCTCAGTTATAGTTACGCATGGTTAATAAACAGTGAACTATGTTGCTTTTCAAATATATTTTTATATATAATAAGACCAAACACAGAAAATATAAAGTTTATACCCACCCTAAATGCATAAGGTGGTGATTAAGTTCCATTGAAATGTGGCTTTGTATGAAAAAATAAATTACACGAAGGGTTTTTGCTTTGCTTTCTTTTTTTCTTCTCAGTCTCCATCAGTAACAAGAAAACAACATATGCGAACAGAATACATTTTTTCCCAGCATAGTTTTGCATTTTGAAAGGGAATTTTTCACATCTGAGAGATACTGCATCCACAGCCTTGAGCACCAAAAGGCACCATTTAAATACCTGAAGAAAGAGTCTCTGGGGGAAAGCAGAAAACAAATTACTGTCATGCTATTGTTTGATTTCTCTGCCTTTTGTCTTTTATCTCTTGCAAAGGAGAGGGAAAAAACCCTAGGGGGCTTTCTGAAATAAATGTATTCTTGATACATATTTGCTATTCATAGACTCTCTGTCTGTCTTCCCAAATGGTTGTGCTGGGGGTGGGAGGAGGCATTCAGTGGAAGGCAGAGGCGTAGTGTGGGGGTCCGTGGGGGCCATGGCCCTGGGTGCAATTTTGAGAGGGGTTGCGAATAGGCATCCCCAAAGCAGGCTCTGCTCCAGAAGGAGCTACGGCTTGGCTGCGGCGCTGGTTCAGCTCTGACACCCCCCCCCCCCGCAGTTCAGGCCTGGGCAGACAAGTGGGCAAGAGCGCTGCCATCCACCCTCCTTGGCCATGGCACACCTTGCGCCCTGTGGCAGCAGCTGTTCTGACCCAGCGGTGGAGAGCAGCCCTCCTCAGCCATGGCAAGGCAGGCCTGGCTGCAGCAGCTCCAATGCCGGGTCAGGTCTGACCCAGCAGTGGAGAGCAGGCGAGTCGGCTGCCATGCTGTTGCCCACCCTCCTTGGCTGCATGGTGCCTCACATCCAGTTGCCACCGGGTCACATCTACCCCAACGGTAGAGAGCATCCTACCTCAGGCACAGTGAGGTGCATCCAGCCACAGCAGCTTCGCCTCCGCTGCCGGTTCAGGCCTGACCCAATAGTGGAGAGCAGGGGGAGAATGGGCAGCAGCTTCCCCACCCCTCTCCTACCCTGAACTGTGGTGCGCAGGAGGGTGCCCTCCATGCCCCATGCCCTTCCAGGGTAGCGCGAGCATATGTTCTGCCAAAGAAGGAAGGGCCATAGCTCAGTGGCATCTCCACATAGGGTACCCAAGGCCTTGGAGAGCTACTGCTGGTCGTGTAATAATAATAATAATAATAATAATAATAATAATAATAATAATTTTATTATTTGTACCCTGTCCATCTGACTGGGTTGCCCCAGCCACTCTGGGCAGCTTCCAGCATGTATAACAGCACAATAAAACATTAAACGTTAAAAGCTTCCCTATACAAGGCTGCCTTCAGATGTCTTCTAAAGGTTGTATAGTTACTTATCTCCTTGACATCTGATAGGAGGGCATACCACAGGCGGGTGCCACTACCAAGAAGGACTTCTGCAAACAACAATGAGCTGGATTGGTCCGGATTGGCAATGCTGCTTCCTATACAGGGAATTCCCTATACAGGAATTGAATTGAATTCCTATTGAATTCCCCTATCCCTGATACAGTACAGTTTGTACCTGGAAAAATGTGATTCTGGATAAGGGCCAATAAACTGAGTTTAAACCCTGTCAATGAGACTGGCATTCAAGAGAAAGAGCATTTCCTGGCCCATGATTTGCTGCTGTTGTTTGCTGGCTCCATGTATATGGCAGTGTGTTATCCAGTTCAGATTCAGGAAAAGGCATAGATGGAGATTACTTTCTTTAACTCTTCATATAAGATGTGAGGAGACCGCCAGAAAGGCAAGTCCCACATGGCACAGTGAGCTGATGGTGCTACAGGTAGAACAAAACACTCCTGGGGGAGGAAAGGGACATTCAGGACATTGGGCTGGCAATTCTGTATTATCTCTAGAATACATAACACCAAAATTATGCCAAAGTCCCCACCTCCTAACAGGACTGTCTGATTAGGCCATGCAAATGAGAAAGTCTGGCATGTCAAGCAATGACCTCCTCCAAAGAGTGAGATTCAAATGCAGCAGTGACTCTTAGCCATTGGTGAGTAAGAGCTGAAATGTTCCCATGAAAGTGAAGCCAAGGATGGGGCGAGAGAGAGAGAGGAGAGAGAGTGAAGAATGAGTCAGAATTGCAATTGCGTGGGCATGTCAATATTTATAGCAAAGCTCTGTGGGTTTCTAGTGACTCTAAAGCAGCACTCCATGCAGTTGTGTTGGGTAATAAAAATCCAGTAAATTTGTCTGACAACAGTGGAGACCTGTTGATACCAGCTCTTTATAAAGGATTCCTGCTAAGCCGAACTGGCTGGCTATAATACATATGTATTGCTGTCCTCAGAGTCAGCATCTTTGAGTAGTTTTCATGCTCTTCCTGCCCTCCTCCCTCCCATGTCAAGCTACAGGGTAGATGTATGTATTAGAGACTAAACAGGATTTTATCCACCATAATCTTAGCACATGTACAATGAAAGAGAGATACATTAGCTCTCCCACAACTGGGCAGCCCTGAATTATTTTATGTGCAGAGGAGTATGGGTGGGATAGAATTCACTTGGCAGCCTCCAATCTCTGAAATCTACCTGGGGTCATTCACTGATTCCCTCCCTAGTGTAGATGGATGCCTTTGGCACAGGAGTCCTACACCTCTGGTTTCATCAAGGCTGTACCAAGAGTGCAAGGAGCTTACCTAAGTTCATGTAAGACAGAGCTGGGCATGCTGTGGATGTGTTAGTGGGCAGTAGAAGATAGAAACAGTGGGGCAGCAGTTTTGCCTGTCCTACAGTCCATCACGTTGCTGCTGCTGACCAGAAGGCAGAGGAAGAGGAGGAGGCCATGAGGCTGGTGCAATACAAAGCCAGTGACAAAGCCAATCAGTGACAGTGTATTTGTACTGCAACTACCTCACCACCACCTTGCCCTTCCCCTTCTGCCTCCTGGTAAGCCACAAGGTCAGATGAGTGCCAGTGCATCAGCGTCTGTTGGAGGGCGAGTGCTGCATCTGGGGAGTCAGGATGTGCCTTGACAAGAGAAAGGGTGAAGAGGAAAGGAATGGCTCCTATTCAGGTGGCTGTGGGCAGGAGACAGTATGGTGGCATAGAATTGTAAAGCTGGAAGGGACTCCAAGTGACCCCTTCAATGCAATTATCTCAATACATGGTTCCCCATCCAATTTGGAACCATACAGGACCCTGCTTAGCTTTGCAAATGTGCTAGCAATTTTATTTCCGCACCACTAGGAGAACAGTGGGCAGCATATGATTGAAGGAGGGGAGTTCCAGGTAGCTGAGGATCATATATTTTTCAAATTGTGCGGTGTTTTTACTTTCTTGGGATTTTGATGTTTCGTCTAGCATTCTAGTCTTTCATTTTTCATTGCATTTGTTATCTTTTTGTAAGCTGCTTAGAGACTGCCTTTGTATTAAGTGACACGCACATATTAAATTACCATTGTGTTTTTTCTAAGTAGCTTTCCAAAGACTGAATCCAGATCCCCATATGTTTTATCTGGTAGCAGCAGTAAAACGGGACCAATACAAAACTGTTCTGTAGGCATATTCATTTTACTCAAACAGCTATAACTACTCTAATTCCAATGCTAAGGGGGGGGGGAACCTTAGAAGATTAAAGGTTTATAGGCACTATAAAAAGATAGACTAGAATAGATAGAAGCAGAAGAATAATGCAAAATTTCGTTCGCTCTGTATTTTTAAGCGAATTTATCAGATTTGCACCTCCCAGACTACTTCACACATTACAATATAATTATCCTTTGGATTTCACTTCGGATTTTGTGATGCACTTTATGTATCAAAAAAGAGGAGCAAAATGTGTTTAAAAGAGCATGTTTTAGGAGAAAATGTTTAGACGCCTGTACATTAAGAGAAAATACATATTTTGTTATAAAATATGTATTTAAATACAAACTTCAGTACAGATTTTACACACACACACACATATATATAGTCACTGGCAAAAGCTAGCACAAGAGAAAACACACTTCATTATGAGTACATGTGAAATTGATGCAGGCAGGAGTGTTCCCTCTATGCATCCCTAGACACTGCCTCTACTTTTTGTGCCTCTTCTGGTCCTTTGTATTTCTGTTCTACCTCTGATCCCAGCAGACAAATAAGCTGATACATTCTCCCATAACTAATGTGTCGGGGACTAGGCATGCTTCCAGTGTCCAAAGGTGAACCCTCTAGATCCTTTTAAACTGAGAATATCAACACAGCAAATAATTTATTCTCTTCCAACAACTTAACCTTTCCCTTCCTATCCTGCCAAAACAAAGCACTAATTATATGCAATGTGTCCTGGTACTTTTGTTTCCTAAATGTCTGATAATTCTGCTTATGACTTCTCTCAGACATTTAATCAGCCATGGTGGTTTAACTTTCAAAGGACATCACCATCACTCGATTATTTGTTTTAGACTTTATGGGGTTTTCAGCAGGAAATTGTCCTCGGGCATGCTGACAGGTTCATGCGGCCAACTGATGGGAGTCAGTTTGGGAAGTATTGACTGGTGATGATATTTATATTCTGAGAGGGATAGATGAGGGCTATTTTGTGCCTGTCATATGTTCTGGAAACATTTATGGCAATACAATAATGAGCTGGTAATTGGGAGAAGGAGAATAGCATGAAAACAAAACAGACTCCGCATTTCTGATTTGACCCAAAGGACTTTTGTTTTATAGCATGGTTATTAACCACAGCTACTAAGGCACTTTCAGTAAATTTGAAGCAATTTACATGGTGTGATCTTTTTGCGGGTAACTGTTGCATTGTGTATACATGGGAAGGTCATATGAACCTATAAAGTTAAAAGCTGAAATCCTCAAAGCATTTAGTTTCCATAGACCTGCAATCAATGGCTCTATACTTTGAGGTTCCAGTGATTGCATAAGCACATGGGGGGGCTATCTCCCCCCTTACCTTGTTAGTGATAAGAAAATCACTCCCTTTATAGAGTTCATGGCCTCTTTTCTAATTATAAGCAGGTACATTGGTGAAATTGCTCAGCAGTAATAGCATGCAAATGTACATATCTTCTGCCTGCATGTCTACTTAAATCCCACTGCAATCTCCAAAATCAACTAAGTCATAATTCCCTGTGCCAAGTCTGAACAAGGACAATGCAGTTTTTCTTTGCAATTGTCTCAAAGGTACCAATTCCCTTGAAATTCTTCTAGAGACTGTAAAACTTTTTACTTTGGGCAAACACTTGCAGTCCCTTTATATATTCATGGTTTAAGACCCACTAAATGTATATGGATCTACATGTGTCGTTGATGCCCACATCTATTCTAGGGCATATATATGCAATAGGAGCTACGATAAGCATATGTACAGTGCAAAAAGATCTGGAATGGAAAAGAGGCGTTTAGCCAGTTCAAAAGTGCATATTCCTGAGTGGCAAAAACCATTAATGCTTTCCAAAAATGGCAGGAAGGGAGCAAACCCTTTGAGATGCTGGGTCTCTTCATCTGCCTGCAACTAGGGTGAAAGAGAAAGCCATTAGATTTTCACTTTAATGCAGGGTTTCCTCCTTCGCAATTTCCAAACCAGCGCAAAAGGCAGCTACCCTTTGAAATTTGTACTCTGCTGAATTTTATGATGTAGCTTTTAAGTGAAAAAATGCACATGCACACACACACACACACACACGCACAGCAAATATCAGGGAGAGGTGCTCACAGAAATGCATATATTTGGGGAATGTTCTTAGGCCACCTTTCACTCAAATATGAGTATTCTAGGAGAAATGTGTATTTAAAAATGTGTAGAAATTTTCAAGCTGGCTTTTCTTTTGAATGCAAACTGGAAATGGAGCGAACTGAACTTTAGAATGGAAAAATAAGGAACCTAAATGCTTTGATTCTCCCATCCCTCCTTGCAGCCACTGCTATCTTCCTTTTCTGGCCAGCCAGAGACAGCATCTGCAAATGTGCCACCTGCTTGGAGAGGCGGAGGAATTGAATAGCCTACATCCAGCTTCCCTTCCCTTCAACTTCAGCAGACAGAACAGCAGTGATCAGCCAACAAATTAGAATGACATTAGGGAGCCAACAAACTGAAGTTGAATCCAGATACGACTGAGGTGGTTCCCTAGACCAGATGGGTGGGAGGCTCTTGAAGGGGTTACACTCCCTCTGAAGGAGCAGGTCCGTATCTTGAGGGGACTGCTGGATCATTTACTGCAGCTTGAGCTTCGGGTGACCTCAGTGGCATGGCTGGTTTTCTGATCACTATATTTTTAAGCAAGCTACCTCTTAGCAGAAATGAAAGAAAAATGAATAAGAAGCACATTGATCACAGAATAATTATGTCACTTAAATTAGAAGCAATCTTTTTCCTTTTACAAAGAGCTGCCGTTCTCAGAGTGGTTTAACAGTCAATCAATCTTCACAGGGATCTCTGGGAAGTATAGCTCAATGTTTGCTCTCTCCAGGGCTTAAAAAGACAGTGAACTATTCCCACAAATATGAGCCCATGGGTTCCTTTGGACCTCTGCCCATCTAACTCAACCTCTGCTGTTTTTCAGAAAACTGAAACTCCCCCTCAAGTTCCTTTCCATAGTGCCATCTCCAAAATGTATTGTTCAGTGAACCACACAAGCAGGGGTCTTACTAGAATGAATGATGAGAATTTCCATTGAAAACAATAGGGCTTTATCTAGAGGCCTGTTAGAAATAATGGGAGCTGTGAATAACAATTTATTCCATTGGCATAAATGCAACCTGAACATTCAACGTGATGAAAAATGGATGAAGTATTAACTGCCTACTTGAAGAACCTTTTATCTTCCCAGATAGGAAGCGGATAGAAAACGTGTGGAAATGATACTCATGCTCAAGCTTTTCAAAGAATCATAGAATTGTAGATTTGGAAGGGACCCCAAAGGTCATCTAATCCAACCCCAGACAATGCAGGAATCTCAACGAAAGCATTCGTGACAGATGGCTATTCAGCTTCTGCTTAAAAACCTCCAGCAAAAGAAAGTTCACAACTTCCTGAGGGAGACCACTCCACTGTCAAACAGCTCTTACTGCTACAATGTTCTTCCTGGTGTTTAGTCAATATCTCCTTTTGCATTGTTCTTGGGGGGGGGGGGATAACCCTGTCATAATACAACATGGCTACCATAACAGTATATTAGTGTACAGTCACTGCTGCTTCCTACCCCATTCCAGAAATCCTCATGCATGCTGTAGGAAGTCCCCTATGTCCTGCTGGTCATGATTGCAGAGATTACACAATGCCGTTGCTCACTAATAGTAGGCTTGCCGTATTTCAAAAAGTAAAATTCCTGACATTTGCAAAGTGGTTTCCGTTGCTTTTTCCATCGCGTTGCCATACATCCGGGCTTTTCCTGACATCTTACCAATTTGGCAAAATTCCCCCGCACACCATTTTTATACCCCCAAACCCAGACTTCTCAGGAATTTTCCTGATGTATGGCAAGCCTATCTAATAACAATAGGGAGCATCCACCAGGGCAAGGGGAAATGTGCAAGCTGGTCCCACCACACTCATGCTCTTTCACACAGCATGCACACACACATTCACTGCACACATGCAGACCACAGCCACATATGCCCCCCTCCCTCCCAGCCTTCCTCCCTCCCTCTCTCATGCTTACATGTGTACCTCCCCCCCCCCACACACATAGATCAAACGTACATCTCTCCCCAGGTGTATGTTTCTCAATCACAGTTTCTCAGTCTTGAGCAGCACAGACATTCAGAAAAGGCACACCAATCCTATGAAAAACACTACTTTATAGTGATTGGAATGTGGCTTTGAGAGGCTTTATTTCATAGGAGGAACAGCAGAGAGAAGGCATTCCCCTGGCATTTGTTCAGGCTGACTGCGCCCTGCCACACTCCTGCAGGCAGGCCATGGAATGACTCTAGATGTCATTCCACAGCAAGCCTCTTTGAAGCCCTAGTTTCAGCAGCTCTCCCCCCCCTCCCCCTTCAAATTGCTCTTTGTTCTTCTTACCAGTAACATGATACTGTCATGTAGTTTAGCAGATTTGGTTGTGTGGTGATGTCACTGGAGGTAAATGAAGCTAATGAAAAGTAAGGACATGCTTCTTAAATAAGTAAGAATACTCACTCAAAATTAGCTTAGTTTGCCTTCATTGGCTATCTAAGGGGCCATTTAACTGCTTAGAAGCCTATTTGGTAATAACAATACTATTAATAATAAGTAGGATACTGAAACAGAAGCTGTTTACACCAAGCAAAACATTTAGGAGGATTCTGAAAACTTTCCAGTTACTCAGATGTGTGTCTGGGGTTTTTCCCCCTACTGAAAATATTCATTGAAGAACTTTCATCTCAGACCTACATAATGACTCATAAATTGAACAAGTGTTGTTCTGCCAAAGAAGCATAAGTCCTGAGGGGAAAAGGGGAGGGTAAAAGGTATGACTTTATAATTAAGCTATGGGATGCAATAAAAGATATTTAAAAGACCATTTGGTTTGTACATGGAAAGTTTTGAGTAGCATAGGTTAATTGGCAAGGTGACTTGGACTAAGAATTGCAGAAATGAGCTGGAATTTCTTCAAGACAAGAGGGTACAGGTTATCAGTAAAATGCAGACTGAGTAAGTTGGGGAAATCTTATAAGAAAAGATTTGTGACTTAACTGTATGACAATTGCAAAACAGAATTGAGGTGAGATCTTATTATTCAGGAAACCAACATAAGGGGTGTCCCATAGAATTAAAAGTATACTGTATTTAATTGTCTGTGTCACATATAATAATCTATGAATATCTGCCTTCATTGTCCAGAGTTTGTTTCTGAGATTTATAAGCTACATTTCATTACTTTGATTCTGGAGTGGATTACCTCTGTTTCCTATGGATCAGACTGTATATAGATCTAACCCTTTGTTTCTGGTAACCCCAGACAATATGTAAACATCCAGATTTGCAACGCCTGACTAGGGCAAGTCTCAACTTCCTCAAGTCCATTGTTTGACCTTTGTAGCAGTAGTGGCACATGGTAGGTTGGAGCCACAGCATCATCCTCCAAAAACCACACCGCTGCTGCTCACCTGGACAGGGCTGGGGCAGGTTGGAGGTGCTCTCAGCAGTGCAACAGCAAGGCCCCAACCTCACCACTGTCCCAGCCCTGTGCTGGGAAGCAGCAGTCACACTGGTGTCAGGGCAGCAGCTTCACCCTCATCATACATATAGCTACTGCTTCCTAGGGCACAATCAAGTTTTCCCAAAACTAAGGCAATGACTATGGGCCATAGCTGTCAACCGTCCCTTATTTGGTGGGAAACTCCCTTATCCCAGCGCCGTGCCCCGTTGCTGTCCCTTATTGATGACGTCCCTTAAATTTTCTGGGTTTCAAAGGAAGCAGCTCCTCTCTCTCCCTCCCTCCCTGCCAGCCAGGGAGGAGGGAGGCTCCAACTGTGTTGCTTGGCTGCCCGGCCCGCCCCCCTTTGGCCTCCTCTCAGCAGCCTCGGACCCCGGGAGCCCCTCCCCGCCGGGACTGGCAGGAGCCTCGGGCTCTTCCACCACCATCCTTCTCACGGCTGCCTGAGCGTCTCTGCCTGGGGCCTCCCCTCTGCCCGCTGCTGCCGCTCCCGCTAGACCATACTGCAGCTTCGCCACTGAAGGACCCGGATGAGATGGGCAGCCTGGCGCAGCCTATGATTTGCTGAGGAGCCTTGAGAGGAGAGCGAGGGCAACTATAGAGAAAGCAGTTCAGAGACAGGAGGTGCGGGTAGGTGTTCCAAGGGCTAACCATAGAGGGGGGAAGTGGAGGAAGGACCGCAAGTCCCATAGATTTGTAGTGGTAGACTAGCATAGATGGTCTGATCTGCAGGTTTACTTTGGGCTCTATTCCCCCCCCCCTTCCTCCTGCCCTGCCTGATGGAACTGAGAGCTGCAGATGGAGCACGGGAGAAAAGATACAGAACTGCAGCAGCATCTTCATAGCTTGGGCTTCGTTTTGCGCAAAAAGTGGTTGCTGCTTGTAGTTATTTAATTGCAGTATTTCATCAGCTGGTGTCTTGAGCAGCAACCCCTGGAAACAAAGGGCTAAAAACCGGCACTGCTCTCCAAAATTATCTGGTCCCTTTTAACTTCGTATTTCAGCTGGTTGACTAAAATCCCTTTTTTTTCAAATCTGTAAGTTGACAGCTATGCTATGGGCTCCTGTTAAGGAACTGGTGAAAACCATGCCTGCTAGATTCATTCTCTGTCAGACTGTCAGAGATGGTCCTGAACAGAGGTCTCAGGAGAATTCATTTGACTCAGACTCAGATATTAATTTTATGTGAACCACTTAGAGATTTAAATTATATTAAGCAGTGTGTGTGTGTGTGTGTGTGTGTGTGTGTGAATTTAACTCCTGGGGCACTTCCAAGCCTGCTTTGAGGATGAGGATGAGCTTGAGAACTTTACTGATTTCTCTCCATTTTTTTCAGAGAGGAATAGGCACATTTCTGGGCCAATCCAAGGGGGTACTGAGGATGTGTACAAAAAATGGAAAAGGGGGGAAACCACCAAAGAGGAATTCAAACAAATAGCCAGCACGTGTAGACACAAAGTCAGAAAAGCTAAAGCACAGAATGAACTCAGGCTTGCTAGAGAGGTTAAAAGCAACAAAAAAGGCTTCTATGGGTATGTTCGTAGCAAAAGGAAGAACAAAGAAACAGTGGGGTCACTCAGAGGAGAAGATGGTGAAATGCAAACAGGGGACACAGAAAGGGCTGAACTCCTCAATGCCTTCTTTGCCTCAGTCTTCTCCGATAAAGAAAACAATGCCCGACCTGAAGAATTTGGAGGAAATGATTCAGCAGAGGAAACACAGCCCAGAATAACTAAGGAGATAGTACAAGAATACTTGGCTAGTTTAGATGTATTCAAGTCTCCAGGGCCAGATGAACTGCATCCAAGAGTATTAAAAGAACTGGCAGATGTGATCTCAGAACCACTGGCAGTCATCTTTGAGAATTCCTGGAGAACAGGCGAAGTCCCGGCAGACTGGAGGAGGGCAAATGTTGTCCCTATTTTCAAAAAGGGGAAAAGAGAGGACCCAAATAATTACCGCCCAGTCAGTCTAACATCAATACCAGGGAAGATTCTGGAGCAGATCATTAAGCAAACAATCTGTGAGCACCTAGAAAGGAATGCTGTGATCACCAATAGTCAGCATGGATTTCTGAAAAATAAATCATGTCAGACTAACCTGATCTCATTTTTTGACAGAATTACAAGCCTGGTAGATGAAGGGAACACAGTGGATGTAGTCTACCTTGATTTCAGCAAGGCATTTGACAAGGTGCCCCATGATATTCTTGTAAAGAAGCTGGTAAAATGCGGTCTTGACTATGCTACCACTCAGTGGATTTGTAACTGGCTGACTGACAGGACCCAAAGGGTGCTCATCAATGGTTCCTCTTCATCCTGGAGAAGAGTGACTAGTGGGGTGCCACAGGGTTCTGTCTTGGGCCCGGTCTTATTCAACATCTTTATCAACGACTTGGATGATGGACTCAAGGGCATCCTGATCAAATTTGCAGATGACACCAAACTGGGAGGGGTGGCTAACACCCCAGAAGACAGGATCACACTTCAAAACGACCTTGACAGATTAGAGAACTGGGCCAAAACAAACAAGATGAATTTTAACAGGGAGAAATGTAAAGTATTGCACTTGGGCAAAAAAAATGAGAGGCACAAATACAAGATGGGTGACACCTGGCTTGAGAGCAGTACATGTGAAAAGGATCTAGGAGTCTTGGTTGACCACAAACTTAACATGAGCCAACAGTGTGACGCGGCAGCTAAAAAAGCCAATGCAATTCTGGGCTGCATCAATAGGAGTATAGCATCTAGATCAAGGGAAGTTATAGTGCCACTGTATTCTGCTCTGGTCAGACCTCACCTGGAGTACTGTGTCCAGTTCTGGGCACCACAGTTCAAGAAGGACACTGACAAACTAGAACGTGTACAGAGGAGGGCAACCAAAATGGTCAAAGGCCTGGAAACAATGCCTTATGAGGATCGGCTAAGGGAGCTGGGCATGTTTAGCCTGGAGAAGAGGAGGTTAAGGGGTGATATGATAGCCATGTTCAAATATATAAAAGGATGTCACATAGAGGAGGGAGAAAGGTTGTTTTCTGCTGCTCCAGAGAAGCGGACACGGAGCAATGGATACAAACTACAAGAAAGAAGATTCCACCTAAACATTAGGAAGAACTTCCTGACAGTAAGAGCTGTTCGACAGTGGAATTTGCTGCCAAGGAGTGTGGTGGAGTCTCCTTCTTTGGAGGTCTTTAAGCAGAGGCTTGACAACCATATGTCAGGAGTGCTCTGATGGTGTTTCCTGCTTGGCAGGGGGTTGGACTCGATGACCCTTGTGGTCTCTTCCAACTCTATGATTCTATGATTCTATGATTCTATGAAATTTGTCCATTCCAGCCCTGGATTTCTAATTTCAGAACTGCTACTTCTTGCAAACACTTGTAACAAGCAAATATGTAAATGGACTGCTTGTGATCTTACCTACTGCAGATGTCAGCTGGAAGAAGAAGAAGAAGAAGAAGAAGAAGAAGAAGAAGAAGAAGAAGAAGAAGAATAGTAGTAGTAGTAGTAGTAGTAGTAGTTTGGATTTGATATCCCACTTTATCACTACCCTAAGGAGTCTCAAAGCGGCTAACATTCTCCTTTCCCTTCCTCCCCCACAACAAACACTCTGTGAGGTGAGTGGGGCTGAGAGACTTCAGAGAAGTGTGACTAGCCCAAGATCACCCTGCAGCTGCATGTGGTGGGGCGGGGAATCGAACCCGGTTCACCAGATTATGAGTCCACTGCTCTTAACCACTACACCACACAGGCTCTGGAACCAATGGTTTGTCCTTTGAGCTAGATAATAGCACAACTTTCCTTCTGTATGAAAGAAGCTGTATGGGATCCCAATTTGAACTGCTGCATGGAGGAAGGATGAGGTCTAACACTAACCCCCTGATCTAGGACCCTGATCTAGATCGCCTCCATGGAATAGCTTTCATGGGGGGGGGGCAAGTGTGAAGGTGTTAAGTTTGCTTAACTCTCTTCCTCTGTCTACTACAAAAGTTAGAGAGATAAGAGTGAGAGAGAAAATATATCAGGGAAATTGCATGGTCAACATTATATGCATTCATATGCCTTGATGCCTTCTCCTGTATGCTTTATCATTCAAATGTTTCATTCTTTTGCAAGTTGCAACCACTGCTCTTCATGTCCAATATCTATTTTTTCTATCGTGGTCAGGGAAAGAATTATTATTATTATTATTATTATTATTATTATTATTTTGTTTATACTCCGCCCACCTGCTGGGTTTCCCCAGGCACTTCCAGTACATGTGAATACATAATAAAACATGAAACATTACAAACTACCCAATACAGAGCTGCCTTCAGATGTCTTCTAAAAGTTGTGTAGTTCTTTATCTCCTTGACATCTGATGGGAGGGCGTTTCACAGAGAAGATGCCGCTGCTGAGGAGGCCCTCTTCCTAGTTCCCTGTAACTTCACTTCTTGCAGTGAGGGAACTGCCACTGCGAGTAGTGAAGTTACATTCTATATCAAAATGACTTCTAGCATTTTAATCCCATCTCTCTTTTTTATGTTTTTATTTCCCACATTCATTACTGTATGTTGTTGTTTTTCAGGCCAAAGTCCAAATACCCTTGGTCCTAGTGTGACGTCTGAACTTGATTTAAAGTTGGGTGCACTTTGTGAAACAGGTAGGGTGTTTATTTGTGAGAGGAGGGGAGTAATGTTTTGCTTTGTATTTGGCCCATCAATCTCTCACAGTTGAGACTATTTTTATAGGGAGCTTAATATTTCCCAAGTGCTTCTCTGAAATGACATTCAGTTTGGTCTTTTGAATAATTCTCAAGCAAATGTATACATAGTTCTGGAAATATATTTCCTCAGCCATGTTCGTAAACAAGGGTAGAGTTTGTCAGAGAGAAAGTTCTCACATAACCTGCTGCGCTATGAGTCTGTGAAACTCTTAGGAGCAGAGTCCATTAGTCCTAGAACACAAGCCAAAGTGCACATTCCTTTTATGAGTTTGTCACCAAAACTCCCCTCTCCCCACTGCTCTGAAAGTAGCTGCTTTGAACTCATTGTGAACTTTGAACACAGTACTGAAAATACATACAGCTTAAATATTCCCACAATAAATTAATGTGTAGGATATACACACACTTGGCTGGAACTAGGGATGAGACGATCTGTCCATTTCGATTCTCTTAGTTTCTCATTTTTCCATTCTTAAATTCAGTTCTCCACATTTTGCAGCAATATGCCATTTTTTAAAAAATCCTTGTGAAGATGGATCAGCATTTTAGGGTGAATTTCTCCTAATCAACATTTTTCTGAGTGCTGTACACGTTTCTGCAAGCAATTTCTCCTAATATAATGAATGTTCATATTCTATTTTCTGTCATATCTTCATTTTTACGGACACTTGCCCCCAACATCATTTTCATAAGCATTGTTTGGTGGGAGAGCTGCATTGCAAAATTCAGATAAATACGAATTCTGAAGGATGGCTGTGTTTTGGTTCACATCTTGTTTCAGTGTGCAAATCTGATAGATTCAGCTTAAATATGCACTGAATCAACTTTCTCCTCCATCCCTAGTTGCAAGCAAGTCTAACTGTCTTCATTAAGACGTAGTTCTAGACAAGTGTACATAGGACTGAAGCCATACTCACTTAAGCCTATTTATGTTGGAAGGGTGGTGTACATATTTAATTAATGATTGATTGATTGATTGATTGATTGATTGATTGATAATAGTCTGACCATCTTTATGGATGTGAATGCATGAAAGGGGGATTAGAACCACATCCGCTTGCCCTTAATAGAGAGGGATAAAGTTACATTTTCCTCTGCTTCTCATTTTTCCACTCTTAAATTCAGTTCTCCACATTTCCACATCGGTTTCTGATTTATTAATTAATTGATATGAATTAGGAAAAATACATCAGCATTTTATTGCAGATTTCTCCTTTACTTCTCTTTGAAAATGGGTGGTGGTGTTTTGCATACATAGCAATCCCATCTGGGCAAGTGATCAGACCCAGATTCACTCAACTTCAGCACTGAATTGCAAGCTCCTCTGTCTTCTGGGAGCATTAGGGAGAGACTTCTAATTAAGATTCTGTAAGTCTGGAACCCTACAGTCCCTAAGAGGGCGACTCAGGGGCCACCCCATGCTCTGGGTTCTTTTGAGGCTTTCTCTCCTCTGCTGACAGTGTTCTGATGGCAGAGTGGGCAGAAAAAGGGCATTCTGTGGGGATATTAAGAGAGGCTTTGGCTCTCCTGGATCCCTAGAATGCGCCCAGAATGGGTGGGGAGAAAATGCTAACTTTGGAGATGGCTTATTTCTCCCTCCCCTTCCCCAACAGCAATCAATGGGAAGGGGGAGATCATGGTTGGGCATCTAATTGAGTGGGGAGGAAAAACATGTCCACACTCCGCTTTCAAGGAGCCTGGTGGGCCTTTGAATTTGGTGGTTTGTCTTTCCTTTGCGTCTCCCTCCCCTTTGCCCTTGGTTAAAATGGGAGCAACTTGACTCTCAAAGCTAAGATGCCTTTCTTTGAAAAATGTCAGCAATGCCATCATGCCCCCAGCATGCCTCATTAGAGCTCACAGGATATAATCACAACATGTGGTTTCATTTCTTTCTGGTTGAACAGAGTGGGCTGTCACAGGGTATAGAAAACCCTTTTTCTTCCCACCAGTATTTAATTCTCTTGCAAGAAATACCAGGGGCCCCCCTTTTATTATTATTAAATAAAATACTCAGTGACTTACTGTTCTCTTTCACTCTACCCCACACCGCCTTCTTGGAATTACCAGCGACTTCCATTTTAATGCAAAGAACCGTTCTTTTGCCTTTGCTTCAGTAACTGCAGCTCACATATGCTTGTGATTAAATGGAATTCCTTAATTCCGAAAATATATTTCTCCATATTCTCACTCTGCTGAACATTGAAAGCTTTGGAGTCCCCCGTGGATATCCTCTGGTTTCATTTATCTGTGCAGCTGAGGGAACTCAATGTGCTGGTGTTCTGTGGGCAACATTTTCTTCAGGACGGAAAAAGGGGTCTGTCAATGTCAGCACAGATCAGGTATAACCCTCCCCACTGAAGAGTTCATCAGCTGATGTCAAACGGGTGCTTACAAACAACCTGTTTACTTTTTTAAAATAAGGTTTTATTAAAGCTTTTCATATTGCAATAAGATAAAAGAAACTCATCTAAATAAAAACAAACATGGAGAAAGAAAAAGAAGGAAAACCAAAGGAAAAACAAGAAAGAAAAAGGGGGGGAGAGAGAAGAAAAATAAAAAGGACTTCAGATTTTCCACCTGTCAGTTAAATAAAATAAATTATTTGAAATATTCACTCTAGAACGACACCCAACAGATCTACTTTCTGTGTTAGACAATATTTTCTCAGTCTTCTGACCCAAATAGTTTAATTCATTCAGACAACCTGTTTATTGAAAATTCATCCTGATTTGTTTGTAGGGAAGTTACACAATGGTGTATCAAGACTGTTACTCTACAGTTACTCTACAGTTTTCAGGGTATATTCCCTTCACAAAAATTCAGATATTTGGAGAAAGCACACTGTCTCCCAAACAACTGTAATTGTGCAACCTGAATTTTCTGCTGTGTGATTGAACCCAGCTCAGAAATAACAACAGTCTGGGAGCACCCACTGTCTCAAACTGGTAAAAGTGTGTGCTTCTCTTCAACTGATTTCATTCCCCACTTCTTGACATTACCTATATTTCAAGTTTCTTGACATCCCTGACACTTTCCCTGCAGTACCTATAAAATGGCTTATTCCAACCCTTCAGGATGTTGTTGGACTCCAGTTCAGCCTCAGCCAGCATGGCTAGGTCCTACTAGCCATGCTCAAATGCGCTCTCGCTCTCTCACTCACACACAGGACACACAATGCCCCTCTGAGTGTCTATGTAGATCAACTGAGGAGGGGGCTTCCAGCTCTTGATGGGAGGGGAGCTGATGGCAGGAGAGGAGACGATTTGCATCCCCAATAGGGGTCTGGGCTGCATGAAGATGCTCTCTAGTCCCCTTGCCCCAGCACCACATCTGCATTCTTTTAGCTACTCTCAAAATCAGTGGGGTCTGATTTGGGAAGCCAGGTCATATCCCTGAGCTGGGGATTAGCCATTTCTGGGTTAGAAGATCACACAAGTGTACTCACTGGCACATTATCAAGGGGGCCTAAGTGATATTTTCCATGTGTGGATGGGTCTCCTGTGTGTGTGTGTGTGTGTGTGTGTGTGTGTCCCATTTCCATTTTGTAGTCATGGAGGCAGTACAAACCACCTCTCAACTGGTTAACAGAGAATTAACGAAAGCAGTGGGAAGGATAAATCTGGCAGTGCTATTGCCAATGTAAGCCTTCCAACGGTCTCCCTAATGTAACCTTCCCTTGCTCTGTCCTCCAAATAAACACTCAGACCAGCTCATTTCGGTCAAGTCTTCTCCTCCAAGCTTATTCTCAATTCCAGAGGGTTCTTTAAAAAACAAATCACTGCATTTTATTGCAACAAGTCTCAGACTCAAAGTCTCAGACTTAAAGAAAATAAATAAATTTCTCACTCGAAACAAGAGAGTGTGGATTTTCCAAAATACACCCACGCACGGGAAGTCTGGCTGTGGTGATACCAGGAAATAGAACAAACTGAAGGCTTGAATACAAAGCCAATAAGTTTGTTCTTCTGTCTCTTGGCCGTTGATTGAGGAAAAGAGATACAGATCACATCTGATGCCTAGGACTTTTTCCAATCATCATTCATACATGTATCACCTACACACCCACACATTTTCCCCAGTGGCTTTTAATATATGAGAAATAACAGCTATTATATAACACATCATGTTCTCTTTGAAATTCATTGCACTTTTTTTCTTACCAAAAAAAACCCTTCAAATAATTTTGATACTGCAGAAGAATTTTAAAATAGATCTGACTACAGTATCTTAATGTTAACAGGTACTTTTCTATGCAGAGTGGGTGATAGAGAGATTGTGACTAATACGCACCCAGAAAAATAAGAAGGCCCTTATGCCATATTTTGGTTAGAAGAAACCTTCTCACAGCAAAAGATGGTCCAGAAGCAAAGGTGTGCTGTATACAACAGAATCCCCGATAACTGCACCTAGCTTCTTTATTCACCCTCACTCAGGACTCAGCTAGACTGGTAAAGAAAAAGCCATTTATATGTGCTGTATGTGTGATATAACATTGTGCCACCAGATGGCAATGTGGAGACCCATTTTTCTCTACCTGTTTTCCTTGTTTAAATGTACAACGTTTTAAACTAAAACACTTCTTTGATGTGTCTAGATCCAGCCTCAGTGTGTTTCCCATAAGGTCTTGGCCTGGCCTCATTTTAATTCTGACAGTTAACTGGGCTGGGATTTAGGAGTCTGTGGTCTAAAAAATAAATAAATAAACAAAACAGAGAATTTGCTCAAGACTCCAAGAGAAAGATGCATCTGTTTTTATTTCTCTCTGTTTCTCATTTTTCCAATCTTAAGTTCTGTTCAGTTCTGCATCAGTTTTGGTTTGCTTTTTTAAAATAAAAAAAAGTTCTCACAAATATTCATCAGGAATTTATTGCATATTTTCTCTACATCTATGTATACACATTTTGCAAGCAATTTCCCCTAATGCAATACAGTTATTTTCACAAATAGATACATTGCTCAGCTCAGTCTTGCTCACAAGTATTTAAGCACACGAGAACATAAGAAGAGGCCTCCTGGATCAGGCCAAAAAGCCATCTAGTTCAGCATCCTGGCATCACAGTGCCCAGCCAGATGCCCATGGGAAGGATGCAGGACTTGAGTGGAACTTGGCCTCCTCCAAAACATGTGCTCAGAAGCATACTGCCTCAAGCAGTAGAGACAGAACTTAGCCATTGCAGCTTGTGGCCATGGATAGGCTTATCCACCATGAATCTCTTTAATCCTCTTTTCAAGCCATCTAAACTGGTGGCCCTCGCTGTCTCCTGTGGGAGCAGAGCTCCTATCACATATCGCAATTAGACAAACTGCTAGAGAACAGTTTGGAGACATTCTGCGACAATTGCTTCAACTGCTGAAGCTTCCGCCTGTTGTCTGAAGATGGTATGTTCGCTCCATGCATGCCAACATGCTGGGAAAGCACATTTGGCATATTTGTGACTGTGACAATAAACAAATATGTCCCTCACAACTGACACATTTGTAGTTTGTTCTTTGCTATTTATACCTCAGGAGAAAACCTTTCCTCCTGGTAAATTTCATCTTCTTATACAGAGCTTTCTCTGCAAAGAGAATCGTTTTAAAGTTCAGAAACCCAGTTTAAGCTGGCGTGAAATCTCTTGTAAAATCACCTCTCCGCTTGCATGAAAAACTAAATGTCCTAAGAGGTCGGGAGTGCCCTTTCCATGGAGCAATGTGAAACAGTCGCTTCAGGCAGCAGATTCAAGGAGTCACTCTTTCCCCCCTGTCTCTAGCCTCTTGTTTCTATGTTTAAAATGAGCTAATTCTGCCCTAGAGAAGACATCCCATTGTGAATTTTTTTGCATCAAGGGGTGAAAATGTCTTCTTGCTATTGCTATTATCACCTGCAGTGGCTGCAACCTATGCACTCTTTCTGGGAAGTAAGCCCCAGTGAATACAATAAACATGTACAATACTGCACTGTTCATTATTTTTTATTGTTGCATTAGCGTTTAATAGTGTATATTTCTGCCCTGATAAGGAATAATAATAATAATAATAATAATAATAATAATAATAATAATACACCATAAAATGTTGCCTTGTCCCTTATCTACCAAACCAATCGATGCTTTCTGCAGGAGAGGGCAACCTGCAGATACCATTTTACCAGGAGGGACCATTCCAAGCAATCTCACAACTTGGCCTTTACTGTGGTGGCTCCCACCCTATGGACCGCATTCCCATTACGTATCAAGCAGGTGCCATCTTTACAGTCTTTTCACTGTCTGCTTACCACTTTTCCAACAAACTTTCTAAATAGCATAGCTTTTTTTATTCCTGTGGCTTCTGCATATATTTGAAATTGTTTTAATTGTTCTTTTCCATGCAGTTGTTTTGTATACCGTTTTTATTGCGAAATCGCTCTGAGATGCTTCAACGGAAGCAATTCATAAATGAATGAATGAAAATAATATGAATCATAGTAATACCGGCACAGCTGAATCAAGTTGTTCTAGAACCCCCATTTCTCATAAATGCCAATATGCCAGTGAAAAAATGCAGGGTAAGTTAACTCTACAATGTTATCACTGCCCCGCCATGTGGAGACCATTCCCCCCCCCAATGGCATCCCAATGGCAAATGTCTGACCTAACTCTGCGTTAGCATCACTTTGATTTATGTGAACATCTAATTATCTCAACATTGCCGATGTTCTCCATCCTTCCCCCATCCTTCATTCAGATACATGAGGTTGATTGCATACTCTGCATTAATCAAAATAGTTTTGAACAAAGCAGGCTTAGAATTCTAAACAGCACATCATGCTGTTAGCTTCAGGCTTGTCTCCCTTGTTCAGGGTTCCACACACCAGCCTCGTATTGATTTTTCTGCATCTTTTGTTGGGAGCACAGCAGAATTTGCCATTTCCAGCCCTAAGTAAGCTTCTTCAAGAAATCAATAGACCTGAAAGAAATAGGTGAGAGGAGTGCACCTTGGGCACTACAGCAACCTAAATAATAGATTGATGACTTGAAAAGTGTTAAAAGGCTTACAGAATGAGAAAGGAGTCAAGAAACAGAAATCTGAACATCGAGTCAAAAAGATGATTCGCAGGGGTTAGCATTCAAAATACTACTGGACCCCATTTGGCATTCATAATGGCAAAGGATGAGCTAAAGGAAATTAAGTGCCTTGCTCACAGAACACCTCTTATGCCCATAGAAGGGTCTGTGTAAATTTTCATATTGTGATAAGGAACACTAGGACTATCCACATGAAAACAGCAGGTACAGATGTAAAGGAATAAGATTGCTATTACTGTTTGATACCACTTTCTTGGAACTCCTAAATGCAAAACATTTGTGGTGCCTCAGATGCCCTCACTTAAGCATGCCATCTGTAAATATGATCCCTATATGGCTGTCCCATCAACATCCAATTCTGCTGCTCCAATACAACGAAGTTCAAAGTAACTAGGAACTGTGTAACACAGCAGGCAGAGCACAGCCATCAAGGTTTGTAGCCCACTGAGAGCCTTATCCTGCATAAATTTGTAGAATCCTCTTTTAAAGCCATCCAAGTTGGTGCCTGTCACGGGATGGTTTTGTATCGATGGATTATCTTTATTCTGTTGCTGACTTTGGAGGAAGGTGCTGGGTATCAATTTAATTAATTAATTAATGCCCTTGAAATCTAGTGAGGGGGTCACCATTATCATCCCGTTCTTATAAGCTGCCCAGACCCTCACAGTGATTTGCTTTCAAACCGGTGCGTGACCAACCATTGACTGAAAATGATCTTATTAATGCACTGCGCAGCTAATGTTAAGCCAACTTGCAGTTTTCTGCTGGTGCAGATGCCCCCTTGAGGATCAGATGTTCAGACAGAGTGAGCTGGCACTACGTCAGCAAAATCAGCTGAGGGTCTGGCTCTGAGTTGTTCAACCAAGGGCTGGTGAGGAAAATTAAACTTCATGCACCATTGACACTGCGCCTTTAGCAATATTTCATGGTAGGGCTTTTACTTCTTTTGATCATTTATTTTGTTGCTGGAGTCTGCAGTGCTAAAGGCAGCCCATTCCTTCTTATTAAAAGAGCAATCTATCTGAAGAAGGTAAAAAGCAGAGCGGCTTCATTATTATTTAATTGGGAGAGCAAAGGTTAACTAACAGCGGGAGATTCTTTGTTTCTGCTTTGTGACCTGAGCAGCTATACATATATATAATGGAAGAACTTGTGCATGGGACGTCCTCGTAGTTAAGATTAAGTAGCAAATGCTGGGATCCAGAACGGTGCCTCTGCTGATCCTTAGAACTATGGAAATATTGGAAATCTTCCCTTTTGACTTCCTAAATCATCCATTAGGCTCATACTATGTTATTTCCATTTTATGAGGTGACATTCCAACCATCTGCTGGCTGTCAGTTCTACTGTATCTGCAGCTCCACACCTTCATAACAAAAAAGCAGTCTACTTACCACTCCAAGCAGCATTCAGTTTCTCTGTCTCTCGTTACCTGTTTTCATAGGTCTAAACTGAGGAGAGAGCCAGGCCAGCTCCAGGTTAGTCAAGAGATGGACAAATCTGCCAGTTTAAGTTCTCCAAGTTTCCTATTTTTCCCCAATCTAAAATAAAATTATCCACATTTCTGCAACAATTCACAATCCTCCTAAAAATTTGCCAGCATTTTTTGCGTGATTTCCCCCTAATATACATTTTTGTATGCAGCTTGGGCTAATATAAACATTTTTTGCAAGCAGTTTCCCCTAAAACAATGTGTTTTTAGAAATACATTTTTTAATGGAAATGTGCATTTTGTGCACACTTTGTCCTACTATATGCATTTTGTACACATTAGTTGACTGGAGAAGTGCACTGGAAAAGTCAAATAAGTACGCTCACCATTTTTGTTGGGCGGCATTGGCCCCTGCAGTGATCCAACTGGGGGGGGTGGAGATTGACACCACCCCTTGTGCCGTCCTGGCCACATCACCCAGGGGTGGCCCCGCTGACCAATCAGTACCAATAGGGGGGTGGCCGCATGAAATTTAAACTGTGACGCAGCCAGGGGGTCCCCAGGGGTCGCCCTTCACTGGATCTAGGTTGACCTTTAAATGCAAACTGAATCACATTTCTACCTCCCTTCCATGACCTTGGTGGGTAGGTGTGACTTGGGGCAGGGCAGGTGTTTATTTGTTTTTAGCCAACCTCACTATAGTAGAAGCATCAAAGTAGGAGGGGCAGTGCAGTAGAATTGTTGTTTAAAATGTTGGCTGCAGCCAACCTCAACCTAGATTCCAGAATGAGGTGAAGGGGAAACAGCATCTGCCTGGAATGGAGAAGAGTGCCAGGCCCTGACATCTGTAGCAACAATTATGGTTTGGCAAGATGCCTGATGGCGCCAAATTCTGAAGCCATAGCAGCAGGCTGCTTATGGGTATGTTTTTGGCACTGAACATTGCAAACAGTGGGTTGCCTCCAGGTAAATCTTCCACAGAGTAGACCCATGGGAATGAATGGGCCCAAATTAGTCATGACCATTGCTTTCAATGGGTCTGCTTTGAATAGGGCTAACACTGGCTACAATTTAGTGAATCACATTAGGGGCTGGAATGGATGCTAGCAGAACACAGCATTTCATTTGCCGAATCTTTGGGACAGGCAGAATACTTACTGTAGAGAGGCAGAATGAATGTGGGCTGCAACATTTGTTCCATTATATTACATTGCAATTCCTTTGGATGGATGAATATGTCAAGTGAGCGAGTGGAAGAGTTTGTACAGTTAAGGCCAGTGTGCATGGAATCACATCACCCAACATTTTAATGTGTTTTTCTGAAAAGCAGCTGCACAGGTTCCAAATGGCACTTTTGGAAGAGGGAACCCTTTAAAACCCTTTCCTTCTTCTTTGGCGGTCGCTCGTAGCCAAGTAAGTTTGTCTCACCATTTCTCTGAGCTAAATCCATTCCAAGAGTTAGCTGCGTGGGGGCGAGGAGGGGAAACAGATTTCACCTGATTTTCCCCTTCCTCCTCTTTGGACAAACCTTGGGGAAGAAGCTTCAGATCAGGAAAGCATCACACAGTGAGGGCGACCAGAACCACAGCTATGGTCCAGTTTGGAGTTGCAAGCCCCTGCAGCCACATTTAAGTAAAAAAATCAAAATCAAAGAGATTAGATAATAGATCTGTCACATCACATATAGTTTGGTCCTGGGAGTGTGTGCTAAGTTGCAAGCAGAACTCATTAGTCCCTGGTCAAAGCTTGTTAGTGTAAGTGAAAAGGAAGAACATGATGTTTAGATGGCTGATCTTACAAAATGCAGGGGTGGGGAACCTTTGCAGCCTAAGGGCCACATTCCCTTCTGGGCCACCTTCCAGGGGCCATGTGCCCATGGTGAGGTAAAACTAGGTGGAACAATTAATGGGATTTTTTGCCATTGAAGTGTAAGCTAGTTTCTACACACACTCTCCTTTCTATTCTCAGTCCAAGCAAGGGCCTGTTCAAGGGCACATTCCACCCAAGTAAATATACTCAAGATCGATGAGGGGTGTGTCCTGGGAAGAGAGGGTGTAGCCAGAGTGCAATCCCAAGGGCCAGACAGAGGGCCACACATGGCACCCAGGCCTGAGGTTCCCCAGTCCTGCTACCACAGCTACAGAGTGTGTGAAGGAGCTATAGAAATCTCTTTAGAACAGGGGAGAGGAAAGTCCTGCCCTGGTACCCATGAAAGGTAACCCATTGGGGGTGGGATACGCTGCTGTGGTCGATATTAAATATTGGACTTCTCAGACTGGACTTGTGTGTTCTCCTGGACCCAGAAGACTGGATTGCCCTTTCCTCAGTCTTCTCTGGAGACAAAGCAAGCAACGCAGCTTTGCCATCAATAATCCAGGATGAAGGACAAGGTAAATGGGCTTCAGTTCTGTTATGAGAAGGGACCTTCCCTATATCTGAATGTCATCCAAGAGCTGGCGAAGCTGAGGCCAACATTATCACCAACAGAATTATGTGGATGGGAATGGTGGCACTCTAGAATGAGGCTGTAAGTAGGATGAATTGTCACCTATCCCCTTTGTTGACAACTTTACGGTGACAGCTAAATACTCATTTGTCCTTTGGGGCCTTTGGGAGATAAGACCCCTGGAGGCCAACAATAAATATTTTCTTTGTGCTATTCTAGAACTATCTATAGTTGTGAAGTATTTGTTTTGAAGATTTCAAAAAAATATTCTGTGCTATGTTGCATTGTATTTGGTAGCTTTTGAAAAATACCCTGACATCATATGGGATGAAGGGTGGGACAAAAATGAAATGAAATGAATGAATGAATGATGAATCAAAACTCTCACCCAGTGAATGATTTCCCAACCTTTCTTTTACAAAGTCACTGAATGGAGAATAAAAATCAGTAATTCCAGAGTCCTATCAATGACTGCTGTAAATCACGTTGACTGATTAATTGGCTCCCTGTGAGATCAAAGATGCCACATGATTTCAGTTTCCTAAATTTTAGCTCCTTGCAGTAGATTGAATTTGTTTTCTAGCATCATTCCTAGCACTTGGTGGCTTTATAGGGAAGAACAATGCACATTTTGTTTAGAATACCCAACGATCTAGAGCAGATGTGGACTACTTGATCTCATCTCAAGGAGAATTTTGACATGAACTGGTAGGGAGGGCTGGCTTGGCAGTGTCATTTGTTCCAGTGAAGCTAACAGTGAGGAAGGGGTGCAGTACTCTTTATAACTATTCAGAAGTCTCATTGGGTTCAATGGTAAGTAGGTGTAGGACTGCAGCCTAATTTTAGCAATGCAATGAGTTGTCCTGATGCAAGTATTGGATGCTTCACTGAAGCTTAGCCACTGTCATGGGAGGATAAAGATGTCACAGTTCAGCGAAAGTGGCTGCGAGAGTGGAGGCAAAGATCTAAGGAATAATTTTGAGCCCCAAACTGCACTGTCAGGGACTCTGGGTCTGAACCAGCCACCTCATGACCTGAGGTTGCAGCTTCATCTAGTGAGCTACGTGAGACTGTGTTCAGGGTTGTGTGCCTCTTCCGGCAAAGAATGGAATAACTCATTTATTTTATTCAATTTATGAGTCACCTAAGAAAGAATATAGAATAGGTTGTACATCAACATCAGCAAACTGCAATCTTCCTCCAGTTTCAATTTGGTTTGGGAGTTTATCGGTTGGTTGGTTGGTTGGTTGGTTGGTTGGTGGGTGGGTGAGGTTGTTTTTCCATTTACTTTGTTTCTCTTTCCACACTATGTTAACTTGAATGGAAATACTTCTGCAGACTCTTTGCCTGTCTAGCTAGTGACTGCTTTACAATGTAAAGCCATCAGTTCTATTCATTACTGGAACGTGAGGAGTAGAAGGCTGAGAATCTGAGGCCTGAGCCACTTGACAGAGAGTTAGAAAGTCAGTGTTGTTCATTTTCAGGCTTCCGATAGAAACCACTAGAGACGAGAGCCCTTTTAAAGCATTTGCGTTAAAACAAGCCATAAGTGCTTAAAAAGCTTTCCTCAAGGTAAATGCATCTTGCTGCTGCTTCCATTCTCTGTATAACACACTATTCTTTCTCATGAGGACTCTTTAGGGGTGAGGTCTGGAATTGTTGAAAGGGTGTAGTTTAGTGTTGATATGCTTGCATTGTGTGGTATTGCTAGTGAATAGTAACGCATCTCAATCCCAGGTCTTGCTTCCATTAGCTCTGGGTCTTGAGAGGTAAGAAGTAATGGGTTTTCCCTGTCTGCCTTTCAGGACTTCATGAAGCTGATCACAGGCAATTAATACAAAGTTTCTTAGATTCTGCCCCTTGATAGTGGCTTTCACCTGAGGACAGAATGCCATCTGCTTTAAGCAGGGTCAGACATGTGCGTAGGGCAGAGGGCAGTAGCAGTCGGGGGATAAGGCAGTGTGGGGTTGCACTCCTTACCTGGCTTCCCAGCCCCAGGCAGGCTGCCAGTTACTGAGGAGGAGAGAAGGTCAGGTGCAGGTGTAGGGCGGAACCAAGCCAGTGCCTCCTGCCACCGAGTTTGCACTGTGCCAACCTCCCTCTCCCTTATGGTAGCCAGCAGCAACCTTAGTGTTGGGAGTCAGTTAAGCAGCACAGCCCCACAGACCACTACTGGCAGAAGGTGAGTTCATTGATGCCCACATCAATTGATGTACATTAAGAAAAACAGCAATGGTTTACTCAACAATCTTCTAGTTCCAACAGTGTTCACCATACCTCCTGGCCACAGGTTTTGGAGAAACAAAGGGAAGAGTGGTAGAGCAGGTCCATTAGATGCAAATGGTCCCTGGTTCAGTTCTTGTACTTCTTATATGCCAAAATGACTTCTAAGCGCATATAACAATAAAATCAATTATAAAATTCATACGTAATTAAAACACACAATATTTCTCCCAGAGCATTAAAGCATCCTTAATTAAAATGTACAATAAAACAAGGCAGCTGAAAAGCATGAGAAAGCAGTTAAAAATAGTTGAAACAGTAAGATGAGAAGTTCAAGTTCGGGGAATTGCTTGCTTAAACAGGTGTATCTCCAGGAGCCAGCAGAATGCCAGTACTGATGGGATTTAGCTTCAGTTTGTTGACCCTCATCCACTCCACCATTGCTTCCAGGCACCAGTTCATTTTATGCACAGCCTGCCTGACTCAGATCTAACAGAAAAGTAGAACTTAGAGTCATCAGCAGATTGTGTCCCAAACCTCCTCATGATTGCTCCCCATAGCTTCATATGGATGTTGAATAGCACTGGAGTTAAATAGCATGTAGGGCCAGGAAAACATTCCTGTCTGAAACCCAGAAGAGCCACTGCTAGTCAGTGTCAGCAATTCTGTAGGGATGGTAGACAATACTGACTTGGTAGAAGGCGGCTTTCTTTGCATTCAATAACTAGTAAACCATTTCCAAAATACTATCCTTGGTTTATCATCTTCATAAACATACTTTGTGACTGAGCATCTTCTGTAGCTTCACATCCACAGAGGGCATGGAGAGTAGTACTGTATAGATTCGTGCTTATTTGGGCTTCTCCAAAGGAGCAAGATGTGGTAAGCAACTGAATTTGTTGCTGCAGGTCATTACCGGCCTGTGCTTTCATTGCAAAACTTCTTAAGTGCAATATCTTGCCTGCTTTGAGAACATTGCGTCTTTTTTACATAATTTATTTGGGGGGTGGGGATAGAGGGTATTTTTGCAAACATGGAATCTTCTTTACGCTTTTTTTAAAAAAAATCACATATGGTGAAATAGATGCTCTTGTGACATAACCCATTCACTCCAACTTCCTGCCACTGAATGGCTTCTCACAAGAGCAAGAGAAATCCTGTGACCACAGTTGATAAAGAGGCCAATCAATAACACCAGTCAGCTTTCTTGGACTTGCAGTTTATAAGATTTCTCTTTTAAAAGCCCAGGTGGGCTCAGATTTAAGCTTACCCTATCATTTTTTCCATCTTCCATCTGTTCTTACAGATATAAGAAGTATTTTATGATAACCATCCAGGCATGCAGAGCCTTTATACTGCCTTTAACTGCAGTACTGAACAAAGAAGATGGTGGTGCTTCAGCGAACTCAGCATGCTAGACACAGAAAGTCAAACAGAGTCCTGAGGCACTCCTCCATTTCCCCAATCCACTTTTTACAGCACTGAAAAAGAAGCACTAAGCATCAATGGTCTTTTTAAATACACCCCTCCAAGCCATAGCCATCCTTACAGGGAACTTCCATATGACAATTTGCTTTGGATTTGGTGTCACATATAGTATGTGTAATAGTTCTAGGGGTTGCTCGTGCGTAAGCCGGTGCAAACACCCAGCTGGGTTGCCTGAGTGAACCTTTTCTGTCCGGACAGCCACTCACCCATGGCTGTCTCAATCGCTGGCAGAATCCGTCAGTGGGCGTTTCTTAAACTTCTTCCAGCAACGAAGCTTTTTGACGCCTAGTCTTCTCCTACTCTCTCTGCGCGAAAGCCTTCTGCGCAAGGAGGGCGTAGGCAGCAGAGGACCTCTACTCTCCCCGCTGGTCCCCGGCAAGGAGTCATGGGACCGCCTTGCCGCTTCCCCCATCTGCCCCCCTTCTCCACTGGTGCTACGCTGATTCTCTTCCTCAGAAGATGGGCTGCCTCTCCCAATCCCGGGACGCTCTCCGGAATCCCTCTGGATTTTGCTCTCTCCCTCCGGCACTGATGGCAGTTCCCTGACAGTATGTATACAGGTTTTGCACTTCAAATCACACTGATGGTCCATGACAGCAGATGCTTCCATGCAACAGTTTGCAATGGATTTGAGCTTTGTGCAGCATCCACATGACATCACCCTCATCAAAATACTGTTCCATATCCCCCCCCCCCATTTAATTCCTATTTACCAATTTATCTCCATGTTACTTGGCATATTTTCTATGAAAAGGCTGAATCCTGAATTAAATGGTAAAATAATATGGGATACCATTTTGAGGAGGACAATGTCATGTTGGAAACCATGCAGGAGTAGTTCCAAGTCCAAAAGAAACTGTTGTGTGGAAGCATCCTCCACTGACCCATCATCGTGGTTTGGTGCCACCTGAAACTGTCACTATCCCTAATAAAAATCTTCCTCTGTCAATTTTTTCCAGGTTGCTTTATATATGATGAGCGCAGATAATCATTGTGGTCCATGGGGGGGGGGCAACTTCTCTCCCTCCCAGTACGTAGCAGCTGCATGCAGTGTTAAGAAGCTGGGAGAGCAAGGCAGGTCCACCCAGCTGCCATTAAACAATACTTTTATTGGGACCAAGCAAAATGTCACAAAATAGTGGTGGTCTCCATAATTGCTCCTCAGGCAAGCAGGGAGTGGGAAAATGAAGAAAAATAAAGCGGGGGGGATACAAAAATTAGTCTGGATGCTGCAGCCATAAGATCAACTTTTACCCTCAGTTACAAGATGGGTATTGCAAACTGAATAAAGCTCAAATTACCCACCTGGTATTCCAGCATAAAGAAGCAATGGCTGCTCCAATTATGAAATCAAAGCCACATTGTTACTCAGACCTACTCTATGCCTTAAGTGAAACATAGGTCCCTGGTTAGGCAGAGAGCAAAAACTTTTATTTATTTACTTATTTCATAAGATTGATACACTGCTTGATTGTAAACAAAAAATAAAAAAACCCCAAAACCTCAAAGTGGTGTACAAAAAAACCCACGCTCTGTAACATCAGGGAAAAATACAAGAGTTGAAATACTAAAACAGATTAAAATTCACACCAGCCTTTCTAAGCATCTGGGTAGGACCAACTGTTGTTGTTTTTAATAAAAGCTGTATTTTACAAAACTTCTAGTTTTTACTATATTTCATGTGGGGGGGGGGTTAAAAAAATGGGAGAATAGCCATGACGTCTTCTTTGTCCCAGCACCCCTGGGTGCATCCTGCAATCTGTCTTGCACCTAGCGATGCTAATCCAATTATGTCTGCACAACTTCCTCTGTGTTCCATTTTTAAGACTGTTTATATAAACGACAAAGCTTCAAGCAAACGACACCTTGCCCAGCTTTTTCTTCCCGGCTCCGTTCCCTCGTTTATTTCCAGAGAACTCGAAAGCTTCCTCAGGATTGGGATGTTTCGGTTCGTTCTAATAAAGACATTATCATACCATGACTTTGAGGGGTGTGGGGTTTTTTTTAGTGAAAGCTGGCTCTCAGGCAGCAGAATTGAACATTTAAGGACACAAGCCTTTACGGAAGGTCAATTCCATTCATACACTAACTGGGGGGGGGGGTGGATTGCCGGCTGGGCCCACTCCAACTTTCCAAACCCCACTAGCCTTTCCCCCTTGATGCCCATTTATGTGGTGATGTGACTGAAAACAGAAGCCTGCACACATACGCACATCTGTCCACAAAGAGGCTCCCCTTTTTGGACACTTTGCAGCTGTCAGGACAGAAACACCACACTCTTGCTTCATGGGCAAGAGCAACCATAGTAGTCTTTCCCCCCCTCTAAAGGTGGAAGCAACCTTCTGAATATGGCTATATCATACATATCTTTTTGTATTTGAATGAATGGATTTCATTTACCTTAGTGAAAAGAAAAATGCACCAGGTATTATTTTTACAGTTTAGCTTATCATATTCCCAGCTGGGTTTATGATTCACAGACAGAACTGTTAATCTCTAATCCTCATCTCTAACCTTGTTGCTCTGATTGGAGAATCATGATGTGCAGCCAACTCCTAAGCAGGGAGGTTGAGCAGAGTTAAATGCCATATTTCTTTCATCAGCAATGTAAAATACCTTCGGAGCTACTGCGGAAGATCTGTCAATATAAGAGTAGGTTTCTTGTTTTAAAAAAATCCATCAAAATAATGGCTGTTCTTTCCTTTTTCTATTTCACATTTTGAGAGGGTTTGAGTGGCACCTCTGGGACAAGTTATAAACTCTTCTTAGGGAAGAGCATTTGTATTCCAGGGATGCCCTCTACTTGGCCACAGAACAGCATCACAATAATAGTGGTGTGTCAAAATACGTCCAGCCCAAAATTAGGGGGAACAGTGTTATTTTACAAACATTGCCAATGGAAATGCACATTCAGAACTATAGAGAAAGTAATGCAGAGCAACAGAATACCATCCAGGTGAGGAGGTAACCCATCTGTGATGCGTTACATTTAATGGGATGTTCCTTTGACTGTGTATTTGGATGTGACAGGGGGCCACAGGTGGTTCCAGTTCTGCTGGGCAGCACAAGGAGGAAATGAGGTTGCTTCTTGACCACCACTCATTCAGAATATGGAAAATGGAAGTGGCTTTGTCTGTCCACAATGATGCTGCCGCATTTCAATGTGGTTTGTGATGTCATGTGATTCCTGATGATCTAGGATAACCTTGTGAAACTCAGGACAGACAGAAAGAAGTACTTCTTCACATGGTGCATAGCTAAAATATGGAATTTGCCACCACGGTGATTTGTCACCAACATGGATGGCTTTAAAGGGGGGAATTAGACAAAGGACAAGGCCATCAATGGCTACTGGTCATGATTTCTGTGTACCAACTTCAGTATAAACACCAGTTGCTGAAGAACACAGGTGGAGTGAGTGCTTCTGCACTCATGTCCTGCTGGAGGGCTTCTTGTGGACTTCTGGTTGGCCACTGTGAGTATGGAGTGCCTTTAGTGTGATCCAGCAAGGCTCTTCTTAAGTTCTTAAGACCCTTTGGGTTAAATACAATTGTGTCAAAGCATCAGAAAATCAGGGAAACAAGAGCTGTAAATAGGCACAAAAACGAATAAAAGAGTGGAAGATAGGGGGTTTACCACCAGCATGACCATAAAATGGCTACTTTTTCATTGAAATACAAACCTCATGAAAATGCAACTATAGTTTAAGGTAAAGTGGCAACATCATAGAAACTTGCCAGTGACATTCCTACTGAAACATCCATGGATTCCAAAAATATACTCCAGAATGGAAAATTGTAAACTGAAACACATTCATGATTTTTTTGGTTTTTGGTTTGTTTGTTTGTTTGTTTGTTTGTTTGCATATCTGTCAGTTATTCAAGAGACTACCCAAAATTTGGCTCTGATGGTTACAAAGAAAATGCAAAGACCCTAAAAATAAATACATAAGTTATTTTCTGAACTGAAATACGATGATGTAAAATCACCACTAGCTTATGATTTCAATTCCATCACAAGTGAACCCATATTCACCCTATCATTTGTACCGACTCCATGCAGTCCTGAAAAAACTCCCACACAGTGTGTGTGTGTGTGTGTGTGTGTGTGCCCTGAATGTTGCTCTCTTTTTTGTTCACTTGATTGTTTTATTACTATTTGTTGTTCTTTCCCCCCTGCCTGCTGTGTATTGCTCCAAAACTGGGACAAGAGTTCCACAGCCCCACTGGCAGAGTGCATCATTAAAAATATATAGTCTGTGTATTTAAACCAGGGGAAAGGATGGCTTCTGGCAATATTAGTGGCCTGGTTTCAGTTCTCTAAATGAATAAAAGCAACCATGAGAAAAACCTATGCTCTCCTTTGTCAGCATCAGGACAGGAGACTCCAGTAAATATGGGAATGATCTGGTCTTGTATCTTAAGCAGCACCTTTGCACAGGGATCTAATTCTCTCCTACATATCCAGCTTTTTTTTCCCCAGCTCTTGCCATGTGTCTTCTCATTCTTGTATCAGGGCCTTTCCTCACACACAGTGGATTGCCTTTGCAAAGTCATGAAGGGACCTTTGCAGTCTAAGATGGCCACTTACACAACAGCATGAATTTTGCATACGCTAATCCCTATGTGTAGAAACACATTTTTAAATGATTATAATTTAAGTAGATGTTATTGTAATTATTAATTATTAAATTCCTATGCCGCCCTTCATCCAAGGATCACTGGTCAGAAATGCTGTATATCTCTCTATGGTGGGGAAGATTGTTTGTACCGGTTATCACAAGGCAAACTGTTGATGGGCTCCTACTCTCCCTTCCTAGGCTTCTTTCCTTCTCTCTAAACTCTTGGACCAGTCAGCCTTTCAAATACAGGATGCCTCAAAACAGGGATCACATCCACTCTGAAACAGTAGGACACATGGACATCCTCCTTTGGAGTTTCTGCAGCATGGCTCCCTCTTGGGCTAATGTCAGGAAAGCCCTTGAGAGGAGACTGCACTATAGCTTCTTCCCAGACAAGCATTGCCCTTGTGTCTAAGAGGGTTGGTACTGAATGGGGCCCAGGAAGGAGCCTTCAGTCATGTTCTTGCCACATAATTTTTAGGGTGAGAATCCCTCTAAAAAGTAAGCACTCAATTCCCACAAAAGTTCAAGAAAATATGTATTTCTGCAGTTGGGAGACGTTTGCCTTTCAGCTCTACCTTCTTAGTTCATTCCCCCCTTTCCTTATTCAGTTAAAGCAGGTGAAAAATCAGCTTTTAAAAGGATGGCTTTACTCTTCCTAACAGTTTCAAGTTAAACAGCTCTTCCTTCCCTTATCAGGAACCACCACAAGGTCATTCTGGCAGCTGCTGTTAAGGATTTTGTCTGGCTTTTCCCTCCCTGCATTTCCATTCCGGGGAGGGTGGGGTGACGAGAGAGAGAGTTTCATCTATGGAATTTGTCGTTGTTTTACAGCTATCAAAAACACTGGATCACTTAGTAAAAAACAAAACAAAAAACAAAACTGATCTGATCTGACATCCTGAGTAAAGAGGCTTATTAATCCTGACCATTTTAAACAATGGTTAGGGAAAATCATAGTCTAGCCTCGTTACATTACATTTAAGCATGCTAAATATGCCCTCCAGTTTCCCTATGGCGAGGCTTAAACAAAGTGCATCATATTTGACTCTTAGGATGTTGTGTTTCATTTGTTTTTTAATCTAGGAAAATCACTGGGAACTGCACTACATATATTAAGTAACCTCTTCAGTTTATGTACCAAACTTGAATTTGTGGGCTGTAATTCACAAGGATTTCTCCCTGGTTTAAATGAAGACCTGAATAAACAGACAATGCATCATGATGATTTTTAAGAGTCGTTTTTAGAAAAAGCAGAGCTGGGGTTTGTGTGGAATAATTGCACCATAAACATGTTATTGGCTCTTTAATAAGTGCATATTTGGATCAGGCAATAAATATTTTTTATAGCGTCAAGGAAGGCAACATTAGAGCAAGGTGATAAAATTCATTATATGTTAAGAGAGAGGTTGAGAGGAAATAGCAAGATATGCAGAATCGTAAGATTGGCTAAGAACTGAGCAAATTGTGTCTAAATCATACGTTTACCCCCAGGCATGTCTAAGGATATAGGATGCAGTCACTTTGTTTAAGTTAAGGAGGGTTATGGTCTGGATGAATGACCACCTGGAAACCTCATGTATGCCGAAACATTAGAACAGCACTGCTGGGTCATGGTAAAGAATTATCTAGTTCAGCATCCTGTTCTTACAATGGCTAACCAGAAGCTGATGGGAAGCCCAACCGTAGGACTTGATTAAACCATGGCTCACCCCACGTAGGATTCACAGCAACTGGTACTGAGAAACATCCTTCCTCCAACAATGTAAGGAGAACATGGAAGATAATATGCTATTTATATCTATCACTAATAAATAATCTAAGGAGTCATCACAGCCTTGTTCAAGGGAATCTTCCACTTCCTACCTCATGAAGAAATTGTTCCGATCTCCAATTTATTACCTTCTCACTTTTAGCCACAAGATTAGAGAACGGTCCAAAAACAAGTTATTGACTTGTTTTCTTACATTTATATCCCATTGTTCTTTCGTCATGGAACCCAAGGTGCCATGCATGTTGTTCTCAGCGGGTTTCCCTGCCCATACCCAAACCTACTCAGCTTCAGCAAAGTGGTGGGCAATTTGGCAATTTTGGTTTTTCTCAGTTTTTTCATCATATTACAAAGAAGTGCAGAGAATAGGAACCACAAACTGCTCCAGTTTCTTGTTTTCTGCACATTCAAGTAACCTTTGAAGTCGCTACTGCTTCCATGAACTCTGATGCACAAGAATCACAAAAAAATCAACCAAAGAAGAGCATAACAATAATAATAAATATACAACAACTATAATAATTAGCAATCTATTATTATTATTATTATTATTATTATTATTATTATTATTATTCATACATTCATTCCACATAGATGTCCTCAAAGTGGCTCACAGTTAAGGCGCAGCAATAGAAGATTGCTAATTTCATGAGTGGGACCTTGCCTAGCTTAGCCCTAACTATTGCCCTCAAACTATCAGCTATTGACCTTGTGTGTTATCTTTCCTTTACAAAAGCTGACCCTGTTTCTCGAAAAAGATTGAACCAAAACACTGCATTTGACTCCAGTCACATATATTCACATGATGAAGGCTGAATCCAAGGTTTGTTGCCATTCTTCCACTTCCACTTGGAATCGCCTCCGCTTAACACAGCATCACCTGTCACAAGTGACGTCAAAGCTGGTTACTCACAGGCTGCTGTGCAGAATAGAAGAATGGCCAAGAGCCTTCTGGTCTTCATGGGAGGGGTGACAGTTTGGCCATGGCCCGTAAAATGGCATATCACCGCCAAGAAGCATTTCCTTCTCTGCTTTCTGGGAATGCAATAGCGCTGCCAGTCATAAAATTAACACTAACCATCCACCAAGTGACTCTTGCTATTTTTATCACTGTAGACTACATGTTAATGAAGCAAAATATATTTCACTTTTTTTTTTTTCCAAAAAAGAAAATAAATCAATTAGGCTCAACACAGCATATGCAGAAGCCCTCGAAACACATTGTGATTATGGTCAGAAAAATATTCAGCGGTGGTTTATACCAGCCTAACTTGCTGGATGACTCTTGACATCCGCTCCTGCTTCTGAGATTCAACTTTCTGTTTCTTCCTTAGCCCAAACAAGGAACCAAAACCAGCCCTTAAAATGAAGCTGTGGGAGAGATAAAGATTTTAGGTTTGGTTGGAAGGCAGCATTTAAAGAGGCAACCAGGCCAGGGAAGTTTCCCTCAAAACTCAGCTATGAGGCTGAAAAGTAAGCCAGGAAGGAGAAGAGAGAAAACCAAGTGCAGCCGAACCCCTTTTATTCTGTTTAAGCCAAAAGTCCTTCACTCCCTACCAGGAGTTTCATTTTTCTCCATTTCTCATTTTTACATTTTTACATTCAAATCTCCACATTTTGCAGCTTCATTTTTTAAAGAAAAATCCTCTTGAAAATTTATCAGCATTTCAGTGCAACTTTCTCCCAACACACACATTTTTCTGTGCAGCTTTGACTAATGTACTTGTTTCTACAAGCAATTTTCCCCAATATAATGTATTTCTGTGTGTAATATTTTCATTTTTATGTACTCTTTCCCCAAATATATGCAATTTTGTAAGCATCGTTTGGTTGAAGAAAATACCTGCAAATTTTGAATGGTGGTGGCATTTTGGAAAGTGCCAAGTTGACATATTCAGCTTTAAATATGGTACTGAAGCAAATTTCTCCTCCATCCCTACTCCCTACTCAGCTCTGCAATTGTTTCCCCCATCTCCAACATCCAGCACGATAAGAAATAAAGTAGAACTTAAGAAGAACTTGCTAGATCAGGCCAATGACCCATGTAGTCCAGCATCTTGTTCTCACAGTAGCCAACCAGATGCCTATGGGAAGCCCCAAAGCAGGGCTTAAGCATTCTCCCCCATGAGAACAGGCATTCAAAAGCATACTATCTCTAACAATTGAGGTAAAACATAGCCATCACAATTATATTTCTTCATTTCTTTATTCGTTGAATTTCTATCCTGCTGTTCATCATACAGCGGTGCTGGGTCACATAATAAAATCAATGCACGCTATACATATCTATCATATCACATGAATGAAACTAAATTCCCTATAAAATACCTAATTGTTGCTACAGCAGCATAACCAGTACTGGCTGCCCCTGCTCACAATCCCTCCCCACCAAAAGCCTGAGTAATGAGTTGAGTTTTCACTGGCACCTAAAACAGAGTAAAGAAAGTGCCAGTCACACTTGAGCTGGTGGGGGGAGAATTCCAAGACCAGGGTGCCACCACTGAGAAGGCCCTCTCTGAGGTAAGTGAGCAACATGCTTTACCTGGAGATGGTATAACAAGAAATACCTTGCCAACTGGTTTTAAAGCCCCGGCAGGATGGCACAGAGATAGGTGTTCCTTCAGATAATTGAATCCCAAGTCATTTAGTGACTTCTATGTCAATGTGGACACTTTGAATTGGGCTTTGTAGATTCTCTGGACTTGGTGTTGTGAGGTTCCTGCTGACTAAACCATTCCAATTTCTGGCAGCCATGTTCTGGACCTGCTGCAGTTACTGAACTGCAAATACTTGTCAAGGGCAGACCCATAAAGAGTGCTTGACAGTAATCTATTCTAGCCTATTGCTTGTTCGTTTTATTGATCAATTCCATTTATGAATCACTTCCCATAAAACATTTAATGGTAAAAACATTGGCAATAAAAACAGTTCTGTATATACAATATAAAACAATTCCAGGTACTATAGACAAACATTTTCAAATCCAATACAGAATGAAATAAAGGTCTTTGAGTGGTGCCCAAAAGATTAGGGATATAAGACCAAGCCCTGCTGAATCAGACCAATGGTCCATCATCCTGTTCTCACAGTGGCTAACCAGATGTCTATGGGCAGCCTGCCAGCAGGATTTGAGAGCAACTCAATGGTATGCAGAAGTATACTGCTTCTGAGAGTGGAGGTAGAACATGGCAAAGTTGCCATTGAGAGCTTTCTCCTTCGTAAGCATGTAGCCAGGTTCTTTCCCTTCATTAATGATTGAACTGGTGAACCAGCCAAAGCTCAAGAACTCTAAAAGCCAGCCAGGAAATCCCACTGCTGTGTTATTATTTCCACAATGTAATGTCAGATATGGGTGCCAGACAGGTATCCTATTGTATGGTCAAAAATTACTGACTGCAGCAGGGCTGTGCCAGAACAAACTTGGTGCGCTACGTTAGAGAGCAACCTCTTCTTCATGTGGGTATTTAGTATGAAATCTGGACAGAGCCTGCATGATCTAAACTCTCCATCTGTAGGCCCCATCTGATCAGGAACTGTGGAAAGCAAGGTCCTGCCGCACGTACAGAGCCTGTGCACAAACAGGTCATACATGCATGAGTTCTGTTCACAAGTTAATCTCAAGACACATAGGGAAAGAACTACAAATAGGGTCCAGCCCAAGATATTTTGCTGCCTGAGGCAGAATAGCAAATCCCCACCCAAGCCTGGCCAAGTAAACTGGCTCCTGAGGCAGAAAATCCTACAAGTGCATACCACCTCTGATACCGTATTTAATAGCCATCTAGCTAGTATTGCCTATAGTTAGGAGTAACAGGGAAAGGATGTTATTCACATTGTACACCGAAGTAAACTTGGGCTTGCAGGTAGGGGTGTGCAGGTAATCATGCTCTTGAAGAATCCCATACAGTACTGGCCAACCAGATGCCTGAGGAGCAAGAGGGCTCACTCAGGACCAGCCCTACCATTAGGCAAAATCAACTGCCTGATTTTGGGTGTCATTAAAGGGTAGCAAATGGTTATTGTTTTAATCTGTTATTAGTGTATTTTAACTGTCAGGGAAAGGCACTAAAGACATGAGAACATAACAAAAACTACTAGATCAGATGAAAGGTCTATATCAAGTCCATCAGTCTTTCCCAGCAACAGCCAACAAGATGGCTATGAGAAGTCCACATATACACAACAGCATTCTCCTACCCATGATCCCCAGTGACTGGTATTCGGAAGCACACTGTCTCTGATATGGAGTGAAATATATAGCCATCCTAACCAGTAGCCATGGGTAGCCTTATCCTCCATGGGCACGTCTAATCCCCTTTTAAAGCTACCTTCAGCTAGTGGTCATATTCACATGTTGTGATAGCAAACTTCTTAAGACTACAGCCTCCATGACGACAACAACAATGTTTTTGCAGGTTTCAACTAGTTCTCCCACTAACATCAAAGCAATGTTTCAAAGGACTCAAATATTCTTCAACAGCACTGATACTTCAGTGGATCACAGGTTAGCAGAAGTACACAGCACTTCTCAATCCAACTCCAACAAAAGAAGACTCTCAGGGGGAGGTCAGATTTGTCCATTGCTTGAGACACCTAAACTATACAACCAATCACTTATTCAGGATGCCCTCTATGATTATGAATCTTGGAATTACAAGATTGACCCACTGGAAGATGAAATTCAGCATCCATTTAATTGGCATTGCCAATCAGGTTCTGAAAAATGAAGCCATTCTTGGTTATTCTCCACCTCTGAGATATTACAGACCAGAAACCACAAAATGGGAGAAGTTTCCAAGCAAAGAGATGAAGCAGTGGCTGAATTATAAACACTGGTGATGGCATAAAAGTGTGGACAACTTAAATGACCACCTTAAAGGTTCTTTTGTGCTTACTCTTTTGCTTATAGATATAATTGCAATAATAAATAACTGTGGGAGAAGAAACCACAAACAACTCTTTCTGCCAAACCCATAGGGTTTCTTCTTATTTAGAACCTAGGAAATTGCCTTATAGCAGGTCAGATCAATGGTCCATGTAGCTCAGTATTGTCCATACTGACTGACAGAAGCTCTCCAAAATTTCAGGTAGGGGTCTCTCCCAGCCCTCCCTGGAAAAGCTGGGGACTGACCTTGGGACCTTGTGCATACAAAGTAGATCCTCTGCCACTTTTCTCACACCATTTCAAGGAGGATAGAAATCAGTCCAATCTGAATTCAAGTTTCCACGGGCACCAAACAAATAAACACTTCAATGGAATATATTCCAATCTGACGCCATCAGTTAAATGTCTCAATAGTTGTTGCAGCAAGAGGTTACAAAGGCGAAAAAGGAGGAAAGAGTTTGTTATTCTTATTAAAAACACAATGACAAATAAAACACAATGATTTATCTAATAAACGTAATGTAAATTGCTTTATTTGACCTTATGTTCACAAAATAATTTTTATTATATGTATGAAAGCAGCTTACAGGCAATAAGAATTATGAAAACATTCACAATACTTAAATAACACAGACCTGATTCAGGGTGTATATTTTCATTAGGCTTCTAATTGATCTCTCCCAGTCTTCTTTTGCTGACTACACTTCAGGATGAATGCTATAATAAAGAGGATGTTTCTGCAAAAGTTTGGGGTTTTGCTAACATTCTTACCCTTCCCCTCTCAAAAGGAACCCCCCAGATTATTCTCTTGGAATGTGTTTGTATATCAATGCTGGTGTCTGTTGGTGGGATTGGCATCATCATTGTTTTAAGTTTATATCTTCAAGGGAATGTCGCAGGAATTTTGGTTTCTACGTAGGTAGTCAAAAAGAAATATTGGGCAACTTGTGGGATAGTGGGGGATTTTGCTTCTCCATTCACTGTGTCGGCATCCAGAATAGGAATGAGGCACTATTTTCTACATGAGGGAAGCCAACCAAGACAGCTAAAATTTATATCGCAGTATCTCACTTCCGACATTCTGAATGGGTACAGTAGCAAATCGTGCAGCTTCAGATGACATCAATATTTATTTATCTCTTCATTTTTTATTACCAGTTTCATAAGAGCAAAGGAAACCTCAACAGGCCAGGCCAGGGTGAGGGTGGGATGTTTCCCATGGTGGCCAAACAGATGCTTCCAAGAAGTCCATGTGCAAGGCCCAAGAGCCCTCCCTCGTGGTTCTTCAACAGCATCTGGTATTTAGAGGTATAGTGCCTCTGAAAATGGAGGCTTCTAACTGTCATGGATAATAGCTATTGATAGATCTATTCTCCATTTCACTGGTTACATGGGAGGGGGAGTTCTCTCCCCCCCCCCCCCAAGAAACAATAGTCAAAATTTCACATTTAAAAAAAAGTCCGAGAGGGGTGGTTTATCTTACAAAATGACAAATACCCACTGTTGGTTAACTAAGATGGTTTTCTTCTTAGCTCAATTCATCTTATAAGTTGTATTCATATATAAGGTGTACTATATACAGTTTCACATGCTGACGTTCAAGCAAAGTCAACATAACAGGAAATTCCAAAAGAAATTTATGGCAATTTGTTTCGTTTCTTATAAGGGCACAACTTTTGCATCTTGCCATTCAGTCAACTCTGGTCCTATATTTTTGGTACAGAAAGCCCCACAAGAACACTGCATCATCGCCATCACACAACTTTGTCGATTCTTCAGCTTCTCCTGTGTTTTGAACAACTACGTGTTACATAGTTATCCAGGCAAAGCTCACTTTCAAAATTGTTCCTTTGTTTGTTTTATAAAGTGCTGACTAGTAAACTGGTCAAAAATGCAGTGAATGAGACCCCAGAAATATCCCATTATTTAGACATATATAAAATAAGATAAATAAAGCTAGATTTCTTAACATATGAAAAAATAGCCATTTAAATAATAAATAAATAAAGCCAGTATTGACACATTGTCTTCCTACTATTAAAAATATTCCACTCTTGTTATAAGGCTCTATTGATGTTCAGAAATCATTTATAAAGGCATCCACCTAACCTGGCAAAAGTCACCAAACTTTACTTGCAACCTATGAACACTCAAATACAACTATGCAAGTCAAACAGGAACCTCATACTTAGCTTAATACATTTTGTTCATAAATAAAATTCATTAGCCTCCCCCCAGTTCTGTTTCTGCAAACATTTAACAAGCTGATTTTCCATTTCCTTCGCAGCTGTGCAGTATCTACAATTTAGATCTGTTTCAAATACAGGATGAACAACATAGAACAATCTCTAAATACAATGTTATGCAGGTTGGAATTCTTTGTTTTAAATTGGATGCTTCTGTCAAACAGCAGCTAACTGAGCTCTGGGCTTTTGTGTGATGGCTTTAAACTCTCGCGATAGCACACTTTCTTACAAAAGAAAAAGAGAGAGAAACACCTTACAAATCTTCCTTCTGCATTTCGATGGGCTGCTAGCTCTTTCACACCTCAGGTTTTATGCTGACCATTTTGTGTGATGGGGTTGATCTTTTCCAAAGAAACGTCAGCTTCAAAATCCAAGATACCTGATAGGGCTGGAGAAATTTTCTCCAACGTTTTAGACAGTTCCCCCTCCTCTTCCTTCTTTGCCATGTCGTCTTCTTCTGGGCATATAACAGCATGGGGGATCAGATAGACTAAATTGCATTCTTTGGGGCTGGACCCTCTGGGCTCAAGCTGACTGGAAAAGGCTATGCCCCCATTGTTGTTAATACTAACCGTCTCTATCGCATTGATGGAAGCGGGACAGAGTCTGTAGCATCCCAAGAGAGTAGAGAATGCCTTGCGGAAGTCTGCGTTGAAGGCATAGATGATGGGGTTCAGTGAAGAATTGGCCCATCCGAACCAAACAAAGACGTCAAAAGTGGCAGAACTAATACAAAATGGTTCTGCTCCCTTGGATTGTATGGTGGGCTCACAGAAGGGCACCATGCAGTTCAGTATGAAAAAGGGTAACCAGCAGCACACAAACACCCCCATGATCACCGACAAAGTCTTCAAGACTTTCGTTTCTCTCTTGAAGGACATTTTGAAGGAACTTTCTGGCTGCTGGCAATCCATGCTGCTTCCATTGCCGGCGGGGGTTTGGCAGTTTTTGGCGTGCACGGCTGCTCTTTCCAAGGCGGAAATGCGCCTGATTTGCTTCTGAGCAATCCTGTATATCCTCGTATAGGTGACTATCATGATGGCCACTGGGATGTAGAAGCTGATGAGGGAGGAAGAGATGGCGTACATCCTGTTTAAGCTGGAGTCGCAGTTGTCCATAGCTACCCCTTGGAAAGTGGAGTTCAGGTCTAAGAAGCTGGTGGTCTTAGCCTTGTGCCAGTTCAGCTGCACTGGGATGAAGGAGATCAGCACAGACAAAGTCCATGCCACACTGATCATAATGAAGGCTGCCCTTGGGGTCATTTTCCTCTCATACCTAAATGGGCTGGAGATGGCCCAATATCTGTCCACACTGATGACACACAGGTTTAAGATGGAGGCTGTGGAACACATGATATCAAATGCCACCCAAATATTACAGAAGGACCCAAAAGGCCAGAATCCAGCTATCTCCGCCACGGCTTTCCAAGGCATGACCAAGACGGCTACTAACAAGTCTGAGACTGCCAGAGAGATCACAAAGAAGTTGGTCACCTTGGACCTCAGGTGGCGGAACCTGATGACCGCAGCACAGACCAGTGTGTTCCCTAGGAGCGTGGAAAGAATCAGCAAGGAAAGGAAGCAGCCGGTGAGGATCCGAAAGCAGGAATCCCTTTTCACAAGCATCCCTTCCCCGTCCATAGTGGTGTTGTTCCAAATCATGTTTCCTCCCAAGGCAAGATCATATCATGGGGGCTTGCGATGACATCAGCTCATGTCCTTGCAGAGCTTGCAAAAGAGACATCAGGTGTCCATTAATTACTCACCACCAGGCAGACCCCCACTAAGGATTGTGCTAAAGTCTCTTCGCTCTCGGGAGGGATCCCATCATCCTTAGGAATCTCATTAAGAAACATCAGGCATTCTGTGGCAAGTATCTGAAACTGACTGTCACAGTCATGGTTTTCCCCCTCCAGTCATCCTTCCTGAATTTCAGCCTAAAATGGAATACTCTTAAGCAGAACAGGCCAGTACAAAAATCCTCAGAGTCCTGTACAAATAAACTCAGCATCCCAGGGGCACAATCACTCTCCAGCCTACATGGATTCTCCCTTAAATAGGCTATTGATTCAGTTTGTCCAGTGTCCATTTAACTAGCCCTTCAGCTCTATTGAAGCAGAACACATTAGGTGCTTTTGTTTCCGATTTAATTTTCCATCCCTTCCATTGGCGGGACATTTTTATATACATACTCTTTCAGACTTTGTCCCTTTCTGCTACCAAAATTTAAAATGTCAGTTCTGTCTTTACAAGTAGATTCAGAAATCAGCTCCTCATACTGTTCCACATTGTTTTTAAGATTCACAGTCCTAGAGGCAAAGAAAATAAATGTACATTTTAAGACATTCAATACCTAAGAGATCACAATTTATTTGTCTTTTTTTAAAAAAAAAAGTAGAAATTTTCCAAGTCCTACCTTTTTGACTGTTGATGCTCTAGTGTTGTCCAGGGAAGAACATTTTCCTTTCTACTTTATTGAGAATTTGAATTGCATAGCAAAGCAAAAAAGACAACAATCGCAGCTGCCGGGCTGCATTGCATCAGGTATAATCTTCTGACGTTATGTAGGGTAGGCAGGTATGTGGACCTGCAGGTGTGCATTTTTTAAATATTATTATTAGCAAAATCCACCAGCCCTAACTTTCAAGATCTCTCCTTCTAAATTAGTCTTCTGAGGATGTGGACGAGCTCCTTCCTTTTCAGCGCTCCCTTGCGATTCATGTGTAAACTCTGTGCATCAAGTCAGTCCCCGTTTGGGTGCTCATCACCCAAGTCACGTTTTGTACATCCCGTCGAAGTGGCCCATCAGGGTGAAATCATCCCAAGCAAAGGCACAATATTTCCAATTATCTGGCAAAGATCTGGGAGAAGTTCAGCTTGTCTTGTAGCCGTCATTGGACGAAGGGAGGGAGGGAAGGAAGGAGTAGGAAAAAGACCTGAGTGCAGATCCCTTTGGCCCTTGATGTAGTTTCCCAGCCACCGACTATTATGTGCAACTGGAGTTTGTTAAGAAGCTGAGGTCCTTCACTGTAGAGCGACTTTCTCTTGTTTCTCTGAGGAGCATCCACCTTCTCCCTACAGCTCAAGATTGTGGCATCCCAGAGATCAGATTGTAGCCAGTCCCTCTCCCTTAAAAACACATCCAGGAACAGCAGCTTCCTCAGGGTCGTCTGTTCTCCACCTCCAGGTTTACATCTCTGATCCCAGGTGCTCTTTCTTCAGCATGCTGAGCCAGGGACCCTGACGGCACACGATCCTCCTTGCCCAGAGTGGCAAGCAGCAACATTGCCATGCAAGAAAAGGTCTGTATATTCGAGGTCTCTTTCCTAAATCACAGAGGAGGGAAAGCCAAGCATGAGGCAGAGAAACTGACAAGCAGGAGCCCCTCAGATTGCCTTAAAATTCAAGCAGCCTCCCCTGTAGAGAGCACAAAGCTCTTTTCCCATACTCTCCAGGCAAGCACAACAGGAAGCATTAATTACCCAAATATTCAGATTTTGAGCAAGCTCTATTAATTTAAACTCTCCAATACGACATTGCTCTCAGGAGCACTATCTCACAATCGTCCCAAAACTCAAGGAGTGCTGATTTATCCTGACAGTCAACGGACATAGGTGACAAATTAAATTATTTTGGAATAGTCCATGAAAGTGCACACCAAGCAAGCCCCCGAGACCTAAGACCCGGGAGATGCCTGATTAGCAATGCCATTTGGCATACATACACTTTTATATGTGACTGTGTATAGCCACACATGTCTATGAATATTGAAAGATAATCTAAAACATACCGAGCACAAAAGAATGTAGGCATTTCAATTCTCCTAAGTCACCCTTTGTATTGAAAACCAGAGCGCTATAGAAATAACAAGCAAACACCACAAATGAACTCTGCCGCCTTGCCACGAACCCCAGCTCCCACAAACGAAAACACACACATAATCCAAGCTGACACCAAGATCTGAAACTCATCTTTGCCCTCTGGCATGGACCTACCAACATCGAGAAGTCATTTATACCACCGTGTCGTGGCTGTTGCAGAGTGTAGTGGCTGTTGCTCCCAGCTGAAAGATCAACGCTCACCTCATCTTTTTCCTGCTGGTTTATTTCTGGTCCTCCTTTCTCTCTCCCCCCACCCCCCACTATACATCACCACTTTCTCTTTGCAGTTCACTGTGTTCACTAACTTCCCATGTCGCAGACTTCTGCATGGGCCTGGCTCCCTCTTATGGCACAAAAGAGAAGCACTTCCCCATATTAACAGATGCCATTATTTGTTTTGTTTCCCTTATGTGTGGCTGTGTATTTGTGCAAGGAAGGGGCGTTAAGAGTCAGGGGGAACACAACTCTTGTCCCTAGTATATATAGTACATACAAATCCTAAAGCAGACCTGCAGCTAAATAGAAAAGGTGTCTTTCTAAGCGTAACTTCAGGCCTAATCATTCCTTGCTTCAAAGGAGTAGTCTGGTATAGATGTGCCAGTTTCAACCACTTTTCCCCATTTAAAAAACAAAAACCCCTAATTAATCATACAGGCAGGAGGCATGGAGAAGAAGCTCTCCTTTGCCCTGCATTCCTTACCAAAAGCAGGAGGAATTAATTTTGCAGCTGCTCCTTTGCAAGCATGTTCTCTGAGAAGCTGTTTGCAAAGAAGTGCCCTGCACCAGGCAGGAAAGTTGGGGTCCATTCCAAGGGATTTCCTGTCTTTCCTTCTTGCCTGATGCCTTGGCCCCTGGGCATAGGCACTGACTCCTAGGGGCTGAAGCAGTTTTGGAGGCCCCAATTTTTTTAGGGGACTGGGCCACCTCAATGTTCAAAGGACATTGGCTCTGTCCCTGGCTCCTGGACATCACATCAGGACCCCTCAAATAACTAAAGAAGATGGTGTCTCTGGCCCTGGGCCATCCAACCTGGCAAAGGTAGCTATCTCATTTAAATCCCTTACTGATTGTCTATAGGCCAACTTTGGAAAGACTTGGAAGAGGCACCCTTATCAAATTGGCTTAAAGGAGTTTGACAATTGGCCCTAATAGGGAAATGGACCAAAGAAATATGACTAGCTAAAAAAGAGGCACAAAGGCTCATTTGCAACTGCTTGGTACTGTTTTATTGATTACATGAACAAGAAAAGCAATCCTGAACTCTCACAGACATCCAGGCTGCTTTGGTCCTCCCCAGACGGTGGAGATCTGGTTCCAACAGCTACTCAGAAGTGATGTTCACTGGCTGGTCTTTGAGCCTAACCCTCTTCAGAGAGGACTTCTGAGAATACAATGTGGCAGGGTGGCATTTGCTACTTTGAAATATGATCAATGCACAAAAAGGTGATTGGTGCACAGTCTTAGGGCATGGCATGCCCATGGTATAACCAAGTCTTCTGGCACACCACGCTGACTAGGCACTTGTAGCCTTCATTCTCCCATGTGGAGGAAGCTAGGCTGGTCACCAAAAAAGCACTCAGATTTGAATAAAGTGTGCATGTGTGCTAATTTATATGCATTGGCACCAATTTGGAAAGAGTGGCTCTAGATCGGGGAAAAAATTCAAAACATTTCACCGTAGAGAGGAGACTCCAGGCAAACAACAAGAATTATCAGAGTTCAAGAAATTCCAGGGAGGCAAAAGACTCAGAAGGATGCTGACTAAGTGAGAGATGTGGCACGAGAGCAGAGGGGCAGTTGCTAGGGGTCAAAGGCTATTTCTGCAGCAATATACCTGCCTCCAGTGTCCTAGAGGTGCTCAATCAACATGAAAGGAGACCTTTTGAGCCACGGAGAAGAGGTCTCAGAGTGAAAGCAGTGAGACAGCCACTGAGGATTGACTCCTAGGGTCACTCTGGAGAAGGAATGTGGGGAGACCATAGAGGAGTTGTTCTGTATGCTCCAAAGCTAAACATTTAGGAAGACTGAAAATGCACAGTGCTTCAGTTTCAAGACAATGGTGTGCAAGTTCCGTTTCCTACATCGGAACGTCAATGTAAGCACAATGTATGTCACTCCAAAAGCAGATATTGGAGCACTCCAAATCATTTGCCCATGAATGTGCACCGAAATAGTAGATCTAGCTCAAAGGCAACACACAGAGATCTGTGTTTGCTGTTGCAGTGCATCCCTAATAATGATTATTGTATGATTATAAGATTATTAAATAATGTTATAGTCTTAGATGGGAGAGGAGGTATGAGGGGACATGTCTGCAGTGACTATCATGAAGTGACCTTGCATATCTGACTTTGCCACTACACTGCAGCCCAAAGGGGAGTGTGGACTGGGATTAATCCCAATAGCCAAACCAAGAGACCTGGGTAGAGTCTGCATTTGGCAACTGGGCTTGAGGTTCCCTAACCCTGATCTATGGACACAAGTTAAATACTGTGCAACAGTCATGGGAAGACGTAGAGAGGTTGGGAATTGACATGGTACTCCAATGTTTCTTTGAATTTTGTTGACTTGTTTTTGTAACACGTTAAGAAAAGATTTTAAAAATAGATGCATAAATGGATAGATAAATGATAGATATTAAAAATCCATTTTGGTGCCAGTAGGCATATCTAAGCTTTAAAGAAACTTCAAAATGTTGAGGGGTTTTTTTCTTTCCAAACACTCCAGCATGAAGAAAGAACCTGTTTGCCCTTTTGTTTAATCTGCAAAGCTCTAAAGAAAGTGATGGATATGAAGAGTCTGACAACATAATGAAAGGCTTTTCAAACGTTGAGATTTTATGAAAGCAAGATTCGTGATCAGCTCATTAGGATAATCTGTTTTCATTGTTTGAAAGAAAACCTTGACACCCCACTGTGGTCAAGGTAGTTCAGAGAAATGTGATTGAAGAGTTTCCTAAAAGCTGAAATGGCAGTACACTCACTCTGATACAAGCGCGTGGATTGCACATCCTGATGTGCTTTTCTTGGAGTGAGTTGTTACGGATTTAAATCACACTGCTTTAGGACTTCCAGGTGGGCAATAGCACATGGCAGAGATTGCTCGCACTGAGTGACCCGCTTGCTGTGAGGAGATAGGAAGGTAGCGAGGGCAACACATCTTCTCTTAAAATAGTTCAAAGGTTTTTAGTTCGGGTTCTGGAGTGTCCAGCGGTGTCGGTAGATGTTCTCACGGAGTTCCTGAAGCTCCAGCAGGAGCTGTGGGAGGCTGTGAGATTGAGCGCAGACACACGGCATGTGCAGCAAGAAGCCTTGAGATCCGTCATTAAAGCGGCAACCTCTCTAAAAGAAAAGGATTTGGGACCAATCTGGATGCAGTAAAAGGACTTAAAATCTAGAGATTTTTCTACCACGAACATTGTCTGACCACAACTCTATAATAGTGGAATTAAGAACAGGGAAGAATTTCCCAATGAGATGGAGATTAAATGAAAATTTATTGAATGGTCAAGAAATATTAGGGCAAAAAAAGAGAAAGGATTCCTTTGAAATTAAGGTAAACCAAGAGGCAGATTTAAAGGTGGTTTGGGACGTGAGTAAAGCGGTCATGCGGGGTTTCTTTATACAACAAAGCGCGTACCAAAGAAAGATAAGAGAGATGAAAAAACAAGAAGTTTTACAAGAAATAAAAAGAAAAGACAAAGAATTAATAATTTCCCCATGAAAAGAGATAGTGAAACAGGACATTAAGATATTGCAAACACAATATTCAATTATAATAAAACAGGAAATAGAATGGAAAATTAAATATTTAAAACAGAAACAATTTGAACAGGCTAATAAGCCAGGGAAACTACTAGTTTGGCAAAGAAAGAAAGAAACCTGTATTGATAAAATAAATATAGAAGGAAGAGTAGCTTTTATACAGAACTTTACTGAGCTAAACAGGGTAACTTAGAAGAAACGAGTAAATATTTAGAAGACAGTGGAATACCTAAGAAAGCAAAAGATAAAATGACATCTTTGAATGGACCAGTGACAATGATGGAATTACAACAAGTAATTTTACAGAAAAAATTGGGGAAGACACCTGGACTTGATGGACTTTCAGCAATATATTATAAAAAGCTACAAGATTACCTTATACAACCTTTAAAGGAAATTATGAATATGACCTGAAATACAGGGGAGCTGCCAGAATCCTAGAAGCGTGCTTATATAACTTTGATCCCTATGCAAGATAGAGATCCACAGCTGGTTAAAAACTATTGACCTATATCTTTGTTGAATAATGATTATAATTTTTTTGCAGTTATATTAACCAACAGGCCAGATTCTTGCCAGGAAGATAAATGAAAGATAATATCAGAAATATAATTGATGTAATAGAGTATTTAGCAGTGAGAAATGAAAAATAAGCAGCCTTAATGTTTTTAGATGCAGAAAAAGCATTTGATAATGTCTCCTGGGATTTTATATGTTTAAATTTTTGGACTATATGAACTGTGGAGACACTTTTATAAAAGGAGTTAAAGCAATATATATATATATATATATATATATATATATATATATATATATAATCACAGCAAAATCGATAGTAAATAACGTACTGACTATTGTAAGATTACTGAAGGTACTAGACAAGGTTGTCTACTGTCATCTTTATTGTTTATATTAGTTTTAGAAGTTTTGGTGCAAAGAATAAGAAGTAATCAAGAAATTAAAGGGGAAAGGGTGGGACAGAGACAATACAAATTAAAAGCATTTGCAGATGACGTGTTCATATCTGTAGAAGAATCAATAGAGTCGATTCTGAAAGCATTAGAAGAGATTTTTAAAACGGAGAAATAGCAGGGCTTAAAATTAATAAAGATAAAACCAAGCTCCTGGTAAAGAACATGAATGATGAGAGTAAAAATAAATTACAAAATATATCAGGTCTAAAGATTGAAAAGAAGGTTAAGTATTTAGGTGTATGGTTAACAGCAAAGAATATAAATCTATATAAAGATAATTTTTTAAAAACCTGGGAAAATATCAAAAGAAATTTGCAAATATGGGGTAGAATTGAACATTTGTTGCTGAGTAGAGTGTTGACTATAAAGATGAATGTATTACCAAGAATGTTAATTTTGTTTCAATCAATACCGCCAATTGGCAAGACAAATTTCTTCAGCAAATGGCAAAAAGATATTTCTAACTATATCTGGCAAGGGGGGAAAACAAGAATATAATATAAAATACCGATAGACATGAAAGAGAGAGGAGGTTTCTCCCTGACAGTATGAGATTATATTATGAAGCATCTTGTCTGTGCTGGTTGAAGTAATGGTTGCTGTTGAAGAATCTGCATATTTTAGATTTGGAAGCTCACAATAATATTTTTGGTAGGCATGCTTCTTTGTGGTATGAAAAGGTGAAAGTACATAAAGGTTTTACAAAGCATATAATTGTGAAAAAAATGGTATAGCATATGGGATAAATATAAAAAAATTACTGGAAACTAAAATACCACTTTGGCTTTCACCTTTGGAAGCCTTAGCAAAGAAAAAGAAAAATATGGTGGAAAGTTGGGCAACTTTTAGAAATTTACTAAGAGAAGAGGGTGGAGAATTTAAATTAAAAGAGTTTAAGGATTTACCAGGAATGTTAACAACATGGTTACAATAACAACATTTGAAGGAAATATTTTTAAAGGATATGAAGCGGGGGTTTGAGGAACAACTATCTCAATTAGAGAGAGACTTGTTAAATTCTAATGTTAAAGTGATGTCTAAAATGTACAAAATGTTATTGGAATGAGAGACAAAAGATGAACAAGTGAAATCTTCAGTGATATATTGGGCAATTAGTCATAACATGGGAACGATTATTGAATACAGATATAAAATTTACAGCATGTTATGGTTTAAAAGAAAATTATATGAAAATGCTATATAGATGGTACCTAGCACAATGTATAAATCAAAGTCGAATAAGTGTTGGAAATGTAAAAAGAAAGAAGGCACCTGTTATGTATGCAGGCGTGGTTGCTCGAGAGCGAACAGGCAAGACTCCCATTGGTCTTTTCAAGGCTTTATTATCTGTACAAAACATTTACAGTGCAGAGCATCTTCAGTCCATGTTTGCTCAGTCGCTAGCAGAATCTGGGAATGGGCGGTCCTTAAACTTGCCCCAGCATAGCAGTCTTTTGACCATCCTACGCCTCCCCTCTCTGCGCGTAAACCGGCTGTGCAGAGAGGGCGTGGGTAAAGGGGGACCTGCCTCCTCCCCCCCCCGCTTTGCTCAGGCTCAGTGTTGCGGCTCTCTCTAGCATCTTCCGAGCCCTGCATCCCTTCCCCACTGGAGGCGGGGCTTCCCTGGAGGAAGAGCTGCTTCGCACAATCTTTAGAGGCTCGCTGTAACCCAACTGCCATTCCACCTCTCGCCTCTGAGCTGATGGCAGTTCCCTGACAGCACCTTTTTCACATGTGGTGGTCTTGTAATAAGGTTAAAGCTTACTGGGAAATGATATATAATGAAGTGAAAAAGATGTTTAAGATAACATTCGTAAAAAAAACAACCCAGAAGCTTTTCTCTTGGCAATTATAGGATTAGAACTACCCAAACAGTATATCGGCTGGGTGAGGACTGCAGGGCCTGCTCCCTTCCAGGGCCTTTTCCAACTGGCCCAGGGGGCGTGGCCCAGGCCCTCTCTCCCGGCTATAAAGGGACTCCTGCTGCAGTGAGGCCTCGGACCATCGGCTGGGTGAGGACTGCAGGGCCTGCTCCCTTCCAGGGCCTTTTTCAACTGGCCCAGGGGGCGTGGCCCAGGCCCTCTCTCCCGGCTATAAAGGGACTCCTGCTGCAGGAAAGCCTCGGACCATCGGCTGGGTGAGGACTGCAGGGCCTGCTCCCTTCCAGGGCCTTTTTCAACTGGCCCAGGGGGCGTGGCCCAGGCCCTCTCTCCCGGCTATAAAGGGACTCCTGCTGCAGGAAAACCTCGGACCATCAGCTGGGTGAGGACTGCAGGGCCTGCTCCCTTCCAGGGCCTTTTCCAACTGGCCCAGGGGGCGTGGCCCAGGCCCTTATCTGGAACAAACTCTTGGGGAAGTGTGGGAAGTGTTCTGCCATTGCTTCCCTGTTCCAGGTGGTCAATGTGCTTTAAAATGTCCTCAAGCAGTCGGTGGCAATTTAAATTTTTATTCCTTTTTTTCTTTTTTCCTTTGCTGGGGGTGGGTGGGTGGGATGGATAGTTGGTTGGGGGTTAATTTTAGTACAATTGTTCTGTTCCTTTTGTTGTTATTTTATTGGTTCTGTATAGTTTATGTTTTGTTTTTAAGGGGTGGGATCAGGGCTGCCTGGGAGTGGCTCCCCAGCCAACACAATGGCTGGGACAAGTTTCACAGGGGGGAAAGCACTGGGACATCCGATCTCGGTGATCATGGGCAGGAGGCGGAGTTACGCTAAGACCAGACCATGTCATTACCGAGGAGGCAGGTTTAGTCGTTGTTTGAAGACTATCCCTGCCTCCGGGTCTGGCCTTGACCGGATGGATACTGGAATCAACAGGGGAAACCCACATGACCTGAAAGTGTTGCTGTGCAATGCCAGGTCAATGATGAATAAAACCACTGCCATCCACGACTTGATTGTGGATGGAGGATTTGACCTGGCATGTGTGACAGAGACCTGGTTGGAGGAAGCAGATGGGCCTGTCCTTGCCGCTGCTTGCCCACCAGGTTTCTCTTACGCACAGCAACCCAGGTCATGTGGGCGGGGAGGGGGGGTTGCAGTGATTTTTAGGAAGTCACTAGCTTGCACCAGGCGTCCTACTGGGAAGATCCAGCTCTCTGAGTGCATGTTCTGGAAGTTGGGCAATAGGGGCAGTACAGGATTCCTTTTGGTGTACCGACCTCCCCGCTGCACCAAGGATTCCCTGTCCGAGCTGCTTCAGGTCGTGGCGGATTTTCTCCTGGAGACACCTAGTTTGGTTGTCCTAGGAGATTTTAACATCCATGCCGACACGACCTTACAAGGGGCTGCTCGGGACTTCGTGGAAAGCATGGCCTCCATGGGGCTGTCCCTGAATAAGTTTGGCCCAACTCATAGTCATGGACATGCCTTAGACCTGGTGTTCACCTCTAGTGACGTGGGTGATCTGACACTAAGTAAAAGTGAAACAAAAGAAGTGCCATGGTCAGATCACTTCCTGGTGCAACTGGACTTCTCCGCGACCCTTCCCCTCTGCAGGGAGGTGGGACCAATTCGGATGGTCCGCCCCCGCCACTTAATGGATCCAAATGGTTTCCAGAGAGTGGTAGGGGATGCTTTAGCCCATGTTGATGGCCTTTCAGCTGATTCCCTGGTGGCCCGCTGGAATGCGGAGTTAACCAGGGCTATCGACTGTCTGGCTCCGAAGCGCCCTCTCCGATTGCATGGAGCCCGAACAGCCCCGTGGTTTTCTTCGGAGCTGAGGGCGATGAAACAATCGTTGAGACGGTTAGAGCGTCGGTGGCAGAAAACTCACTCCGAATCTGACAGGACACAGGTTAGAGCTCAACGTCGAGCCTACCAAGTGGCGATAGCGACGGCGAAGAAGACTTTCTTCACCGCCTCTATTGCATCTGCAGAAAATAGTAGCAGGAGACTCTTTCAGGTGGTTCGCAATTTAACGGAACCACCTTTACCACCGGGGACTTGTAAAGACCCCAAGATCTCCTGCAACGATTTTGCAAAGTTTTTTGCAGATAAAATCACTCATATTCGGAAGGAGCTAGACACCACCGTGGGAGCAGGGCCGGGGCGGGAGAGTGCTAGAGCTCTGTCTGGTCAAGTTGCATGGAATCAATTTCAATCCGTTACCCCCGAGGATGTGGACAGGCTGCTTGGACGCGTGAAACCAACCACCTGTCTCCTTGATCCTTGCCCATCCTGGCTAATAAAAGCAAGCCGGGAAGGGCTGGGCGATGGGCTCTGCGGGGTGGTGAATGCTTCCCTCTGTGAGGGAACATTCCCAGATCCGCTGAAAGAGGCGGTCATTAAACCGCTTCTTAAAAAACCATCTTTAGACCCGGCCAGTATGGCCAACTATCGCCCAGTCTCAAATCTTCCATTCTTGGGCAAGGTGATTGAGCGCGTGGTTGCTGAACAACTCCAGGCACGCCTGGAGGATGCGGACCATTTGGATCCCTTCCAATCGGGATTCAGGCCTCACCATGGGACTGAAACTGCCTTGGTTGCGCTGGTTGATGATCTCCGGCGAGCTAGGGACAAAGGTGAGAGTTGTTTCCTGGTTCTGCTGGATCTCTCAGCGGCCTTTGATACAATCGACCATAACATCCTTCTGGACCGTCTAGAGGGGCTGGGAGCTGGGGGCACTGTTATACAGTGGTTTCGCTCCTTCCTCCTGGGCCGTGTTCAGAAAGTGGTGGTGGGGGATGAGTGTTCAGACCCCTGGGCCCTCACTTGTGGGGTGCCTCAGGGTTCCGTCCTCTCCCCCATGCTTTTTAACATCTATATGAAGCCGCTGGGAGAGATCATCAGGGGGTTTGGACTGGGTGTCCATCAATATGCAGATGATACCCAGCTCTACCTCTCTTTCAAATCAGAACCAGTGAAGGCGGTGAAGGTCCTGTGTGAGTGCCTGGAGGCGGTTGGAGGATGGATGGCGGCTAATGGATTGAAGTTGAATCCTGACAAGACAGAAGTACTGTTTTTGGGGGACAGGAGGCGGGCTGGTGTGGAGGACTCCCTGGTCCTGAATGGGGTAACTGTGCCCCTGAAGGACCAGGTGCGCAGCCTGGGAGTCATTTTGGACTCACAGCTGTCCATGGAGGCACAGGTCAATTCTGTATCCAGGGCAGCTGTCTACCAACTCCACCTGGTACGCAGGCTGAGACCCTACCTGCCCGCGGACTGTCTCGCCAGAGTGGTGCATGCTCTGGTTATCTCCCGCTTGGACTACTGCAATGCGCTCTACGTGGGGCTACCTTTGAAGGTGACTCGGAAACTACAACTAATCCAGAATGCGGCAGCTAGACTGGTGACTGGGGGCGGCCGCCGAGACCACATAACACCGGTCTTGAAAGACCTACATTGGCTCCCAGTACGTTTCCGAGCACAATTCAAAGTGTTGGTGTTGACCTTTAAAGCCCTAAACGGCCTCGGCCCAGTATACCTGAAGGAGCGTCTCCACCCCCATCGTTCTGCCCGGACACTGAGGTCCAGCTCCGAGGGCCTCCTGGCGGTTCCCTCATTGCGAGAAGCAAAGCTACAGGGAACCAGGCAGAGGGCCTTCTCGGTAGTGGCGCCCGCCCTGTGGAACGCCCTCCCAGCAGATGTCAAAGCGATAAATAACTACCTGACATTCAGAAGACATCTTAAGGCAGCCCTGTTCAGGGAAGTTTTTAATCTGTGATATCTGTATTTTTTGTTTCTATGGAAGCCGCCCAGAGTGGCTGGGGAAACCCAGCCAGATGGGCGGGGTACAAATAATAAATTATTATTATTATTATTATTATATATGTATGTGACTACAACTGAAAGAATGTTATTTGCCCAAAAGTGGAAGGAAGAAGAGGAGAATGGTTGCAGAAACTAATGGAGTACGCAGAAATGGCGAAACTTACCAGAAGAGTAAGAAGTCAAGATAAGAAACTTTTTAGAAAGGAATGGAATGCAATTTGTAGGAAAGGATGGAAATAAATGTAAGGAACTGCAGAGAGGGGGAAGGAAATTGATTGAAATTGAAAATGTTAAAACTTGGTTAGATAATTGCTGTAACATATATAAATGAAAATTATAAATATTTTTAAATAAATAAATAAATAAATCACACTGCTTTGGTTCCCAGCTTTCTTTCTGTGAATGATTCCTATCATGAAATGTCCTCCTCTACCTTCATGATCATCCTGCACCCTCTGAAAAAACTGCTTCTGGAGGTTAAAATACCTATGGGAATAATGTTAATTATGGTACAGGAACTGCAGGTTGGAGGAGGAATTAGCAGAATTTCACTTTCTTTTGTAAACAAAGGAGCAGCTTGGGTCCCAAGCTATTCATTAATAATAATAATTCTGATCTACAAAAGCATCTTTCAGGATTCTTGAATGTTCCAAAATAAGAAACTTAATTTCCTTTCTTCCCTGCAATGCAAATTATTTATAACCCTGATGTATACATTATTAAAGGCCAGTAAAATAGTTATTTAGGCGACAAGTCTATGCTTACTTACTTGGAATAAAGTCTCATTGAGCTCAGTGGGACTTATTTCTGAGTAAACCTGTGCAAGTTTTGCAATGTTAAAAATAAATCTCCTATGTTGGCATAACAAACTGTTCTCCGGTAAAGCTTGTAAATGAAGACTTAAGAAATCTCAGGCAGGGAGGGTTAACTGTCATGAAAGAACAAATAGACTCACTGAGCTGTCAGGCAGAATCAAAGGTTAATTTCCTAGGGTTTAGCATTTGTAGAGCTGCTTTTATGCCACCTATAATTTTTCTTAATGTCAGTTACGACAGATAATGCTTAGCTAACCTTGAGCAGCTAACAGTAATGCACGTTACAGTCTGTTGGGTTTGGTTTTTTTTTCAAACACACACACACACCAAGGGGAGGGGAGAGGGGGAATTGTACCACCGCAAGCTTCCCTTCCCACGGCTTATTATTATCCCGTCCTCTAAACATTATTCATTTCATCCTTGAGGGAAAAGATGTGGAGCAAGGAGGTGAGAAAACATAATTATTTGCCACCAGGAGAGCCTTTATGTGCTACTTAGTGGGATTTGTTAAAACACACACACACAAATAGATTATATTAATACTCAACCATTTTGCCGTATCTGTTTAAACGGCTTCCATTATTTTTTTAGAACAGCCTTCCTCAACCTTGTGCCCTCCAGATGTTTTCAATTACAGCTCTCATCATCTCTGCCTATGGGCCATGCTGGCTGGGACTGATGGGAGTTGTAGTTCAACATCTGGAGGGCACCCAGTTGAAGAAGTCTGTTCTACAATAAAGGCAACAGCAATCAATCTGTGAAGCATTGATTTGATTAAAGAAGGTGCTTGAATAAAAATGGTAGCATGTTCCTACTAGTATAATGTTTAAGGCAAAAGGATAGATGAAACAGGCTGAAGGGCCCACCAATAACAAGTGGTCAGTTTGGAACTTCTTCATTTAAAGGTCCTGCTTCCTTCACAAGCTGGATGGTGATAAAAGCTGGAGCAAGAAAATCAGTTGCAAAAATGTGTAGGCAACTGCCTTCCATGCTTCTTATTTGGACTCTCATTTAATGAAGGTTTTAAACAGAGGTTGGATGGCCATCTGCTATGGATGCTTTAGTTGAGATTCCTGTATTGCAGGGGGTTGGACTAGATGACTCTTAGGGTCCCTTCCAACTCTATGATTCTCAGGTCACATCACTGCCCTATCCCCCATGTCTCTAGTATAAGTCATGCCACCTCCTGGCCAGGTGTAAGTGTCAACATGCAGAGGGCCAGAAGGCCAGTTGGCTAGCCCCAGCTGGGCCATCTCCTTCCAGCCGTCCCGCTGCGAAGACCCATCGGCCTCTGCTCCGACGTAAATCAGCGCCCCAGGCTTCAAAGCCAAGGCACACATTCAGCAGATCAAACTGCGCACACAGAAGAGGCGTGAGGCTTGTGAAAGCAAACCACAACTACAGATTTATTAATCATAAATCAGGACAAAGAAATGTGTCGTCTCTCTCTTCAGCTTCTCAGAGAGACAGGGGGAAAGAAACGCAATACACACAACGGAAGTTTCCAGCAAGCTGTGCTGGAATGTAAACAGACATGTGACACGCAACAGTTCCACACGTCTGCTCCTTAAGGTGGAATAGAAATTCTCAACAGTAAGGGGGGGAGAGAAGCAGGAGATGGGCTGAATCCCAAAATACAGACCTCCTTTTTCCAGCTAGGACATCGGTCATGGAATCATTACAAACACTGCATTTTCCATTGCAAATCCAGGATTTTAACAGCCACCCTACAACGGGTGCAGCTTTCACGTTGTGTGAATTATTCTTTTGAAAGTGTTTACAACAGAACAAGCCCGTCAAGATAAATCTGGATTTAAAATGAGGTCTTTTGAAAGTTTCCATTTAAATCTAAGGCATCCCAATAGCACTGCATGTCAAGATGACAGCACTCTTGCCGACTGCTGGGGGAGGGGATTGTGCAACACAATCACAGGCTATTTCTTTTCCATTTTGATGACTTGCCTGTCAGCAGCCAATATATGGCTGTACATATGCTTCATTCACGACAACTCAGAATGACTGGGAAACATCTGTAAAACTTATGTAAACCTCTCAACAGGTTTTAAATTCTAGCATTTAATACATTGTGAGCCCTATGTTGTTAATAAAACACTGCAACTCGTTTGCTGGTCTAAAGAACCAATGTGATTTAGAACTGATTTGTCCCATGTGAGTAATAAAATGAAAGCTGTTAAAATCCCATTGTTAATATTTAAGTGACTTCAGAGCAGGGGAATCATGTCAGACTGATGGAACCCTGGAAATCATTTAGCCACAGCTTTAGACTCAACTTTCCTGTTGATGTGCCCCAATGTGCTAGTTCAAGGATCAATTATTTTTCAGTGATATATCAAACATTTCCTTTGGCAAACAAAGACTAACCTTGATCTGCATTTAGGCAGGAATAGCCAGATGCACAAATATAAGATGGGGCACATCTGGCTTGCCAGAAGTACATGTGAAAAGGATCTATGGGTCTTAGTAGACCACAAACTTAACATGAGTTGCAGCAGCAAAAAAGCTAATGCTATTCTAGGTTGCATCAACAGAAGTACTGTATAATTCCCAGATCAAGGACCGTAATAGTCCTGCTATATTCTGCCTTGGTCAGACCACACCTAGAGTACTTTGTCCAGTTCTGGGCACCACAATTTACGAAGGATACTGACAAGCTGGAATGCGTGTGGAGGAGTGTGACCAAGATGATCAAGGGTCCGGAATTCAAGCCTTGAGGAACAGTTGGGGAAGCTGGGTATGTTTAGCATGGAAACAAGGAGACTGAAAGGAGATAAGTTAGCCAATCCAGTATATAAAGAGCTGTCACATGGGAAATGGAGCAAGCTTGTTTTCTCCTGCATTGGAGGGTAGGACCTGAACCAATGGCTTCAAGTTACAAGAAATGAGATTCTAACTAAACTTCAGGAAGAACTTTATGACAGTAAGAGCTGTTCAGTAGTGGAGCACACTCCCTCAACGGTGGTGGACTCTACTTCCTTGGAGGTTTCAAGGCAGAGGTAGAATGGCCACCCATCATGGATGCTTTAGTTGAGATTCCTGTGTTGCAAAGGTTGAACAAAATTACCCTCAGGGTTCCTCTACAATTCTATGATTCTATGAAATGTTGCATGAAATGTAGGAACATTCACTACCTTCATTTCAGTGAAGTCAGCCATTCTCAACCTGGTGCCTTCCAAATGTTTTGGACTCCAAATCCTGTCAGTCACATCCAGCATGGCCAACAGTCAGGGAGTTGTAGTTCAAAACATCTAGAGGGTACCAGGACAGTCTGACTTAGATCAACATATATGATAGTGGTGAAGAACCTCCAACCCATAAGTTAAATTAGACCCACCATCAGTCCCAATTTGGTATGTGAAGCCATTTTCTCCAAACCACACCCTCCTGCCTCAAGCCCCACTGGGATCAGCTGTGCTACAGAACTTCTGACTGGGAACTCCATAGTGCAGCTGAATTCTATCCAAAGCAGGGCTTGCCAATCAACTGGGTGCCTTCATAAGATTTCCATGAGGATGTAACCGACAACTGCAGGGAGGGGGGTTGGTGGGGGGACAGGATCAGAAAAGGGGAGAGGGGATTGAATAGTAAGAGGCAATTACAAGGCAAACTGCTAGAAAGGGAGAGATAGAGAAGTAAGGTGACAAGCAGCATCGCAGTGATGCTTCATCATGCCAGAAGAATGGAGCAGATACTGCCAAGAGGAAGAGAGAAATTTAAAGGCACAGAGAGAGACAAGTTGTACTGTTATAGCTATCCTTTTGGGATATGTCAGACGCATACCAGAGGGAGGGAGAACTGGTTCTGCAGCATTAGAGTAGATAAAATAATAATAATAGGTGAAGCTGCGATTTCCAGGCAATGGCCTAGCAGAATTGTGGGGTGCAGCTATACAAAATAGGCACCCCAAACAGGATCTGGTTTGGAGGAGTAGCTACTGGCTGGACAGTTCTCAAGAAGAGGGCGAAAGTCTGAAAGTACAGTAGGCCTTCCAGCAGAGCAATTCAGAAGAGTGGGTAATGTAGAAACTGCAACAATACCACGCAAAGGAAGAGGGAGCAAAGAAGATCCTTGAGAGCTCAGGAATCCATGACAAGTATTAGTCCTAGAAAACAAACACCAACAGAACCCACTTGGTCAGCTTTCAAAATGCTTCATCAGACTTCATCCTTAGTTTCAGGGTACCTTCCCAGAAAGAATGCCACGTCAATAGGAAGGCCAGCCTGACCCTAGCCATTGGCCAAGAAGGAGCAGCTCAAGATAGCTTGCTTCTCTGATCCTGAAAGAAATCTGTTTCCATTGTCAGTTGTCTTGTTACTGCAGAAGCAAGAAAAGGGTCCCCCTGGCCCCTATAACCATTCAGAAAACCCAAACCAATTGGGAAATGCAATCCTAATAAGAACACTAAGAAAATATTATCAGTCTGGCTCCAGCTGAATGCAGATGCCTTTAACAACTGTCCTTTTTGTTCCGACATTGTCAAAACCAATCTTCCCCATCCACCATTTTCTATCACCTTTTGTGATAGGAGTCTCGTCCTTTTGTTTGCAAGCCTGGGGATCAGGGGCTGTGTCTGCTTGTGGCTTATGTACAGCACTGACATAACGCAGGCACTCTGGGAGGGAAAAAAATCACAATAACGTTATTAATATTCTTACAAACAGATCATTCAAAGGTTTTCATTTCATTTTCAGCCCATCAGAGTGACACTGGTGAGCATTCAGTGGTAAATGCATGGATCCAAATGAAGTGCTCAGTATAACAGGCCAGGTCCTTTAAACAATAGTGAGAGGGGAAGGAGTATGGCTCTGCAAACAAGCCTGGCCTTGTGTTTCTGTAAATCGAACAAGAGTGGTTACCATCTGGGCCTTCACTTCACACAGCAAAATGTCTCAGATCAGCCCTGCATCTTAACTTCTGGGCTCAGGAGTTCAGCCAATTTACAAGTCGCATTAGACTGGGATTACAAAATGAACTGACATTTCGTGTGTGTGTGTGTGTGTGTGTGTGTTGTTATTACATTTATATCCCACCGTCCCTCCAAGGAGATCATAGTGGCATAAATGGTTCTCCTCCCTCTCCATTTTATTTTCGCAACAACTCTGTGAGGTAGGTTCTGCTGAGACACTGACTGGCGGCAAGCTTCATGGCCAAGTGGGGATCTGACAACTTCATCTCTCAAGTCCTAGGCCAGCACTCTAACCACAACACTACACTAGTGATGTTGACATCCATCTGTTTCATGAGATGTAAGTGATGCAAATTCACTGAATAATACATGGTGTTAGCTCCTACATAGCCTACAAATAAATAGGTACCGGGGTCTATAGTCTAAGGCTTATCTAAGGCTGCAGTCTTAAACTACACAAAATTAAATTTAAAATGTCAGAGAGAGAGAGAGAGAGAGAGAGAGAACCAAGTTCCAGGAGATCCCTGGCTTGGATGACTACAGCTGCAAGGCTTGGCAAGGTGGTTCTTTGGTTGCTATCAATAGAATCATTGCTGGTCCTACTCAGTCCCACTGAGGTTAATAAACACAACTAACTCAGGTTCATTACTTTAAATAGGTCTGCTTTGTGTAGAACTTAATTGGATTCAACCAACACAGCGCATTTAAGGCTAAGGTTGAATCAGCTCCTTTTTGGTCTGAAATATGGGGTTTCCTTAAAAAATTCAGAAACTTGAAAATGATCAGAAATAAATACTATAATGATTTAAACTACACTTAAGACTGAGCATTTAAGATTAACAAAATGGAGCAATACCCGAATTCTATCCTTTCAATTTGGATTTGTAATAAAAACAGATCTGCTCAGTTACATGATTTCTCCCTTGCATATTTAAACTCTTTCAGCCTGTTGGAGTGCACACTGCAATCATAAACATATGCAAGGAACCAAGCTCCACTCAAAGCAGTGAAATTTAATTCCATGCCAGCATGCTTAGAATTAAACTGTTAATCTTAGCTATTTTTTAGCTAAGTTAGCTAGTTTCTATTTTTCCACTGTGATTCTTATTCAAGAGAGTACATGGATAGCAAATTCTGGAGGTATTTTACTATTCTGTTTGCAAACCATTCCAGTAGCAGCCTGGCTAGTCAGCTTTCTATTATTCCTCTTAAAAGCAAGATAGATCCATTATGCCACCAGTATCTGCCATTCATCATGCTTTTATATTAATATATCAGAAAGGAATTGTTTGATTGAGTTGTACAAAGACCAAAGTTCCTCCTAGTCTCTAAATTCTAAAGTAGAGCTATTCTTAAATGTTATAAAAAAAAAGGTTTTATTAGGAAGCGAGGAGCTAACTTTGTATCAGCTGAAGCAAAAATCCATTTATTTAACAGAATGTGATTTGCCATAAGGGAGATGGCCTATTTGGGGGCATAAGAGAGATCTTTCATTATTTTTGAATTTTTCATTATGTATTTAATGGAATTTTGTGTTGACATGGCTTTGCAATCATCGCCACTGCTGGGATTGTGGACTGCATTGCCATCGTTCATCAGCAATACAACATGCAGCTTGATTTGATTCAGTGCCTTGCGTGCAATACTAAGTATAAAGTCTGTTAAAGTCTAATTTATCTACAGTGAATTATCCTGAGTAGGGTGCCCTACTGAGTGATTGTTCTAATTTTTGTTAAGAGCTATAAGTGCAGAACCAGAATAAAGCACAATGATTTTGATGAGACTGGGAACAAAAGGAATATTGCTTGGCTTTCTTTGCCAAATGACTGTCACAGAACTCTCTCTCTCACTCTCTCTCTCTCTCTCTCTCACACACACACACACACACACACGTGGCAAATTTGCATTGATTTTGTTCTCTCTTACATTAACGAAAGATAAAATAAAAATAAAAGCCATAGCTACCAGCAGTTTGTTTTCTGGATGTGATTTCTCTGTGGCTTTGAACAGTCCCAGGGCTAGAAGACATTCATCTCAATGAGGTCCTAAAGAAATCCAGCTAGTCACAATGTCTTTTGATAGCCTTGACACTCTTCCCTCTGTCAGTTGCTGTATGAATTATTTGTTGTTTCTGAGCAAGTCTTCCGAGCGTCCCTCTGTGAGACACACAGCTTCCCAGAGCTGGAAATATTTTGTGGGTCTCTTTCATCATAGTGTTATTCACATCTGACTCATAAGACATCAGGGACGGCATTTTCTGATATCACAGAATTGTCTCGTGTTGCTTGCTCTGGAACTCTTAATGGCAAACAGATTCATTCAGGGTGTGTGCACATTACTACCTTAAGAGCAGAGTGAAGTTGTTTTTTTCAATCTGTTTCACAGCCTGCCTGCTTGCCCCTCCGCCCACCTTCCCCCCCCCCCCAGCTGATTACATCAACATGGCTTCATTAGTGTCAGATTCATTTCTGTTTATGCACATGCCATGGGACGTTGACAGGGTGATGATATATTTGCAGTGGTGTTCACACCTTGGCTAAAGACAAATTAGGAACAGTTTACAGACTTCAATCGGTGTGAAGCTGGTTTGAGAAACACATCAAATGGTTGAATCTTATTAAAAAGTAGAGGATACATATGCATTTTGGATAAGGTTGTGTGAACATGGATTAAAGACCCAGCATTAGAGACACAGTGAGTGCACAGTAAACAGAGCTGTGAACACATCCTCATAATCTAGAATAGTAAATTTGTGCATTTACACTTGTAGCCAGCAAAAGGCAGTTGTGCAAGTATGTATCTCCATGATTTGTAGCAGCTCCACAAGAGTTTCCACTTCCCTCTTGTTTTAACAATAGCAACAATATAAAGGGTTTCTGCCACCATGACAAGCCTTTAAAATTAAATTGATAAAATTAAGAAAGTTTGGGAGAAAACCAGTAATGGAGTTCTCTGTGAAAGAGCAACAGGCTTAGTTCTGGTACAGTGGTACCTCGGGTTAAAAACTTAATTCATTCTGGAGGTCTGTTCTTAACCTGAAACTGTTCTTAACCTGAGGTACCACTTTAGCTAATGGGGCCTCTCGCCACCACCGCACCACCGCCGCACAATTTCTGTTCTCATCCTGAAGCAAAGTTCTTAAACGGAGGTACTATTTCTGGGTTAGCGGAGTCTGTAATCTGAAGCGTCTGTAACCCGAGGTACCAGTGTACTGAGAACATATTATCTCAGAGGTGCCAGATCCCACACTGCCCTCCAAGTCTCCATAAGTCAGGCATAGGCAAAATCGGCACTCCAGATGTTTTGGGACTACAACTTCCGTGACCCCCAGCTAACAGGACCAGTGGTCAGGGATGATGGGAATTGTAGTTCCAAAACATCTGGAGGGCCAAGTTTGCCTATGCCTGCCATAAGTCATTAGTTTGCAACTAGTTCTGGTTAGTAGACTTAGAGTTCTAGTAAAAAGGCAAATAGATCTCACATGCCTGAAGTGTGAATTTTGAATGATAGCTGTGTTTTGGTCTGCGTATTGTTTCAAGTTCAAGTTTGATGGATTCACCTTTAAATGTGAACTGAATTAGATTTCTCCTCCATCACTAAGGTATCATTTGTGTTCTTTAACTAGTATTGGGAGCCATTGCCCACTCCTATGAACTGCTATGTGCATGCCCATCTCCTGGGCACTGGGCTATAACAGATTATAAACATGCAGCTTTAAAACCAATTTATTTTTTTGCTACTTGTTTGGTGTCTGCTAAGATATTAGCAGGAAGGTTTCAGAAAGTAAGTTATGGGCTGCATCCAATGCACAGCAGGAATTCCTCTCCTCTCCTGCCTCTCTTACCCATGAAAGTTTCTGCCATTATAAATTTGATGGAGTCTTTAAGGTGTCATGGGACTCTTTATTGCTTTTGCTGAAGCAAAGCAAACCAACCCCCCCCCTCCCTGGAAACTGTAGCAATTTGTAGTTTTCCTTGAGCTTTCTCAAAGACCTTAGTCATTCCCCTAAGGAGTTGAAGACTTATCATCACTTGCAGTTCCTCAAAGCCATTTCGAAATGTGTCTGCGCTGCTGGGCTGACAATCTCTATGTGTGTTTTAAAATCTCATCCTAGAGTGACAATGAGTGAGCAGCCCACGGGGCAAAATCAGCTTGTCTTTGAAATTTTCCATAAGCAAATGCAGGGGTGAGCATTCAGGCAGTAGTAGGCAGTAGCTGCAGATTGTCCATTTCTTAGCAATGAACCCCCTGAGAATTTCTTTTAGATGAATTCTCTTAATTTTCCTATCATTTTCATCACTGGGGCTGTAGTCATGTGGCTCCTTAGTTTACCTAGAAGTAAGCCTCATGGAAGACAGTGACATAATAGAATCACAGTGTTGGATGGGGTCTCAAGGGTCTAGCCCCTAACAAGGCAGGAAACCCACGGCTACCTGATATGTGACCATCCTGCTTCTGATTAAAAACCTCTAACATAGGGCAGACCACCACCTTTTGAGGCAGTGTGTTCCATAATCAAACACCTCATACTGTCAGGAAGTACTTCTTAAGTCTAAATCCTTTTCCTTGTAAATTGATTCAGATCCTAACCAATGGTCTGACATAGCATATAAGGCTGGATTTGTGATATGTGCTTCAGTAACCATTTTTTAGGTGCGCCTTCCTCTTTTTATTATTTTCCTGCATCTACTACATATTTTGGAAAGCTGTTTGTCCATTTAATATGCATTTGGACAGCTCAGAACAGGTCATAAGCAAATTTGATTTGTTTTTGTAAGTCACCTTTCTGAAAAAAGCAACTAAATAAGTAAATAAATAGAATAATAATTTTGCATTATGGTTCCTGAAATCAAGGAGCAAGGATTCATCTATTACCTGAAATCAAGGAGCAAGAATCCATCTATGTTTGGGTGCAATTGGACTCCATTTTGAATCAAGATGGTGGATCAAACCTTTCAAAACTGCACTGATCTTTACCACTGATTCCAAAACTGAATTGATTTTTTGGTCTTAGAATTCCCAAATAACACCAGGTACAAGGCTGCTAGTGTTTTATATATGCAATTTATAATATATACATACCCATTTACTATTCATCTTTTTCTTGTTATCTGTATTACGTATCTAAGAGAAACAATAGCTCCATAAAAGTAGAAATATAGAAATCAACATTGTAATATGAATCATACATATATTTTGCAACATGAACCAAAACAGAATCAGTTCAAATGCTGAATGGGAACTAAACTTATATTGGCCTGAACATCCAAACTGCTAAACTCAAAGTGGAACTGAGCTACAATATTTAGCAATGATATTCACTGGGGGGAAATCCATTAGTGCATTGTGCCACTTCTAATCTTTCATTTCTAATCTGCAAACAAAGTAATCTTTCACTTCTAATCTGCAAACAAAGGAAACAAAGTATCTCCAAAGTTTATTACCAGAAAACTCAACCAATTCCCTAGTAACATTCTATATATATGATACAGGCTTTCAATAAAAGCAAAATACTTTTCATCTGTCATTTTGAGTTGCTGTGAAAACCTAGTCCTGTAGTGCCACTTACAGGATAGATCTAGTAACTGTGAACAAACCGTTTGTGATATGCTGCTGTTCACTGCAACTACAGTGGTACCTCGGGTTACATACGCTTCAGGTTACATATGCTTCAGGTTACAGACTCCGCTAACCCAAAAATAGTACCTCGGGTTAAGAACTTTGCTTCAGGATGAGAACAGAAATCAGGCTCTGGCGGCGCGGCAGCAGCAGGAGGCCCCATTAGCTAAAGTGGTGCTTCAGGTTAAGAACGGACCTCCGGAACGAATTAAGTACTTAACCCGAGGTACCACGGTATTTCATTGTGTGAAACATTAGTAAGCTAACTTGCTAGTTGTGACAGCTCATTGGATTTCATCTCAAATTAGTGTATGTAAACAATCTTATTTCTTAAGGTGTTCAGGCAATTGCTGGGTTGAATTCTCCATGGCAAATGATTCTCACTGTAGATCCTTGTTTCTCCACTCCTGCCTTCCAACTTGATTTGAACAGCTCTGAATGAGCTGTTCCTTTGCTCTAAAGAACAAAGCCCTTCTTAAAGGTAGGTGCAGGCAAACAAGGTCTGTGGGTTTAGATTTGCTTTATTAATACTGCTGTTGGGTTAGACTTGTATGCACTCAATTACTGTGTAAGAAAACATGTGTATGGTCACGTTACCATCTTTCATGTGGGGGGCATACAGAGAAGTCTTCTTGAACCTGTAGTAGCCTCTGGTTCTGACAGCCACTACAAGCAGCAGCAGTTGTAAATCCATCTCCCAGCTTTTGCCTCATCCCATGCTCCTAGAAAGGAAGGCAAACATCCCCATCCACTCTACCTTGTAGCAACACCTCACTTTTTATTGCCAGAAAAATAAACAAGGAAATTGCTGCTGTTTCATTATATTCATTTGATGATTTGTGTCTGAGATCAAAATAAACTGTTGAACAGGTTATATACTGGCTCTTGAGATGGTTTAGAGGTGCAAAGGAATAGGCCAGTAGGGAACAGCATGATGGAGTGCAGCCACTCACCTGACCTCCAGTCAGCTGTGTGGCTGCTGCTTACTGGGGTGAGGAATCAGCAAGACTGGTGTGCAGCAACCAGTAGAGCCAGTTTGGTGCTCCAGTTAGGGTGTGTGTACCATGCCAATCTCCCCACCAACCTCCCCCTCCTGGTAAGCAGCAGCACCACAACTCACTGTCAGGTGAGCAGTGGCCCTTCACCATGCCATCCACTACTGGACTCAGGGTACAACATTTCATATTTAGGATGTTTAATCTAGGCCAGGGGTAGGCAACATAAGGCCTGTGGGCCGGATGCAGTCCTATCACCTTCCCAATCTGGCCTGCGGATGGTCTGGGAATCAGAGTGATTTTTACATGAGTAGAATGTATGTTTTTATTTAAAATGCATCTCTGGGTTATTTGTGGGGCACAGGAATTCACTCATTATTATTTTTTTCAAAATATAGTCTGGCCCACCACATGGTCTGAGGGACAGTGGACCGGCCCACAGCTTAAAAAGGTTGCTGACCCTGATCTAGGTGGCTATGAGTGGCAGGGAGACCTACTGGGTCAATTAAGATGAGGTTCACACAGGCAGCAAGGCAGCCTCAGTTAGCCCTTATTTAAACAAGGAGATGAAAGTAAGAGAATAATGGAAAAGGAGATTGCTCAGTCTATAGCTGACAGACTCAGCGTGGGTGGTTATGCCAGAGACAGTCTGCTTCTGAATACCAGTTGCTATGAATCACAGGTGAGGAGAATGGTGCCAGCTCTGCTTGTGGGCTTCCAATAGGCATCTGGTTGGTCACTGTGAAATCAAGATGTTGTGTCTTTGGCCTGTGCCAGAAGGGCTTGTCTTATGTTCTTAATGGAGTTTTCAGATAGTTTATTTGAAATGCCAGGGCATATATGCATGAGTCAGTCATCTTGAAGAAATGGATGTTAGCTACAATGGCCAGGGTGGCTGTACTCAGATACCCCTGAAAATGTGGGCTTTCACATACATATCAAACCACAGGCCTGGTAAGTGAATGTGTATATTGCCTTATGCCTTAACACTTAAAAGCATATTCCATTGCAATCTTCAGTGCAATTCCAGGGTGCTTAGGTCAGCAGCACTGGTTTTCTGATTTACTATAAATTCGGCAGTTAAGCAGCATTTAAACCGAAACCTGCAAGCTCAGCACACACTTGTTTAGCTTTAACAGGGTCATCACCTTTTCAACTAGTTACAAAAGAAGAGATGAGCTTATGCAAGACTGTGACATACTCATTTTTGTCCTGACTTTCCCTTTGTGGTTTTCATCAACTATCTCCAGGCTACTTAATGCTCTCAGCAAAGAAACCAATAATCCCAATGTTGCTAAGAAGCTACTCATTCCGTTGGCCTCAAATAGGATTGTGAAAATCAGCTCAATGATTTCTTACGTATCCCCTGTGAACAGAAGACACTCTGGTTTATTTTTTTAAGTGTAAAAAAGTTACAAATGACTACAATTGTAGTCATTTGTAACTTTTTACACTTAAAAGATGCCCTTGCCAGAAACAGCTTCCGGACGAAAACAGGAGCACTTCCCGACGGGAATTTAATCTGAAAGCGAGCCATGACGGAGACATCTCAAACACTGGCAACATATTTGTCAGCGCATAGCTCAGCTGGTTAAGACCTTATCGAGCATGGCGCTGATAATGCCAAGGTTGCAGGTTCGATCCCCGTATGGAACAGCTGCATATTCCTGAAATTGCAGGGGGTTGAGCTAGATGATCCTAAGGGTCCCTTCCAATTCCACAATCCCATGATTTGCTGCTGGAAGGGTAAGTCCGCGTTAAATAGGAAAGAGAAAGCGGGCGGGGCATGTTGAGGCCCAAGCTGCCATGGAGAAGCCTGGCGATCCCCTACCCCACTCCAAACATAGGGGCAGAGTGCTGCCCTCACATATTTTTCTAAGAAGCCGGGAGCGGGGGGGGGCTGATTCAGCTACAATTCCGGTCGGGGGGTGGGGCTTGCGGGGTCCATTCCGCCCCTCCTCCCCACATGCTGAGCACCGCAGAGGCGGGCAACGCTTCACCTTTTGGCTCTCCCTCGCGGCGCCAGGCCCGAGTGCCTGGAGCGAGCGAAGGCAGCCCGCCGCCTCGCCGCCCTTCTCCTCCTCCTCCCCTGGCGCGCCCTCCTCTTCCTTTCCTTTCCCTTCCCTCCCAAGGGGGCGGTCCGGACGCTGCTCGCTCCTCCCACCCCGGCTTGGCCCGCTCTGCAGCCGCCGCCGCCGCTCGCTCGCTGCCTCCTGAATTTCTTCCGGCGGGCTTTGGCGCGCCTATAGGACTGGAGCCGGCGCGGACGTGCGGGAGGCAGCCGTGGAGCGGGGCGCGCAGCGGGCGCCGTGAGTAACCCTGGGCAGCAACCAGAAGCACCTCTCTCTCCCCATCACTGGCCGCTAGGGAGGTAGGCGCTCCTTCGACGGCGCTGCACCCAGCCAGCAGCCCCGAAGTGGGGGGTGACCCTCCTCGCTCTCCATCCCCCGGACCGGGTGCAGGGAGGGAGGCCGGCTTGGCGCCCCGCAGCTGCTGCTGCGTCTCTGCAGATGACCGAGAGCTACGCCTCCCTTTCTCCCCGGTGCCCGTCTCTCGAGCGCGCTAGAGGCATCCTCTCCCCCAGGGTGCATCTGCCTACAACAGTAGCCTCTCCCCCAAAATACAATACATAGGAGCCAAGGTCCCTTCGGCCTCCCAATAAAATATTTGAGTGCCCCCCCCCGTTGATGGGCATTTCCACTCCAACGGTACGCGTGCGCCGTGACTTGTGATCGATGATGCGGGGCGGGGCTTACCTGGGCCCCCCAATATTTTATTCAAGTTGGCACCCTTGATGCAATGTGGCATCGCAATGCCCATTTAGCTAACCCACTTTCCCTGTCCTCCTGTATACCGTGTGCATCTATTCAGTGGGCTCAGCGACTAACCCAAAATCTCCCTTTCGGTTATGTGTGCGTTCCCAGTAGATAAATCTAAAAGTATTGGTTTAGTTTTTTTAAAAAAAGAATAAATAAGAGAAAGAGTCGTCCGTTTGGGTACTGATCGCTTTCTCCCTTCTTCCAGCTGCCTGATTTTGCGTTAAATGGTCCTCATAGACCGGGATAAGGTGTGTGCGCTTTTACAATTAATAATTTCCCACGGCCACGTTGTTAGATAGGAAGGGAACAGACGCGGCCATTCTCCCCAGGAACCTTGTTTGCTGCAGTAGCATTAGGAAAGGAAAGAGCAAAGTCGTCGAGGAGGCTGTCCGGGCTCGGCTAAGAGAAATGTGTCACTGCGGAGAACAGGTTTTCGTGTGAAGTTGCTGCGCTGGCAGGGACTGCTGTGAACCGCGAACATCTGGAGGTGACTTCAGCGCGGAATGATGAAATCTCCCGCTAAGTTACACACCAAAGATGGCTGCTTTGCTGCTGTGCAGGCTGCCTCGGCAGTGGGAATTATACGGGAGCTGTAATTTTTGTTGCTAGGTTACGTGGGGACTTCTCCCACCCTCCTATAAATTGCATCTTGTAATATTGATGTTGTAGACCCTCTTCCTGACTTCTGTCTTCCTTTGCTTCGTAGGCTCCTCCTAGCGCACTGTGGGGAAGTGTATATTGCAGACAAAGCGGCTGGTGCAGATAAATGCCAGTGCAAGCTGATTTTAAGTGAAAGTAACATTGGAGGGCCGGGCTGTTTGCCTCCCTAGCTTGATAGATGTGTTGCACCACTCCTCCTTCCCAGCCATCAGCTGGGCTGCTGGTTTTCTCAGACTGGAGCTGCAGGCAGGGCACAGTTTTGTCAAGTGAAGCAAATGAAGTCTGACACCCGTAGCCTCGAAGTTCTGAATGGCACCTTCTTTAGAAATGCCATGAGTTGATTTTCATTAGAAGCAGGGGAGGGGGAAACTAAAATTGCTCAGAGGAGGCAGGAACCTTGGTGGATTTGCTACCTGTCCCATTGCATGATGCTTGTTGTTCTTGAGCTATTCTGTGTAACCTTCCCAGTGTACCTGAACCCTCCTGCCGTGACAAGATGACCAGAAAAGTAGTTGGCAGAAAGGGTATGAGGGGTTTGTGTTGAATTTCATCACTTTAATATTAGACTTGCTTGTTCCGCGTGGCTGTAGTGCATTGCACTGATACCTTCAGGGTGGTTATTAATTCTTAGTGATTTGCTCTTTGGTTGGCATACTTGGAATAGCTTTTTACAGCAAATTGTTCAGGGGTGGGGACCCCAGGGGGCAAAGTGCAGTCCTCCATGACTCTCTGACCACATACAGCCCCTGACAGATTAATCCTAAGGCAATATGGCCCTCAGCAGTAAAACGTTCTTTTGCTTTTGTCCATGTGACCGTAGTTGAACTGTGGATGGGGCTAGGGAAGCATTCTTATCAGTTATATGAGGTGGGGGACTTTACAGCTAAGTCTTGGCTGTGATTAATGTATCCTTGCACCCAAAAGAAATGAATGAGCAAGACTTCTTGGCTGCAAGCCACAAGAGAACTCACAGAAAAGAGATAAGCTTTATTCTTCTTCTAAGAATCCTCCAAGAAAGCTCTTAAATAACTGAGCTCATTTTGAATGAGCTAAGCAGAGTGTGCCCATTGCTTCTTGGAATCCTGCTCCTGCAGTGAAATTGTTAGATTGCTTTATGCAAACTACTAAATCCCCACCACTATATTTGTAATTTTTTTTGTTCGTATTAATCTGTCTCAAAAGACAATGGCCTGTGCCTCCAGGGGCTAAGTCAAATGGCTAGAGAATCACAGCATTTGCTGTGGCTTCAGAGGCTGGTAACTGGTAACTGCTGCTTTCCTTGTTGTTTTCGTTGCATTATGTAGGTAATCCTTACAATCTTATAAGACATGGATGGGGGTGGGGGCTGTGGTCCTTCAGATGTTATTTGACTGCCACTTCCATCATCCCTGACCATTGGGCATGCTGGCTGAGACTGTTGGAAGTTGGAGTCCAATAACTTCTTGGTGGCCACAGGTTCTCCACCCCTTCTATAAAGTACATGAAACATTTTGAAAAATGCAATTAACTACATCAGTGCTATTGTTTGTTATCACCAGGTACTGGGTTTTTGTGGATTATTTGGTCTTCTCGAGTCAGTGTCAGCTCCCGTGTCCTTCAGAAGCTGAATGGACATTTCATAAGCAAAATTCATTCCAGGCAAGCAATAAACATATATACCCAAAACACACTAATCTGATTATAACACTCCGGTCTGAAAAATGTAGTTTAAACTAGAAGGATGTACGTAAATGTTTTCAGCTCTAATCATGCAGTATACTGCTGTGGAAAATCATGCATTTCCATGTACCAGCTGTGTCTTGCAACCATATTATACAATAGAAAGTTTTTATTTTTAAAAGAGAACTAATTTCTGATTGCTACTGGAGTTTCATTGCAGGTACATTGTTGACCTTTAAACAAGGTCTAAAGTCTCCTTTTTTGCTGTTATATGTACTCTTTCATACTAAAAGCATTTGGCTGAACTTTGTTCAAGACTTGCATTTCATTTTGAAACTAGATTAGATTTTACACTTGTGTTACTGATCTCCTACATTTTGTGTTGGTAAGACCCTGTAACCTTTCAAACATTCAGGCTATTCGCCAGCTCAAGTTTAACCAACTAGTTTAACCCTGGCTTCAACAAAATGCGTACACTGTACTGTTTCCCAAAGACTTTGCGGTTCTGGAACAGCCATTGAAATCCTATATGCCCTACCTTTTCCAAATGCAATACACAGGTATAGTTAATTCTGAGATTCTCTTTCAATCTTGGAGATTGCAGCTGGAATCCAGAGAACTGCAAAGCTGCTTCCGCATGTACACCAAGTCTGCTTATGAATAATCAGAAGTGTTCCCAAATATAACTGGGCTGTCTCACCACAATTAGAAGTATGTGAAGTAATACATATTACTATCTAAAGAGAGCTAGTTATTTACGTCCAGAATCTAAACTTGCCTGATTGCATACTCTAGAGCAGCATTCAGTGGAGCATGAGCGGTTTATGCTATCAGCAAAAAAATGCAATCCTTTGCAAATGAGGAAGATTCCCAGGCATTCAAATCGTCTCTTTGGATCCCTACTGTAATGGTTCTAGGGATTGCTTGTGCGTAAGTTGCCTTTACTCCTGGCTAGGTTGCATGGTTGAACCCTTTCTGACCAGACAGCCTCTATTCCGTGGCTGCCTCAGTCGCTGGCAGAATCCGTCAGTGGGCGTTTCTTAAACCGCTTCCAACATAAAAGCTGCTTGACGCCCAGTCTCCTCCCCCATTGCCTGCGCGAAAGCTTTTTGCGCAAGTTGGGTGCGGGCAAAGGAGCACTAGTCCCCTCTCCGCTGGTCTCCTGGGAAGAGTCCTGGAGCCACCTCTCCGCTTCCTTTATCTCCTCCCCTTCTCCACTGGTGTTACGCTGATTTCCTTCCCCAGCGTATGGGCTATCCCTCCTCCTACTGGGACCCTCTCCACCATTATCCGGGAGCCCTCTCACCTCCTCCTGCTCCGATGGCAGTTCCCTGACACCTACCTTGGGCAGTACATTGACGAGCTTCAGTGATTCAAAGATGGGAAATGGTAGCTCACACTGTCTGTCAATTATGGCATAAGCAGTTGTGGTTTTAAAACAATAAGAAAGATAAGTTGGAGCCAAGTTCAGCAATGCAATTAAACTGTCTAGGGTAAGTGGATTTTTTTTCAAGAGCCAGTGTGGTGTAGTGGTTAAGAGCGGTAGTCTCGTAATCTGGGGAACCGGGTTCGCGTCTCCGCTCCTCCACATGCAGCTGCTGGGTGACCTTGGGCCAGTCACACTTCTTTGAAGTCTCTCAGCCTCACTCACCTCACAGAGTGTTTGTTGTGGGGGAGGAAGGGAAAGGAGAATGTTAGCGGCTTTGAGACTCCTTAAAGGGAGTGAAAGGCGGAATATCAAATCCAAACTCTTCTTCTTCTTCTTTTTCTTGGAGTTTTTTGTGTTTTTTTAACTGAGTAAACATTGGCCAGTGGAGATCCTGTCCTATGATAAGGTTTCAGATTAGAAACTTCAGCAAGCCTTTCCGGTTCTAAGGAAATGTCCCCTAGAACCAGGAGACGATTAAGAGATGTGTTTGTGGTTTGGCTTGTCTATGAGAATCCAAGCTTGACTGATAATGCTGATGTGGGAGTAGGCAGGACAAGCTTTTGTGTCTTTCATGAATAAAACCCTAAATAATTTTGCATTGAGACTAGCAAATTTGTAACCCTTTGTAACCTTGGTTTTTTAGTATTGGGTTGACTGGTAGGCATTGGACTATCTCTAGTACCCACTGGCATTTTTGATGCAGCCCCCCCCCCCCAGATGATGGAATGACAGCTCAGCATATTGTTGTTGCAGGTGATAGAAGAATAAATGGCACCTGCTTTCATTTTTCCTATCGATGTGCATATGTATACACACATGCACAGAAATTGTGTAATATGCTGCTTCAGAGGTTACCTGCATCTTTAAGGCATGGGTGAGAAATAATGAAAAGTCTGTGAAATCTGTGTGTCAGATTAGTTTCTGACCCTATGGACAACATGCCCATAGTTATTTTGCTGCCTTCTGCTAACTGCATCTTTAAGATGACTAGGGGAAAGTAAAATCCAATACAGTCCTTAATGTATCTCTCTCATATAACTTTGTAAGTAGATACACACACTGTTTCATCCTCAAGTGAGCTGCAATAAACTTTTCTGCTGTTATGAATAGAAAATTAAATATGATGGGAAGCTTACAAAACAGACAAGGGCATTCAACAAAAGCTTTGTGGGACATCTTGACCTACTTTTAGCATGATCTCATCCATGTTGCAAGCAGGGTTTTCTATTGAAAACTCTGGTCAAATATCCTGTTATTGGAGATGTAGCACATGTGCTATTTCAGCATTTGACTGCATCACTGGACTGAGTTTTCTCTATCTCTGATTTTCAACAAGAGTTCAGAGATCTGTGGCAGAGAACCAGAAATCTAAAGGGATCCAGATAAACACAGGAAGCCAAGAACTGTGAAACTGAAAACTGCTTCTGTCTCCATTTCTTATTTAGTGTTCTTGAAAAAATGTCAGCCGATATACCATTCAACATCAATATCAAAGAGCCTCGCTGGGATCAAAGTACGTTTATTGGACGAGCGAGCCATTTCTTCACCGTCACTGATCCTAGGAATATTTTGTTGTCCAATGAGCAGCTAGAAAAAGCAAGAAAAATTGTGCATGATTACAGGTAAATGTTTATTTTTAAAAAGCACCCTAATTTAATCCCAAGGGCTCAAGGTAGTTGAGAATACTCAAGGCATAATGTAAAAAGAGTAAAATAAAATAGCCACTTGCAGTAGAAAATAGTACCCAGGCCCCACTCTCTTCAAAAAAAGCAACTCTTGTAGTGTCTGGTCAAGAAGAGTCTCCACCTTGAATCTCAGGAAGTCTTAAATGGGAAGAAAATCCCACAATTGTGGAGCCAGCAAATACCCAGGCCTCCTTAAGACCCCCCCCCTTGCAAACATGGTGTACAGATGTTATCATCAAAAGGGTGTTCTATGCTGATGTTAGAGGGGGAAAATATGTACACAGTGTAAGAAACAGCCTCTGTGATATGTGGGTGTGTATTTATGCATTATGACCAGCCCTTCCAGACATCCCTTTTATTGTGCATTCATTCTTTTTGTGCTCATGCTATCGAGGCTGTCATATGCGATCCCACTTTCAATCCTGTTTGTGCCTGAAAACATGTTGGGGTGGTGACAGTTCTTTGTTTTCAATCAGGTCATATCCTGTCACTGCCTGCTGAAATCCCATAACTTCCTATACAAAAAAATGATCTGGTTTATTTCTGCCTTGCCTCTGTTGTGCTATAAACCCCTCCAGAGGGCAATACGCTATTACTGTGTCAAGAATATGAGGCAGAACGCCATAAAACACCAGTCCAGAGGCATCCACCATCATGAATTGTAACTGCTGATCAGAGCTGGTTCCAGGTGTTAATTGGTTTTTACAGTGTGGTCAGATCATAGAATCAAAGAACGATAGAGTTGGAAGGGACCCTGAGGATCATCTAGTGAGTCCCAGCCTTTCTCAACCTGTGGGTTCCCAGATGTTGTTGAACTACAACTCCCATCACCCCTAGCGAGCAAGGCCAGAGCTCAGGGATGATGGTAGTTGTAGTCCAACAACATCTGGGGACCCACAGGTTGAGAACCACTGAAAGTCCAACCCCCTGCAATGCAGGAATATGCAGCTGTCCCATACGGGGATCAAACCTTCAACCTTGGCATTATTAGCACCACACTCTAACCAGCTGAGCTATCCAGGCAGTGTGCCAAGAGATACAATAAGTGGGGTGCTCCTAAACATGGTTGCTTGAGAGGAAAAGGCCTTCTGCAATGAACATTTAGGAATGAGGAATTAAACTTTGTTGTCAGTAGTGAGGAAGAAGGGAAGATGGGGTGGAATGTAAGGGACTGATAAAATATTTTGGAGTAGAATGCCAGAAGTCAATTTTGCAAACAAGCAGTGACTATTTTCTCCTTAGGGCCTTGCCCTTTGATGCACAATTGCATGAACAAAATTCAGTGTGAGCCAGCTGCTTACATTGACCTACCTGCAATACTCCTGTGACTATGCTGACATGAGAAAGAGCAGTTTTGATGATGGAAAGGGACACAGAGGTTCTTATGCTAAGCTGCTGCACAGTTGTGTGTGCAGAGAAGATATGTGCCAATCTTTCGTGTGAATAATTACTTAAGTTTTGGACCTTAACGTCATATTTATAATTAAATATTTACATATATTTCCATGTGCCCCAAGACAAGGAATTGTATGCCCTGGATTAACAGAAGATGAACTATGGAGGGCGAAGTATATCTACGATTCAGCCTTCCACCCAGATACTGGGGAAAAGATGGTTTTAATTGGCCGCATGTCTGCTCAGGTGCCCATGAACATGACCATTACTGGCTGCATGATGACCTTTTATAGGTAAGTAATGCATGATAGTACATGAGTGAAATAAATATGCAATTGGGAAATCCAATTTGAAGGCCATAGTACTACTGACACTGGTTGTAACAACTTTGTGTATTCTAAAGGGTTTTAGTGCTGCTGAAGCCCAAGTGAATGATGTTGTATACTTTGAATGTTTCAAAAAACAGTTAAAATGAACGTTTTGGGTTTCTTCTTCTCCCTTATATTTTTCACATATTGGTTTGGTTATTTATTTACCTTCAAAAGAAAACAAAGTAGAGAAAATTCAACCTGAGAACTCTTGAACTTCAGTATGCAAGATACTGATGGAAATATGAAGTATCAAATTTCCCTTTAACCATGATTATCGCTACCTTCCCACTTGAATTATAGTAATTGGCTTTTTTGTCAAGTCTTACAGGATAAAAACCACCGTTTTAATCTATGTGACTCTCTAAATCTGAGCTGGAAATGTTTGTCAAGTAACATAGCTCTGTACCTGGGAAAAGCACTTCAGGTTTTACATTATTGTAACTGAACAGCTACATCTAATAGAATCTTAACTTATTTCAGTACTCAAACTGGAACAGATTCCTCAAGAAGACCTGCGCATTTCTACATTTCATGTGGGAAAGCTATCATTTTGTGAAGTAACTGTTCAAAAGACTGATTTGGCTGATCCTATACAGAATAATCTTTGGGGGGAGTGTGATGAAGAATAATCAACCCAACAGCATTTGATTGTCTTAATCTCATCACTTTAAATATAATTGATGGTACTTTTTGTTTTTTAAGAACTACTCCAGCAGTGGTCTTCTGGCAGTGGATTAACCAGTCGTTCAATGCCATCGTAAATTACACCAACAGGAGTGGAGATGCTCCAATTACTGTCAGGTAAGGTATTTAAGCCACACCAGGCAGAAAATTCAAAAACCTTGAATTACAATATCTGCTCTAGTTTAGACCTAAATTCAATGCTATGATGTGAATGGCCTGAGAAAATGCTTTAATATTTTGCCCATGTAATCTCTCTGAGTTAAAGTTATGCTCTAATTAGTGTAATGTGATATGCAGGCAGTGTTATCTTTGATTAAAGCCAAAATAGCTCACAAGACTGATGACGTGACCAGTCACTAAAGCAGGGGTGGCTAACTTGTTTTGCCCCCTCCCCCGAAAAGAAGCCACACTCACCCTTGACCACGTGCCAGCAGTGTGTGCACCAGTCCACATTCTCACATGCACACACACAGTCCAACACTCTCCCCTACTCGGCTTATCTAGAGGGGGTGTGGTCATCTCCCTTTCTGCACTCCTAAAACGATCAGTCTGATGACTGGGGAGGAGACCTCTTGCATCTCCCTCACAGTGATGGGCTCTGCCCATCCCAGCACTGGGTCTATGTTAGTGCTTTCCCCCACTTTTAATACCAGCCATCAAATTGATGGGGCCTTGCCCAACCAGGAAGAAATAGTTAGCCCCCCAAACCATGGGGGCTAGTCGTCCCTGCCCTAAATCATCTTCCCTAAAGTTTGGGGTGAGGGTGGTAATTGGTTGTGGAGCCGGCAGTAAGGTTTAGTTTTTGAGCCGCAGCCAGGCCCTGCATCTTTGAAACAGCCCGGTATTCTGCCCTGCTCTGAGGAATTCATGCCCAAGGCAAGAGAGGTCCCCTGCTTCTTCTGAATGGCTTCCAGCAGCTATAATAATAATGGATCCCAGATTGCCTAGTTTGGATTATTATTAAATTTGCAATGTGGTTTTTCATAGACTGGCTTGACGTGACGACATGTAAGCACAAGGTAAACTATAATTGGGAAATCGAAGTGATGCTAATTTAATAACATTAATATGTAACATGCATATAGCGAGCATTCCAAGCACTTCACGTACACCGCCTCAGTAATCTATGTGAGATATTACTAGATGCATGACTGCCTAGTTACTTCTGTCTGGTACTAAAAACAAGTTATTTGCATGTAGATAATCACCCAAGGTCATATCTGCATAATTTGAATGACTAAATTAGGCTACTAATGCATTCTAGACATCTACTATGGATTGCAGCTGGTATGGGATTCAGAGCATTTCAAACAGGCATGTGTGCTTCACTTCTATAGTCCATGAAGTTTTCTGGTTCTGGTGGGGTCTTTTAAATGTCTTGAGAATTATTCATCTAGTCCAGCACATCTGGGAAACAATGAGGTAGAAGACCAAAAGATGTTGCCCAGATGTGACAAGAGCAGAGCAAAGATGATGTTCTTGACTGTAGGAGCAGAACTGCCAGTGGGAGACAGGTGGTCACAGTACAGCCACTCAGTGTCGCTTGACATCCTAAGCTTGCACACTCAGGGGTTGTGTGTGTGTGTGTGTGTGTGTGTGTGAGAGAGAGAGAGAGACCATAATTACATGCTAGGAAGTCTTTGCATCAGAGCTGAGGAACCTAAGCCCTCTACATGTTGTTAGACTGCGGTTTCCTTTGTCTCTGATCCTTGGCCATGCTGGCTGGAGCTGGTAGGAGTCCAACGATATCCAGGGGCCCTGAGGTTCCCCACCCCTGCTCTTTATTCTTCCAGCTGCTTTTGGTATAACCAGTTTCTGACTGGTATCAAAGTGTAAAGGCACACAGCAAAGCAACTTTTTTGAAGCTAAGCACCTCTGGGTCTGGTCACTGCCTGGATGGGAGAGCACAAGAGCCTTGTGTATGTGGTGCTGAGCTGGATATAAATGTAAGAAATGAAGTGAATTACTTCCCAAGATATTCTGAGGTGATCTATCTGCCTCTGGTGAAGATGGCTCAAGGTTACTCAGTCTCCTTGGCAGCTTATGATGGCATTAGACCCAATTGGGGTGGGGGACCCTGTTTGGGGGCCGAGATGATGAACGTTGTTAGACTTTTGTTAAGGGTCCAGCCCCAAAATTAGTACCTTGAGGACCCTTTGTATCTTTTCTCCTTCATGAAAAGGACAGTTTGTCCATTCACCTAGATCCTCCTGCTCTCTGATAAATGGACTGGCATAGTTCACCATATAGTAGAGTTGGCAGAGGAAATAGCTGCAAATAATAATAATAATAATTTATTATTTATACCCCGCCCATCTGGCTGGGCCTCCCCAGCCACTCTGGGTTCATTCTGCATAGGAAGAGTATATCTGAAGCCCCAACCCACTAGATATTTTATCATGCTTCCAAACATAGTGAACTGTCAAACGTATGAGGCAGCTTTATATTCTTAGCCCATTAGCCTGTCTAACCTACTATCATATGGCATGACTGACAGTGGGTCTCCGAGTGAGATCTTTTAAACGGAATGTACCGAGGACTGAGATGAGGATGTGTTGCATACAAAAATCACATGCTCTACCACTCGGCTAGAAGATCTCAGCCCTCTATCTAAGCACGATGCTTCCACTGAGTCCATCATCAGAGTACAGGTGTACATCACCCAACTGTCAGTTTGGTACCCGAGAACATAGAAGTCCTGCTGGATGGGGTCAGAGGCCAGCATCCTGCCCTCACAGTGGCTAACCAGATGCCTATGGGAAGCCAGAAGCTGGAACCTGAGGGCAATAGCACTCCTCACATGTGATACCCAGTGACTGGCATTCTGAGGCGTACCACCTCCCAACTGTGGCTATAGAACATATAGATCACTTAGGAGTCAGCTACTTAGCATCATAAGTGGGAAAGGGGAAAGTTTGTAACCCCACTAGATGCCCTGACATTATATTCCGGTGCAGTTTTGTATTTCATCCAGGAGAACATGTTACAGTACCATTCCAGTTGGGCTTACATAATTGGAACATGTGCGATGTAACATATACGGCTATTGTGCACACACAAACGTTCTTATTTTTGTTTTAGCCAGCTGGGAACAGCCTATGTTTCTGCCACCACAGGTGCTGTTGCAACTGCTCTAGGACTTAATGCACTAACAAAGGTATTTAATCATTTCCTCCTTTTTGCTTTGAGAGAAAGAGTTTTGATTGTTGTGGAAACTTTTAGTTAATGATTTCCATACGCACAAGGAGTAACAAGGGTTTTTGTGGCACCTTAAAAGCCAATGCATTTATTGTGACATGACCTTGCACATTCAGGAGCCCACTTAATCTTTTCATCTGTGGGTTTATCAGTCTCTTGTGATTGAATCCTGTTTGCTTCAGTTCAGTACTGATTCATTTTTATAGCTTTGAATATGTCAGCACAAAGAAATTAGATGTCAGGGAGAAGTGTTCTAGCCTAGCATTTTCCCTAGAATTTTCTGGAACTTCCAGCTTTCTTTGTACAACAATATTTTTATATGGAAGAGTATTCAGTTATGTGAGCTCAGGCTTGGATTTACCACCTCACTGAAAATATAGTCTCAGTTTCTAGGGCAAGGTCTCTTGCAACTGATATTCAGATCATGTGCTGTTTCTGATTCTTGCATAAAATCCACTTTAGATTTCTTTATAAATAGTTTATACTGCTTGTATAATAAAAATCTAAGCAGTTTACATAGAAACAATGAAACAACATTAACTAATACAAATATAATAATACATTTTCCTAAAAGCTAGATAAAAGCAAAATGGGATTGTATATCACAAATAAAAACTGAGCGATGTGCAGAACAAAAATAAAACTTTGGTATACATTTTAAAGAGGTGTTTAAAGGTCATTTTTATCTCCAACCCCAAATCATTTCACATGTGCATATCTTCACTGTCCATGTCGTGCATCTGATGAAGTAGAATCTTGCCTGGGAAAACTTCTGCTGCAATAAATCTTCAAGAAACTATGAAACACCCTGCTGTGTTTGCTGACATACTCTAAGATGGCTACACTTCAAAAATGTTCACAGAATGACTACAACTATTTTTCAAAGAGAAAGATAGATTTTTTTTAAAAAAAATGATCATATAGCTTCCCTAAATGGCATTTCATCAAAAACTTAACCTGATTTCTGGGAGTGCTAATAACTCATTATTTCTGTTCTAAAATGTTTTTATGTCACTGTAATACAGTTGAGAAACCACTCTCATTTTTTAAAAGGTACAATCTATACCAGTGTTCTCAAAAGATTCTAGCTTCAGGCACATATATTCTCAGATGTGTTGGCATAGATTCTTAAGATCAGTTTTCACAAAACAATACTTAAGATGATATTTTAGAGTGGCTGAGGATTGCTGGGGTTTGTCCATCTTCAGGTAACTCTTACTTCTTTTTTCACAGCATGTCTCACCTCTTATAGGACGTTTTGTTCCTTTTGCTGCTGTAGCTGCTGCTAACTGCATTAATATCCCATTAATGAGGCAAAGGTAAGATAAAAATCTAGCATGTGCCACAGACCACCTCTTGACTTAGTAGGGATGCTGCAACATTTGTTCCAAGCCAGACTTTGAAAAGAAATTCAGAGGCTCATTAAAGCCCATTTCAACGCCTGCACAAGCTTTAAATGGTCCTGAATTCTTCTCCAGTTTTGACTTGAAATTGGATGTGACTCCTGCAGAGTAAGCCACTTTCAGGAAGCCACACCCACTCACCCACCCCACACCTGATGTCATGACAGCAGGTGTGGAGCAGGTAAGGGCAAGACTTCAAAGGAGCAATCGAGAGCTTAAAACTCCCAAGTTGTTCCAGGAAGGTAAATTCCTACCCACCCAACAGCTGATGGGTGGATCAGAGTGTGCCTTCAACACTCACACTTTGGCAGGCAGGGGTGGGGGAGATAGAGATCTGGCCCGCTAGCCAGCAAAGATTCCCCACCCTGTGCTAAACCAACCCATGGCTTAGCTTTGGGTGCAGCAGGAGGAGGACTGGGAGAGGAGCACAGTGGCCACAATCCAACCTCTAGCATTTGCACAAAGCCATAGCATTGCTTGAGCATCATGTGCAAACCAACTCTTATGAATGTAATGAAAAACAAAGCAGGGCTGTTGTTGAAGTTTACAAATGATTAACAAATGTTCTGGAACGCAACTTTAGGAACATAAACAATTTGAGCATATAGTACCCTTAAGGAGTAACCTTTCACAATTGTTCAGCTTTTTTCTTTTCTTTTTTTAAAACCCAACAGGGAACTAAAGTATGGTATTCCCATTACAGACGAAAATGGAAACCGATTGGGTGAATCATCCAAAGCTGCCCAACAGGCCATTGTGCAGGTGGTTATCTCACGGATCCTTATGGCTGCTCCTGGCATGGGTTAGTTCACCTTCAGCTAAGCATAAGTAGTGATTGAAATCATGCTCTTCTAAGAACTTTGGCTTCAGTACATTGGATTTGAACAGCTAATGGCTCACACACAAAAGATACTGTAGAAAAACATGGTGGAGTTTTATTTATTTTTACAATGTATCTGCAATGCATTGTTGATATTGTAGCAATTGCTCTAGCTGACCATCAAATATTTTTTTAAATCTTTTTTTTAATTAATTTTATAAGAATCTCTTGTGAAACTTCATGTGCACATTCTCCATCATCTCTTTATAATCCTTTTTCATCTCCATACATTGCTAATTTATTTATGCATATTAATAGAGTACCCCAGGAAAGCTATACACTACCAGTAAACTCAGTGAAGCATACCTGTTATTAGAAACTGCTCTGTATACATAGTTTGCTAAGGTTTAAGCATTTCATTCTTTGTTTTTGTAGCCATTCCCCCGTTCATAATGAATTCTTTGGAAAAGAAGGCATTTTTAAAGGTAAGCCTAAGCTCCTGAAGATATATTAATTTCCTTCTTACAGCCAGTACAATTAAGAGATCAGTTTTAATTAAATAGCCATTCACAGAGCAATAAAAAGAAAAAGAGAAAATCAGCGGTTATTCCCTGTCCTGCTCTAGGGAACATTTTTGTTTGTGAATAAAACAAGGGGTTGCGGGGGGGATGTGAAAGCTCTTCATTCCATTGTGCAAATTAGATCCACACCGTTGCTTTCATAAATTGTAACAAGGAGATATATGTTGATTAAAGCGTTTATGCTAAAAGTCAGGGTTATTTTCAGATGCACGACGTCTCCTGCAAGGACCTAATTTGAAACTGATGTACATGTTTCAAATACATGAAGTATGCTGTCACATGGAAGCTGCTTTAAGTTAAAATTGATCCGTATGGCAATGGCTGTCATGCATCAGTCGAGTACTGCATGGCGGCTCCCTACATAGTCAGATGACTTTTTCCATCCTGCTGCAAATTTGCTTATTTGGGGCAGAGTGAGAGGTTTGTGGTGGCCTGGAGTCACCTGCCTGAAATATAGTGTGCCTCTGAATACCACTTGCTGGGAATCGAAGCGGGCAGATGCTTCTGCACTCATGTCCTGCTTGCAGGCTTTCCCCAGGCATCTGGTTGGCCACTGTGAGAACAGGATGCTGGACTAGATGGGCCACTGGCCTGATCCACCAGGGCTCTTCTTGGATTTTTGTGCATATAAGTGGCTAGAAGTGGCAACAGGGAGTAATTGTTGAAGTGGCCTCCATGCTTCTTATGCTCTTGCTGATGGACTAAACATCAAGAATATTACCAGCACCACACATTGTTGCCGACCTATGCAATTCCACAAGAAGCAGCTCTTTTCATGTAACATTCTGTATGTTGGGGAATTCAGTGTCATTGTAAGATATTAATCTCACCTAGGGCAAGCACAGGGCTTCTGCTGACAGGGTTCAAGAGTGAATCCCTCCCATAATTTTTTTCTTGCAACATTGAAGTGAGAATAATTTTCTAGGGACATAGTTCATTAAATATCAGTTATGCTATATAGGCCATCATTATCCCCACTGACAGATAGCTACTTGCCTGAGGTTACCTAGTGACTTAGAAAGAGTTTGATCCAAATCTCCTAGACTGATATGAAGTGTTAGCTGAAATAGGTTATGTGGAATTCAATGCTTCATGTTCGAAGAGTCAGTCAGTCACTTATATTTATTTGCTAAAATCCACTGGACTTCACAAATGTATTGAGGCACATTCTAGCACACGTAGCCCCCAGCACACTGGGCGCTGTGTTGCACAATTAAATGTTGTTTAATCCTCTGGGCTGCTAAAGCAAACATGGAAACATAATTCTAGTTACAGGTAGGTAGCCGTGTTGGTCTGCCGTAGTCGAAACAAAATTAAAAAATTCCTTCCAGTAGCACCTTAGAGACCAACTAAGTTTGTTATTGGTATGAGATTTTGTGTGCATGCACATGAAAGCTCATACCAATAACAAACTTAGTTGGTCTCTAAAGTGCTACTGGAAGGATTTTTATTATTATTATTTTGATGGAAACATAATGTGTAAGTGTATTTATCCCCATCCATCAGCAAATAAGAAATATTCTCTGTAGAATTCCAGTGGGGGACTTGAATATGTTGGAAGAAGCAGGGATGTTTGCTTAAGCATATTACACATTTTGGAGTTAACATTGTTTGCATTTGACTGTGACAAGTTACGTGATGAGCATTTCTGTTGGTTCAGTGATATTTCTTGCAATGGCTAATGAAAAGAGAATGCCATATGTCAAGCAAAGTCTCCACTGGCGTGTATGTAGTTTAATCAACATGAAGATGTTGTAATTTTTTCAGATCAGCACATCTGAAAGAGCCCTTCAGTGACTGTTCAGTGTTCTTTGACACCATCATGACTCCCTTTATGTTTTCCTGCTCCTCCCCGCCCCCTCTCTGCCTCCTGGACTGTGAGCTCAGGTGAATCATTGCTCTACAGCTAGTTAATTATAAGACTTGCTATTGATCAGCCCTGGATCCATTGAGCAATGAACTGCACTTCTTTTTTAAATAAAACAAGCAGCTTCGGCATGTCAGCTTAAAGTTCATTACTTGCACTACTCTGACACCATCTACAACCTGCTTTATTAATGCATACAGGCTTTAGCATTTTCCCACCATTCCAGATAATAGCTCTTGTTGACTCAGCCTAAGAAAAAAATCTTTACTTTAAAGGTTCAGACAAAGAGAAGAAAAAGAGGGATTGTGTGAAGGTCTTCATTTCTTTGAATCCTGCCACAGAAACATTGCCTTCCTTAATAATAACAATAATAATAAATAATAATAATAATAATAATAATAATAATAATAATAATAATAATAATTTATTTATACCCTGCCCATCTGGCTGGGTTTCCCCAGCCACTCTGGTCGGCTCCCAACAGAATATTAAAAATGCTATAAAACTTCAAACATGAAAAGCTTCTCTAAACAGGGCTGCCTTCAGATGTCTTCTAAAAGTCAGATAGTTGTTTATCTGGGAGGGTGTTCCACAGGGTGGGTGCCACTACCTAAAAGGCCCTCTGCCTGGTTCCCTGCAACCTCACTTCTCACAGTTAGGGAACCGGCAGAAGGCCCTTGGAGCTGAATCTCAGTGTCTGGGCTGAACAATGGGGGTGGAGATGCTCCTTCAGGTATCTGGGGCCGAGGGCATTTAGGGCTTTAAAGGTCAGCACCAACCCTTTGTATTGTGCTTGGAAACATACTGGGAGCCAGTGTAGGTCTTTCAAGACCGGTGTTATATGTTTCTAGCTCCAGGTGGCTGTCCTTCTAGCTGTTCTTCACTACATAATGCCTTCAATATAACTGTAGTGAATCTTGCTGAGTCATGGAAATAGCTGAAGCTTTCCAAATGTGACTCCCCAAATAAAAGCAGACAGTTCACCTGAGAGCAGTGGTGAATTTGGAGCACGAGGAGTTGGCTGCAGCATAGCAGAAAGAAATGGCAGCAGCCCCAAACATGCCAGGCATTTTAATCACTGGAGTTTGAGAAAAATATGTGATTTTAATTTGAGCAGCAGCCTGGCAGCACTTGCTTTTGTCCTCAGCTGGGGAACAGAGGAAGGAACAAGCAGAAAAGCCATTTCATGCTGACTTTATCTCATTAAAGGTAGTAATAGGAGGTGGGGCCATAGTTCAGCGGCAGAGTGTCTGTTTTCATGAAGAATGTCCCAGATTCAATCTCCAGCAAACTGGCCCTGAAAGAGACTACTGTCTGGAGTCCATGAAAGTCACTACCAATCAGCATAGGCAATATGATCCAACTTGCTAAAAGGCAGGTGCCAATGTTCCTGGTTAGACCTGAGTCTTAAGACAGAGTAATTTTGGCCCCATTTACAGCACCCACGCAGATGCTCCAGTTCTCACAGTTGTGGGAAGCTAAGTGCTACAAGCTCACCAAACTTGAGTAAAGGTTTCCGGCTAGTATAAACCAGCCCCATGCATCTGATAAATACATTTAAACATCCATGTGTCTGTTGAGCATCAGTGGTTCCTCTTGTTCCCACATATAGGAATGTTTTTGTGCGCCTGCTCTATCTGAAAATGGTAGTTGACTTGAACGGTGCTATGAACCCCAATTCAAATGCTTAGAAAAGGAGACTGCCTGCTGATTCTGTGTAACAACAAACTTAAAACAAACTTTAGATTGCCCTTGTGTTCAAGAGGCTCCCCTACACAAAACTGTTCATCGTACAAAAAATGAAATATTTCCGAACAACAGCTTTGAGTGTCATCTTGCATTTGGTGTTAGAACATCTCCAGTGCAGAGTTCTATCCTCTGCCCTTTTGTTATGATTCCATTGGGTGGCATCTGCTGGTGTCTGGTTGATCATAAACTGTGGTGCAATAAGAAGTAAATAGGAGTCCTTTGGCTGGCTGGAGTTCTGCCATCTGCTCAGTTTCCAGAGAGATGTAAGTGCTGCATCATTACATGCCGCACCATCCTTGAAGTTTAAAGCTGCCATTTGTTCCTTGACTACCTGATTCACAGGCAGCTACTTTGTGGCTTTGGATTCCTGCAGAGCAGAGAAAGCCCCAGTAACCTTAGTTGTCTACATCTGTGGGTGTGATACATTTAGGCATTGTTAAAGATCCTTGTATATGTCTAATCTGGGAACTGATGAGCAGTTCAATATAGTCACTCCGATCCTAAAGACTTGTTCATCTACATTAGTTCCCTAGGAGTAAGCCCCAGTGAACATAGTGGGTCTTAATTCTGAGTAAATATGCATAGAATATTTTCCCTGCCTCTTTACCTCATATCTAAAGCACAAAATCTATAGTTCCACATTTGCTGCTTATTTCCAACTATTTAACACTTCATTCTGATCCTTAATACAATAGCAGTTTATGAAATACTTTTTACTTGAAAATCATAATTGCACACATCCATTGTAATTCTAACCAATTAACTATTTTACTTTTAATCTTCATCCTGTTTATGATACCATATATGAAAGGGAATGGTTGTTTTTAGTAACAGAAGCAAATTCAATATAGAAGAGGCTTGCTGTGGTTTGGTTTCATTAGCATCTACTTTCTGGTAGAAGTCTTAACACAGCATCTTTATAATATCCCTTAAATGATTAATTGTTGCAAGATTAGTTTTGCTTGATGATGTGACAATAAACTCTGCATAGGATTTGTATGCTGTGAAACAATGCACTGGGGTTTTTTAGATGTTATAATAATTCCCAAAGAATAGCCGTTCTTACTGACACGGGAACAACAGTTGATAATGGGGAAAGGGGAGGCTTGTCTATCAGTTTTTATGAAATTTTAAAAAGTTCTTTTTCCAAAGTGAGGGTAGGGGTAGGATTGTATTGCTCTTGCTTATAGAGAAATACCCCAGAATGCAACCCCTGCCCCTATTTCTCTTTAAGTTGCACTTGTAATTCTTTAAAAAAGAAATTCAGTGCAACTTTAACGTTGGAGTTAATCCTTTTGCATTATTTAACAAATGCAATATGGGATCACATGTTGTAGAAAGTCCTAACATTGCTCACATTGTCTGAGAGATTCCTCAGTACTTCCTGATGTGTGTATTTTTACTACAACTATATATATATATATACCTCTAAAGCACCCATCCCAGGTTTTTAATGGCTAACAGCAATGAACATTTTCAAAACCTGAAGGCCCAAGCCTTTTTCTCTATAGCAATGGCAGTGCTTTCAGTGGAATTTTACAAAAGTAATTCATCTAATTGCAGGAAAGGACTGTTTTCATCCCTTAAACACTCTGTGTGTCTGATATTATAATACTGCCCTACTTTTAGAATTCTGTCCTGCTGTTAAGAACACATGGACAAATCAGCAGAGTCGGGGTGTGCGGGTGGCTATTGACCTTCGAAGCTATAACACCTCACTCTAAGGCTGGGAATGTTTGCAGAACCCATAGTAGTTAGGTGTGTGTTCAAGTATGCCTTCTCCATTTTGCATAAATTTTCAGAGACCATGTGCTTTGAAAAGGTTTGGACCCAAGAATGTGAATAGTACATATGTGGTGAGAGGAAATATCTCATTTCATCATGTAACATTTCTTTTAAAACGCAGAGGTTTCCATGGATGAGTGCCCCCATTCAAGTGGGTTTAGTTGGCTTCTGGTGAGTAAAAAAAATAAATAAAAATGAATTAATGGTGATATGGTTGTGGTTATCTGTGAAAGATGCTGATTTTGAACCCTAAATGGGGAATTGCACATTGCACTTCATGTGTGCAGTGTGGCTGTGTATCTTGTGTTTTCTTTAATTTCAGCAATGGTGGGAGGGGCAATTGCTATTGAGATCACAACATGTGGAAAGAATAGGATTGTCCTTTCCCTCTCCACCTATGACCCCATCCAAAAACAACCCACCAGGTTCAGCTGTAATCAATTAAAGAAAAGCTAGTGGCTTCACAGAGGCATCTGATTGGTGTCTTTGAGGACCAAATGCTGGACTAGATGGGCCTTTGATCTGGTTCAGCAGAGACAATACCTGCATGCTACACATTAAGCATAATGTGTAGTTTTGACTTTGGCACAATGAGGCCATCAAAGCCTCTCTTTAAGACTAAGGCAAATAACTTGGAGAAAGTGCTATGATAACCTTTTCCCAAAGCAGCTACTGGGGGAGCAATGCAAACAAAAGCAGACCTTGAGCTTCTGGAATAGGCTGACTTCGTCTTGTTTGGGGAAGGAACAGGGGGGCCATATAAGCCCGGGGGGGGGACGGCATGTGATAGTCCAGAGTCGGGGAACTTCTAGTCCACAGGCCAATCCTGGCCCACCAAGGGGTCGTCAGCTGATAGGCGGGAGAACAGGCTTTCATCAGTTGTGTGGGGATTACTGGCCTGTGCAAAAGCACCCATGGAAACAGCTTGCACACACAAGCTACTTCAACGAGGTTTCAGACATCGTCTTCTCCAGAGGCTCAAATGAGAGCATAGGGCTGTCTCCTGCCTTTCCTTTAAAGTCCCCAATATGGTGGGACTTGGAAAAGGCTTTGTGAGCCTTATCCTGTGCCCCATTTAAACCTCCAAGTTTTGGAACTCAAACTGGGTAGGGAGGAGACTCACAGAACCCTTTACAAGTCTCCCAGTGGTTCCTTTTCAAGCCTCCCATATCAGAACCGTGTTCATTACTATCAGCTCTGTTGAATAGTAAAAAAATTGAATGTAGTACATAAATAAAGTGACGCAAGAGCAAAGGAAAGAAACAATGGGGAGTTCCATGCATCTGATGAAGTGGACTTTAGCCCATGAAATCTTTTGCCGCAATATCTCAATGTTTTGCTGCAATATTTTAATGTTGATGTCCAGAGTTAGGATTTTTAGGTGCTTTGAAACTATCTGCACTTTTTAACGAGGCCAGTTCGTACTTTTGAGGACAGTTACCCCAAATAACCTAACTTAATCTTTGTCTTTTCCAGTTTGGTGTTCGCAACACCTCTGTGCTGTGCATTATTTCCACAAAAAAGGTAATGTGTGTGTTTTTTTATTTTTAAAAATTACCGATACTTTGGGCTATGGTGAGAGGTAAGATTATGCTGAGCACATTGCAACAAATTTAGAAAACAAAGAGTCATCATCATTTCGAGAGAGACATTCCAGAAGTCAGAACATACCCCCCCCCTCTTTTTTTTTTAAGGAAGTAAGAAATTTAAGGAAGTAAGAAATTTTCAAAATGACCTTATTCTTAGGATAGGTTCCCAGCCCAAAGTCTGCTCTTGCCTAGCTCTGTTAGGTAGCATTTCTCTTCTAATCCTGCCTGGCATAATAAGATTAGATCTTTCTCACGTTCATTTTCCTCTCCTTCACCCCATTCACTTGTAGTTACTAACAGTGCTATTTTTCTAGAAAAAGCGGTGCCAGAACTCACCATGAACACCCGCCTTGTTCTCTTATAATGACAATGGCGCCCACCTGGAACTGAGTTCCAGCTTGGGGGGGGGGAGCCTCAATTCTGTCTTGAAACACTTTCTCATTCATGACTATGTGAGGAAGGTGATGCTGCTGTTTCCCAGCCAATGAGAAACCACTCTGATGCCTCTTCAACTCCTTTTACAAAGGAGTGGGACTTTCAGCAGAGAGTTACCTTGTTCCTATGTAGATTGGTGGTCTCAAACTCACCCCTGGTTATTGCCATACCAGCTTAGAATAAAATACTGCCAGTTAAATCAACAGCACAGACCTCCAACACAGGTCTGTTCTTTAGAGGAACAGATCCAAGACAATGCAACAACAGACAATACATAAAACCTTAACCAAGGGATGTGGGTGGCGCTGTGGGTTAAACCACAGAGCCTAGGACTTGCCGATCAGAAGGTCGGCGGTTCGAATCCCCACTACGGGGTGAGGTCCCGTTGCTTGGTCCTTGCTCCTGCCAACCTAGCAGTTCGAAAGCACCTCAAAGTGCAAGTAGATAAATAGGTATCCCTCTGGCGGGAAGGTAAACAGCGTTTCCGTGCACTGCTCTGGTTCGCCAGTAACGGCTTAGTCATGCTGGCCACATGACCCGGAAGCTGTACGCCAGCTCCCTCGGCCAATAAAGCAAGATGAGCACCGCAACCTCAGAGTTGGTCACGACTGGACTTAATGGTCAGGGGTCCCTTTACCTTTACCTAAGGACTATGTGCATGGAACACCACCACCTAGTGGTTGGTGGTGTTGCTTATATAATCATCACTCCCTCTTCACCACCCAGAGGAAGCCCAGGAGAGGAAGCACAGCAGTCTTTCTTTCTCATCACTACAGGCATTTTCTTGGTTGTTTTCTATAGCTACCCACTGGGGTTATGCTCTACAGTCATTCAGCCAGATTACTAATGGGCTGCTGTGGGGAAGGATGCCATAGATTCCCTAAGAGCTTCTTCACACTGAAGTGCTTTATCCTGAAAGGCAGTATAGGATCATGGGGGGAAACCTTACAGAGGCACCTGGAATGTCTTTCTGTTGAAGATGAACAGCTTTGGTGTTCCCTGTTGCAACACTGTGGACCTTTGTGCCACCTTGTATAAGGGATATGTTTGCTTCTGTATTGAGCTCTAAAGGAAGCTCCATAAACAAAGTTTGACTCCCATTTGCTGGGATCAATAAATATAAACTTCATTTCATGGGTTGATCAAGGTTCTTTCATGGAACCAGAAATCCCCCTGCTGCTTCTGTTCTCTGGCACATGAATGCTGACTTAACTCAAAGCAGTGTGATTGTTAACATTATTTCCCCTCTTGGCTTCGAAAAGGCCTATGAGTTGCATATACCCAAAGCAGTTCCAGGCTTAGTTTGAGAGGGATCAGAATTTATCACGCTTAGGTAGGTATTCTCTGGTGTTGACATGTTAAAGAGTTTTGTGACACAGTTTTTGATTTTAACTGCATGCCTTTGTTTTCACACATGCTAAACTGTTTTTTATTATTAAGAGTGAATGCAATTAAAATGTTAGCAATCAGTTTTAAAGACCTGTTGGTGATACACGAACTGTTAGGCCAAGTTTAATTTATAAGCGAAAGCTTAATGGTTCATGTAAAGTGCATTTTCCTGGCTGACACATTAACATACATCACCAGTTAACTTTAGCCAAGCAAAACAGCCAAGCAAAAACTTGAAAATCTTCTTCTGTGGCTCATAACAGGGACTATTTGAAGTGCAAGAAAATACTTTTAGAATTGATAATGAAGTACCCTTAGTACAAAATCATATTTGATATAAATTCCAACTTTTTTTAAAAAAAAATCATCATCATAAAGCTTCACCACTTGCATGTATGAAATTTGATCATGGGTTGTATGTGATGTCTCTTCTATTTTTCTTTTGCTCAGTTCCATGTCTGTAACTCGTCTGGAGCCAGAATTACAAGCCAAGATCCAAAAGAGCAACCCTGAATTGGAGCGTGTGTATTTTAACAAAGGGTTATAATTTGTAGAAGACAAAATATCCCTCAATGACAATTAGGTGAACTTATTTTAAATTGTGAGAAAGCCTTGTTGAAGACAACTCGGTCCTAGTGTATTATTTCAATTTTACACTTTTTTTTTTTTTAGCACTGAGGTTATTTAAGCATTGCAATATAATTTTCGTAATTATGGCCTCAAATTGCTGTCAATGCCATTACTTCACTGTCCACTTTGTTTTTCTGCTGCCAATATTTAAAACAGTTCCCATTAACTACTCTCAAGAAGCTAAAGATAAAATTCCTTTGGAAAATGTTGCAGACAGAAGGAGATCACAGGATGCTATTTTAGATTTGCTGCCTTTCTCAATTTTGCCCTGCAGTAGGGTTGCCATACGTCTGGGAATTCCAGGACATGTCCTCTTTTGGGGGGTCCTCCATGCCCATCTGGGGGGGATTTTACATTTTAAAGAAAATGTCCTGGATTATTTTTTTTTAAATGTGCACAGGCGGCTCTTGTTCAGGCTCCAGTGTGGACGACCCAGGCTCTGGCTTCCACCCTTAAAAAGCTCAACAACTTTTTGTGTCCGAATTTTTACCTCTTGAAATGTGGCAACCCTACCCTACAGGAAAGCAAAGAGCAAGTTCATCTTTGCTATTATATTTATATCTACAGTTCAGGTGGTAATTCTCCATCAGATTCCTTTCCTCAAAGGCCCAGAGTGTGAATGTGTGGTTTGCATTTGATACTGGGTTCATAAGTTGCCTTATCTCAGTTATGTCACAAGTATTTGGGGATGGGTGAGAGAAGTTTGATGGGTGGGAGAACTTGAACAATGTAGAGCAAAGGAAAGCTATCTTCCCCCATCACTTCTGAAATCACTTAACTAATACAGTGAAAGGAAACTGGTAATCACAGAAAACATAGCCTCTTATAGTGTGCAAAGTTCCCACAGATGGGGCAAACTCACCAAATTCCTCCGAATTGCATTGAAGCCTATCCAAGTGTTGCGCAGGGTACATGGTACAGTCCTCTCATTAGGGGTTGCATTTTAAATGTGTCCCATGTTAAAGCGTGTGCATATAAAGTTAGTTATGCTAACTCTCTGGGTGCAGAAAAAACCACCCTGTTCAACGTGTGAATTCACTCCTAGTCATGGTGCCTGGCATACTGCAGTGTCGGGCAGGATCCTAATGGCTGCCAAACTTAATTTGTCCTGCTTAATTAGTGGCAGTTGCCAAATTCTTGGGGAAATCAAGAGACTGGGTTCATTCATGAGTTTCATTTGCCTTAACTGACATGTTTCCCCCAGAGATGGGGGTTTATTAGTTCTCTATTTCCTAGCCTTATTTTTTCATATCTGACAATCACATTCTTGATACAATATTTTAAGTCCAGTCACATGAACACACTATGCTAAAAACAATGGCAAGAGTGCCCTATTTTCCACCCCAAATGAGTTGTGTCACTTTATATATTGGTGGTTGTTGGTCAACTGTTTTAAGAAGCACAGACATTGTTTTATGGCACTTTTAATTCACTGCTTATTGATTATGTTTTGCAATCCTTATTTATAGTGTGTTCCTGTGAGGGGTAGGCTGCTATTATTTCTGGAAACCAGGGCAGACTCCCAAAAGCCACCTGGCAAGACTATGTCTGAGTTAAGATTTGAATCCAGGTTCTAATACTCTGTTCACCAATCATCAACATTTCACTGTAATTTCAGTATGCCTGACATACCTACTTCATTGCTACTACTTATCTTTTCATGTATGGTAAACCAATTTTAATGTCACAGTGAAGACCCCTTTGTACTGGTATCAATAGATCTACCTCTGTACTCAACAAAATTGTTAGCCAGCATAGACCCTGGCCTTTGTCCATGTTCAAAATAATACACAATCAGTGAGTGTTGTCCTACCAATGTGGTAGTAACTTTATATGATAACTATTGTCTAGATGTGTTAGACACAACATAGAATTGAAACATGCCATACAGCTGAGTCTTGTTTAGCTGCAGGTGATGTTCGTCTTCGAACTGAAAGGAGGAGATCTAATGCTTGATCTGAACGTTTTGCTTTGAAAGACCCACCAACAGTGGGATTTGCAGAGTAAAGTCTGTGGTTTTCAAGCTGTTTTCCGGGAAGGCCTGGGGTTGCTTAGAAGCTTATCATGACTTTCTCAGTGAAAGGATCAATAACAGGAGACAAGCTTTCCTGAAAGGCAGCTTAGCAAGCACTACCAGTCTTTCCTATAGCAAGAATGAAAGCATCTGGTATCTTGTAAATTTCACTCTCAGCTCATATGGGACAATACTGAGAAGGTCAACAGGCCTGGCTGAAGCCCCAGATGAACTAAGCTGACTGTGTACTCTACACCAGTGTTTCCCCAGCTTGGGTCTCCAGCTGGTTTGGGGCTACAACTCCCATCATCCCTAGCTAGCAAGACCAGTAGTCAGGGATGATGGGAATTGTGGTCCAAAAGCAGCTGGAGACCCAAGTTGGGGAACTACTGCTCTAGAGCAAGGGTGGCAAAGCTTGGTTCACCAGATGTTGCTGGACTACAGTTACCATCATCCTTGACCATTGGTGCTGCTGGCTGGGGCTGCTGGGAGTTGGATATCAGCAACACATGCAGAGCCACAGGTTACTCACCCATGCTCCCAATTTTTTGAAATTATATTGGGAAATTCCTTCAGCACAGCTATTTCATGTGGAAATGAGCACCTGAATGCAGAAAGATTGGAAACACTGAGGAAAGTGTGATTTAGGTATTGTTTTTAAACAACCTTTTTGCCTCTATTTTTTTCAGCATTGCCAAATACCTCGTGCTGCTTGCACTTTCCCCATTGTTGACACACATCAGCACTAGTTTAGAAAATGATAGTGTGACAAATCATTTGCCTTTAAACAGGAGTGATGTGATAGGCGACAGACTTCTCCTGTGACCAGGTGGCCACAGTGAACTGCATTTGCACCCATTTCAAAGCAGTTAGGGACAAGGGACAAGTCTGCTGTACGATCAAAGGATAGTATAGGCTGGTTGCAACTCTGACTTGTGAAATTGTGCCACTCTAGACACAATCTTTTTAAAATGATCTAGCAGCCTGGTTGTATCACATCTACTAAGAAGTAAATTTCACTGAGTTAACTAGGGATTTGCCATCCAGTAAAGAGGCTTCGGACTTTGACTTAGGTTGCACTGAGTTGGTTTTCCTGGTGAATTCTGGGGGGGAAATGGCAATAAATAATTCTATGGGAGAAGAAATGTGCACTTCAGTTAAACACTGTTTTTGAATGAATTGCAAAATAAGGTGTTTTTCAGCCAAGTAATCACAGAAAATAACTATTTTGGTCCCCCTTTTAAAGTGCTTGAATTTTAAAACAAAAATCTGAAACTTTCCAGTAGCTCTTCTCTTTAGTTTTTTGATCCGCTTTGTGTAGCCTCCATGTTTTTGGGGAAACTAGGTATTCATGAGTGGCGTACATGGAATAACATTCTGCAGCACAGAGTTGTATCCAGTTAAATCACTGCATGTGAGGAACACACACACTGAGTGCAGCAGAATCTTCCCTCCCTGTTTTCTCACATGCACACCCTAAATCTCCAGACTACATTGGGGGGGTGCAGGAGACACCTGGGGGAGAAGGAGGGTAGTTCTGTTGTGCCAACAGAAGTCATTCTGTACATATAATGATTTGGTTGGATACAATCCAAATAGTTTTATTGATAGATTTAACCAGGATAAAAGAGGATTCTTTTGCCCCATGGAAGTATATGCATATTCACACAAATGTATTATGCAGTGTATTATTATTTTTTAATTAAACAGGTTTAATAACTGTGGCATGTTTCTTGGTGGTATTAAGCAGAACAAAATAGTATTAAGATCAGCCAATTTACACTGATCTTGTAAAACTAGATTTTTTAAAAAAATAATTCCAATAAAGTGCAATAAAGTCGTATGCCTAGGAAAACTGCCAAGTTATATTTCCACATTTGGAAAATGATTCTGGATTACATTGTGACCGAAGAACATTTTTGATGTTAGTATTAACACAATGTCTTGCCAGTGTTGATTGAATTTATTCTACTATTTTAAAAGTATGCTGGATGAAATATTAAAAGCAGTGACTGGCATGAATGGTGGTGGTCTCTGTTTGAAACAAACTTTAGGAGGGCAATGTTTATGCTCACAGGGATATTCTTGTGTATGGGTAAGCAACATAAGCTACTTTACATTCGATGGTTTCTTCCAACCAGATACAAACTAAGTGTAAAAAAGGGGGGGGGGGTATTGCATGCCTGAGAATGAATTGTAGTTTCCCCCTTAATGGTTTCTGCAGAAAAATGATCAAACCTCTGCTTGTGTAAAAGTGTTAAGTGGACAAGAGGCAATTTATATAATACGCAAGTACAATAACATCCATTTTTCCATCTGTACGCCTCCTTAATTTGAGGTGGGGATTCATTTTGATTCCAAACTCCTGACCCAGTTCAAAATTCCAGTCTTTTCTATAGGAGCTTCAAAAGTGGAGTGTTCTCTCTCTGCATTTCCAGAACGTCGTTGCTTTTAGGTGGGATTCAGTCACATACTGGCAAATTCGAGTGGTGCAGTTCCAGTTGACTGGCAGGTCTTGCACAAGAAGCCCACTTCCCCAAAGGACTGGGCTTTCTTCCAATAAGAAAAGTAATAGGAAGATGCACTGTAAAATACGGGATAGCATTTCCTTGACACAACTTCATCTAACCTCCCCACAAACAAATCAGGATGAATGCTCAATAAACAAGTCATCTGGGCATATGTATGTCTCCCAACCCAGCACATTCCCCTGAATGCCAGAAACACATTATTTTACCTAAAACAAAGCAAATGAAGATAATGGGTCAGGGTGCAACTCATCTGTTTGCCAACATCAGCTTAGAGCAGAGGAATCGCTAGCCTTGACAATCACTTTCTATCTGCTGTAGGAGAAGGAGGACTACAAAACATAAAGCCCCCTGCACTTTTTTCTCATTAAACCAACTTTCAAATCCATTTTTCCTCCCATTGAGGGGTGAGGGGGGGGGAATCAATTTCTTCTGCTCACAAGTCAGAGTGGGAATGAATGCAGTCTCTGGGAAGAGAAGGAACTAGGGCAGGAAGAAAAGTGTCATGGTGTGATAATTCATGAATTTAGTGCAGCACTTCTGTGTTCCTGCAGGCAAGCTATGGGAGGTGGAGAAGCAAGGGAGGGGATAAAGAGACAAGAGGGGTCACTTTTCCTGCTTATTTTTTATTTGTGCAGACGCATTGTAAGTCACAAATCTTTGGTGAAACTTACTATTTCAGGCTTCTTGTCATGTGGAATACAGTACAGTGGTACCTCGGGTTAAGTACTTAATTCGTTTCGGAGGTCCGTTCTTAACCTGAAACTGTTCTTAACCTGAAGCACCACTTTAGCTAATGGGGCCTCCTGCTGCTGCCACACCGCCAGAGCAGGATTTCTGTTCTCATCCTGAAGCAAAGTTCTTAACCCGAGGTACTATTTCTGGGTTAGCGGAGTCTGTAACCTGAAGCGTATGTAACCTGAAGCGTATGTAACCCAAGGTTTTGTTTGCTTAGTTGTTCAGTCATGTCCGACTCTTTGTGACCCCATGGACCAGAGCACGCCAGGCACTCCTGTCTTCCACTGCCTCCCGCAGTTTGGTCAAACTCATGCTGGTAGCTTTGAGAACACTGTCCAACCATCTCGTCCTCTGTCGTCCCCTTCTCCTTCCCAACATCAGGGTCTTTTCCAGAGAGTCTTCTCTTCTCATGAGATGGCCAAAGTATTGGAGCCTCAACTTCACAATCTGTCCTTCCAGTGAGAACTCAGGGCTGATTTCCTTAAGAATGGATACGTTTGTTCTTGCAGTCCATGGGACTCTCAAGAGTCTCCTCCAGCACCATAATTCAAAAGCATCAATTCTTTGGCGATCAGCCTTCTTTATGGCCCAGCTCTCACTTCCATACGCCACCCCTGGGAAAACCATAGCTTTAACCACACGGACCTTTGTTGGCAAGGTACCACTGTACATTTAAGGCATGGTGCTCTTCTCCAGTAAGGGCACTAGGTGGCAGCACCTCCCCTTTCCGGTTTTCTGTTATAAGGAAATAATACTTCACTGCTCTCTTTGGAGGACCAAATCTCATGCTCACCCAATATGTGAATCCAAGAAGCTTCATGGAAAAATGGGTACTGCAGACCCACCGCCACAAGGTAGTATGAAACTTACACATGGATGCAAGCTTAATTCATTTAATTTTATCCCCTGCATTTTGAGAGGATGGAATTGTGCAAAACAGTCCTCTGCATGTACTGATGTGTATATGTGTGGTAACTGCATCACATTCCTTCCTTCCTTCATTTTTCCTTCACTTTTCCACACACAAAAACCACGCTGAAATGGCATACAATGAAGAAATCAGTAATACATTTTAAACATTAAAACATAAAAACTTTTGCATAACAATATAGCGAAACAATAACATGGTAACAATTTCTTACTAATATTGCAAAACAAATACAATAACATACAAACAACCACAATTCAATACTGTAACATTAACTAGATCACTTAAGCAACATGCAGCAACCAATAGCAAAAACAACAAAGGAGCTTCACAGTTTCAGGTTAGTCCTGGAAACGGCCGAGGGTGGGGTAGCTTTTTTCATCCTTGAAAATTACATACAGCTGAAAGGAAGCTGAGAGATTAATACATGTCCCACTTATTCTTTCAGCTTTTCAAGACTTAGTTTAATTCTACTACAGTGGTACCTCGGGTTAAGCACTTAATTCGTTCTGGAGGTCCGTTCTTAACCTGAAACTGTTCTTAACCTGAAGCACCACTTTAGCTAATGGGGCCTCCTCCTGCTGCCGCGCCGCCGGAGCATGATTTTTGTTCTCATCCTGAAGCAAAGTTCTTAACCTGAAGCACTATTTCTGGGTTAGTGGGTTAGCGTAACCTGAAGCGCATGTAACCTGAAGCATATGTAACCTGAAGCATATGTAACCCGAGGTACCACTGCAGATCTTAACATCTATGCAGCTTCCTTGGAAAACTCAGCTATAGGTGTGAAACTTTCTATCTGTCTTTTGGGGGGCGGCTGACCTAGGGGAGGCAGACAGCAGTGACCAGAGAAGAGGGTACCCCCAGAACTTGCTCAAAAATCAAAATGTGCTCACATACCTGAAAAGGTTGGCAAGCCCTTTTCTGTACCACACATGGAAGGCTGAGGAGGCAGGGAGCCTGGAAAATCATTTTCTTCTGAAGGAAAAATTTTTTGATGAAGAGGAAGATTTAGAACCCACTTTATTGTACCTTAAGGAAACCTTGGTTCAGCAATAACAGGCATGCATGTACTACAGGCTCATCCTGCATAGGCCCTTTGAACAATACTAAACCCGAGCCTGAAGACATTTTTCAGCATCATCTGGTCTTCTATGAGTACAGAATTATATAAAATGCAGATGATCATTGGGGGATAGATTAGATTCTCATGCAAAGCTTCTCATCAGGCTCAGGGCTCCCAAAACCAGCTGTTACCTTCAACTGTAGCCATGCAAGCAACTGCCCTTCCTGTGTGCCAGGCCTCATCCTATATGGCATGGAAACTTCATAACAAAGGCAATAACTGACTTGGGTCATTACCATTTTAAAATGTGCATACCGACCAAAAAATTAGAAGCTTTCCCCCTGAGAGTCATTTTCAGTTTTCTCTCCCATTAGTTTGATTTTCTATTTCTTTATAGTTTCCAAAATTACAATAGCCATTTCCTCAAAGGGCAAATGATTTAATTTAACAGCATTACAGAAACATCTCTGACACTGGATTAACAAGCCCAGTGATTCACAAGGCCGTGTTTGATGTTCACCAGATGGAGAAATGACCCGCTTGACAACGTACGCAATCCAGCCGTTCTGTATTTGCATGACTTTATTGAGGTGCTATTCTGAATAAGAAGAATAAGAAATAATGGTGATACCTATGACAAATATGCTCCACTAGGGGCAGCTCAAACTGTTTGCATTGCCCACAAATGCAGCCTACCAGCCACTACCAAATGCTTTGCCAACCCTCCCCCCCTCACACCTGGCCAAGCTCTCTGCCTTCACACCTTGCCCCCCCCAAAAAAAACCCTTCCTTTACACTACCCCAACCCAGGGCCAGATTTAGGTTTGATGAGGCCCTAAGCTACTGAAGCTAATGGGGCCCTTTATATGTCCAGCTGTCCTTTGTCAACAACAAATTGTCACTGTTTTTTGTGTTGAATATATGCTATATGGTAATTTATGGACCTAACAGGTATCTAAAGCCATTCGCTGTATGTAGTTTTATTTTATTTGTTTTTTATCTTATATTTTGGAAATGTACACCCAGGGTTTTTTCTTTTAAATTTTTTGGGGGCTCCCAAGACATTGGGGCCCTAAACTATAGCTTGCTTAGCTTATGCAGTGGTACCTCCGTTTCTGAACAGCCCTGTTTATGAACTATTCAGTTTACGAACTCCGCAAAACTGGAAGTAGTGTTCTGGTTTGCGAACATTACCTCAGTCTACGAATGGAAGCCAAACGGTGGAAGGGCACCGGCGGCGGGAGGCCTCATTAGCATAGCTGTCAACGGTTCCCTTTTTTAAAGGGGAATTCCCTTATTCTGAATAGGATTCCTCGCAAGAAAAGGGAAAAGTTAACAGCTATGCTCAAAGTGTAAGGAAAATAAAATACCTTCCTGATGATTTTGTGCATCTAAAACACAAGGAAGTAAGGAGACCACATCTATAAAGTCTGGTTAGGGTGTATTAGTAGGTAAGTTAAATGAACTCCCATAATGAAAAAAAGCAGAACAGCTTAGAGGATCAATAATAATTTAAAAAACCCATAACTGATATTTATCACTATAATAGCTTCAATGAAAGGGAATACATAAACCTAAATGATTACGTGTAGCATCATTTTTATTAGCCTATTTTGTTTAATAAAATGCCTTTTAAAGCTGTGTTGGCTTTTTCGGTAGCCTGAAAGTCACATGATCCTGAAGTTTCCTTTATCATTGATTCTTTATGCGCCCAGCAAAAGCTCAGGCTCGTAAATGCATATGGGTTTAATTTTAAGGGCTAAGTCACTTTGCCTTGCAAACCTGGGGAGTGGGTTATTTGTTTTATCCTGCCCTAGAGAAAAAAATGGCATTGATAAGGCAGCCGCAGCCCTTAGGCTTAAAATGTAAGAGACATGACACAAAAGGGGAAAGGGATTGGGACAGAAAGGGGGGGGGGGAGCAAATTCAGACATGATTCCTTAGTTACAGAGTTCTTGCAATGACCAGCTGGAATGGAAAGAAAGGGTGAGCACAAAGAGACTGAGATACTTTGGTGTTGATGGAAGATGCTTGTAAAGCCTTCGTTTTCAATAATGTTTTACATCTGAGTGCTTAAAATACCCTTCGTTGTTAAATTATAATTCAGGGCAGGGAAAGGCTCTGTCGTATTCCAAATGGGAGATAGTGCTGAAGTTCATTCAATTAGCTGAAGGTACCTAATTATGTGTTCTTTTATTTCCACGCTATTTTAAAATGTAAGAGTTAATGTTAGTCCTACATATTCCAAATATATAATAGGCAGGCAATTGAGAACATGGGAAGCTGATTTCCTCCGAGTCAAATGCTATACTGAAGCGTTGAAACAGCAGCAGTTTAAAATAAAAAGAGGGCCACAGTTACTAATTAAAAGTTGCTTAAAATAAGGTCTCCAAGGTCTGTTCATAAGGCAGCAAAGTAGGTCTATATGTGCCCCCTAGAGAGGGAATTCCTCAGATATGGGGCCACAGCTAAAAAGACCCAGCAGTCTAATATATACCATATATTGAGGGCAAGTGTCACTTCTTTGGGGAAAACCTAGTGCATAAACCAGCCCTGAAAAAATATCTGGACCCAAGAAATAGCACTTGCTAGATGAGACAAGATGGGGGAAATCCATACCTAAATGGTAGAGCTTCTGTCTTGAAAGTAGAAGACCCCACGTTCAAGATCTAGTGCAGGCATACGCAAAGTCGGCCCTCCAGATGTTTTGGGACTACAATTCCCATCATCCCTGACCCCTGTTCCTGTTAGCTAGGGATCATGGGAGTTGTAGTCCCAAAACATCTGGAGGGCTGGGTTTGCCTATGCCTGCTCTAGTATCTCCAGATAGCGCCAGGGGAGACTGCTGTCTGAAACCCTGGAGAGCAGCTGTCAGTCAGAGTAGACAAATACCAGACAAATGGTTTGATTTGCTACAAAGCAGTTTCCAGTGTTCTGACATTCCAGTGTTGCTCTCCTCTGGGCAGCACTTCCCTGCTCTTGCCGATTTTGCTGGCTCCTTCTTGACATGGCAATTAGATACACAGGGGGACGATAGTATTATGAAAAGCCTTCCTGTTGTCCCCTTGCTGCCAGTGCAGGCTGTGTGCCATTATTCCTGGTTTTGGCTTTGCCTTGAAAGTTGGGGCAGGGGGCTTCAGGAGAAGAATTTTGAGGGCAAGTTTTAATTTGGTCTTCAAATTCCTTACCAACACCAAGCAGCACTGAGGGCATTCTGATGCAGCGGGCGGTCAAGGTTACGGCAGTGGCAGCATAGGAAAGCATATGAGAGAGAGAGAGAGAAAGAAATTAATTAGGCACCTCTAACCAGCCACTTTTCCAGCTTTCCAAAGCCTCTGAGCTCTTGAATTATTCATTGCAAGTGTACACTTCAGATAAAAACAATTTGGCTTTGCACTTCTTTTACAGTGCTGCCCTGCCCATCGCATAATTTCATGCAGGGAAATATTCTGTGGTGAACAAAGTTGTCCAAGAGATACCAAAATAAAACTGAGGCATATGCAACATACAACTTGCCCAGAACCAAAATAAATGTTTCAAAGGCCAGTCCCATTAAAGGTCAGTATACTATTAGGAATGTGTGTTGTTTTCTCCTTCAAGTAGCTGTGAGAAACCAGTAGACCTTTCAGACGTCAGATTGTATTCCTGTGTAGGAAGCAAGTGTTTCATTTTAGCGACAGCGTCCAATTTTTTGAAAGGCACAGAAATCTTGTACCATTGTGGTGAGTTTCCTTGATCTTAGGAACAGACAAGGAAGGGGAGGTGGCAAGCATATTTTCCCAGGACTTGGTTTTACTAAAATTACAAATAAGCTGACATGAGAATTATAGAAGTCTAAAATGCAAGTCACTAGTAAGCTAGATCAAAAGCTTAGAAGTCATTCAACTATAATTAGAAACACACACGTGTGCACGCACACACACAAAATTATGCTTTGGTTTTTGTTATAATATGGTTGTGGAAAATGAATCCATTAAACCTGACCTCTTGGTGTTGGATTATTTGGTGACTCAGTCATAAAACATACATTTCACTTTCATTGAATAAATCAGTGACAGATTTCACAGGCGTTTTAACAGTGCCAGTTTTCTTTTTCCTAACAACTATGCATTGTATTAACACAAAACCACAAATTCCAAGTGAACTTCTAGGAGCTTGGAAATAAAGCAGGTCACAAAACGATGCATAAGTTTCCTCCAGAATTTTTCTTTAGGCTACATGGTACACAAATTCGGTGGAGGGTGGGCAGAATAGAAAGAAAAAAGTTCATTAGAGCCTCCATCTCATAAGCGACTTGTGGGAGGAAGTACCAGACGTTCAAATAAGGCTTTGTAGATGCTGGGCAGGTTTCAGGTTGCACTTTCCCGGGAAGGAAAAAAACACATAATGACTGATATGCCCCCATCCATCTGTACACGTATAACAAACAGCTGTTACCCAGGTCTGCCTTCTTCCTTAGGTGAAACACACAGGTTCCTTGGTATGCAGTAAAGAGGAATAAAGATATTGCCCACTGCAACACAACAAATGTAGGACACACATACAAAAAACCACAACCACCAAGTGTGGAACATATTGTATTTTAATGTTTTGCTGGAAGCCACCCAGAGTGGCTGGGGAAACCCAGCCAGATGGGTGGGGTGTAAATAATATATTGTTGTTGTTGTTGTTGTTGTTGTTGTTGTTGTTGTTGTTGTTATTACTATTATTATTTGTATGAAAAGGTACAGAAAATCTAGTAGGAAACTATGGCCTGTGCACAGATTGCAAATGAAGCACCATCACAGCCCCCAAAACCACCTAAAAGGCTCTCTCACACACCTCAGCCTATTGTATTCCTTCTTTGGATGATGTGGCATCCAGCCAGGTAAGGTAGGAAAAGGCCAATTCCTTCCTCCTGGAAGCACCATCACTGAGTTGTCACTATGGCAACATGGCTCATTCTTTAAGATGCTGGTGAATGGTCAGCTATGGTCATTATTTTACAAAGAGACAGGTTTGCTTGTTTAGCAGATTATTCTGCTAGGTTCACAGGACTGGAAGGCTTCCCCAGATATCCTCCAGATCAACCCCCCAATACTATAACATTATAAATCCACCATAAACACACTATTATTGCATCAAGGACATGTTGCAGAAAACTCCCGCAAGAAAACACCAGCATGAAGCAGCCCGAAGACATCGTGAAGCATGCATGCAACATACACAAGTTTCTAAATGTGTACCATAAATGCACTGGATTTACTTCTGCACAATATGTCAAGTGGCTTTGACACAATTGTTTCTGTGTTGGTTGAAAACTTCTTTACTTTTTCTGCAAGAGCTGCATTCTTAGAACACAATCATGCTCTGTAACAAAGCAGCAATTGGCACTATTGTCTGTCGTCTGGTGAACAAGTAAACATTCAGATAAATGGCAAAGGCTATTTACATAGATCACATAGATGTGACCAGGCTGCGACTCTGAGGAACACTCTCTGTTAGGATAGCCACTGGGCCATAAATGCAAGGCCAGCTGTTTCTGTCATTTTAAGAAACAACAAGCCATGCAGACTCCATGCATTATTTCAATCCTATAGCAGAAAGTAATGCTCAGATACCTTTGATCTTTTGTGTGAGCAGAGGCAGTATATTCTAAGTCATGGCTGGGGAATCTGCAGCTCTCCAGATGTTGGGCTCCAGCTCCCATCAGCCCCAGTCAATATGATTGATGGTCAGGTGTGGTCAGCCCCGGTCAGCAATAGAGTGCCCATCCTTAAAGCCGCCCTCTTTCACCACTCCCAGATAGCTTGAAATAAACTCTTGTGCAAGCTTTGTTGACAGGCCCCTACTTGCTTGCACAACAAGTTGCTTACACACACCTGCCTTAGCTGTAAGGAGTGTAGGAGGAGCACAGCAGGTTGCTATGACGAGTTCTGCAAATTAATGGTTGAAAAATGGAAAAAAATCCCCCAGGGGTCACTGCGGAAGCACCCTGGGCATAGTGACAAAGCACATGATGGGACTAGATGGAATTGTTAAGATCAGAGACAGGGGAGCTATTGGGTCATCCTACCTCTGCTGGTAACTTCTTTCTCTGATAGTGTATTGACAGAAAAGGTATGCTTATTGTTACCTCACAATTATGGACCATAGCTCAGTGGCTGAGCACCTGCTTTGCATACAGAATATCTCAGGTTCACTTCCTGTTAAATTCAGTTAAAAGGACCAGGTAGCAAGTGATAGAAAGTAACCCTCTCTGCCTGAAATCCTGAAGAGGCTCTGCCAGTCAAAAGAAACAATACTTCGATCAGTGTTTCACATTCTGACAGCACAAATTTGCAAAGCATTTGAGGGCAAAGTTGCTCACATTTGCTCTGACCTTGATGCTAGAAGCTGGACAGGGGGCTACCCTGGAAAGTTAATAGGGAGCTACGTCTGTTAGTGTTAATCCTGTGAGCCTTTCCCTCCTGTGCTCAGGTTGTATATATGAGTAAATAAAACTGTATCTGCTAAAGACATCACAGTCTTGTTCACCTTTATTCCAAGAGAATTAAACCCTGGGAAAGTGCAGAAACCCCTGGAGTCTCTTGCTGCTTAGAGATTGGGGTAAATGCAATAATGCTATACCACCCACACACCATTCTGCTTTATTAGTTCCGAAATGCTTCACTAATGTTACTGCGTTTATTGCCAACTGAAGGGGTACTATTGTGCTGCAACACAACAAATGTAGGACAAAAGAACACAACCAAGTGTGGAACATTTGTTGCATTAAAAGGTACAGAAAATCTCATAGGAAACTATGGCCCATGCACTGATTGTGAATGAAGCATCATAACAGCCTCAGATAGAAATGGTATTGCAGGTGGAAATGGTATTGAAAGTGTGATAGTGTATTGATAACATATTGAGCACAAAACATGCTGAATGTTCAATGAAAGGACATACTGTAAGGTGGATACACACCTTAGCTGTACACCTAAAATTATAAAATGTGAAGTTATCCTGACAGCATCCTGGAAACAAAGCATCTCAATTATTATAGCTATATTAAACTAGTGCAACCTTTGGCAATTTGACCTCTACCAGATGTTTTGTACGACAACTCTCATCATCCCTAGATAACCTGACTTTATTAGGGCACGTAAGATGTTCTGTAACTTTATATAATAAGAGGGTGCAAACAACCTATATTTATTTAAGAACTATTATTGAAGCAAACCTCAAACTCATCTCCACATGAATGAACGACAGTGTGAGCTGGAGACAGGCTCTTGTTGCATTTTTAGCAACAGCTGATGTTAGATAAATTATACATTTGAAAAGTAGTAACTCACCATGTGATCACTTGATAGCTGGCCAGTGATATTGTTATTCTGAGAGTAGATCTGGTCACAAAGCTGAATGAACATAGAAACACACACACACACAAACAAACAAACAAATTTTTTTAACCTTTTGGTAAGATGACTTAGAGCAGGGCTACAAGCGGCCCATGGGGGTCGTTTAACTGGCCCCTGAACCGCCCCCAAACTGAGCCGCTCATGCGACGAGTCCCCGCACACTGCAATAAACCAGCGCAGCACAGCACAGCACGGGGACTCTCTTCTGAGGTGCTGGAAATCGCATCTGCACAGACGCAGATGCTGGAAATCACGGGCACATGCGCTCACACGGACGCTCAATCCAGCCCACAGAGGGATCTCTGCTGGAGTGAACCAGCTCAGGTGAGGTAAACCTTGCCGGCCTCTGATGTAGAGCATCGTCTTACCATGCACTCAGTTCTGATGTTTCTTGAATACCATATGATATGTATAACAGCACTTTTCCCAGTCACCACAATGGCGGAAAGCAAACATGTGCCCACACTCCCACATGGAGGCTCTAGTTGAAATGATCCCAGCCAGGTCACAAGTCCAACAGGGTCCTTTGGGTTCTCTCCTGGACAATCACATCAGGGTCATGTCATTGTATCCTTAGTGAGGAAAGTGCATAGGCCCACAATTTGAATCTAAAAATAAGACCCCAGTCACATTTAGTACAGATTGCCATGTTTAACAAATCCTTAATATCCAATAATAACTCTTCTCCTGACATATTAGCCTTCCATGGCAGAGAGACTTTGCCACACACCAGCATCCTGGAATGGCAAAGTCTGAAAAGCATACGTATTTTTTCCTCCTCTCTCTTTTCTCAGTGAGCAAATTAGCCTTCAATGGATCTGGGTTAAAATTCCAATTTGGTCAAGGATGCAGCTGGTTATTAATGCTTCACCACTATAATATCAAATGAAGCAGCACACCAGCCCATGGTAGCCTTTCTGTCCCCGACCCATAGGACTGGAAGCAAATTAACTCATGGGAAATATTAGACAATTTCATTTCTGCCATCAGCAAGAGTTGAACTGCCTCCCAATGACATGCTAACACTGACCTTTGCAATGAGGTGGTGCAATGCCTGTCTCTTGAATGGGAATTTCTACAGGCATACTCTGTGCAAAGTCGTTCAAGTGGCAGAATGCAACCACCCGTGGAATTCTTCCTTGTCGTTTTAATAAGACATGCAGCAATCCCGAGCTTTCAGGTACTGGGGTCTCTCAGGTCAATACATCTTCCTAGAGAGTATGACCTTCTCAACAATACTGGCCTACAGGGAAGATCAGTAAATCATTGCCAAACTCTTGTGGGAAAGTGGCAAATCAAGATGTGGACTTAAATAAATGAGCGCAGTATTTCATTACCGTCTTTCCAGGAGAAGAGTGATGAACTTCAGTCCGTAAAACAGAGTGACACAACTGATAGCGTGTTGCCAAGTGGTGTGCTGCTGTTCAAGATACCAGCCACTCAGTTCCATTTCCTCCACTCTCTAGTTCTCCATTCTTCCCACCCCAACAGCCAAGACTGTCAGCATTCTGTAGTCAATGAGCACAGTCAGTCCTCAGTCTCATTCTCAGTCAGACTACTTTGCTAAATAACCCAGTATGAAATAAGCAGCACATAAGCAGCACACAAAACACTACCAAACCATTCTACATTCTAAATCTTATATTAATAATGCAAAAATTGAGAGAGCTATGTACAGAAGCCACAAACAGAAAACTAATTCATATTGTGTCCAAAAGGAAAATTCAGTCTTTAGAGTTCCTTTAGCCAGGCTCCTATAGATATCAACGAGGTTAAGTTTGATCAAACGAAATGTCGGTAATGTTATGCACAAGAGTTAGACAGGGTGCCGCCCATGAAGAGTCTTGGGCTTCTTCAGTAAATTCACTCTCACGCTTTCACTCTCAAGTCCATATGTTACATTTCTTTTTAGATTAAGCTACAATATTTAATTTCTTTCTTCAGGAAATTCTCCCTCAAGATTATGGTGTATTTACATACATTCAACTTCATATGTTAAGTTCTTTCTTGACTTAAGCATTTATTCATTTACTAAGCCGGCACCCTGTCTTATCCTCGTTGATATCTAACCCTTGGATTATTAATAAAAGATTTAGAACCTAGAATGGCTTGGTAGTGTTTTGTGTGTTGCTTATGCGCTGCTTATTTTATATTGGTCTACTACGAGAATTGGCAGCATAGGTTCATTTCTTTGGTACTTGCTAAATAACCCAGCAGTCCCTGATTACTGCAAACTTTACCAATACACATCCCTCTAAAGCAGTGTTTCCCAAACATGGGTCTCCATCTGTATTCAAACTACAATTCCCATCATCCCTGACCACTGGTTTTCCTAGCTATGGATGATGGGAGTTGTAGTCCAAAAACAGCTGGAAACTCAAGTTTGAGGAACACTGCTCTAAAGCAAGTCTGGAGAATGTATGGCCTTCCATCTCCTATCAACCACACCCAGCATGGCCAATGGTCAGGGATGATGGGAGCTATAGTCCAATGGCACTCCTACCCTGCTCTAAGGACGACTCCAAACAAGTTTGTTCTTGCCATTTTCAGCAATTGTACCCAAGTAGAATAATACATATCTTGTGAAATCATATATTAGTGGGAGTATGTTCGCGCGAACACACACACACACACACACACACACACACACACACAATGGCTTTAAAAGAGAGAAGTAGACAAATTCATGAAGGATAAGGTTGTCAATGCCTACTAGCCACAATGGTTATGTTTTACCTCCACTGTTGGAACCGGGGCTGCCACAGAAAAGCTCTCTCTTGGGCCGCCATTCCCCCCACACCTGAGGCTCTACAATATTAAGGTCCACACTATGGGGGGTGTGCATAGGCTGTGCTGACAGCCCCATGGCCATAATGTGTTATAAAGTTGTTTGCTTTGGGGGGGGTTAAAAAAAAGTTAGATATAGTTGCTGTATATTAATGTGGACTCTTAACAATGCACTGGTAATTTAGACTCTGAAAACTACTCCAAATATTTTAGCAATTAATGCATCATTAATTGGGTATATGGTTAGTTATCTTGATGCCATTTGTTTTTACTGTTGTTACCTGCCTTGGGCACCGTGTGGAAAAACAGAATGGAATGCTAAATCATAAATGAAAGAGGCCACAGAAAGGACACCCATGCTATAACTGCTGTGCTATCCAGACCAAAGCTGAATATATATTTCAGATTTATCGTCTGCATCGAGGGAGGGCAGTTTGTAGTCTTAAGCTACCAGCAATAAGCTTAGCGATTTCACAGTCAGCCTTTTTCTCACACCCACATTTACATATTGTTTATCTCACATTTAAAGCAGCAAGCAGAGTCAGGCTGGGTTGCCATCTCTTAACAAGTCCTTAAAGATCCATAATTATTATGTCCTTCAGTTTGACTTTCCCAGAGTAGAATTTAACCCCTATTTATCATTGAGATGGTGGGAGCTGCTTATCTAATATAAGGACTCTCTCTTTCTCTCTCTCTCTCTCTCTCTCTCTCTCTCTCTGTGTGTGTGTGTGTGTGTGTTGAGGGAATTTCCTGTTAATAGGAATGTGGATTGTGTTCAACACCCTGCTCTGACCTCCTTGGATGAGAAATTCACCCTCTTCCCCCCTCCACCAATAATAGTACCCTCTGAAGTGATTTGCTTGCCTGTCAAAAGCAGCTTTTCATTGCTAAAGATACTGAATCTCTCTCCTTTTTTCCTCGTCCCCCCCCCCATCTCCTTGCTTCCCTTCCATCTTTCATGGCCGTTGCCATGGTGCCCAGGGAGAGCAAAGCACCGCAGCAGGGGAGGGGGGAAGGAGGCGGTCCATGCTGCAATTTCCAGGCTCTCTCCTCAGTGAGCTCATCAACCTCCTCCTCCAAGGAGGGAGGTGGCTGAGGCTCTGTCTATTGCTGGTGGGTGGGTGGTTTCCATCCTCAGCATCACCAACCAAAGGAGGGGGGGATAGAGAGAGAGAGCGAGCGAGAGAGAGAGAGCAGTTGGTGATGTTGTGCTCTGAAGCAACCTCAGTAGAAGGGAAAATGGATCCAGCTTGCACATCATCCCTCGCCTTTCAGCACCTTCCCTTGGTCTCAGCATGGTGAGCATAAGCAACAGAGAAGCATCGGCTTCATCGCTGCTTTCCTTAATCATCTCTAAATCCGATGGCAATCGATATTTGAGGTGTGCTCTTTTCTGTACGAGCATCCTAACCATGTAACAATGACTTTCATCAGAGCCTCTGGAAAGGGTGGAGGAGGAAGGATGGGAGGGGTGTTGTGGGAGAGAGGGGAAAGGAAGATGGAGAGGGATGAAGGCTGATTAGGCGCCGTCTTAGGAAATGCGGCTCAAAGATTAATTGCAACTGCCTTCTTGCCCGTAGATTTAGCAAAGAAAGATGCTTTTGTTTGTCCTTTTCCATTGAAATATGGGATGCCTTGTGGATGTCTATCAGCTTGAAAATGCAGTTGTTATTTCTGGGATGTTTTAATCCCTCCTTGTAATTGCCCAAATATTGGGCTGGGCCTCAGCCAGCTGCAGTAAAGCCAGAAATAAGCAATGTCGGATCCTGTCAATGGCTGATCGATGGATAATAATGTTTACTGCTAGAGGTGTGTGTGTATCATTTGGAGGCACTGCTGAAAGGTTCAGGTCGGATGCAGTTGGTGTGTAGGTGTATGTGTGTGCACACACGCATGTATGCATGCATGCCACACACATCTGGGTTTCTTTGTAGGTTTCTACCTACAGCACATGTGCTGTTTTCTTTGCCAGTGATTGATTGACAATGTCTTCCACTCAGGCTGGTATGAACTATCTATGGCCTCTTGGTTTCATTTCAGCCACTCAGGACGGAGCTGTATCCTTCATTTGGTGTGCTATATGGCCTCTCTTGGTCACTGCCCTCATGTCCTACTTGGGGGCTTCTAATAAAGATCTGGTTGTCCACAGAAGACTAAACTAGGCAGGCCTTAGATCTGACCCAGAAGCATTGCTCTTATTACATTTTTTTTTTATGACAATAAGATAAATATTTATCAAATTTTAACTGAATTGATTTTTGGAGAGTGGGGGAAGAATAGTGGCAACCCATATTGAGCAAACCTCCATTTTGATACTTCAGAACCTGAAAAACCAAATCACTATTTCTCCACACTCCCATCTCCATTCAGTCTTCCTGGATGTATGTATCTTCTTGAATAAGGTTTTTGTTATGAGAATCACTGGTTTAACCCTGCAATGATTATTTTGGTCATAGTTTTTTAAATGAGTACATCAACTATTGTATACATTCAGGGCAGAACAGTCATGATATATGTTCCAGGTCAATTTATATTTTTATTCTTACAACAGTAATAAATCCACATAGCAGTGACTTAAAGAGGCAGATTCAAAGCATTACTTTACACTTCGTAGATTTGATGTACTGTGTGGGCTACTATAGTTCCTGACAAAGCATGGCACCATATAAGTCAACACTAGTTGTGAACCCCCAGTTCATAGCAAGCAGTATGTGTTCTCTGTATCCATGGTAAATTGTAGGGTTTGCTGAGGTGATCACTGATCCTGAGGTTTAAAAGACACCTTGATTCATCTTTATTTGGGACAACTGCTTAAGTAAATCGAGGCTACAAGTGAGTTTTTAGAAAATGAGGAAATCACAATCCGTATCACTTTTTTTTTCCCTCAGAAGAAATAACAATCCCATAGTCAATATGTTTGGTCTGAGTAGGAGAGGGTTCAACAAAAGAACCCAAGTTACTGTATTTGAGATGATCATTTCTTAAATCTTATGTCTCTTTTGCACCAGTAATGTGGCAAATGTGGTAGAGGACACAGAAATGACAGTTCTTGCTCACTGGGCTCACAATGAAAAGACGTTTCCAGCCAATTTACCGTACAATACATGCACACTTCTTTCTCATTCATAGCACACCGTCTCTCTAGCTCCCCTCAAGATACTGCATTCTCCCACAAATGCATTGTCCTTTTTAGGAGGACACTTAAGAATGGGAAGTGTGAATGAAACAGACAGGGGTTTGAAAACACGCCATACTCAATGGAGAATCAGAATCTGCTGCTGATTGGGTATAGTTGATGAAAAAACCTCTTTTTGTTGTCAGACTGCTTTTAACAGAATTCTGACCTGGGGAGAGGGGTTGTTACAGACCATAGGGACTCAACCATAAACCCAAAAATAAATTTAACCATACAGTTGAATATGATGAACAGGAAAAGAACGTATGAATTGGCTTGGTATTATACAAAAAAATAAAAATACTAACCAATCAAATAAATTTAATTAACCTTGTCACTTCTACTTTCATTCCTTATTTATTATCTTTGGGGGTGGGAACAAAAGCTTTCTCCATTGTGGGAAGATCATTTGAGTCATAATCCCTATACATATGATCTCCCTTGAGGAATCACTAAATTTTATCACTAGTAAAGAACTAGTCTTCTCCCAGCTGCTGTGTATACTGCTACTAGGTCAGCTGTGTGTGAAATGATGCAATGCATGTAACTAGTAACTATTGTTTGTGTCAACAAGTCATGGAAGAGCTGTGCAGCAAAGTGTGCTTTCTGCCACTGTGGATGAGCAGAATTATTTGGCAAGAGAGCCTGGTTATGTCTTTGGAGAGGCAGAAGGATGGGGTGAAAGGAACTTTGTCTCAAAACTTTTAGCAGTCAGAATATCTCTAGGCAAAGGTGTGTGTCCCCCCCCCCACTTTCCTAGATCAACAGATGGAGGTGTTAATACAAAAAGGAGATGGCAGGAAATAACTGGAGGTGTGGGGATAATAGGATAGCCTTGCTGTCTTGTGCAGGTAACCATATTACTGTTCACCATATTTTTTTAAAAAAGAAAAGAGTTTTTGGATCTGTTCACTCTTATCAACCTACCCACTCTTTGAGATCGGTGAGGATGTCTATGTATTGTTCTTCACAGAGGGCAGCCCTCTGTTTGAAGAGCTCTCTGAGGACTATTTGAAGGAATCCTCTATTTGGAGCGCTGTCCAGTCTGAATTCCATTCAAAGAACACCAAGAAGGAAGAGCAAGGGCCTAGGAATTGCCCATCAGTGGACTGCAGACTAAGCAGTCATATCAGACATGTGGTCAGTCACAATCTATCAAGCCAGGGTTTCCCAAATTTTGGTCTCCAGCTGCTGTTAGACTACAACTCCCATCATCCCTAGCTAGCAGGATCAGTGATGGAAACTGTAACCCCCAAACATCTGGAGATGCAAGTTTAGGAAGCGCTGTTTCAAACTGGTGAGATGCATTTCATCTATTTTTTAATTGCAGTAATACTTTCTAAAGTTTTCAACTGCACATTTGCACATGCAAAATTTATGCAAATCTGGCTCACCTCTTGCCTTTTTCTGGTAACAGGCTAAGATCAGATTAGGAGATCTTCCCTCCAGGCCTGCTGGTGACATCAATTCAGTTGGCTGCCCCATTGCCCCAAGGTCAATGCCCCTGTACTGAAGCCCAGCAATCGGAGCACAGTCCCATAGAGATCAAGGAACATCCAAGCCAAACTCCATCAACATGGGCAGTTGAGCAGACACAACACCTCAGCTCTGCTTCCCTTTTATACTTTGCATGCTGATTGCAGCATCTGGGCTTGAAGAGGCATATGACCTTCACCTGCTCCAAGCCTACTCCAGGAATCACACACCTCCCAGAGCTAGTGAACCCTTGCTTGCCTCAGCCTCCTAGAAAAGCACTCCTGCTGCTCCCTACGCTGCTTCAGAGCCCACCTTGTTCATGGAGACAGGTGATGGATCCTGCTGCTCTGGTTTCTATACAATGACCTCCATCCCCTTGCCATCCTCCGTCACCCTGTGAGTACTTCCTTCCCCATCACCTGCTTGCCCCAGTGTGTCCCAGTCCCGGCTACACCCCTCACTGGAATCCTCTTCCTCTTATCCTTCCAGTTCATGACACTTGAAATGTCCTGGGGATGAGCCAGCGATTGCCAGTGGCGTAGCGTGGGTTGTCAGCACCCGGGGCAAGGCAAGTAATTTGCGCCCCCTAACCCGTGGATTTTAGTAGGGGCAGAGAGCTGCGAGCGCGCCCCCCCCAGATGTTGCACCCGGTGTGGCTGCCCCCCCCCTGCACCCCCCACGCTACGCCACTGGCGATTGCAGCCCGCTGAGTTTGACGAGAACATGGCACCCAAAGATGCACGTTTTTTGGTACTGCACTCTCACATCCCAGTTTTCATCAGGGGAGTGTTGAAGAGTGTGCCATTCTGCTCCTCCAGTAGTTTTGCCTTACTGGAATGTGTCTTTGAAGGTAAACGGCATTTCCATGCACTCTGGCACTTGTCATGGTCCTCTGTGCGCCAGCAGTGGTTTAGTCATGCTGACCACAGAAAGCTGTCTGTGGACAAATGCTGGCTCCCTTGACTTGAAGCGAGATGAGTGCCACAACCCCATAGTTGCCTTTGACTGGACTTAACAGTCCAGGGGTCCTTTACCTTTACCTAATCCCTCTGGTGTGCAAGGAAAGGGAATGTTGAGGTGTGTATGCAAAAATGTCTGACATTGCATGGTCTGTTGTGCAAAGGTTAGAATCACATCCACGTTTGCCACTGACTCCACCCACTGTTGGCACGCAGCCCCTGGAACATTGCCCACAAGAGGATTTGGCCCTCAGGCTGAAAGAGGTCCCCAACCCTGGCCTAGTCAAACTGGCTTACAACCCAGCCAATGGCTAAATACAGTCTGTATGTCTCTGTTTGGTAGGAAAGGAAAACAGCAGCTGAAAGCAGCTAGGTCGTTCATTAAATGCATGAGAGGCCGTCTCAACAATTTAATTATTATTAAGACTGTAATCCAGCAGGGAAGAGGATGGTTTTTTTCTTTCATTGCTACAAGAGATGACTAAGCTTATGGTACTCATGTCAGGAAAATATATGTAAAATTACTAACAAATTCAAGCCCAGAGCAATGGTCAAATTTATGCTTCCACAACCCATCACTTTACTGTATTTCATGGTAATGTATTCTGGATAACATAACATTTCACAAATCGGTTTATAAATGCATATGTGGGCCTCATATTTCTACCACTGAAATTGGTATAAATGCCAAATAACTGGAAGGAAATTAGTGAATCAAATTCCCCCTTACATTAAAGCTCTCTTCAGGTGTTCAGCTGCGATATGTGAGGCCAAAAGTGTGTTAAGCGGGTGGGGCAAACATGGGTTGACTTTGCTGGCAATGTCTCTGAGCACTGGACATGCCCACTCTACCCCTGACCTTTGCATGTTTAGAGCAAAGGTCTGTAAGGGGCTTGTTAGCAGGAACCCTGAAGGCTAAAAGGCTTACAAGCTCCCTTCACAACTTCACACCAAACACACACAAAGTTTGGCAGTGGAGATGATGTGCAGGACTTAAACTTGCCTGTATCTATCCCTACATGCCTTTTCTCTCAGGGGCCTGAACAGGGCTCCAAATATATTCCGTACATTTCTGTAGGACTGTAGTTCACTGGCGATGTATCAACCACTTCCTAGCTGCATGCTTTGCTAGCATGTTAAGAAGAACCATTTTGGTACCAGTTTTTCAGTTTGTAATTTGGGCAAATGTTGATGCCTGAGTGGACCTCTTTCTCCATACACACCTCCCACTTGGCGCTATGTTGATTTCTACCCTCTGCCTCCTGTAAAGCAGAAGATAAATAATGGCTAGCAGCTCAATTAGAAGGAAGCCTCATTGAATTAAGCGGGGCTTACAGATGGCAGCCTAAGCCAATAAATGCACCCCAAGTACATCAGGGTCTTTTTTGTGGTACTTGCTATGGACACTGTACCCATGGCATGTACATCTCTTGTAAAAAGTGCTCTCACCTATGTCTGACTATCAAACACAGTGATCATGGGGTGGAGAGAGATCTTTTGTAAAGGAATGCTCAGAGATGCTTCCTGCCAGGTGCACATATCATCCATGGCTGCACAAATTATGACCCACCAGCCCAAAATGCCAGCCCACCAGGGACTCAGTGAGCCTCCAGTTTTTGCTGCCGAGAACTGTAGTCAGAAGGCACTGTCACAATCATGACAGGCCACATAACATGGGTGCTGGTCTGCATTTAGCTTGGTGGGTCAACTTGTGCTGGCCTGATCTACTTGCTTTACCTGATAAGGTGGAGCTGAACATGGCTTTTAGAAGGCATCCTATCTCAACACATTAAAGCTGGTAGTTAATAAAAACAGGACTAGCTACAAACACACACACACACATCAATTCCCAGAGGCTGCTATGAATTTCACTCTCATTTCAGTGGAACAGGGAATATTGATGAGCAATCTAATGCTACTGTTGACACACATTCTGCCGTTGATGAATCACAGTGTATATAGCACTGGTGGTTGTGGAGGAAAATCTTAACAGATGTGGATAACGACCCTCTATCACTTAGCATTCCACTGGTTTCTTCTTGGTAAGTCACTCAGTGTTTCCTCTGCTTTATCTGCCAGCCACCTCTCCCCATGTGGGCAGAACTAAATCCTTCTTGTTATGCCATCATTAAACCACTTGTATGCAAATGGTGTCCGTGATTTACTTGTGGCTTGCAGAGTTTCTAGCATGAAAGTGATTATTATGGTACTGCATATACAAAACAAGCCGTTCTTCAGCAGTGACACCAACAATATCAGTGTCTACCCAAGTCACATGCAGAGCAAATGGAGGTGCTTATATCTCTGCTTTGCATTCACTAGTGGACACCATGACAGCAACTATTTCTGATCACTGCACAAAGCTCCCACTGGAGCACAACAAGCCTTCTGACAACTGTCCCCTTATAGTATACAGGCTCATTTACACTTCTTAGAACTTCTTGCAAGTTAAGGAGAAAATACCAGATTGCATCCTTTGGCTGCAGTAAGAATTCTATCATAGAATGAACCCACCCTTTATTTATTAAAAAGCCAATCATTTACAATTTTAAATGCATAGTGCAAATGAGACCTTGATCCCAGCAAGTGATGCCAGTGACTGAACCTGGCATCTCCTGTGGCCCTGCTGCTAAGATGTGGTTTTTGACCTGCATTGGACATGATCTTGAAACACTGTATAACTGTGCCAGAGTTAGCTTAAGCAAGCCAGAGACAGGAGAATTGGCAAGTTACTAAGGTGATGGAGGGCATGATGTCACAGGAAAAAATGTCCTTTTTGGAATGTAAAGGTGTTCTGGGAAAAAGGAGGAAGGAGGCAGAACCATATTGGCACCTGCTGGAGGTGCCTAAAAACCAGGAGCCATGACTGACCGTTGCTTGAGGAAGCTATGAGTGGGGCAATGAGACACTCTTAGGGCATAACATTCTGCGCCCTCTCCATTTACTTTGGGTATAAATATGTGTAAAATAAACCATTTTTCTTAAAGACACTAGCCTCTACTGTGCCTAGATTTTCGCAACAGAAACACAAACCTGAGTGAGCATCTAGAACCCCCCTGGAATCTTGCTATCGCTCTGCAGAAATTGATGGTGGCTTGCAACCTTCATAACTATATATAGAGACAGGTTGGGGGGAGAGAGTGCTTCTCTGAATGTTTAATTTCTTTGAAACCAAACTATGTGGCTTACAAATGGAAGCTATAATTTTCCATGTTCCCTGTGGAGAAAGAGCGACTGTTCAGCTATTTTGTCAATTAGCACTAAAAATACCTTATCAAAAATGTGTGGGTTTTGCTTACTCTCTCTGTGGTTCTTGCCTGAGAAAATCCAACAGCAGCATTATTGTTTTCACTTAATATCCGCCGTGTTGTGCAGGAGGATAGGTGGTCCTTTACGGATCCTGGCCCGTCTGGTCGCAGTCTTACCTACAGTAAGGAGACATATTGTATTTTGATTTGAATTATTGCAGTTATTTCTAAACTTGCATCTATACACAGAAATTGGCATTTGCAAATGTTATGCTAATATGTGTACTTCTTGATCCTCTTGTGTTTTCCTGTTTGCAATTTGCAAGTGACCTCTATAAGGAGCATGCATTTTTTTTTAAAAAAAGAAAGGAACAGATTACTATATCAAGTTGACATTTATGTGACCGTCAGATTCTGAAGATGACACAGCACCACCAATCATCTTCACTAAAGCACAGAACTGGTATTGTAACTTTGGAAGTCTATGTGATACTGGGACTTCTTTCTTATGGGTAGAAGTGGATTTGGGGCAGTGCAACTGGTTCCACCATAATAGGCGCTGAGCCTAGGGGGCACCACAGGGTGTTGCAACTATACCTGAAGGAGCATCTCCAGCCCCATTGTTCTGCCTGGACACTGAGGTCCAGCTCCGAGGGCCTTCTGGCGGTTCCCTCACTGCGAGAAGTGAGATTACAGGGAACCAGGCAGAGGGCCTTCTGGATAGTGGCACCAGCCCTGTGGAATGCCCTCCCACCAGATGTCAAGGAAATAAACAACTATCTGACTTTGAGAAGACACCTGAAGGCAGCCCTGTTTAGGGAAGTTTTTAATGTTTGATGTTTTATCGTGTTTTTAATATTCTGTTGGGATTCACACAGAGTGGATGGGGAGACCCGGTCAGATAAGCGGGGTATAAGTAATAAACACAATAATAAATAATAAATTATTATTATTATTACATAGTTGAGCAAAATGGAAGGCGAGAGGCCCACTTACTTATGCTTCAGTGGAACTTAATTTTCAGTAGACATGTCTAAGACAACCTATTTCTTTAAAGTGGACATAATAATGTTTTTTACATGTAAGCCTTAATTATTTTCTGCAGATTTCCTTAGGAATAATTATATGCATGGTTATAGATTTCATAAGTATTATTATACACATATTTATCTGAGATCGGCTCTTAGCTACTACTGTGATATATTGATGCAATACACAACACAGGTTGGTTGGTAGGCATTCCAAGTCACCAGTATGCTTACAGTTTCATTTCTACCCTTCAGTTTGGGCCAGAATTTTATTAGTGGTATGGCTGCAGACTTTTTCTAGTCTGCCATAACTGATTGATTTTCTGCCTGTGTTTATTATTTTTAATTAATATTCAAGGAATTGATTTTTGTGCTGCTTTTGTTGATTTGTTTACTGCATTGTGCATTGAGGAAAGTGATGAGATGGTGATGTGTTGCAGTAATTGTGGCAATAATTATCCAGAGAAATTTGTCCTGGTAGATTGCTTCTCCCCCAAACCAGCCGCCCAGTCTCTCTTTTTAAATACTGAATACCACTAAGCCTGCTCCCAGCCCCCTCACTCTCATTCTGAAATCAGCAGCTGATCTTGCATGACCGCCCAGATAAATTTGTCAGACTCCTTGTGATTTCTTTATTTTATAATCTCAAAGCAAAGCCACTTTCCCTAGGAAGCTTCATGCACTAAGTACAGTTAACTGCCAGCTAAGATAGGTCTAAAAATATTAGGGTAATGGACATAGAATGAGCTTCTTCGGAATCCAGAGCTGAAAAATATGAGTTTTCTAATCTCCTTTGTAAGTGAAGTGTTTATTTAACAGGCATTTTGGTGGTATGCCTGTGTAGAAAATAACCAATAACTGCGGAAGGCTTCTTAGTGGTGCTACTGAGCCAAGGATAATCTGTGCACACAGTACAAAGGCTGAGCTTTTGAACTACTTCATATATTTTGTAGGTCACAGACTGACCTATATGATTTCTCTTCCTTTGTTTAAGCCACTGCTGTCTGTGGTCAGTGCATTAGCCTATAGGCTGAAAGCCCCACAACAATACAAACAAGCTTCCTTCCACTTATGGCCAGTATGATGGATACAATACAAATATATATATATCTATATTGATGAAATGTTTTACCAGCAATATCATTTGGGTTTTACTGACAAGTTCCTCTTCCTTCAGTATCTCAAAGAAGTCAGGGTGTTGGTGGGGAACCTGTAGCCCTTCAGCACCCATCACATCAAGCCAGCATGTCCAAGGGACAAGGATGGTGGAAGGTGTAATCTGGAGGGCATCACATCAGCTTTCTCTTGTATAGACAAGTACCAATAGCAGATTTGCAGGCATTCACATTTTCAACATCATATATATAGAGATAGAGATAGAGATATATAGATAATTTTTATTAAATTTTCTGTTTTACAATTTAAAGTACGCGTTTTCACATCCTTAAGATATCAGTGACTTCCCTTCTTCTCTTCCCATGGTTCATTTTACATATCATAAATCCCTGCATATTTTACAAAAGCTATACCATTCAATATTCCATTATTGTATCCATCCAAACTTATTTACACTGCTGAATTTTTCTTAATGCTGCCAGCGTTTTCGCTGTACACAGCTATTTCCCATATATTCATGAACGTTTTCCAATCGTCTCTAAATGTATGTTCTTCTTGTTCTCTTACTCTATTTGTTAAGCTAGATTTGCCTTACAGGCCTTGGTTAGACTTTTTAAAGGGATTCTTCAGGTAGGACTTGTTCACTTAGAACAATCAACCAATGGCCAAACTATGCCAGGGGGTGCTGGAATAATCAGAACAACCTAGTTGGGATCATAAAGCTGTCCAAACTCCATAAAAGGAGAACACACACACATTCTTTTTATTGCCATCCAAAGACCCGCAAAAACAATTTCAAAAGCAAAGTATAGCAGAATATGGAAAATATGATTTGGTGCTACTTGTTTATCAAAGGATCACGCTAGCCATTGCATGATAATTTCACATAGCAGATCTTATCCTGGATCAGCCTAAGCCTGTCATTTTAAATATATTTAAAATGGAGTAAACCCCATTGGATTAAGCGTGACTGAGTAAACATGCACAGGACTACACTACATGTAGATTTTACAACACACTGTAATTTAACAGAATGATCAGTCATTCAAAATTTAATTATCATCTAATATATTCAAGTGATAAAACTCCAGATTCAGAAGGAGCTGCCCATAGTTTATCCTTCCCCCTCTTGTCTTAAAGAATTAGCTGCCCATCAATTTACACACAGGCAGTGCTTTTTTTCTAAAAAAAATGTTTAGGGGTACTCTCATTTTGACTCAATAAAATCATCATTTTATAGTTCAGACTGGGGAAAATAAACACAGTAAATGTACAAAAGTACAAGGATTCACAAAATGTTTAGGGGTGCATACCCGTGCATCCCCCCCCCCCGAAACAAAGCACTGCTCACAGGTATAGGAGTATTGATTTGAGAAAGCATTGCAGGTTTACTTTTCCAGAGTTGCTGCTGTTAATAATAATGATCCCTGTTGTCTTTGACTGTTTCCATTGAGCTAGAAGCTTTGAAGCTTTGTGGCGGCAGGGGGGTGTTGTTCACATTTTAGAAAGGGACTTAGTGATAATGTGTGGTTTGATAAGCAACTGGTGTTGAAATGACCAGCCTTTCATAGAGCTGTAAACATGTCAAGAAATCATGAGTCAATAGAACACATCTTACATCTTACATTTATTTACGTGATGTGCCTGACAAAATTTCCATAGTTTGATTGTAGTAAAACCTCTAAGCAGTTTACAAGAACTATTTAAATGACTCTTTTTTGAACCAAAAAATATTGTGAAGGCTTATACTAACGGAATATAGAGTGTGCAAAACTTCAAGAATTCTGAGTAAGGATAGTTTAGTAGCACATTCCAGGTCTTAAAATTGGTGTAGTTACATTGTTCAACACATTATGCAATCAAAGTTGTGTGCATTAGAAGTATTCCACAGGCTTCTGCTCATAGTTACTGAACAGGTTGGCAACAAGATATAGATAAAGGATCTGTGGATTTGAGAGCCAGGTCTGGGATAAATCTTGGCCATTCTGAGCAAATACCAGCAGCATTAGCATGTGGGATTGAAACAAAGGGAAATTGGTTTTCCTCGCTCATTAGCAGAAGCTTAATGAGGTAATGTATGTATTACAGATGCTTTCCTACATCTGGGATAGATAGGAGCGCTCCCGAAATCTACAGAGAGCGGCTATGTGTGTACTTAAAAGGCAAACAAATCCTGTGTTCTCCACTTTTCACCACAGAGAATTGTGACACTGAGTCACTGAACAAGGTCACCCAGCAATCAACTGTCAGAGATGAGAAGGCATTCAAGCCTATTCTGATTCTTGCTGGGTTTTCTCTCGCACTAAAAAGAGACTAAAAGGTGTTTTACATTGTCTCCAAAAAGCCGACCATCTGGACTCCCAGTTTAGTGCAGGGCACTGTGATTAAAATAATAATAATACTGTAGGATTTTTTGTGATTAAAAAAAAAATACTGTTGGAAATGTGTCCATGTCCACATTTCAAACTATGAGTAACAGGAGAGCAGAGAATGCCCTCTGTTTCTGCAACCGCTGCATTACCACATGATACTGAGTGATTTGTAAAGTGCTTCAGGATGCTCATGATTTCAAAAGAAGCTCTAATGGAAGGGGGAGTGGGTATCCCTTTCATTCTGCTTCTGTGCCACTTAGATCACTTTCTTGTCATCATTGGAGACTGTAGGGGTATTCACTGGTTCACATTCAACGCATGCACAATCCGTGTGCCAGTGTACACAAACAAATGAACTGCACACTCATACTATCATTTACACATAGTGTTCAATGATTGTGTACAGTCTGTGTACACAACAGTTAAGCTGTACACCAACACTTGTACATGCATAGAGACAGCTTGCACCTGTGTTCAGTGTAACGTGAGACTGTGCCTTGCTTCACTGTTCATGGGGATTTCCCTCACCTTCAGCTAAGGGAAGGGAAGGAAAACAATGTTGCATTTTTGAAGTTTAAATTGTGAGACAGAGGATGTCAGGTAGAGAGTGGGAGGTTTTGAGCTAGAGGTGGCTGAACTGACTTGGAAGCAGCTTGGAGGGGTCTGCAGGAGTCCATCTTGTTTTGGGGATCCAATCCGTGTGTGTGCATGATTTTATTTGATTTGGGAAATAAAATACATGCAAATGCATGTACGCATATATCCAAATACATCTATCTTTGTCAAACAACTATAAATACAAACGATATGATAAATTCCAAAATTATAAATTTATAAACTATCACATAGAAAAACTAGTGTACCTATCAATGTTTGTATTGTATCTATTGTTCAGGAATTCAGTTCAAGGAACCCATTAATTTTTTTTACATTTTATCTCTCTTGTTTTCCATCTCTCAATCTTGCTGACTCTGTAAGCTTATGCACCACAGCTACCTTCCAAAATGTTGACAACCATTCTTTTACTCTTTCTTTTTGCGCCAGCAGCATACGAGCTGCAACTATTCAATTCCTTATCAACTCCTCAAATTCACTCAAATTTCGTAATGAAATTTGCCAAGGGGTCTAAGAAGCAGCATGTTATCGGTGAATGGGTTTTAATTACTGTTCCCTAGAATCTATTGATTAATTGATTAATCTTCTGATTGAACCAAGGTGCTGGGTTCTTTTGGCGGCTTTGCTTCCCGCTTTTGCTTGTTTCCACCCTGCACTTCTTATCTATTTGTAACTCAGACAGAGAGCACAAGAATGCCATAGGTATCCTGTGGTCTCCCATTCAAAGAATACTCAGCCCTACAGCATGGCTGGAACACAGAGGAAACTGCCTAAGGATCCATCTAGCTCACAAGTCTGGCAGCAGCATTCCAGGGTTTCAGGTGGAGGTGCTGGGGGTGGAGCCTGGAACCTTCTGTGTGCAATGGACATGCTCTACCGCTGAGCTGCACCCCTTCCTCCAAGGTGGCTCATGTCCTCAGGGAGGTGGGGAGCCCTTCCTACTGATGCCAGGAGTAGGATCTATTGTACCCTTGGAGAGAAACTGTGCGCTGCCAAATGAGCGAATAAGGGCTCTCCTGAAAACAGAGTACCACAGCAGCAGTTTTTAGAAGAAATTCAAGCAACCATGAAGGAGAATCTGGAAGCAGCTGGCAAGCTTGTGCTGTGGAATGCTGCGGTAAATACTGGGCATCCATAGACTTTGTAGGAATACAGGGAGCTGCCTTATACCAAGTCAAGCCATTGGTCTGCCTAGCTCAGGGTTCTAGCTCAGCACAGCGATTCTCTAGGATTACAGACGAATATTTTCCAATGATGGGCATTGAACCTGGCACCTTCTGCAAAGCAGATGCTCTGTGGCTGAGAGCCTGCCAAGCAGTGTTAGGAATAAAGAGTCATGGGAGCTAGAAAAGCATTTGGGACAGAAGTCAGTCAGCTGAAGTCTGCAGCCATGAGTGAGGAAAAACTGTTTATAGATACACGCTCTGTGTGTGTGTGTGTGTTTAGTATCCCCTGAGCATCCATGCAAGTGAAAATTCAGATAGAAATGTAAAGGGGGGGGGAGAAACCTTACTTACTTTATCCCACTTGAACCCCGTGAAAATCTCAGTCACTAATGTTGCCTGATTCTGTGTGAGTGTGAATGGTGGGAAGGGTGTATGTTAGGAATGTGTGTCTGATTAGAGTATTAGGAATATGTGGTGTGGTAATGCAAGAATGGCCACTTCCAGAATGTGACTCCTGAGAGAATTCCACCTCAGGCTGAAAAAATTCCCTGCTCCTGCCTTAGTGGGTAGGACCAAGCCCCTATAACTGGTGTAGTCCAGAGGTGGCTGAGGAGCTCTTGCAGACATCCTTACAAGGGAATTCTCAAGACCTGGAAAACAGTGGACTGTTGTGTCTCTGGAACCCCTCGCACAAGAGCCCATTGCAGGGCCCTTGTGGGATGCTTTGCAAGAACCAACAACCAGCTGATTGTCAGATATTGCAAAGCCCTTTTGGCTGAGCCCTTTTACCTGCCCCACACCTGACCCTATAGATAATGTTGGCTGTAGTGTAGGTGGGCCTGGTCTGGCCAAAAAAATGACCCTGTGGGCCAGATGAAGAGGACTGGAGGGCTTAATTAGGCCTGTAGGCCAGAAGTTCACAACCCCTGAGTTCTAGAACCTGCTTAGGAACCAGACCTTCTTTGGGAAAGGCTATGGTTCTACAGCTGCAGGGTGACAGCTCATTCTTAAACTACCGGTAGTTATTTTGCCTGTAGTCTGTGGGGATCAATGAATGCTCCCCTAATGGAAGCCAATACAGCGGTACCTCAGGTTACATACGCTTCAGGTTACATACGCTTCAGGTTACAGACTCCACTAACCCAGAAATAGTGCTTCAGGTTAAGAACTTTGCTTCAGGATGAGAACAGAAATAGTGCTCTGGCGGCGTGGCAGCAGCAAGAGGCCCCATTAGCTAAAGTGGTGCTTCAGGTTAAGAACAGTTTCAGGTTAAGTACAGACCTCCGGAACGAATTAAGTACTTAACCTGAGGTACCACTGTAACTGGAAATCTCTTCTGCCTCTGCAAAGCGACACCCTGCAGCAGAGAAACAGTGTTGTTTCTAAATTGCAGAGAGGTAGATATTGAGTCTTCAGTCTTCTCTCATCCAAAGTGGGGGGTGTGGTAGAATACCCAGGATCTCTACAGGAGTAGGAAGCTCTTCACAATATAAAAACAATTGGCTCTCCAAGGAGACTTCAATGGAAGGAGATATATTTGCCATCAGTTGATTGCCCTGCTTTGTGCATGTCAGTGGCATGTTGATCTATTTAGGGGGGAAACGCCAAGGAAAGAGCAGCTTGAAGGCCAGCAAGTGTTTTTTATTGCCAACACAAATATGTTTTAAAAACACTTCGTGTCATGGAGGGCATTAACTTCCAAAAGACCCATATGTTGTCTGTACTGTAAAGACATAGAGATGTGAAAAGGGGACGTAATGGCAAACATTGATTTGTTTCTTTAGTGTTGGCAAAGGGAATAGCAGCTCAGATGGGTCCCAGGAGAGAAGCCTTGATGCAGAGAACCCATAAATGAACAGGCTAATGCGCATGCTTCCCACAGGCACAGCATAGATATATAAATCCACATTTGTATGATTGCATAGCTATGTCCACTAAAGGAAGGACCACTGGAATGTCACCTGTGCAAAGTGCCAGGCTAAGCATAGGTAAAGGTAAAGGTACCCCTGCCTGTACGGGCCAGTCTTGACAGACTCTAGGGTTGTGCGCCCATCTCACTCAAAGAGGCCAAGGGCCAGCGCTGTCCGAAGACACTTCCGGGTCACGTGGCCAGCGTGACATCGCTGCTCTGGCAAGCCAGAGCCGCACACAGAAACGCCGTTTACCTTCCCGCTAGTAAGCGGTCCCTATTTATCTACTTGCACCCAGGGGTGCTTTCGAACTGCTA